>NW_026542600.1:22613148-23848890 GCF_028750875.1 Macrosteles quadrilineatus
ATTCATTGTCCATGTATCTTTTTTACACTGTGTCAGGTTAATTCTTTATTTGTAATAACAATATGCATAATTTGCTAGCCTAGTAGATAAAGACCTTTTATTCAGAGTGCGGATGACGGGTTCAAGCCCAGACATGTCCAAATATTGTTTAAATAATGTTGACCGCTTTAATTTTAAGAAGTTTAAGATTCTTTTACACATTATGCTCCGTTTTCTGAACAGTAGTAGTAAAACAAGTACAGTAAGATTAAAATTATTTTTAACCACTTATCAAAAATTCCTGTATTATATCACATAATACAAGCGTGACGTTTATCACTGGGGCATATTTATTTTTTTTCAATTCAGCATTTCAAAGGAAAACTGGTCAAATATAACAATATTCATTTTTGTCATACATATTTATGATATGAGTGTAATCTTAGTGCCAAAACGTAGTAGTAACAAACAATAGAAATAAGAAAACTAAATAGCTTTACACTTTCACACTTTTGGAAAATTCGCTTCTATAATTTGATTTGTTAAAGAGATGCTTATAGGATGAATAGCAAATGATGTATCAGAAAAGTTTGAAATTGGTTGCAATGTAATAAATGAAAACCTAAAATACAAAGATGGAATGATATGATAACTTGGTTAAATGAATTTGAAATACGTTATTGTTCATAAGTCTACAATCAAGTAAGTTCATGTACAAGACGACAACCCAATGAAAATACAAATTCGGAAATTTTGAACCATTGCAACAAAACTTGGTTACCTGGATCGAAAATAAACACATCTGTTTACTTTGTACGATTATATTTCAACCGATGCTCTGTGAGAAGAAATTTTATCTCAAAAATTAAATTACTAATACATTTTTGATTGTTTCAATTCGTCTTAAATTGTGTAACGTTAAACAGTCAATTGTATTTTAAAATAAAACAGGTGTATACTGGCACATGTTAAATTTATTATCTCCAGCACTTTTTGTATTAAGTTATTTGTATCACCTAATTTATTGCCTCATCCATGATATTGTGTACGTATAACCTTACAATTGGTTTCCATTATTTTGTGTTTTAATAGTGTTGATTTGTTTAATTAAACAGTCTGAAACATACTTAATATAACTGTTTTTATTTACTAATCTAAAATCTATTAAACATGTAAACAAGTCCACTTAATATAGTACAGTTAACGGACTAAATAAGTTACATATTATTATTATAGACCTAAATAATTATCTATTCATCGGTAAAATAAAACTAGTTTGTCTATACACGTTTTTAATAACTAATTATCTACAAATGGTTCGTAATACTCTAAAGGTGGCCGTGTTACTCTGCTATGTGGAATATTATAATTTTATTCCTTATTGTATTTATTAAATGTATGAGTTAAATATTGAGAAAAAATGGAAAATAAATACACCTGTCACCGCAGCAAACCTGCAGACAAAGCGAATTCCATTCCTCTGATTGGATTTTCAAATAAATCTATATAAATTACAATAGTTTTAACATGTGCCTAAGTTTGCTGCTACAAGAAGGGTAATACATGAGTTTATTGTAAAATATTAATAACTTAAAATAAAATAAACAAATTTGTCAAGTTTGATCGAAATATATCTATAAAAAAAGAATAACATGGGAATTTTAAATCTAATATTTTTTGAATATTCTCTGTAACCAATAAACGTAAAAAATCATTTTAATATACTGAATTATTTGTTTTTTAAGCTCTTTAAAATAGTTTCAATATAAATTGGTAAATGTTATGTTTTTGAAGTCGACAAGATAAAATCCAATTTTACATCCATAAAACACCGTTCCCATGGCTCGATCATGCTGATTCGCATAAACTAATTCGAGTTTAGCATGCCCTACATCTTGAAGCCGAATTTGATCAAAATCGGACAAATTTTTTAAAGTTTTCGCGTTCACGGATATATATAAATTTGAACAAAAAGTGTTTTTGGCCTCTAGGGACAGCGAAATTAAAAAAGCATATCGGTCCCGGCTCTAGGTCTTACAGTGTCACCTTCGGTAACAGTTTTCCCTAGAGGGAAATTCGCCAATAAAAACACAAGTGTAATATTGCTTAGCCTGTTTCTATTCCTCCACTAAGAAAGTTAGTTAATTATGGTAATTTTTCAGAACACTGCAATCAATTCTAAAGAAGATACACATATTATATTAGTAACAACATTGTATTTCTTAGCATTATTGAAACGTCTATGATAGTATGAAGATTATATTTTTAATCAAAGCTATAATCAAATTATGGTTTGGTAATTGCAGAAGCTCTTCCTGCATCCAAAACTGAGAAAAATGCTTTTCTAATGAGAAAGAATCTCGAAAAAACTTATCAACGCTGATTGTTAAATGAAAACTTACAAAATAAACCAGCCCTTGCGTGAATACAGGACTAAGTGATAAGGACGGAAATCAAACATTACTCAATCCGTTTTCTCAGAGCCCTTCAATTTATTCACGGGCCTGCTCGTAATCAGAATTGCTAATTGTGGGGCATCAAACCATTTTAAGCTTAGCGATTTTTCTACTTTTCCATCTTCAAACTGTTAGTTTATATTTTGTACTTTTTCCAAGAATTATCTAAAATATTACTCAATGTTGAACGATTGATCCAACATGTGACGAACCAAAACAAAGTTTTCAGTTTCCCTCTTTGGTTAGAGAGGATCGGGTTAAGATACCCGGAATATAAAAAATCTCAATGGGTTTTGATTGATTCTCATTAAATGTTTTTTGATAATCCGTCTTTGAAATGTCTTCAGGGTACACACTAATAAACAAATATCTGATTTATATTGGCAACTAGATCATCACCTCATCGAGTATTAAGTTTGTATAAGATTTGGGCTTTTAAAATCTAGTGGTTCGTATTGATAAGGAAGCTCGTGTATTTTAAGGAATTGATGGTGAGAGCTTTGGACTTCCAACTGCTGCTCACTGCAAACTGAACTGTGTACTGATGCTCGGTGTTAAAATATGACCAACCACAAATAAAAGCTGGGACCTGGTGGTTCCTAGGACGATTAAGAATTAATCCTTCCAGGATGGTTTGGACATCCTCAAGGACCTTCTTTTCCGGCGTATTGTATTAGAGGATTTTCCTCATTAAAAACCAAACGATTCTTGCGTTAAAAATGTATCACTCTGATATTTTTCTTCCACTTATCTATTACAATTTCCACTACACGCCAATAAAGTGATAAAAAAATTAAATCAGGGATAGTTTTTAATTTAGCAAGTAATTAAAAACCATTCCTGAATTTATTTTTTATTTCTAAATCATAATCTGGCGATTTTTTATATCATGCTATATAAGTTCGTTGTCTACATTTAAGTATGTAGGACTACATGTACCAGACGAAAACTCGATAGCAATACTTTCTTGGGAATTTTGAACCATCGCTACAAAACTCGATTACCTGGATCGAAAATAAACATATGTGTTTGCTTTGTACGGTTACATTTCACACCGTTACTCTGTAACAAGTAGTTGTATATTAGGTATTGGAGAATTAGCCATACTAATAACCAAACATTTCTTACATTACATACCAACTTTTCAAATACATATTTCCACTTATCAGTGTTATATGTTATAAGTTTACTATTTCTGTTTTATAGGTTAAAGGTCGATCAGTTGTAATTATTTCTTGTAATGCAACCAATAATTATAAATTTCATTTTGTGATTTTTTAAATTATTAGTTACAGTTCATATTATCTCCGTTTAACAAGTTCGATCACTTGTACAATGAGCTCATACATTTATCGCAGAACTCTGCTACAATTCACTCGGATGTTCCGACAATGGCTGTCCATCAATAGGAAATCTATCTTGAAATGACTACACGCTGTGATTTCGATTGAGTCGTCGACACTGACAAATCGTATGCGATTTATGGTGCTCAAAACATATTTAATCTCTGTAAACATTTAGTCTAAATGTAATGCAGCTATGTGCTCTTAAGATTGGATTCATTCTGATGCGTGCTTGAATATTTTAAATATTATAATAGTTTTGATTCCTTAAATATTTCTATTAGTCTATTAGTTTAGATTAACTGATGCTAATCGTATACATCCCCTATTTTTTCAATTGATCACATAATTTTCATATCAACCCAAATCAACTCTTAATTAAGACCCATTTACCTTGTGGTCGTTATCATCAACTGTATAAAGCATAATACTATAATTAGTTCCGAGAATGGATTGATAAGCCATGCACACATATCGCTACACCTATAAACCTAGCAGTTCTTGATAACACACTAAGCGATAGAGCATATCCAGGACTCACGTGACGTTGAGTCAACCTATTGAGCTAAGTGATTATTAAGCAATTATTTGAATACTTGGCCGATGAGTTAAGCCGTTGCCTCCTCAATATTATGCAAATAGAGCTCATATAAGGCTTTCCATTCCAAAACTCACTTATTCAATTTTATTTTTGATTTTGAGATATTTGCTCACTGGATTTGTTGCGAACATCTCTGTCGACTTTTAACATTAAACCTTTTCAAAACTCACTTTTTCCATTTATAATTTATTGTAGAAAGTCAGGTATCTTTCCACAACTAACTTATTATGTTATGGACCTTGTTGTTCCAGAACTCACTCATTACAAAACAGCCAATCAAAATGCTTTATCTTCATATGACGTTCACCTGAAATTGCTGCCCTTCCAAAACTATTTCCTTCTTGCTTGAAATTGTCACGTGACTACTACTTTTCATTATTGTCATGTCTACACTCACTGAATACAATGGTATCATGCCAAAACTCACTCTGTACAGGTGTGTCATATCAAAACTCACTCCTTACAAATTTTGAAGCTCAATTTCAGACAAACAGTTGATAGAATAGAAAATAAATATTTTAAGAGGTTCCATAGATAATTTGTCCCCTAACACCTGCAAAACCTGAGAATTACAATAAAAAAAAGTTTTTTTTAGTTTGTGTTAAATTTGCTAAACTGCAATGAGTGAGTTTTGGAAAGAAAGCCTCACATATTGTAGTATAAAATCCATGTATATATATGTATTGCATCTATAATTGGGAGCCCAATAACAAATATTAAATCTGGGTCCATAATTAATTTCTGCGATCGGAACGTTTAAAATTTTGAAGGCTAGCTTGGCTAATAAAATATTATATAAACACGTTTTGAGGTTAATGGTTTGTATGTAGAGTCATTTTTGTATTTATTGACAGGGTGTTATTATGCGTTTTATAGTGTTTATAGGTTTTCAATTAGAGAAAGAATAAAATAAAAACGAATTATCATAGATGATGGGATTTTATTAGAACTATGAAGAAAACACGTGCAGTTTTTTAGAGCTATAGTTATTATTAACCATTGTGTAATAACATGTAATTATTTAAGGTCATGCAACATGCTATGAAGAAAGAGTAATAATTGCATTGCGTTTCATTACATAAATCATTAACATTTAGTATCCTCAAAACTAAGCCTTGCCATAAAGGCCACGGCAATAGCTATAGAGTTTGGTTAAATAAATGGAGCTTAAGAGGGTATCAGCGTCATTCGACAAATACTGAAGCTCAACAGTTGGATCACAACTTTTTACACGTCAACGGTCAAACAGAATATCAGAACTGATGTAACGAGCGATCAGATGGGATTAGCTCACTGACAGGGTAATAAAATGTCACCACAACTATGAGTAAAAGTCCAACTGCTGATGCTGATGAAATCATTAAGTGGAATTTGCTCCTAAAAGAGTAAACTGGTTTTACATTAAAATTAAATTGAGGCAACAACTAATTAGATTAGTCTATATTTAGATTTGACTCTGTTAGCCTTTACTAACAACTTATCGTGTCTACTGAGACTTTGATGCAAATGTAGATCCCGATCACAACCTATTGAAAATAATTAGAATTTAAATTTACAGACACAAATAGAAAATTGGAACTATTATAAACACACAAAAAATCACTAAAATGTTCAGTTGCATGTCCAATGTTGTTCAGTTCAGGCATCATTTAAGTGAGTTTGGAAACCTAATATTTGATATAGTGTGAGATATAGTATGTACAATATAATGCATATAATGACTAAGAAAGAATTCCACAAATAATGTATCCTACATATTTGTTTTTCCTTTGACAAATCAACTATCGCAGCTTTTACGAAACTTTTTTTACAGTCAAGTAGAAGTAATAGATTGTTTACCTTAAAGGCTGATGGGGTTCACTATATAAACACTACCTTTGGAAATGGGACCTCCCTTGTAAACATTTTAAAGGATAAAGGAGGATAATCTCTGATGTCCTTTAAAACCTGGTAAGGTACAAGGGTCAATGTATATTGTATAACAGTGTAAGTAACTAGTAACTACTCTTATTTTGTCTGTTATTCCCAAACTTAGAAATTGTGGAAAACTAGGTTGATACAATTTGGTCACTACTACTTTATAGTTTTACACAAAAAAAATTTGTAACACTAACTTTGTTCCACCCTGTATTGTTAAGCAACTACCCTGACACGTAAACAAGAAAAGGGTTCTGAAGATTATGTTTTTTAGATAGGAATGTCAACAAACAATAAGTTGACAATTTTGAGTTGTTGATGTTTATCTGTTCTGTGTGTCTGACAAACATGCAACGTGTGTTTTAAACGTACATAGGAACTTACACAATAACAAAGACCATATTGGGTTTTGGTTTGTTTCCGATAGTACCTTTCACTTTCAATAACTTTACGTTTTAAACATCAAACCCCAAACCCGTAAGTATTATTAAAACTCATGGTTAAAAATATACAATAATTCGTACAAAATCTATATAATTTCTAAACTAGTATTTGTAAAATATATATGACTAAATATTTAGTTTTAAAATTGTGAAGCAACACATATAAACAGTACGATTTTGACTTAATGCTGAGAAAAATAAAAAATATTAATAATTTATCTTCAGAAAGTGATAACCAACTATATAAACTGTACACCAATATTGTCGTACTCGTATATAAATAAACAAATACAACTTTTGACATTAATGCATTTTATGGTGTAATTTTAACTGTACTTGAGGACTCAAGCTGTAAAATATTTTTTTTAGAAACTAATTAAAAATTTAGAACGCTTCAGAAAATGATTTTAACATTGAAGTGTTAAAACGCAAAAATTTCATTTTGCTATATTACTCCGTTCACTAATTAGGTATAAATAATTAACTAGGGGCCCTAGATTGTTGTTAATTAAAAATACAGTACATATAAAACATACTATCATGAAATATTATCAGTAATATTCTTAGTAATTTATATTTTATTTTTGGGATTTATTTTCTTTTCCTATCAGTTCCTCTGTATATAATCCATATATTTATTTTTATTAATGCTAACTTTTGAATTTCTGTAGTTTGTAATCTGCTAATTATGTTTTTATAATGTGTTATGACTTTTAATCGATATTAATTGGTTATTTAGTTTACATTGTTAATTTATGTATTTTAGATAGCTGAAAAATGTATTTTGAAGTGTTTATTATTAAAATTCGATTAATAATATTTAAATATATGGATGACTATTTTTTTGCTAACTGTTTTTTATAAACAATGCAAAATTACACACTGGATTTATAAAAGTTCAGTAAACAGATAGGCAGGGGAGACCAATGGTAGGTGAAATTGAACCACGGCTATGAATGTATTGTGGGGAAAATCGCAACATTGACAATAGCAGCAATCTCAGTAAGCTCCGATGTAGCTGTGGACACATGTTTTATAAGTTATTCACCCAATATTTTATTTATAAATATTTGAAAAATATTTTTATTTTAAATATTTTCCAAATAATTAATAATTTGTTTTTGTTATTTATAAAAGTATTGTTGTCTGAACACCGAATGTCTTATGGTTAGGAAATTGCCTTTTCGGATAGTGCTTAGCATAAAATCTCGCTGCTCTTCTTGCACTGCCACGAGCCATTCCAAAAAAGTAGACCATATCACAGTACTCTTCTGATGTGTTTGCTCACATTCAGTACTAAACATCCAACTTAATAACGTAAAAACACAATAAATAATGACTTTAACTAGGTCATAAGAACCGTAAGCAACTAGTAAAGACTTACAGCAATGTCCTGTCAAAAAAACTTTAATAAATAACCAAAACATGTTTATAAGCTGATATGTTTTAAAACTCGTGATTGACGTATAACAGATGATTTTAAAGATATTTATACAATGTAAAAGGAGTATTAGAAACAGCTATACAGTTTAAATGGAGAAAAGTGGTCATCCGTTAGGAAAAGAACACATCTCTCTGGTATTATTTATCCTTTCTTAACAAATATGGTATCAATGAAAACTGCATAAAATTTACAAACTTTTTGTCGCTTGCAATATTTTTGTAAAGTTAACAGTTTTCGTGAAATTTGGTATAAAATATTTTAAATGGCCGTCATTCTGAAACAATTTGTAATTTTTTTTATAATTTAAAACTAGGTCTTAATAACATAAACATTTTGCAAAATCTCAACGCTGTATCTCAAACCGTTAAGGAGTTATTAATTGTTTTGAAAAAATCACATAAATACAGACAGACGGTATACTACGCACCACTGACCCATGTTCCTATGGTAAAATGTTTTTGTCTTGACCTAAGCAATTACGCTATACACATGTGTCCAGAGAGTTACGGGATACCCTGTAAATAAGTATTTCAATCACCCCCTCTCTTTTACCTATTTATTTGACATACGTTGCACTGTAGGTATTCGTGTAATTATTTACATGTAAGTACCATTAGTGAGATAATTTTTTATTTTATTTTCATACAGCTTAACTGATAAGAAATCGCTTTATGTGTAAATTCTTATATGGATGGATCTAATTGGTTAAATTAATTATTAGTTTATAAATCAATAAAATACTTAATATATTTGTGATACATAACAGACGCACAAGTTCGTAACATTGTAATGATTTTGTTCGTGATTGTAATTTTACACTTTCTCCGGTAAAAATGTGAAAAAATCCATGCCACTCAACTTTTCTTTACTGACTCCAGACCTCCAACCAGGAATTTAAATTTATTCAATTCAGAACGTCTTTCACAACAGGATATCTATTTCTATAAATATCCTGTTAAAAACTACTGGAGAACCGTATGTGATGTAGTAGCCACTCACACACTTTCCTTTAACCCCAGAGCGGTTGCTCACTGTCATCAACCGGCACCACCAATGAAGCCCCGAATTTGGTACTAAATTATCAATAGTGCATCAAAATGTTCAGTGTGCGACAAATAATCTTCTTCAATTGGAGCTTCTGTGAGACGAGTTTCAACCAGACGTTTTTGTTACAGCTGAGAATCATTTCAAGCTTGCAAACATTCAGTTTTCAATATTCAACCTTTTGAAACATATGGTTTTTTTGTTAAATGGAAGAGGTGGCGTCGTAGTATTTGTTAGGTCTCCCATAGTCTATGCGCCTCTTGCTGTCCTGAATGCCACAGACAAGGAGTTTGAAGTTGCTGGCATTAAGGTACCTCCAAGGTACTTCCAATGAAAGTTCTAAATTCATCATAGATCTCTATCGGTCATCTGATGGTAGCCTAAATGCCTTTTCCAACATTTTGAGATATTAGCTGAGCGACTTAAGTTCAAGGCGTGATCAATTTGTAGTTGCTGAGAGAATTCAATATCAATATTTAAAATTTATCTCTTCCTGAGACCAAGCAGCTGAGAGATCTTTTAGGATCTTTTGGTCTGCACTGGGGCTTGACTCACCCACACGTGTAACTGCAGCCTCGTCTAGTGCCATTGACAATGTATTCGTTTTGTTCCTCGATTAATACTCTGGTATGTGTTCGTTGAATCTAACTTTAAAATTTCGATAGGTTTGTCTAAAGTAGCTGTCACAGTCAGACCATTTAATTTTGTAGATACCAGATTCGTTGTTTTTGTTTGCTGTGTTATTTGTTATAGGTTTGTTGGTTTTATTGTGTATGGTTTTTAAAATGTTATTAAATTTTTTTTGTATGGGATGCACATTTATTTGTGTATTTTTATTTTATATACCAATGGACATCTCCAATTGTATAAACTAGACATAACAATATTTCTCTTAAGTGACTGTAGAATTAAAATACATTTTCGTACAACATTTCAACCCAGCAATAAATATGTAAATATGTAACAATAACAATAAATAAATAAATATCTATACTATTATATAAAAATCTAATGGTGTCTGTCTGTATGTGTATTACTAATAGGCGCAAAAACTACTGAACCCACTGGGCTTAAATTTTACAAAAATATAGCTACCATACCAAGGACCATTATAGGACTATTCACACTTCGATACTGACCGTCGGCTTTGCCCCTTTGGCTTTAAAAGTTCCGAGGTGAGGATTTTAAAAGTAAATATTGATTGGTCTCCATGGCTGCAATGAGAATACTCACAATGATTACATTTGCCTTGACATTTCAATGTAAACAAGAAGAACTGCCAAATTGCATATTTCACAATTTAAGACAGCTGATCCAATGAAATAAAATAAATATCTCACATAATTATGTGGTTGGTTTATTTAATCTAAAAATTTGTCAAAGATCATTTATTCAAAAACAATGTCAATGATTATAGAAATAAAAAAAAATATTATAAAAGCGTTGCTGTATCAACTCAGGCTCTGCTTTCGATTTTTAAAGTGTCTTAAGTCATGGTGGAAGGAAAAGTCTTATGTGTTATGAAAATAATGTTACTGATATATTTTCATGGAAACAGTAAGAAAATGACAATGTATAGATGTTTTGTATGAATTTGGAGGCTACTTTAAATAAATTCGAATTGCTTAACATGTGTTAGATTAACTTAACATAACTTGCACATCATATTGTTTTTTTATATGTGTATTTAGGTAAATTTAGTTATTGTGTTTTGCTAAACCTATGCTTAAATTAAACTAAAGAATATCATCAATAACTAAATTGTACGTCGTTGATTTTTGTGTTCTAAAATCTGTTGTACCTATATGTGTATGCAACAGTGTATACATATAATATTTAATTATCAAATGGTAATACAAAATACTTTTATTTTATCTTAACATAGCTTTCAGTTCACATTTACTTAATTTGATAAATTTTTTATTTGTGTTTTGCCACACCACTGATTAAATTAAACCAAGGAAAATATCATAAAACTAAGCAGTACACAGTGTTCTTTTGTTTCTAAAATCAATGAAATATCTGTTACTATGTTTACTTAATGGTAAGTGTGAAAATGTAAAGGCAATGGACGATGGAGCTGATTAAAAGAACTGGTTTGTATAATTTAGTTGTTTGTTGATATTTTTGTAGAGTAGAATCAGAGATGCAATGAAACATATACTGTATTTGCTATCCATTTTTTAGTCCTTGATGCTTTGATAATCATATTAGTTTTGTCTGCTGTCTTTAATGGTACATTATGTTTAAAATTTTTTATATTATAGATATAGTTTCTTTAATATTTTCAAAAGACTATTGATAAGGCACAACAATATTTCTAAAGTTTATAACAGCTGACTTAGTTTTGCTAATGATTTATTGTGAGTGAAAAAACTGAAGATGGGAGGATTTGTGATTTAATATAAAGAAGAGTGAAATTAAAAACAATGTTCATTTAAATTTATTAATTAGTATTTTTTCAACTTCAAAATTGAAATTTGAAATGTCAAAAATAAAGAAAAAAGATATGTAACTAAGGGAGATGAAGGTAAATCATGTATGTGAAAGTTTTATTTGAAGATTTGGTCAGTGTTTCTCATCAGCCTACACAATATTTAAAATTAATCAAAACCAAAATGGTGGTATCCACTACTTACCAGATTTAAAAGTCATAACTTAAACGTTTCTATTAAGGCCATAAAAGTTGAATTTTGTTTCTAAAAGCGTTGGCGGATGTGTAACTATTATATGCAACAGATGTAAAGATTAAAATGTTTATATTTTGTGTCCTCTTCCCGTTGCAAAGCACGGGTACAACAGCTAGTATATATATATAAATATACATACGTATAACAACAAAAACAATATAAATATATAAAATAAAGCAAATCTGAAAATTTTATGAACACCTGCAACAAATATATCAAGTTTTTACAGAGAAAAAAGGAAAACAGTCAATATTTAATAAATTAAATTAAAAAAAGATTAACAAGTGATAGAATATATGTAACGAGTTATTTTTCCTAGGGGGTATATTTTCGATATTTGGCCGCGCACCTGTTGTAGAGGTAAGCAAGCGGCGGCGGCGAACCTGGCTAGCGCCCTTTGACCCGGCTTATCAGTTTGGATAAGCTTGGGTATCCCGGGACTACTGGATAGCCGAGAAGGACATTCTAGTGGTGGATCTCGTAGAGTGAGGAGACCAGTGTTGGTGTCCTGTGGAGACGAGTGGCGTGTACGTTGGTGTGACTGGTGAGACTGGTGGACAGTGAGTGTAGGTGTCGAGTTGGGTATTAAGACCCACTACTGGTGAGTGGACGACATTCTTTTGATTTTGGTTAAGGAGCCGATATTATTAGTTTTATAATATTATTATCTGATTTTATTGCGAGAGTTAGAGTTGTAACCGTGCTGGTCAAAGCCTGACGGTAGTTAGGATTTATATTAGTCAGGAATAATATTAAAGTGTATTCCTGACGGTTCTGGGCAGGTGCTAGAGCGCAAATAATATAATTTAATTGACTGTAGTAGATATTATTTTGCGTTGTACCTAGAGTTAGTTATATTACTAATAACTCTGAGGCCCGACAAACCTAGGCTGCACGATTTAGCGTGCGTAGTTGGAAGCACGAGGCCAGTAGGCTAGTAGCTAGTTTTATTAGCCTATTAACAGAAGCCCGGCTAAGCAATATAACGTTGATATAGTAGCAGTAGTGGTAGTAGCAGTAGGGTTGGTATTGATTAATCATTTAATTATTTTAATTTAACCTGAACAGCTTGCTTAGTAATCCAACACGTTAGCTTGGTAGCTTGGATAGCGGAGTACCGGCTATCAGATAATATATTTATCTAGTGTTTGGAACGTAGTTAATATTTATTTATCTGCTACTAAGTAGCTCAATATTTTAATAGTGCAATTGCCATTTAGTTTTGCTTGTTTGGCTTGGTATTTATTGAGACCAGCTACTAGTGGTGTAGTCACTCTACCTATAGTGCACTTGTAATTGTTATCTGGTATTATTATTGAGTGAACTGTTTGATTGTTAGCTTGGGCATTAGAGTTGTGTATTGGATTATAGTGGCCTAGTAGACCCCGCCCGGTGATAACTCGCGTTGTGGTTTTTATTGGCAAGTCGTCGTGTAACTCACCGTGTTTTGGGCACTCTGGGCTTAACTATTGGATAGTTAGGACGAAGCCCGAGTTGCGTAGTCAGCAACGACCCCCTAGGAGTGTGGAGAATCGGCGTAGGCCTGGTAGTGATTATTGCACGTTTGTTTTGGTGACTTGTTTTGACTTGTTCACAGTGCCCGTGTATGAGCCAGTCCTATACCGGTTAGACCCGGCTTTTGGCCTAGTGGTTTCCCTGACCTTATCGCAGACCCTGGAACTTTACCCAGCCATTGTAGGCTGAGCTATCCCCGGCAAACGGTTGCGACTGCACTTACTTGTAATATTTTTCCAGTGCGAAGAAAATTTCGTCGCATATATAACGGCAATATCAATGATAAATTAAGTTAAATTAAGTCGTTCATGCCTACAGCCCAACAATCCTCCTCCTGAGAGTCGCCACAATGTCGTGGAAGAAGTCAACAGATTCAGCGCCGCTGTTGCCATACTTTTGAAGGCGAGACATCGTGCTATTTGCTGTGTAGTTGGTGCGGGTGAATTGCCTCATGAACAGGTCGCCGGATCGGGTGGCTGATGGTGTCTTGAATAAGATCAGACGCAGGATGTCAGGACAGTCAACCTTGCCATAGAGGATATTGTGTAGTAGCACTATATCAGCAGAAAATCTGCGACTTTCAAGAGACTGGAGCCCCAGATCCCGAAAAATGTCTTCAATTGGGACTTGGCGGTAAGGAATTCCGGTCCTGACCCCGACCATTCTAATGAATCTTCTTTGAATGCTCTCTAGTTTTTCAATCAGATATTTTTGGTGAGGGTCCCATACTGGTGAGGCATACTCAAGAATCTGGCACAACAAAGCACAATACAAGGTCTTCAGAGCCTTCATATCGCTCAAGTGTCATGAAAAGCCGAAAACAATTCCAAGCATTCTATTCGCTCTGCTACTGTGTGAATTACGTGGGGCTCGGGGTATAGTGAGGTGTCAAAATAACACCTAGGTCCTTTACCTCCTGCACTCGAGTTATGGGTTCACCACGCACTGTGTATTCAAACACTACAGGAGAATGACAGCGGTGGAAGGTTATTACTTGACACTTCTTGATGTTAAGTTTCATTCTGTTGGTCTGGCACCAGTGGTCAACCATCTGGAGATCCTCCTGTATCCGTAAGCAGTCGTCTTCCGAAGATATGACAGAGAAGATTTTCATATCATCAGCAAAAAGTAGAGAATTCCTCTGAAGAGCCACAGTCAGGTCATTAATAAAGAGAGAAAATTGATAAGGGCCGAGCAATGATCCTTGTGGAACCCCAGAGCAAGAGATAAACTCAGACGAGTTTGCAGATGTACATAATTACATAATAACATAAAATTTCACGTACATCCTTCTGGTTTGGAGGTAGCTGGCCAACCACTTTATTTCACCGTCCCCAAACCCTTAGACAAGCAGCTTCCGTAGGAGGAGAGTGTGATCCACCGTGTCAAACACCTTGGAGAAATCCAGATATACAGCATCCAACTGACTGTTTGTGACAAAGGCTTCTTGCATTTTTGACTGAAGAAGTGTTAAGTTGGTCACAGTATATTTTCCTGCCGTGAAACCATGCTGCTGTGGAGAAATTATTGTAGCCAGTTTGGGCTTGATATGGTCAAGGAAGGTCTGCAAACACTTTGGACACAGCAGGCAGGATTAAGATAGGCCTATAGTTGGTAACATCATTAACAGCTCCTGATTTGTGGATAGGAACGACATAGGCCAATTCAAATGCTTCTGGGAAGATACCAGTTGCCAGTGATGCATTAAATATATCGCATATCGGTTTAGCCAATAAACCGTGACAAAACTTTAACACCATAGGGGGGAATTTGTCTGGACCCCAGCCTTTGGTCTCATCAAGCTTCTTCAATTTGTCTGATATTTCTTGCGGGGTGAGTCTTAGTATTAAAGAGTTTCCAATATAGTCACCAATGGTAGGCGTGAATGCCTCAAGTGGTATCATAAAAACTGAGAAGAAACAGCTCATAAACAATTCACACATCCCTTGAGGTTCATCAGAGACATTTTCATTGTAGAACATGCATGAAGGTATCAAGGTATTATTTATAGCATTTACGTGGCTCCAAAAGAAGCAAACACACATGAATTTAGCAGATGAATTTCTTTTCTTCTTTTTGTTTTCTAAATTTGAGTTTAATTAATTTATTACCTTAATTTTCTTTTGATCATAAGAAAGAAATTTGCTTATTCGGCAGGTTTGCTGTGGTGGAAGTATGCATCAAAATGTTAGGAAAACTGTTTTTGAATCAGTTGTTAGCATCCCTTAATCGTCAAACTTTTTTTCATTTGATCAATTTGATTTCATAGGGGATAGTGTGAAGTTTATAGCCTTACCAGTAAGATAATTGAGAACCTGGGCAAGCAACACCTGCTGCATAATGAGGTCACTATGTACACCTATAGAAATTTGTATATCACCAAAACTATATTTCTTCCTTACGATAACGTTGCAAAAATGTCTCTGTGGGGACAAAAATTACCTAAACTACGATCATTTAGATTTAAAGTTTTTTATTTAAAAAACATTCATCTTCACTTATGGTAAAGTCTAATATGGTAACCTAATTCACATTTTTTTGATGGATAGTATTTCATTTTATAGTAAATATTAGACTCACTAACCACATACTTTGAAAATTAAATGTTAATTACAAAAACTATATTATTAAAATTACGGTTCATTTCTGTGTGCCTATTCTAGACATATTAATTTATTAATCATTAAATGAAGGAATGGGATAAGGAATGCAGTACTCTCTGATGGGTTTCACTCCAGTAAGAACTAGTAACATAGTTGGTTTAGCTTAAGTTTTCACCATGTAACCTAACTTCCCCACCATGATAATGATATTGTACAGTATTAAAGCCGTCATTATTGAAAATTAATATATGATAAAAATACACTGTTTAACCTTACCTAACCCAACCAAACTTCTAGAACAGTTCAAAATTCTGTTTTATACGGCGAAAAGGTATGTGAGAAACATAGGTTTCCACATAGGTGTTATGTGGATTCATAAATATTAAGTCCTCCTAAATATGCACTGATTAGTGATTAGTTTATAATCAATGCTCATTTGGACTTATAAATTACTTTACTGCTTTGTTTTTATTGTCTTAGGCTTCTTCTTGTTTTCCTAAATGATCCATATCAATTCTTATTTTGTGATTGTTTACACTTTACAATAGTGGCGAAAATCAGATAATAATTACAACAAAATACTGTAATAAAATGCAAGTGATCGTAGTTCATTTAGTTTTTGCCTCTGCGTAGAAGTTTTTCCACCATTGTTTTCAGGTCAAAATATGGTTAATGATAATATATAAATTACTAGAGTTGCCACGATGACCTCATTATGCATAATTTCCAATCATTAAGAAGTTTTTGTTCTTTTAAAATTATTGGCATTATCGTTTACCATTATATCACTTTGAGAGGTAACCTTGACAACATCTGTATGAAGGCTTGCCAGTCTGTAGGCTGTTTTGCCTTTAGAGTATTCTCAAACTTATGTCCAGAAAATGTTTTGCTAATGGCCCACTTTGGCCCAATCTACCTTCATCTGTCTTACGGCATTGCACTCTGGGGTGGATGTGCAGAAGTGGACTCCAAATGTTGTCATGTGTTCAAAATATATCACTCAGAATTGTTTTTAAATGGCCGGTGAGAGTCTTGTATCTTGTAGTGCCGTATGTAGGGAGTTGGGCATACTGACTCTTGCCTCCCTGTATATCCTGGTAGCAGTCACCCTTTCCAAATTTAATTCAGCCTAACTCAAGGTCAGGATGTACACTCATATCCTACATGGGACAGAGAACAATACATGTTAGCTGAAAAAAGTTCACGAGCAGCATTAAGCCTGCCCTCTCAAACAGGAGTGAGGTTACTGAATAGGCTCCCTGCAGTTATAAGGGAATAGAGGGATGAAACACAAGTTATGCTGCTACTAAAATGATTTTTGGTTGCCAAGGAATATATCACTGTGGGTGAGTTCTAACACCAACGAGAAGATGCGTTTTAAGCTCCTCTGGGGTTCTGAATCCATAAAATTCCGTTTTGTTTATTGATTTTATGTTCATTGTTAATTATTGATGTTATGGACTGTTTCTGTTATATTGTAGTGTCAACGGTCAGCATGCAATTTGTTGAATTGTTTTACGGAAGTTAAGATATTATTAGTGTTATTATTTCCATATTAGCTGCAATTTATTACACTAACACAAAATATACATGTCATTAAAACTGCAGTTTATTTGTTGGAAAACAATATTTTAACCGCATCATTTAATTGTTTGATCAAGTATTTCTCTAGGTACGACTATATGAACAATTTCAACTGTAATATAAAATTGAATACAAATGTTATATGGCTTCTTCACAAAAAGCATGCGTTTTTAAATTTTAATAGTAGTAAAAAAAACACAGTTGTGTTGACTAACTCAGCTGATCAGTCGGTCAGCCTGTGAGTCACACACAGTTCACCTGGTGACAATATCGAATAGTCGATAGTTTCAATGTTAGAATCGCTGAGCTCTGTCTGAGTCAGTCCAGTTCTGTCCAGCTGAAGCTTAGTTGCATTAGTGAGTGAGGCTCTGCGCGATGTCTGAGACAACTTACCACTTCAATGAAGAAGGCCGTAAGGAGGGAAAAAAGTGCATACGGGACTTGCCAGAAGTTGCCGGGGCACTCATCGTGTTAGCTATCTTCCTGTTTCTTGTTGTACACGGTAAGGGATGTTGTTTTATTTGGGATAATAGCTTTTCGATCATTAAGATATGCTAGTTGCTGTTGTTCTAGGATTGCCATGTAGCCGGTTTTCTGTTGTTGTTGCTGCTTTTCAAAAACGTGTCAGTGTATTGAAAAGGGATTGAAGCAGTAAATTGTCCCAAATTTAGAAACATTGAAGGAATAATCTTAAAAGTAACTCTAAAAATGTCAAGTTTTTTATTTGTATACTAATGATTAATAATCACAACTGCAGTAATAAGATATGTTGTTTATTAAAACACATATACTTTATTGTAGTAATTAGACTTGTGACAAAAAAGATTTTATATAAATGTATGCAATTAGTTCTCTGTTGAAGGAATACAATCTCAACCTTCCGTTCTAAAAGCAGGAATGTGTCTCTGCTTAGCTCAACCAAAATGTGACAACCCTGTGCTATTAATTTTCTGTGCTATATACCGATTGGATCAAGTAACTTATCTATGATTATTTTAAGTAAGTTAACATGTTTCATATGTTGGTTTACTGTATTTCGGAGCTGATCAACTGAACAAATACGTTAAGTCGAAACATGTCCATCCGTGTTATCCTGGTTAAAAATCCGTTTACTAACACGTATAACATGTATATTATGTATAATATGTTTTATTATACATTTGATCTTAAGTACGTCATAAACAGTGGTTTTTGACAGTCATGTCATTATCGTCAAAATGGACTGGGATTAAGAACATAAATATGCCATTGATAGTAAACACAAAATAATTTCTGAACTTCGATACTTGAAGCTTATAGTATTTTCCTTTTGATAAAACAAGTTTTATAGGGTAAACCATCTTACATTCAGAATGTGTTTTTATTCAATATACTTTCTGGGCTTGTGTACGGATGAATATTTCTTGGTTTGCGTCACACTAGTTATCAGGATAGTGTGTCCGTTTGGAGTTTCGTCGAAGACTCGTAGGTAATCAGTTGCTGAATCAGCTGCAGCTGTGGTTTTGCAAAAAAACTGCACTTTTACATCAGCAAGTAACCATTATAACGACTATTTTGACTCAGAGGAAAACAAACGTAATATCTACCCAACTTGTCGTGTAGGCTGGAATATTTTTTTTAAATAGGGAATCTTAATTATTTGTTTAAATACTACGGTGGAGTATTGGATACTGAAGTATACATCGCATATAACTGTATGTGTAGACTATCTGTCACCAATCTTTTATAATAAACAAAACATAGTTGTGTGAACTAGTCAAAGAATGGGCTCCTGTCCAAAGTTATATGATCTACCTTATTTTTCGTTGCTGACATAGTTTGTGGGACATGAAATTTGATGACTATACCTGACAATAAGTCGTTTCATCAGTTTGACTTGGTAAAAAGGTTCGTGAATTTGATGTAAGTTATCAATTTAGATCAGCAGAATCTTTTGGCGGCTTACATTACATACGATGATCATCATTCAAAAACTGGCATTAACTAAAAAATGGGGATGTAATATGTAGCTGTATCAATAATCAAAGATTCTTCACTACAATCTTAAATCTCAGTATTCAATCATCATGTGATTGAAGGGGTATTTCCTATCGCTCATGCTGGTTCGTGAACCCGAATATAGTTATATATCTTCGATATTTCATGATGAATTTAAATTTGTTCTATATGTAATCCATTTTGTGTTAATTTATCAATTTTGTGAGTTGAAGGGTTAATTTAAAAATAAAAAGCTGCTCAAAGTTTGTTCTGGTATCACAATACATGCACAGTACCACCTGCTTGAACCTCAATAGAAAAACAATCATGAAATAATAAATATATACAATGTGTAAATTATGTCTTGAAATAAATCTGTATTTTTTAAACCGAAATAGATAAAAAAAATATTCTGTTTGTGTCGTTGATTGTTAACAAAGGTTCCGTAATTGTTCACATCAAAAATATTTTTTAACCCCCCTGACAGGGTAGGAAGTAGGGGGTAACTTAATTTTTTTCATAAGACAACCCTATTGGAAGACCCCTCATTGTGAAGGGCAAAGGAAACACAATAACGCAAACCAGAGGTGGATTCTCACCCCTATCCAAAATGGCAGGTATTTTAAAATTTGATTAATTGTATGTGAAAAATCATCAATCCCACAAATATGTAAACAGATCATTATATTTAAAGCCGAATATACGTTTGACAAGCCCTTCAAAATTAAGGTTCACTCAATGTGGGTTGCTATTTGAAAAAAATAAGACACCCCGTACCCCCTACCAGGGCCTAAGATCTCTAGCCCTGACCCCTACCCTGTTAGTGGGGTCAAACAATTTTTGTGTGTAAAAAATTGTAGAACCTTTGTTAAGAATCAATGCTACAAACATAATATTTTTATCTTTTTCTGTTTTAAAAACTCAATGATACGAATTTTTGCAAAGATTTCAATAACCTTTTTACCGTGCCAAATTTACAATATTCATTGCATGAGCCTAGTCAACCTACTACGACTAACTAACGTGTCAACAATGAAAACTTAAATCAAATCCTATTAAGACTATATGTCAGCGGGAAATGATCGGATTTGAAATACGACTATTCAATTCGGGTCACGAATCAACCTATCAATTTTATATTACACTTTTAAGAAAAGAACATACATAGATCAACCATCCCTTTTAGGAAATATAAATGTAGCTTGTATTTTATAGTAATTTCATCTATGTAATTCCTCTGAACATTAAAGTTCCGTTATTATCTCATTAAGGTAATAGTATTGATATCTTGACAGAACTAAACCTCCCAATCCTATGATAAAGTTTTTGACAAAATTGAGAGAAATTGGACTTAGTTGAATGGAGCCACCGACAGAGTGTGCTGCTGTCAATTGCTGATATCTGTCAAAATGACAACATTTTAACCAAGCCATACTGGTAGGGTAATTTGTAAAATCTAATATCACAACTAACTATCACAGTATCAGAAATGGGGAGAGAAATACAATTTTTGCATCGCAAGCTGCGAGAGACTCGTTCGGTCCATGTAGATAACATGTCACTTCCGTCTATGAATGTCAATGGTAGGCCTAATAGAGGTATAAATAACGGTCTTCTTGAGTGTTAGTATAATACCACATGAATTAGGTTTGCAGTATATTATATACTTTAAAAATAAACTGCGAAAGCATTAAGTTGTTTTGTCAATGTCTTCACTTCAGAAAATATACGAGTAGTTAAACACACACCCAGGGTTCAGTTCCATTGCAGGAGGAAGCAAATTGAAAATTCAAGAAATCTTATCAGCTGCCAATTTTGACTCGTTTTGGTCCGTTTGAATTTAGGTTTGCAGTATTGTATTTACTAATAAAGATTCTTCCTTTCATTAAAACAATACAAATAATGTCGAAAAACATGGGTGTAAAATTCAGGTTTGCAAATTAAAGGTCTTTCGTAGTAGAATACATTGCCGCAAATTGTAGTTAAAAAAACAACTGAGTAAAAAATGGCAGACGTTTAAAGATTCAAAATGGCAGATTCAGGAAATCTTTGAACGGCTGCCATTTTTACTCATTAGTCCATACACAAAAATTTCCATACACCATATTTGTCCATATTTGTAGGTACCTAATCATTCTCTTAATATGTTTACCCATTTCACGATATAAAAATTAACCAACAGGATTTCAGAAATTTCAGGAATAGTGGAGCGCGACAGGGACAGAAACCACACGGACAACATCAACAGTAGCACCTATTATAATGAGCCGTAAGTATCAGCCTTATTTTAACTGCACAAAACCATTTGCAAATTTTCAAAAATCATTTTTTTTTACTAAACAAAAAACGTTACTTGTCGCATATCACAGTAAAGCTAATTTCATAACGAGTAAGAAAATTCTACCGGAGAAGGGCTAAATGCATTGGTATAGGAAACACAGAGTATTAAAAGATTATAGAAAAAAAAACTGCCGCAATTTTGAAACGGAAAAAGATAATTAACTTCTGTTTCGCCAAAATGTGTGTCTATTAAATACCTTTAAAATGATGTACTTACTTTCCGTGTCCGGAAATCAGACTTTGCTTTTCCAAAAATTAGCTACCGATTTGTTTTTGTCATTCGCTTGTAAGAGATCATCTAATATGCAAGACTGGTCTAGGCGTGGACAGAGCAGCAGATGGCCAGGATCCTGGAGGATTCAGGAGTGGTAAGTCTCCAGGTATTTAACCCCACATTGTCTCGAGTCGGAACTCTGTCTGCCAACAAGTCAACCGGATCGACGACGCATGGGGGCAGGCGATCAACAATGTCCCTCACAGAATCGCAGAAAAAGTTGTTAAAGTCGTCCGGGCTGGCAAAAACAACCTCACGTTTGGGTGCTGTACGGTGAATATTCATAAGGTCCCAGGCAGCCTTGCACCTGTTTGGGGCCTCCTCAATACACTTGGCATTATAAGCTTTCTTAGCTAGCTCCACCCTTCCCTTGTACTGTTTCTTTAAGAGCCAAGTACATCCTCCAGGTTGCGACCTCATTGTCTTCCCTAAACCTTTCCCTCCTTAAGATCCTTGAGTTCAGGCGAATACCAGTCTCCATATTTCACCTTGGGCTTTGGACCTCTTGTTGACAGTACATTTTCCCATCGTACACTTGATAAAGAGTCCCTAAAAAGTCTAGGGTGTGGGGATTTGAGATGCCTAGCCTTATTCTACAAAAATACGATAAGTGCCAAGAGGGCAAAGATTGACTCACCTCACTGTTCAGTTGACTGACGGACATTACCAAGGCTGCGTGATCATTTCCACCAGGGTCCACAACTTTGGTCGCTCTCTCATCCACAGTAAAGTTGGTGGCGATGTTGTCGAGACAGGATGGTCCTCTCGTAGGTTCAGTGCAGGTTGTATAAAGACCAAAGGATTTTAGTAGCCCAATGACAGTCTTTGCTCTAGGTTCATCTCCTAGAAAGTTGACATTGAAATCACCAGCAACGATGAGTTTCGTTTTAAGATTTCGTGTAAGGAAAGACAAACATCCCTTCAAGTAATCTAAAAAAATTGTTGAAGTTGCCGCTCGGTGAGTGGTACAGAGATACAACTACAGTATTTAAACACATAATATTTACCACTACTACTTCAAAATCAATTTCCACACAGAAGGAGGATAAATCAATCTCCTCAATAATCAGGGTCTCCCTCGCATAAATGGCCACCCCACCGCACCTTGAGTTAGCTCTACAAAAGATTTTAGCAAGCCTAAGGTCTGATAGCCTCCTATAGAAATCAACCTCGTCCGCTACAAGAAAGTGGTCAGATAAACACAACACGTCAATCATTTCTTCTTCGATAAGGATAGACAGTAGGGCTTGCTTTGATCTGATACTCTGTGCATTCCATGCCCTAAAAAAGGGTTTGACTGCTTGGGTAGGCCTACAGATTTTAATGTAAAATTTCGAATCAGTGCACCAGATGGCCAAAAAACAGGGCTCAGAACGTGATTTAACTGGTCAGAATGTAGGCCTATTTTAAAGGACCTATATGAGCTGTATTTGGTTTTGAGTTCATAACAATCAGCATCCGCTACACCTTGCCCACGCAAAAAGCTTAACACACTATCAGCATTTTCTTCCAATGAGATTCTAGACAAGAAGAGCCATGATTTGTTCGAGTTTGCCGTTAGTTTAGTTGACAGAGAGGTCTTAAGCCCTGAACTATCACTAGGCCTATTCCCTATTATTACCTTCTCAAACTCAGTGGATTTACTTACATTTGTACTCACATTTCTTTCAGATAGTTTTACAGCTGAGGGTATTCCTTTAAGCTTGTCCGCAAAAGATACAGTATTAGACACAGTGCTATTTAATATTGCATTATCTTCACTTTGACGATCACTCAATTGCCCGAACACGGAAGGTTGTCGATCATTTAGGTTATCCGTCAAGCAGACTTCATCATTTTCGACAAACAGGTATGGCAGTAATATTTGCAGAGACCGGGAGAACTGAAATTCCCTCCGACTTCTTCATCTCACCGTTTCCATCTCCCTCAACTTGCCTGTTCGCAGGGTCTCTGGCCACCTTTTTCGGTGTAAAGACGTCTGTACGCGAGGCCGACTCACCCTAGTCACACTTTTAGTGGGGGCGGTTGGTATCTTAGCACTGGCACTAGATCTAGTAGCAGACGAAATTTTCGAAACTTCCGCTTGCTTGGATAGAGTCACATGGTTTTTTTGTGTTCAACGGAGTATGATTCAGTGCAATTTGTTCCTTTGCTCCAGATTTACAGCCTATTTTATTGAGTATGGTGGAGTTTTGCAAGGAAAGACTCTCAACAGCTATCAAAATTTGGTTTAGCAAACTTTGTCAACGATTATTATCAGAGATACTGGAATTTGCGTTACTCACAGCATTTTTCGTGTTAGTTTGACAACCTCCACAAAACCACTTGATTTTCTCGCCTAGCTTTACAATCATGTCATATTCTCTTGCTAAAATCTTCACGCACTTTATGTGATACCAAATCTCACAAACACCATCACAACAAAGAGTTTTGTCAGTTTCTTTAACATTATGATTGCAGGTTCCACAAAAGACGTCTTTCCCGGTAGCCATCTTTCCCGCTAAAGTAGTTTTTATTGTCTTAGTAAAAATAAAAAAACTATACAAAAGTCAACAAATATTATTTACTAAGAATTTTCTTTTGAATATTGTATAAATTTATTATTCGCCCTGGTTTACCGGTTTGGAGGCGTGAGAGAAAGGCCCCTCCCCATTACTCCAATGGATATTTCAAACAAACCCGTATTCTACCTGTCAGACCCCCGGATCAGTTTGGGTGTCCTAGAACTACCCTCTGACCACATATCAGTTGTGATGCAGCCATTGGTCTCGAGGTTCCGAGTTCGATCCCCGCGAATCACCGCCGTATTGTGTGATAGTGCCGCAAAATTCTGGGCCCTTGCGAAAAGTACTGTTTAAACCACTTTCGGGCCAGAGTATTCCTCCTTAAGTAAACCATTTTAATATCTAATTTATAATAGTAAAAATGGCAAACTTTATCCCGGTTCAAAAAAAATCACTTAAAGCCCCACAATAGCTACGCCTACACATACACTATGTTTTAAAGTAGTATTTTTACAAAAATAGGTAAAAATCACTTATCTCAGCACTGAAGTAGCATTGCAACTGCCGACACATCTTACTACTTACTTACAATTTGTCGGCAGATTGTTTTCAAATAATCTTATTGGATATTATTATACGTATTTTTCTTAAAAATACAAACTAAGACTTAAAAATATACTACATAACGTTAACTGTTTCACTATTGCAAAACATTCTATGAATAGTAGTTGCGATGTGAAAGAATAAAATTTAAAACTATCTGTAGGTACTTTTGCAGACCATTCTAATACACATGAGGCCACATTAAATTTAGCTTTTTTTTAGTTGCATCTATATTTATTGACTGGATAGATACAAATTTTACAACGTGATTTATCTGTAATAATGCATATGTTAATTTCAGGCTGTTCATCGTTGGGTACTCCTGCAAAAACGGATGCAATTGGTCCACACCTTATATCCAGTTTGGCTCCTACGACTCGAGAAAGTTGAGCCCTACCAATACCAGCTCAACTTTTGTGAATGTCGATGGAAGTCTCGGCCCTAAAGACTATCCTCGTCTAGGATCTTTAGATTTTGATTATGAAGATTATGAAGAAGATCGCATTATGACGGAAAGTGAGAATGATAACGTGATTGATACGACTGACAACTCTTCTAGTTTAAATGCGACTTCTGCAGAAAATGCCAACGAGAATGTACTCCGCCCTGTGGATATCATTGGACCCACTAACAAAAACGTAACAGCGAGTCATACCATCCCTGAAAATCAGAACGATTCCACCTTCATATTAAAAGACGAAAGTGACAAAACCATCGAGAGCTTTGACAAGGACACTCTCTAAATGTCCCTTCGAGAAATCTGCCTCTGCTAAAGTACCGTATTCAACATTCACCAAATGTTTTGCTTAGTAGTGTGGTATGTAGCTTATTAGTTTAGTATATAGCTTAGTAAAAACTCTATAACATAGTAGTGTAGTAAAGCAAACTTAGTAGAGGCAGTTCTATTAAATACTAAATAAACTTAGAATAAAAAGGGTTTAATAATAGTAGTCAACCCTACTGAAAGATTGATCGAGAATTTCAAAATAATTATTATTATATAAATTTTGTGATTAGGCTGCGTCTTTTCCTTTTAATGTAGCTTACAGTACTAGTAATATAAGAAATTAAAAAAGTATTTTACGGCAATGAACAGTTTTTTATCAATTTTTAATCATTAATAATCGTATTTTCCAGAGGGGTGTGTATGTACCATATGTATTGTGTAATTTTAAATAGTTTCCAGTGTTTAAATGCTATTCAGTGTTACATTTTATCTTTTTGGTTTACTCCTCGTAAAGTGTCTGGTATAAAAATATTATCAATTATTTAGTAGTTTGTCGTCGTGGAAATAAGAAGAAGGCTCATAAAGGTATTCAAATTATCTTAACATTTATTAGTAACCAGGAGGCTATAACAAGAACACGAAATCAGAGTATTTAAAAAAGTAGTTTTTTGCACGCAATTTTATTCATACAAAATTATAAAAGGCCCTTCTTGTTGATACGTTTACCCAAAAACTAATGAATAGTGGGAGATTTACATTGCAACCCAAGTCAATGCCAAATACAGCGATATGTTTATTTAATTTTGTTTACGTTTTAATTTTTTTATAAATATAAAATTTGTTAAAATTAGGGTAAATCTCTTAAAAACTGAACTACTACTACAAAATTCATTTTGTTAAATAGTTTTTATGATCATGCAGTTTCCAAGTTTTTTTCGGCGACATTACCAAACTTATTTGGCCGTTTACACTCTTAACTTAAACATTTTTTACTATTATAGATTCGACACAAAACCGAATCAGTTTAAATAGATTCCGGTCCATCAAATACAATGTCTAAGCTTTTGAGGACCTCCATTTAAACGATTTAAAAAACGAAAAACAATATTCTGAATATAGCATGCACAAAGTATGCAACAAGAACAGTATCGGTTTTACGTTGACAAGTAATCCTTTTGGACGCATAAACCAATACTTTGACGAGTAAAGCACATCATTAATTTCGGACAATTTTGAATAAAAAATACAGCTAACATAGGTCTAGACGATTCTCTGAATTTTTGGAACTGTCTTTAACCAATCTACAAGCGTAAATTAATCACTTTACATTTAAATCTATGAACAAACTCGCAAAATACAGTGTTAAGGAAAATCCCCAATTTGCCAAAGTCCTCTACAAATGAAAGTAATTACAATCCAAGGATTACGAGTGACATGGGTTTGAGTAATAATTAGCCAACAGATTAAATATTAATAATCAACACGTTTGATCAACATAGCTCCTGGTTGCTTCGTTTGGGTTTCTTGTTGTATTGACAAGATCACAAGATAGGCAAAACTTACTTTATATTACTTTAGGATACGTTTTCTGTTAAATTTTAAATGTTTGAGAGTCAAAACTGCAGTGAATTTATTATGTTATGTAAAAATACCTTTGACACCTTCTTTATAAATACATATAACATTGTTGGCGAAATTCAATAGACGTTAATTAAAAACTGTACTGGAAGATGTAAAATTCTGTTAGACATGTTGTGTTATTGTACTTCTTTCTGTTATTTTGATTAGTTTGCTTTATGTAGTGTATTTAAAAAATTTAAAAAAGTAAAAAAAAAATAAAATAAGAAAATGTAATAAAAAATATAAAATGAAAAAATGTAATAAAAATGTAAATAAAAATTATAAAAAGTAGTAAGGGTTTTTAATGCATCCCTACATTTACAATTATAATTTAAATTAATTTAGAATAATGAGAATATTCAGCAATTAGCTATAATACACATTAGTTATTGACCAAGAACAGTCAATTCGTAAAATCAACAATACTACTAACAAAAAGACTGGGATATTCCAAGGCCAGTTGGAGTTAAATGAAGTTTTTGCCATGTGAAAAAGACAATCCTAAGGGTTGGGTTGATGAGAAAACACATTCTTTTTTATTATGTATACACTAACCTAATAAAAAAATTTAAAACTAAAAAAAAAGAAAAAAATAGAAAATGTAATAAAAATTATAAAATAAGAAAATGTAATAAAAATAAATTTGAAAATTAGAAAATGTAATAAAAAAATCTAATAAAATTACAAAAAATCTCATTTGCTTTCAATTTATTCCAATATGTACACATATATTCACATAAATTAAAAACAAAGATAATATTCTGTAATTGACTAAAATAAAAATTAGTTATTGACCAAGAACAGTAATTTCATCAAATCAACAACACAATTAAATCAAGGCTGGGATATTCCAAGGTCAGTTGGGATTACTGTAAAATCATCTTTTTTTGTGATGTGATACAAATTATACACTCTATGGTTAGGTACTATAACAAGATTTACAGCTAAGATTTGGAAATTTGAATACGTAGAACCACAAATATTTTTAGAAGAAAATGTTCCTTATAATCATTTATTTTATGATAGTGTGGGGCTTGTAAATATTAGCATCCCCCTCATTCTTGGAAGGGCTAATACCCCAACTCTAACTTCACTAGCCTGATATGGTTAAGTGTAGTAATTTATGATATGTTCAAATGGTCAGACCATTAAACTAACTCAACTCTATGTTACTCGGATGTAAAGAATAAATCTTCCAAAATGTTGTGATACATCTAAACTTACACCCCAAACAACTATCTGAAGTGTAGGTTTGTCAGAAAAAAATGTTAGGAGTTGTTTTTTGTGCAACTAGTAAGCGAAGCAACACTATTTCAAAGAAGGGAAAATGTTATCGTAAATTTGAAATATTTTTACTTTACAATTTGCACACACAATATATATTATATTGCGTCTTGTGTTGTTATAAAAATGTAAGGGTTAATTGATTTCCTCAAAAACACATAATTAAATATGACTGACCACTTTATACAGACAGTAACTATGATCAGTGTACACAAAGCTATGTTCGTTGTCAACATTAACTCATATTATGTTACAACGACAAAATCTTACTTGAGTAGTAAAACATTAGTTTAACACAACAGTGTCCAAACAATTAATCGAAAACTGTTTTATCCTCAAACAACATTTTTCTATATATTTACTACTGGATCAGAATTGATATAATTTATATACGGGGAATGGTACCCCAATCAATTTTACCCGCAACCAATGCGGATTAATAATTAAAATAAACTTAAGATGGATAAATATTGTTTATTCAATCAACAATCAGAGTGAAGATAGTAAAATTTTGTAAAATCACCTGTTTTGCGAACTAATTTAAATGGGTAAAAGTCACATTTTAAGACAACTTTAGCCACACTAATATATTACCACTAATATTACCACATTAATACATATAATAGCACTGGCCACTAAATATTTGGATATTTTGCGAAGATATTTTGCTCTTTACCATTATTCCCAGGAGGACTTATCCATATCGGCCTTCTAATCTTTGCTATGGACAAAACTAGGCACTTTGAAAGCTCTTCAGTCCGAAGTCTGGTAGCAACGAGTGCTTCAAGATTTGATCTCTGACGCCAGCGACATCGAAGAATTGAAGAAATATAACAAGTAGGAGACAAGAATGATCTCATCCATACAGTACAGACTTTGAGGGCCCAAATCCTTAAAATCTGGAAAAGGTACAGTAGGGAGTATACGTCACCATTAAGATTAGTAACAACCAAATATCAGCACTATTATCCTCGTATTTTGAAAATATACTTTTTAAGAAAACATCTTTAAGCATGGAAATTAGAACAGACATCGGAATGGATCCTAAAATAAATAAATTGCGATACTTACTAAATATAAAATAATAATCAAAATATTTGAATTTGTTGACAGTTTCATTGTGTGTCCAGTGACTATTCGTTAATGTGTATGATCGGTACTAATCTCTATTCTAATATCCAAGTATAGTTAAAAAAAACTAAATAAATTTGTCTACCGATGGGTTTTTTTACCATTTTAGGACCACAATTAAATTACCGATAGGAAGTATGGGTTGGATCTAGTGCACTAATTGTATCCCATGAAGTAAAAATCATATTTTGAATTGCATAATAATGTTTGTATGGTGTGGGTTACTGAATTGTTCGTTGTTCTTCAGCCATAGATACAATACATAAATATGAAATTAACGATGAAAATGTTTTACAAACACTAATATTTTGACCATTAGTTTGAAATATAGTATTAACCCTGTGCGATTATACTCTATATGAGAATATTTTAATTTATTATCAAGTCATAACTTGTTTATATGTGTACATTGTACCATTTAACCTAATGTTATATGATAACTAAAATCATAAATATACAGACATAGGGCGAATCGCGTAAAGTGGTATCCTGATTGATTTAAGTCAAACTGTTGGTCTTACAATCATCAAATAAGATTTTCCCTCTAAACCAACCCCAAGGAATAAAGTAAAAATACTTAAAATGTTTGTTGAATACATGATATACTTAAGCCAGGGGTTCACTAGTTCAAATCTCACATCAGTTTAACACTACTTGATCATTCCTACTTTCTTCTGTATATTGATTTTAGATTGTACTTTAAAAGGTAATTTTACAACAATATTGAGATAAATGTTTTAAGGAAACAGTTTCATAGTTAAAACTTAAAAATGTTATGTATATTATGTCAAACTTCATATGATTTTAAAGGTATCGCAATTCCTAAAAACCTTCAGATTCAAACCTTATCCGTATATCTTATATGTTCAGATTTATCACCTAAAACATGTTTTTCCTACATAAAACGCATTGTAAAATACAAATAGTAAAATAAAATAATCAAGCAAAATACGAAATAATACAATACACAATTAATTAAAATGTTTGATTGATACTAACTGTAGTACAGTGATTAACTAATAACTCAAATCTTGCAGAATACACTGGCCTAGTTACCAACAATTCGTTTTATTTACCAAGATACCAATAACAGTTTGTCATTTGTCCATAAAGAGCTTCAAAGAACTTGCAAGGGAGGCCTGAAGTAGAGGGCTCCAAAAAGACATAGGTAGAAAGGAGGTAAATTATTTTTCACAGATCATGTTTAGCTAGTTTTTCTTTTTCAACATTCATACTTATTTTCTTCTCATGTATTTTCAAGTCAATGTCGTATTTAAATCTTCAACAATGAACCATCCAACAATCCAACCAAATTTTCTCATTAGAAAGCTTCGTTATTCGGTTATAAAGCTTTTGTACTATTTACTATAGAAAGTTTACTCTCAAGTTAAGTTAAGCAATTTTAATCTTTAAAATCTCATACAGACGTAGAACCGGGCATTTTAATCCCATGTTTATCTTAATTTTGAATTGATTTGACCTAAGAAACGAATACACAGAATCTTTCCAGGGATTTTGTATACACCTTGTATATATCAAGACAATTGTTGTAATGTTTTATTGCAGTGGTTTATTTTGTGTCTCAGACATTAAGTTTACAGAGTAGTCCTGCAGCCACGCAAGGATTTAGTCCAGAAAACAGCTGTTTTCCACCAGCTTAATCAAATGGGGGTTTTATTACGTAATACTGTACTGTGATGAGTTTTTACCGGACACCATCCAGATGATTATATTTGGCAATGAGTAGTTAAACAAAATGATAACCTCTTTTAGAAGTTTTGAGTTGTGATTGTTCGTCCCTTAGTCGGTGGGAATAAGGATTTTTATTGTGGCTAACAGGCAACCCATGGACTCAGGACTACCATGAGTCTACTTGGGTAATGATTTATTTACTTATCTTGTTATTAATTCCTTCTGTGGTTGCCTGGGCTGGTTATTTTGACACCTGTTTAACCTGAGAGCATATATTGATTGTTAGTTACACATTTATGTTAAGAGTATTTTTAGTGTTTCTTTGTAGGTATGTTTAAGTTAGTTAGTGTTCCATGTCAAAGAAGGATATAAATCTAAAGGATGGTTTTAGCATGATTAAGGGCAAGGGTGCAAATTCTTCTCGGTCAGGAGTCTGTCAGGCCTGACCCAACCCGAAAAGGAGGGGAGACCACGGAAAGAAGAACCTTCGGCCACAGGGGATATGTTTTGTGCATATAGACATAGATATAACATAGACTCAGTGTATGTTGTTGAATAGTCTCTTATAAATTTCATTTTCCTTTCCCTCATATGTTCCTTTTGATAGTGGCCAGGAAACTTGAAAATTCTTTGTAAACATTGCAGTCTAGCCCTGATAGAATTGTCCTAATTTTTTCTTCATCGCTGTTGCTGTTAATTCCATTGATTTGTTTAAAACATTTGTTTCTAGCATATCATACTGTGGACACTCTAATATTACATGTTGTATTGTCTCAACAGATCCTGATGTGCATTTCATGCATAGAGGGGAGAAATATAATTTCAATCTATGAAGTGTTTCATTTAAGGTTGTATGTCCAATTCTAAGTCTTATAATGTTGTTAATGTCAGCTCTTGTCATCTTAATGCGATTGAACCATGTGTGTACAAGACTATTTTCTTGTATACTCCTATACCATCTAGCTTTAGTCGATGAGTGTAATGTTTCATTTTTGTATTCCTGTATTTATTTCCTCTGGTAGGCTTTCAGATCTCACAGAGGTAGATTTATATCGTTAATTTCTGTCCCATTTTTTACAGCTTCTTCAGCTAGTTTGTCCGCTATTTCATTATGCTTGAGTCCAACATGACCAGGAACCCATTAGAAATTAACCTTCTTATTAGTGGCTAAGTAGTTCCCTAATATTTCTAGGCTAATGTTATCTTCTATTCTTCCCTTGTGAATGCTTAGAAGTGATTTGATGGCTGACTGAGAGTTTTTTGCATATTACAATTGACTCGTTTGAGATGTCTCTGATTTTATCTGTGGCTTTGTACAATGCATATTGTTCAGCTGTGTATATCGATGTGTTTTCTGGAAGTCTATATTTTTCTTCTAGGTTTAGCTGAGGTATCCATATTGCTGCACCTGTCCCATCCGTCTGTTTGGATCCGTCAGTAAAGATTTGGGCTGCTTTTTTATAGGATATGTTTATTTTTTTATTAATCAACTGTTGGAGCATTATTGGATTTGTTCCTATTTTGTTAGGGTGGTATTTTCAATAGAGTCATTAATGTTCACATTAAATTCTGTTATCAGGGGATAGGCTTCCCTTTCGATTGATTTGAATCTTTCTGTCGTAGCTTCCAAAAAGCCTGGATTGAAATGCTTGATTGTTGTTAAAGTTTCTATATATATGGGTATCTTTCTAGTTTTCCAAAAGGAGTTAATTTTTGTTAGCTTGTCTAGGTATAAGTATTTTGTGTATATTTTGGTCTTTATCTGTAGCTTTCTTATAAATTAATCTTTCAGTAAGGATTTTATGTCTTAGTTTCAGAGGCTCGATTGCAGTTTAATTTTCCAATCTAATGCCGTTCTGATTGCTTGGTTTTAAATATGTCTATGATACGTATTTTTTTTCTGGGAGATGCCCGAAAAGGGACGAACAGTAGTCCAATTTAGGTCTTATTAGGCTCTTATATAGGCTCGTGCAAATTGAGGGTCTGCTCCTTTTCTTCCGCAGGTTATTACTTTTATTATATCTAGATCTCTATTACATTGGTTGGCAATATTTATAATGTGTTCTTGGTGCTTCAATTTACTGTCTATAGTAATTCCAAGGAGTTTGATTTTTTTCTTCAGTTGGGAGTAACCGTCCTTCCAATTCCAAGTTAATATCTGTGTCTATCCTTTTCTTTCTTGATATGACCATGGTTTTGCATTTTTCAGCACTTATTCCTAGGTGCATATCATTTAGCTTATTTCCGACGTTTGTCAGAGAAGTTTGCATTTTCTCATCTGTTTTGCTTATTTTTTTGCCTGATGAGTATATCGATACATCATCAGCATACTGCAGGGAGGAAACTCCTTCTGGTAAACATTTATTGATTTCAGATAAGTATATGGCAAATAACAAAGGGCTTAGAATGCTTCCTTGCGGAATTCCTCGGCGTGTAACTCGTTCTAAGGAATGTTCACCCATCTGGAGTGACCTGTCTACAAGCCATTTCTGGCAAGTGTGTGATATATTTTTTTGGTATGTACATTTTCCTGAATAGGTATGGTAAGTTGACACAGTCATAAGCACTAGAAATGTCAAGAGCAGTGAGAATTACAGTTTCATTTAAAGAACTGGCAGTTTCTATGCCAAGACTTTGGTTTAGTAAATAATCTGCACATCCCCTCTTCTTTCTGAAACCATACTGAGAAGGAGGGGTTATTTGGAGTTTTTCTACAATCCATTCTAGTCTTCTTTAAATAATTGTATTCATAACTTTCATACATACTGATATTAAAGATATAGGACGATATGATTTTGCATTATTTTTATCTCTGTTTGGCTTTAGCAGGGCCATGATTTTTATCTCTTTCCACCTTTTTGGAATATTAATTTTATCATTCCATATTTCGTTATAAATATTTAAAAGTATCGTAAGAGCTTCTTCTAGCAAGTTCATAATCATACTATAAGTAATTAAATCAAAACCTGATGCAGTATCTTTATTTTTTGATTTGAGTACATCCATTAATTCCTTCATGTTAAAATCAATTTCAATTGCACTATTTGTGTCGTTAATTATAGGCGGAGTAATTTCTGTTACATGGGGTACATAATCGGGGACTATATTTTGTATAAATTCCTCGGCAAGGTCTCTGTCGTCTTTTAAAGGTGGTAGGATATTGGAATTCTGATTGGGTTTGAGTTTTTTATTATCTTCCAGGCGTATTTTATGTTACTTTTATCTTGGTTTTTGTAACACAGATCATGCCAACCTTGCTTTTTTGCCTTCTGAATAATTTAGCATGCTGTTGTGCCACTTGAAATTTTCTTTAGGTTACTAGATTCATGTCCATTTTAAACGTTTTAAAACTGAGTCGCCGTATTGCAACCGCTCTAGAGCATTCTACATTCCACCATGGTTTGGGTGTGAAACATTTTTGGTTTTTAACATTTGGAATTTTCCAGTTAGGTATTGTTTTATCTGCAGATTTGTTACTGCAGATTTGTTGTTGTAACTTCAATCAATTTCTCTAATTGTTCCAATTTCTCTAATTGTTCTGTAGGGGTACATCCACAATATCCTTAGAATACTCTTTTACTGTTTTATTGTATTTAGGCCAATCCGCTTTATGGAAATTTCTCCTGACTGATTTTTGGGAACTGTTTTCTGAATTTGTCTGTATCTCATGGTTAAGTTTAATATTAAAACTAATTGGGAAGTGATTACTACCCATAGGATCTTTCAGCACCTCCCATCCATTTATGTTAGCATACAATTCCGGTGTTACAAAGGTAAGGTATATTACTGACTGTCTATTAAACAGGTTTGGCACAGACGTGTAGGAGTTATTGTTTGCTAGAATGAGATTTGAGTTGCTATAGTGTCTAAAAATGTCATTTCCTCTTCTATCTAATTTATAACCGTTCCAAAATTGGTAGTTTGCGTTAAAATTCCCACAGATTAATGTTTAGTCTTTATCTAGGGAAAATACCGCCTGTTCCCAAAAAGACTGGTTTATAATCTTATTTGTACAATATAAATTATATATGGAAATCTTTTTTCCAAGATTTGTTATTTTTATGCCCAACATTTGTAATGCCGGTAAGTTGAATTCTTTTACAATTTGGAATTGAAATGATGTATGGATGATGAATACGACACATCCATAACCATAATATCGATAAATCCTTTTACATTTAAAATTGTTATCTTTTATCATATTATCATTGTTGGATAGATAATTATAGAATAATGGGAACAGCCCAAAAAATGAAAGTGAAAGTATACGAGTAAATCCCTTTTTGCTAGTTTAAATTTGCTTACTGAACTTGTAGTGTAGTGGGGTACCCCATGTGTCTTCTTCAATGGCTAACACGGAACTAGCTTCAGAGATAACGTTGGGGTTGACCTTTGATACTAAGGCTGTTTATACAGGTTGGGTGACTAAGGGATTGGGAAATTGTTAAACTTGATTGTCTAATCATCATTTAACCAGGTTTCTTGAATAACAGCTATCCGTCTTTTATTTTTGGTTATCAATTGTATTAACCCTTCCCACTTATGTTTAATTGATCTGATATACATTGTAATACTTTTATCATGTTATTCATTTTCTTATATCTTATTTTTAGGTTTTTTCAATGGGGCTTTGCATTGACTTGTCACTTGGCTAGATATGTGGTTGTTCTAAGGACGACTGCCTTTTGAACCCGTTTGTTTGTTCGACGCTTTATTCAAAATGTTTTTATTAAATGTATGGGTTGTGTATTGTTTGGGGGTTTCTATTAGGTCCTTCACCAATTGAGTTATAAAAGGTCGTCCATCATTTGTTTGCTGATTGTTTTTCACCTTGTATTTTTGTCCTTAAATCTTTGATTTTGTCATTGAAGTTTTTTTATGAGTACAGTTTGCGGCAACTACTGTCGTGCGTTCCGTCTCTGGAGCTTTGTTGGCTGATTGCGGAGGGTTATTGTTAGTGTTCGAAATGGTGGCTTTACTACATGATTTAGTTTATAGGTTTTTTCTATCTGACATATTTCGGTTTTGTGTTAAAAGGTCTGTCAAGAGTAGTGTAATTGCTGGGCTCTCCTACTTCATTAAGTGTTGAATATCTGTTGCTTGGTTGTTGTTGTTGATGTAAACGGTTGATGGCTGTCTGTGTATGGAGGAGTTTGGACAGGGTTTTAGGTTGAAGGCTGCTTTGTAATCGCTGCAAAGGTTTTTTTTTCTAAATAGAATATGGGTTTAAGTTTATTTTGGAAGGGAAGTGCAGACTGACTGTAAGATCTCTCTATAAAGAGACATTCTTTGCAGTATATTTTTTTGTCTGCTATATTCCTCACATGATTTGCTGTAACTGCTATGATTTCCCTGGCAGTTAACACATTTTTTATCATGTGTGCATTCGCTATGGTGGCATTTTTCTCTTCACTTGCGACTTATTTTCTTGAATGTGCCAGGTGTTTTGGCTACATGTCCTTATTGGAAACAATTATAACATTGTTTAACAGGCATCATATACGGTTGTATGGACATCCGTACATAATTAAGGAATACAAAGTCAGGAAGTTGATCAGACTCAAAAGTTACAGTCATAAAATGTATTTTAACTACTTCTTGGTTGATGTATCTGGTGATGTCTTTTTTGTGTGGACTATGGAATAGGAGCTCTTGCTATCCTTCATTACCTCTTCCTCTGTTATATCTGGTTCTATGTAAATCACTCCAGTTATTTCAACTTTGTTAGCTGGAATGAATGTAATAAACTGATTTAATAGGGGAGATCCTACCAAATCATTTCCTGATTTGCCATCAGAACAGGTGATGGCAAGATTTTTACCAACTCGTTTAATTTACTCTATATTAATGCTCTCAATTTGTAATAGTTTGCCTATAAAGAAAGGATTTGTTCTTTTTTCATCCCTACTTTTAACAATTACTTCAAAAGGTCCTTTGTTGTTCATGATACAGCCTAATCCGCCTAGTATTTTATTTTTGCTTTATGATTATTGTCTGAATTCGGTACTGTCCTATTCAATAAATCTTCCGAAGACTGATCTGACGTTGTATCACTACTTAATTTTCTTTTACGTTGCCGCCCCTCTAGGCCTATGCATATTTCATTCATTCCTAGTTCTGAGTCAATTTCAACATTAGACATAATATGAGTAGTGTTGAAGTTTTCTATCCCTACTCCTATAATATTAGCCACTGCTATTTGTGTGTCCATGTTATTCTGATCATTCCCTAGACCTAGATCCATCTGTGGGGCTGGACCCGACATCTAGTCAGGCCCACCCAATAGTCCAAATTATGTAGAAGAAGTGTGCTATATATGTATTTATTGTGATAAAAGACAAATAATAGAATATAAGGTAAATAAGTATAAGAATGGTTTTAGAAAATAACAAAACACTCACCTTGTTACTTAGAACATGTGTGTTGGAGGTTAGTCACATTGACAAAACAAAAAATTGAAGTTGGTGTGATATTAGGCAACCACAGGTAAGGATCTCGAGTTAACGTGATTTCTATACCAGTATACCACTCAACTTGCCGTCTTGCACCAAATAAGGATTTTTACAGATTTTTATTGCTAAGGTTTCTTAAAGTAGTATGGTCTAAAATATCGTACGTGACAACTTTTAATATGTCAGCTTTTTTATGAAGTAAACTTTTAAGTAAGCGTATAATTTGAAAATTAAATCTATATACATGCATCAGTGCCTCATATAATTTTTACTAGGAAGCCTTTTAAGTTAGCCTATCTTAAAAAACAGGTATTTTTTTCAAACTAAGAGGTCCAATGAAAGTTATTTACGGAAATCAAATGTAGGTGTGTATACAACAGATTTATACATCAATATTTTCTCTTCAGTGTCCTCACCGTTGCAAAGCACGGGTACAGCAGCTAGTTTAGTATAAAAGAATGCTAAACACACTGAATAAAAGAGTAATCTTTATCAAATTCCTACACAGAATAGCTAACTAGTGGTGCGTATAATGTAAGGACAAAATCAGCCTGAAATGACGCTGTAGAAAACACATTAGAGCTCAGATCTCAAGTTATCGGTCTTGAATCATTTATAAGCATTATTTCTGTTGAGAGAACACTAGCTAATATGTTTTACTAAGACAGCTCACAGAATGGACCCCTGCTCATTTTTGTAAGATATTTATGGAGTTTTCCTTTTGTATTGATGTAAAATTAAGTTTATAATATTCATTTTTAAGTACTCGTAACCTGATACGCTTACGTTCCTAAACTAACTTTCTGTATATTCAGATAGTACCCCAAAAATACATCTGTCAAGGCAAAACTGCACTATGGGTGAATTTGTTACTGCTTTACTTCATTTTCAGACAGACATTCACTAGGCTCTCGCCTAACATAAATAATCCTTTGGTCAATGAGTACTTAGTTCTGCTGCTTCGAGGAACCAAGAAATGTGTTTTATTAAATTTCACAAGCACGCTGGCTATTACAACTACATATTCAACTAACAGGATCTTTAGACCCATGAGTAAAACTTAGTACATTCTGTAATTAATTTACTGAATTGTTTCATCCATTTGTTTTGCATCTATTGCAAAAACTTGTTCACGTTGTCTCAAAGAAAAAGAACATTAAAATTTAGTTGGAATGCTAAAGAACTATTTAAAAAGTTCAAGATATTAAACTGAGTTAATAATTACTTCAGGTTATTACCTTAAATAAATACGTGATTTATTGGATTAAAAGTACATAAAACATAAAAAAATTGAAATCTTGGAATGACATTAACAAAACAATTACAACACACACTTAAATACTGCCATCAGCTATGAATCAATATGGTGTGTACATTCAATGGTACTGTAATGCAATAATTAATTAATGATCTTTAATCAAAGGGGGATTCTGTCATTTACAAGTCCATCCGCTTAGTCAATTCTCTTCTCTAGACTATTGGCTTCAATTTCCAGGTGAATATTCAATGCTTTCAGTCCACTTCAGCAGTCTTCAGTCAGCATGGTAGCAGCAGCACCAAGTACTCGCAGTAGTTCCTTATAATTCCGAGACAATGTCTTAAACCGACGAAATTTGGAAAGTATACCTTCCTATATTTGTTTCCAGAGTGTTTATACCTTTGTGGTTAGCGTTTCTACATTCTGTGCGTGAGAGACAGGTTCGATCCCTGATATATCTATAAATATATTAGGGATCTGGACCGATTTCCCTTAAGAGTAAACAAATATCACATGTGACATTGACTTTGAATACTTAAAATTATTTTGTATATTTTCCTTTTTATCTTCCATCACTTTGATAGACTACAAATAAAATTCAAACATACTTGACATAGGTTACATTGGTTACAATATTGGTTACATAACTTGACTTAACCACAACAACCGCAAAAGAAGACGAATTGACAACAATAACTGATAAGAGCGCAAACGTGACTATTGACCTCTGGTTGCTCTTGGCAACGGCACGTACTGCTAACTACGGTCTGCGTACTATAAAACTCCAAAACGCCTGCGTCCTAGCAACTTTTAATTTAACAGCCCAGCCAATGAAAAAACATGTTCAGGGTCAGCACAAATTATTAACAAGCAAGACTGTTTACCACTTATTAATACCTAACTAGATGTACAGTACATTTTCCCACACAAAAACTTTATTAACTGGGCTATGAGTGTTCTAACTAAGGTGTTGTAGACACAAATGTGTTGTTTGTTTCAAGGATTTAATAGAGCATACACCCCAGGTCCTTGGTAATGGGTCTTAACCCCCATGTAATAATTCTATTGAATGGTCAAAATATTTTAGAATTTTCAAACGTCCGAAGGAAAAATTCATGATTTTTGAGGTCCAAAACTACTCAACACCTCTGGTATTTACTTACTCTATGTGTTATTTCGGTTTTTAAATCATCAACCTGTATTCAACTTCTTATTTAATGAAAATATTTAAAACATAGGCCTAGTTATGTCATGTAATAAATTTTGGACACTATTTTAAGTTCCAATAAGTTACTGATTTTGCAAATTGAAAAATATTCAGGCTACCATAAATGCTTCTTGACCGTGTTCAATGTTTTATTAAAATCGATAACACATTTTTATCCTTAGTGGGTCTACCAATTTCATAAGTAAATCAATAAAGAAGACTAATTCACTTTCTTATAAGCGGTCTGTGAAGATACAATAAGAATAAGACGATTCCAATCATAGAAAAGAAGAATGTAAAGGAGAATAAGAATGTCAGAGACAATGTATTAACATTTCATTGAAAAACATTGTACAAATAAAAACTACCAGTTTTACGAACTATTGTTGAATTTTTTATGTATAAAAGTTTTAAACCTCTCAATTTAGCTGTTATTTAATACGGTATATTACACTTACTGTGGTTCGCACTACGTTAAGTGGTATTAAACGATGGTTATTATTTCCATAATCAACCATCAGAATCTATAATAGTAAAATGTAAGACAGTAGCATAAATACACACATATTTAACTAAATTAATCTTAAATGTAAAATTTTATTCTAAGAAACATTTCAACACACAGAATCGGTCTTTGCCAGATACTATAGTGCAATTGCTTAAACTCGAAGAAATGTGAACCAGGAGCAGTCTGCTGACCAAAGAACGTACAGAGACCATTTAAGTCCACCAAGAGGTTCCTGATATTCTAATTGGCGTTTTTTTTTTTTTTATAAATACAATTATAAACCTCCGATAGTATTCAGATATCATCTAAGTATCTCACAAACTAACCCCTGAACAAAGTGAAATTACCGTAAACCTTAGTCGAATATTGGAGGACAGAAGCAATCAGCTGTCATATCCGGTCTGACAGTCCACTTCCGGCATCCGGAAATGATTCTCGACTGGCAAATTTCAACACAGAACACAAAGTCTTTACAACCCATGTGTTTTCATAACTTAAAATCATTAGAATCTAATAAAACAAATATTCATCTTAGTTTCAGGTGGGATATATGGAAAAGTTACATTCTACGTACAATAATATACTACTTGCTCTTCTAGGACCCCATCAACCCCACTAACTCCCCACATTCACACCCTGTTGGACGCTTATCGATATTTAATTACGGTTAAATTACACAAAACTCGATTTGCATTTGCATCGTCACTCTCACCGACAGTTCGGTTTTAACCGTTTGACCCCAAACCTATGGGGAATATTTATTATGCTTATCAATTTTTATTTTTAAGTAACAGTTTTTCGGGCTTTAAATGTCAAACATTTTGTTATGATATAATCTTATTTTTTTTTAGTAAGCTAATAACCCTAAGATTTATTCCCTTTTCAAAGCAGTAAAGAAATACTGAAACCATAGTTCAACCATGCATTTAAATTGTAAAAGTTAACTAGAGATTTGAGCTGACTTAAAATTCTCCCTATCAATAATTAAATTGCTATGTATGAATTATATGCTGGAACGTTGAACAAATTATCCAATCTAGTAAGAGTAGCCCATATTCAGACAATTCAAATAACATAATTTTAACAGGAAGAGTCCGTAAAAATCATTCTCTTTTATATTAAAGTTTGAGTATATAACCAAGTACACCCCTTTTTCATTTACATATAAGAGTCGTGCATAAAGAGCAATTTGCATTCTTTTTCCTCTATAATTTTTAAAATTGAATCCAAACAACAGAGTGTTTGTTTTTAATCATGGAATCCCCTGTGTAAAAGGCTATTGCTATTTATATCAAATTGCAGTCTTATGCACAAAAACTTTAGTCGGATATCATTTGAACACATTGAGCAGTTCACGTAATTATTTAGAATTTATTTTCACAAATACCGTGTTGATTGATTAAAAATATTATTTAATCGTAGTTTCACTGTTTCCTAAAAGTTATTAAAGTAAAGAACCAGTAATACTTGCGTAGTTGTTATTCACTCCATGTCACATTTCCTTCCTACATTTATTATTTATTATCTAATGATTTATAGCTAAAAGATAAACTTCATAGCTATAAATTTCTTAATGTAATATCCATACAAAATTCAAGCAATAGAATATTAGTAACTAAGGTCATTCTTTACCTTGAACTGAATTTTCCTTAAGATTTAATCGGCAATAAATATACTAAATAACTGGAAGTTTCAAAACCCTTTTTAGCATGTAGGAAATAAGTATACCCCATTTTGTGAAACAAGGATCCTCTCACTGTTCCATTTAGGTAACTTTTCAAGATTCAGTGGATTTTCTATTCTTCTAACTCATTTTGACGCTTAAGAACTCTAGTAATGGTCATAATGTTAAGATTTCATAAAGTTTTGCTTGTTTCGAGGTTATGAACCGATTACGGTACTGACTCGGCCTACTAAGTGAAACATCGATTGTTCAAGATCGTTATTCCACACGATTTATCACTTAAGCTACCATTGAATCGACCATGTAACTATTACCTTAACGGCCTACTTCATTGTCATTAGCAAACACATCAGTATGTCGATGCTAACATACAGTTTAAACCCAAGCTGTTTTTAAGCTTACAGCTACAGTATATGTGTATCACCACGATTATTAAATGAACTCTTTAAACCGTAAAATCGGAAACCGTCCACCACAGACTGGTGACACATGGACTGTATGGCTCAGTAAATACGTTACGCATTAGTGCAACAGCTGAACGATGTATTTTCATGCATTTTCCATACCTGAAGATTTTTAAATAATCATTTTTGATACAACTATATAAAATATACAGGGTGGAAACAAATACTCGGGAAAGTTGAATATTTCAAAAAAATAATAACGAAAGAGCTACTATATTTGGAAATAGTTAACTGGGCATAAAAATAATTTTGACAAGTTATTCAGTGATACACCATCTCCTCAAGGGGACGGCGCACTGGGAGTCAGAACATTTTAAATGTAAACATAGGTTGATATGCACATCAAATTGAAGTTCTTTGTTGGTAAACTACAATGCCACAAAACCTGAACACAAATAGACAATCGAGACGAAAATCACATTTTTCATGATTCCTTGAATTTGAAATGCTATTATACGCACCTTCACTTTGCACCCACTAGAAGTCGGAAGAAATTCATAAATTTAACCAGAAGTCGATATGACAACAAATTAAAAGTCTATTAGTAAAATACAATGCTGCATATTGAGCTCACAAGAATATTTGAGTTAATTAAAATGGCAGCGTTGGAAAGATTTAAAATGGCAAATTCAAGAAATCTTTGAACGGCTGCTATTTTTCACTCAGTTTGATTTTCAATTCGCGGCATTGTATTCTATTAGTAGATACCTTTAATTTTATTTGCATGTTGACCAATGCTTACGTTTAAGATTTTCCTCTAACTCCTAGCGGGCCGTCTCCCTGATGAGGTAGTATATCAATGAATAATGTGTCAAAATGATTTTAATGCCCAGTAACTTTGTACAAAGATTTGTGGCTCTATTTTCATTATTTCTTGAAATATTTAACCACCATCTTACTATTATAAAGAAGAGGTGGTGTCTGTCTGTGTGTCTGTGAACCTGTGTGGTTATATGAGATGAACTAAAAAAAAACTACTGAACCTACTGGGCTCAAATTAAACACAAATGAAGCTACAGCTCCGAGGATACCGAAGTTCTTCTAGGTTTTAGTTCTACAGCTCCGAGGAGGTAGAACTATTCCCGCTTCGATGTTGACCTAGGACTCTGCCCCATGGGCTTTCCAATATTGAGGTGAGAGATTTAAAAGTAAATATTGATTGATGGTGTCCATGGTAACAAAGAACAAACCTACAAAGTTTAAATATATAAACAAGCAGAACTAACTTTCAAATAAATTTTAATTTCACAATTTCACACAGCTGGTTCAAACATATTAAATACTGCACGAATATTAAAAAATAAACTGTATGGATCATAAAGATAAATAAATGATGTCACTCGCCCGAATGTAAATATTATTTAACATTATGTTGTGAGACAGTTTATTTCATAACACCTGTTAGTTTCTATTAATTATTATCATATGTTTATTTGTTATTCTATGTTTGTATAAAGGTAAATAAAGTTAGTTGAGTTTGAGTTATGACATAAAACAGTGTATTCACTTAATTCTTAGTCAAATAGTACATGGTGGCAGCGGTTTAGAGCTATGCCTCAGAAGAGAAATCCAAGAAGGAAACAATCTGACTATGAAGATAATGAAAATGAAAGAAGCAGAGAAAATGAATACAACAATTCAACTATGAAGTCAATCATTGTATCAAACACTCATTCAGTTATTCAACCTCCAGCTAGTTTCTCCTTTGTACCAGCAGATTGGCCAAGATGGAAAACACGATTTCAAAGATATCGGTCAGCATCTGGGCTATCTGAAGAGTCTGAGAACAAACAAATCAACACTCTTATATACACATTAGGTGAGAAAGCTGATGAGATTTTTGCATCTTTTAATTTAGCAACGGAATCAACGCTAACATTTGAAGAAGTCTTAGATTTATTTGACAAACATTTTATTCCACGGAGGAACTTAATTTTTGAAAGAGCAAAGTTTTTGAAGAGACAACAAAAAATTAATGAAACAGTTGAAGAGTTTATAGTTAGTCTCCATTCCTTGGCTAGAACCTGTGACTGGGGTTCACTTAATGATGAAATGGTGTTGATGGTACTAATACTGGGTTTAAATGATGAGAAACTTAGTGATCGCTTGTTGCTAGATCCCGAGATGAATTTAGACAAGGCCATTACAGTAATAAGACATGCAGATAACGTAAAGAAAGAGAAGGCAGATTTATGTGATGAGAAAAGAGTTCAAATTGAAGCAACTACGTCATCGAGTTCAAACCAAAATCAAGGATATAGGTTTCGTCAAAAGAAACAAGAATACCCAGCGCAATGTATCTGGTGTGGTTATAAACCGTCTCATCCAAGAAGCACGTGTCCAGCAAAAAGCGCAACATGTAACTTATGCAAAAAGATTGGTCACTTTTCGAAGGTCTGCAGATCTAAAGAAGCACAGGAAGTAACTGATGAAAATGAAGTAAGTGAACTTGGACCTTCAAATAATAAAGTATTCATAGGTACACTTGGGGATGGGTCAAAATGTAAGCCCTGGAAACTAGAATTACTATTTGAGGGAAAGCCACAAACATTTAAAATTGATTCAGGGGCAGATGTAACAGTAATTCCCCCTGGCATAGTTGATCCAAGTAGGATCCAGCCGACTCTAGTTGAGTTGTTTGGGGCTGGTAGAACAAAATTAGAAACTGTAGGTTGTGTTAGAGCTAATATCCAATACAGAGATGTTAAAATAAATCAAATGGTATACGTCGTGAAGGGACTCATAACACCCTTGCTTGGTCGTCCAGCAATACAGGACTTGAAAATTTTAACTTTTGTTAATTCAGTTGCAGAGGTAGACAGTGACTTTTTTACCGAATACCATGAAATGTTTAGTGGTCTGGGCGTCATTCCTGATCCCTACACAATAGCACTTAAGGATGGCGCAAAGCCATACGCAATAACCACTCCTAGGACAGTACCTTTACCCCTAATGTGTCAAGTGAAAAAAGAACTAGAAAGTATGGTCCAAAATAATGTAATCACACCAGTTGAGCATGCTACTGAATGGTGCTCAGCAATGGTAGTAGTGCCTAAATCTAATGGAGATGTCCGCATATGTGTTGACTTAACAAAGTTGAATGAATCAATCCAGCGGTCTTATCATCCGATTCCCAAAATTGAAACGTCTCTCAGCTCAATTTCAGGAGCAAAATGTTTTTCAAAACTTGATGCAAACAGTGGTTTTTGGCAAGTCCCCTTAAATGTAAATTCCCAGGATCTAACTACTTTCCTTACCCCTTTTGGACGTTTTAAATTTCTCAAACTTCCATTTGGAATCACATCAGCACCTGAACATTTTCAGAAATGCATGAACAAAATCTTAGACAACCAGTCAAATGTCGCAGTCCATATGGACGATATTCTGATTTGGGGCAAAACGAAAGAAGAACATGATACAGTTGTTCGGCAAGTACTTGAAAAGCTTAAAAATGTAGGAATGACACTGAACAAAGACAAAACTGAGTTTGGGAAGTCAAGTATTAAATTCCTCGGGCATTTCCTCTCATCCGATGGAATTTCTGTTGATAAGGAAAAGGTTTCCGCCATTCTCAAAATGGGCTGCCCAAAAAAACGTAAAAGAACTTCAAAGGTTCAATGGGATGGTAAACTTTCTTGGTAAGTTTATTCCTGACAAAGCTAAGATTTTGGCCCCAATGAATTCACTACTTCAAGCTAACGTTCCATGGATATGGGGTCCAGAGCAGGCGAAGGCATTTGATGAAATAAAACTCATTTTGACCAACTCTCCTTGCCTAGCTATTTACGATGTAAATCGGGAAACAATTATCTCATGTGATGCCTCGCTTCAAGGACTAGGATCAACTCTTTCTCAAGTTCAAGATGATGGTTCTATACGACCAGTATCATTTGCATCCCGAAGCCTTCTTCCTTCTGAAAAAAACTATGCAAACATCGAGAGGGAGGCTACAGCTGTTGCTTGGGCATGTGAAAAGTTTCAAGAATTTATTATTGGCAAGAGAATAACAATACAAACAGATCACAAACCACTGCTTCAAATTTTGAAGTCCAAACATCTTGATGAATTGTCTCCAAGAATTCAAAGAATTCGATTGCGTCTCATGAGATATGATTTTTCAATTACTTATATTCCTGGAAAGCAGCTTCTAGTTCCTGATGCTCTTTCAAGAGCACCTCTCCCATTTTCAGGTACTGATGACCGTGAGTTAGAAGAAGAAACTCAAGCGTTTGTTCAAATGGTTTTGTCATCCATCGATATAAACGACTGCATAGTTGCTAAAGTATTGGAGGAACAAAATAAAGATCTGACTTTACGTGAACTGAAAAAAATAATCATCCAAGGTTGGCCTTCTAAGACATCATTGCAAGATGACCTAAAACCATACAATTCAGTTAAGGATGAGCTAAGTGTTGATAATGAGATGATACTACCATTTGAGGCGTCGAGAGGCCAAGGGAGATATGTGACTTTTTAAAAAATTTCATTGTATTTTTTTCATGGTCATAAAAAAAATAAAAATAAAAATAAATTCACTTATACCCCTTGGCTTCCAACTCTTAGGTGTTTAGTTTGGAGGCCAAGGGATATAAGTGAATTATTTGTCGAAATTCCACCCTTTTTTAACAAAACCCGTTACCATGACAACATTTTTTTAAAAGTCACATATCTCCCTTGGCCTCTCGACGCCTCATTTATAGTCATAAAACAGTGCATTCACTTAATTCTTAGTCAAATAGTACACATTACTTAAATAGAACTGTCATACCATATGTTAATGTCTCATTAGTATATGATTCTTTCAGTACGTTATTTTTTTATGTTTATGATCTATACTGAGTCTGTTCTAATATTTGTGAAAAGTTGTAACAATATTTAAAGGGAATAATTCATTGTAAAAGAAATTATTCATAGATATAGGAAATAATTGATAAGTTAAGTAATACAGTTAAATTTTATTTCTGAATTAAATGTTAGGAGTGAAACCATTTTTAAGGCATTTTCAAAGAAATAACATTGTCTATTTTGCATACTGACCCCGTTGCAAGGCACGGATATAGCTGCATATAGCTGTATGTGAGTCACTCCCCTCATTAGCTTATCTTATATTATTTTACTATGGTTATTGGTGTTTTAAACGGAATAGAAACCGTCGTAATGCGAACAAGCAATTTCTTTATTAAACAATAGGCCCCTGAATATGTGGTTTGACCTAGAAATAATTAGAACACAGATGAAACCATTGTTGTTCGATAGTGAAAAGTATTGTGAATAACATATCAAAAGTCTCCAAAAATATCTTTGGTGGAACACCACCATTTTTCCAAAATGGCGGCCAAATCCAGTAGTTTTTTGCTTTTTATTGAAATTCTGACTTTCCAGTCAATATTAGTGAAAAGTCGTCAATACATTTAATGTTCCTCCTGAAATTACCTTTAAAATGATATCAAATATATGTACCTACAACAAAACATAAACCCCGTAGAAATAATAAAATAGTTCAAATAAAAATATTTTTTATAAATTAATGTAATAGTCCAAGCAAACTAAAAATAACGTACACAGGGATTGTATAAAAATTTGCAAGTAAACATATTATGGTTTTATTTTTATTGTTGTGGTGTGCAGAGTGACATACCAAAAGTTTCAAAAAATCAGTCCAAGGGAAACCCCTAAATTAAGGAAAAAATGGCGGCTTTTCCCAATACTGGACAAATTTTGCAACAAAAGATACCACATGTTTTTTGCACATTTTTCGAGATATTGACTTGGAACCACGACCGATATTTATTGGATGGTCCGTACTTAATTTCAATAGGGGACGCTTTTGGGCCGCCATCTTGGATCAGCCATATTGGATCTGCCATATTGGATATAAATATTTTTTAATGTAATTATAGTGTTGTGACACATCATTATGAACTAGATTTCCACGCTGATTTCAATGCTGAAATCCGTTTTTAAATAAGTTTTTTCGTTGCTTAAGATATATTAAAACGAAAACTCTCCCCTATACATCAGTTATGGACGTATCGTAAGTTACTTTGAAAATGTGTTTGGATTATTTTTCTCCAGGTATTATTATTGCTTGCAGTTCGTTCTAGCCTTAAAATATTCAGTGATAAAAGATCTTTAATTTTAGTTAGCTTTCATTTTGTTTTATTTATAGTTAAAACTGACTAGTTATAGACGAGGTACAAACCCCAACACAAAATTAAATTAAACTTTTTTATCAGTTTTTGTTAAAAGATGTATATCTCGGGTTGTTAATATGTTAACAAGTTCATTCTGGTATCAAAGTACTCAGTAAATGTTTGGCTTTAATTTTATTGATTATTAAATGACACGTGACAAATTTAAAACAAATCATGTAGGCCTACCTTCAATGAACTATTGAATGAATTATTGTTATTTTGAAATTTGTCTTTAGTTAAAGACATTTATCCCCAATTCCAAATAACTCCCAATAAGGAATCCATGGCTAAAATAAAAGTCAACACTTGAACGAATGGCTATGACGAGTTTTTCCCGTTTTCACTCTGCACAACACTTCAAAATAAAACCATAAAACGTTTTGTTGAAATTTTTTAAAGGCCATATCCTATATTTATCTAAATATAATTTCCAAGTTACACAGTTACAGTTATTTATAAGTACAGTTATTTATAAGTAAGTTAGTCATACTGTATGTACCATCAGTCAAACACCACTCCCAATCTGTTGGATCTGCTGGTGAACTATTTCCACGCCATACTTGAACCTGATAGTACAACCTTAGACTGTGGTAGTTTTCAATGTGTTTTTAAATTGTCAAAGTACGAAACGTCCATAAGAAATGTATGGGGGAGAGTTTTCGTTTTTATATAGGTATCTTAAAATCGTAAAACGCTATTTAAAAAACTGATTTCAGCATTGAAATCAGCGTGGAAATCTAGTTCATAATGATGTGTCACAACACTATAATTACATTAAAAAATATTTATATCCAATATGGCTGATCCAAGATGGCGGCCCAAAAAGCGTCCTCTATTGAAATTGAGTACGGACCATCCAATAAATATCGGTCGTGGTTCCAAGTCAATATCTCGAAAAATGTGCAAAAAAACATGTGGTACCTTTTGTTGCAAAATTTGTCCAATATTGGGAAAAGCCGCCATTTTTTCCTTAATTTAGGGGTTTCCCGTGGACTGATTATTTGAAACTTTTGGTATGTCACTCTGCACACCACAACAATAAAAATAAAACCATAACATGTTTACTTGCAAATTTTTATACAATCCCTGTGTACGATATTTTTAGTTTGCTTGGACTATTACATTAATTTATAAAAAATATTTTTATTTGAAATATTTTATTATTTCTACGGGGTTTATGTTTTGTTGTAGGTACATGTATTTGGTATCATTTTAAAGGTAATTTCAGGAGGAACATTAAATGTATTGACGACTTTTCACCAATATTGACTGGAAAGTCAGAATTTCGATAAAAAGCAAAAAACTACTGGATTTGGCCGCCATTTTGGAAAAATGGTGGTGTTCCACCAAAGATATTTTTGGAGACTTTTGATATGTTATTCACAATACTTTTCACTATCGAACAACAATGGTTTCATCTGTGTTCTAATTATTTCTAGGTTTTGCTATTTATTTTTTTATTTTAAGGCGCCTACAATGTATCTTTTACGAAATACATTTGAGTGTGTATATTGAAAAAACTTCACAATAAACCCTTTATATTCACACGGTTTCTAAGCAACTTGTCTCGGTAGATAGAAAATTTGTTATACACTTACTGCCAAAATATTTTCAAGAGAAAATCGCAACTTTAACATGTATTTCCATGGTTATCTCCCGTTTTATTAGTCTGCTAACAATGTGCTGAAAATAACTGAAATTAAATACCCTTACAATTTTTGCGTAACGCAAATCCACAATTTTACTACATTTTACAATTTCCAGGACTCTTAATTAATGCAATTAATGTTCTGCTTTTGTTATGTTTTAGTATGTATTGTTACTCCTTGAAACACCACAAGGTATACTAAGACATTGTAAACCCTTTCACTCTTATTTTCCTAAACAAATTTTAGTTTCAGTAAGATGGTAATCTTAGACAAATAGCCAATTGCTAGGTTTAGCTAATTACTTTTTCCTATAACCATTTTAAAAGGAATAAAATGAAGTTAATTCCACCTTTACCATACAAGTATGAATGACCTTAGTTATGGTCCAGGGGCCAAATTACGTCAATGGTCCAAACATAGAAGCAGAGAATCAGACTTGAGATCTTAGTTTTAGAAATAGTGAGTTTGAAAAATACCTGCGGTGGCCGACTTTTCGTATGGGGTTGTATTTTATTATTGACGGTGGACTCAGGGTCCCGGACCTTCAATAAAAGCTCTTTGTAGGAGAAGTGCGGTTTAAAAGCTTCAAAATTGGCCAAAAATTTTAATTAGGGAAACTTTGAAAAAAAAAGTATCTGACTCAAGGCTATGATTGTAGGTTTTGTTGTCTTGTTAAAGATTTTCTATTAATAATCAAAATATATTAAGTATTATCATATATTAAAGTAACTTAGCATATGTCAGCATAAGGTTTCCCTGGTATGGATTTTTTAAATGATTACAAATCTTTATCTGGAAAGGATATGCAGTAATAACTTCTTACAAAAATAAAACATTTATTGTCCCCAGCTACATCGGAGCTTACTGAGATTGCTGCTATTGTCAATGTTGCGATTTTCCCCACAATACATTCATAGCCGTGGTTCAATTTCACATACCATTGGTCTCCCCTGCCTATCAGTTTACTGAACTTGTCCGGTTCGGGTAGTGATATATATATAATATATTGAAAAAGACAATGTTGAAACGCTCTAGTTGTTTATGTGTAAACATTTTCATGTAAAAAATAACGAAATTTTAAGTGTAAGTAAATAATGAAACCTGTTTTACCATATATTTAGTAAAGCTTGGATAAAACGTAGTAACTAGAAAATAATTGGAATTATTCCAATTTATTCATCCTCTTTCAACGATGATGGAACTGGTTTTTAATATGTACAGAATTTATATAACAAATTGAGAAATTCAAAATTATATATTTATTAGTATTATGGTGAACCAGATATGTATGAAATGTCTTGCTTTAATCCAACCAAGTTGTGCAATAAGTGTATACATTTCTAAACACTTTCTGACTACAGTAATATTCGTTTTTTCATTATTCATTTGCGGGTTTGAAGAAGTTATTTCCTGTTGTACGTTTTATTCTTTTGTTAAAATATATACTATTTTATAACACTGAAATTTAATGCTATAATGTACCAGCTGTATGTTGGTACGGAAGCCAATGTATCTAGTCAATTAGCTTTATCAAAGTACTTCAACAAAGACCTAGCTGTACAAGTAATTGATTCTTCATTAACCTCGCAGGAGAGGATAGACCAAAACAACACGAACCTATCCGTATCCGATAGCTTCGTGTTGTTTTTGTCTATCCTCTACCAAAAGTATGTATCAGTGAAGGCCAAGTCCTATGCCCAGGCTATTTTTAAAACAGGAATGGTTCCATTTTGTGTCAGTAAACATTTCAATGTTGTAGTAGTTATTGACACCTAAAATTGAAAGAGAAGGAAATATGTTATAAAAGAAAATAAGAATAATACCTTTTTTCGAATATATTATTAGAATAAAAAAGACAAAAAACCTAATCTAGGTATAAAGTGTACTGAAAAATTAAATTAAAAGAAGGAGACCGGTAAAAGTTCTCAATTTTTATTCATGACTTCGTAAACAAATCAGGATTTTGATCATTTAACAAGCAGCTTGATTCAATGACTCAGTGCTTCAATTCAATGATTCAACCATTCGATTATTTATTTGGCCATCCAGCAAAGCAATAGGCTATGTCACAATACAAAAAAAATTATCCATCTTGACTCACGAAGGCCTGCTGATAAATATAATAATCGGGAAATAAACAAACGATGCAAAAACAAAACTAAAGGAAAACCCATTCAAAAATCAGGCAAAAAACCATGCTATGCAGTGCAAAAGCATTGCCTATAACAACACTGGTAGGCTACATACAGAAATCCGGATATGTCCTAAAAAGGGTTGTCTAGCAACCAGTCCTTCAATAGACCTTCTTGAACCTTGAAATAGGAAAATCCCCTTAGAATTGCAGGTACATGATTGAACAAATAATTTCTTGTCGCATAGTTATGTACATAATTGTTTCTCAAAAAGTTGCACTTCATTTTCCTTAATTTCCCAAAGACATTGGAAGACTGTACATTATATACAGTCATAATGCGGTTTTGTTGGAACTGAGGCCGGCAGTGATCCAGGTACTGGGCTCCACTCAGCACCCCGTCAGCCTCCCTTTGCAAAACCAGAATTATACTTACACCAGAAGAATGCACCAGAGCCTGGTTCCATAAATAATTATGGAGTGAAAAAAATCAAAATAAGAGGCTCGGGAAGGAATACCCCAGACAAGTCAGTACTTAGTCTTCTCAGGAGGAATGTGACCGTGCCAAGCTTATTGCATATCGACTCTATGTGGTCTCCCCAGGTGAGGTGTGGGTCCAGAGTGAGACGCAATAACTTCACAGGTCCAGTTTTTTTCACATGCCATGTCTATAGTAAGGAGATTGATTGGGTTTTGGACTCATTCAAAACAAGTTTGTTATCATTGAATCGAATTTGGTGGTAATGGTGACGGGCTGGACTTTCCAACCACGAGTTGCTCCAATTACCAAAAATGTTTGTTTCCCGCACAGGTTCTGCAACCTTTATTGTTCGTCATTTAATAAAATTATTATTAGATTTATGTTGTGAAGAGTATTGTGTTTTTAGTTTATATTCGAATAAATACAATAACATGTAATACTTATGTACAACCTTAGTGTATATGTATTGTATTGTACCTGTTGTATTTGAAAAGAACAATAAAGAATTTTTCAATTCAATTCAACTATCGTGGAATATCACAGAACAAAACAGAGATATTTTATTATTTTTTCAAGTGAGTTGAACACACTCTGGAGAAGGGAGTCCACTGCCGAGACAGTGGACCTGCACCTTAGACAGTGGATCAGCAGGCGATTGTCCTCAAAGTACTCATATAGATCTGTTCTAGTATTTATCAAAGAGCTTCAAACACTTTGGCAAATATGGGGATAATAGCAATTGGCATATAACTTTGTATATTTTCATGGGCACTTTTCTCAAAACTGGGACTACCCTGGATGTTTTCATGGCATCAGGAAAGGTTCCCTCTTTCAAACAAGCATTTATTAAATTAGCTAATTGATTTGCAGCATAGTGGAAAAACATTTTAGTAGATAATTGGATATATGAAAGTAATCTTTACTTTTAGATTGTTTGAAACTGAAATATTTTAATTATGTTAAGAGCAGTAACATGATTCCAAGAAAAGTCAAAGGGAACCAAAGGAACCCTTTCCAGGTTACATCCAGGACTATTTACATTGGCGTTAGCCCCTTGTGAAATATTATTTGCAGTGTAACAGCTGTTTAAAAGTTCCTCCACAGAGTTCAAGAAATATTAATTTATGTCCTCTGCTCTAACAAGTTCAATATTTACAGGAATTGGCTTAGTCCTCGTTCTTTTACTAAATCCCAAGCTGTTTTACAGGAATTAGCTGCTTGTGAGATAGAAGAGGCTAGGTAAACTTGTTTTTCATCTTTTACTTGTACTTTATAATCAGTTCTTAACCTCCTTAAATAAGGCATGAGAGAAGGACTACTTATTGACTTGTCACAAACTAGAATTACTTGATCTCTTAACTTAGACAACTCAAGATTGAACCAGTTAACAGGGTCTTAATTATGTAGTTTTGAGTGTTATCGGTTATCTTAGTTTTGAGAGGGACACTAGAGCCAAAAGCATACCTACTTAATGTTGTACAAAAATATGAAAATGCCATTCACGCTGGAAGGTAGTCCAGAGATTTATTCCACAAATTTAGATAGAATTTCAACAATCATGAAAGGCCTGAAAATTAGAGGGGCTAAGTAACCTAAAGCTAACCTTAAACCTACGTTTACCAGCTGACAGTTCCTCCTTCATAGAATCAAATTTAGGTCCGGTGAACGAACTTAGGATGACATATTGATGGTCTCTGCTAACCCAAGAACCATAGTTCCAGCAGTCAAAGTTGGTTAAAATACTTGATTTTTTTGCCGGGTTGATTCAGGTAATCAATAGGTTAATTTCTAACTGCTTTTGGTAACTTGGTAAATGAAACAAATTGTTGGCAAACATGCCTATGTGTTCTGTAAGAATTTCTTTAGAAGTTAATTAAAATATTACAGTTTATATTACAGCATAAATATCAATCCCACATTTTAATTAATATGGATTTTTGTATAGTATTAACAATTACCGTGCGCTATATACTGAGTTTCCCGTAAAGTAAACAGCCAAACTCCGGGAAATGGTTCTACGGGTGAACATAAATAGAAAGTGAAGAATAATTTCAACTCTTTCCGAAATCGATTTGTTAGCCAGATACCTGTTATTTTGTATTTTTCACATAAACATTTTTAATTTAAAAATTGTCAACCAATTATTATGACACTTGGTGTGTGTAAAGGTGGAAACGATCCATGCTAGAAAAAATTCCTGATCCAATTCAAAACTTCATTATGGAAGACAATAATTTTTTTTATTAAAATTTTAAAAAATTGCTGATTCTATAAAAAAAAAAAAACATTAAGGAATACTTTTATTTAATATTTTAAATTATATATCAAACAACGACAAGTTCAAAAATATCAAACAAAAGATAACTGAAATTTAACGATTTATCGTTTTAAAATAGGGTATAATAATAATAGGCTAAGGTTTGTCTCATTTTACAACCAAAAATCGTGATATTTCAGTTATTTCTTATTCAATGTTTTGAACTTGGTGTCATTTGATAGGAAATTGTAAATACTACATAAAAATACTTTTGAAATCTTTCATAAAATCAGCCATTTTTAGTCATGTAAATTAAAAAATTTAAATAGCCTTCATTTTTATATGATAAAATTTGATCAAGATAACTTTATTTTGTATGGGTCTCTTTTACCATGTTATCCTTGATTTTTCTCTTTATTTTGAGTGATAGAACCATTTACCAGAATTTTTGCTGTTTACTTAAGGGAGACCCTGTAAATAAAACACATGTTTTAGTGGATATGTCTGAAAATAATATAGTTACGGATCAAGGTTGAATTTGTTAGTTGCTATGAATTGTAATGCTTTAAAATTTATATGGACATTAACTTGTAACATCACTGTATTTAAAATTAATTATTAACTTTTATTGTTGAAGATAGTAGTTTTCTAAATTTTGTTTTGCTATAATAATCTAATATTGTACATCAAAACTTACCTCATTATGAATTTAACATTTTAACTAGAATGGAGATACAGGATCTGAATTTTAAAGAAAAATACAGGTTATCCAGAAGAGTTTAAATATTTCCACATAAAGAGCCACCATTTGGAAGGTAATAAAAAGTTTAATTCTGATTATTTCATAAAAATAGTTTATTTAAAAAGAGCATGTATTGTTGTTACTAATATTTATGGCTACGTATACTCCCTGCAGTACCTGGGCCCTTAAAGTGTGTACTGCATGGATGAGATTATTCTCGTCTCCTATTTGTTATATTTCTTCAATTCTTCGTTTTCGTCAGAGATCAAAACCTGAAACACTCGTTGCTACCAGACTTCGGGATGAAGACGTTTGGAAGTGCCTAGTTTTGTCCATGGAATAGATCAGAAGGCCGATATGGATAAGTCCCTCTAGTACTTGAAGTAAGGAGAAAAATTTCTTCTTAATCAGGAATGTATGGGCCAATGCTATTAATTATTTTATTTGTATAATTGATTAGTGTGTCTACAGTTGTCATACAATGTGGCATTTTACCCACTTAAATTAGTTAGCAAAGCAGCTGATTTACCTAAATTTTATTCTCTTCACTCTGATTGTTGACTGAATAAACAATTTTTATTTATTCTAAGTGTATTTTAATTGAATTATAACCTACAAAAGATTTCTCGTATGGATTGTATCTATTCTGACACAGTGGAATAAGTAGTTTAAAGATGAAACAGTTTTCGATTAATTTTAAACATTGTTATAACTCAATTAAAGTTTTTTCAAATGTCGATACTACTGAAGTCAGATTTTGTCGTTGTGACATAATATGACTGAACTCTATGTTTATTATGACAATGAACGATATGTTTTGTGTACACTAAACAGAAGTCCTGTATAAAGTGGTCAGTCAATTTTCGGGATGAGCTATTAAGTGTTAAATGTTTTTTTTTGTTTTTTTAATAAATTCATTCTTCACTTTTATAAGAACAGAAGACCCAATATCATGTATATTTTTCATATTGATAATTCCATATCTTTCAAATTCGAGTTAACATTTTATCTTCATTGAAATATTGCTGCTCTGCTTACTAGTTGCACAAACAACTATTACAATTTTTTCTGACACACCTACACTTCATAAGGTCGTTTGTGGTGTAAGTTTAGATGTATTCCGAAATGTTGGAAGATATATTCTTTATATCCAAGTAACATAGAGTTGAGTTAGTTTAATGGTCTGACCATTTAAACATATCATAAATTACTACATTTAACCTTATAAGGCTAGTAAAGTTAGAGTTGGGGTAGCAGCCCTTCCAAGAATGAGGGGGATGTTAATATTTACAAGCCCCACACTATCATAAACAAATGATTATAAGGAACATTTTCTTCTAAAAATATTTGTGGTTCTACGTATTCAAAATTCAAAATCATAGCTGTAAATCTTGTTATAGTACCTAACCATAGAATGAATAATTTGTATCGCATCACAAAAAAGTTGATTTTACAGTATGATTACCTGAAGTATTTTGTAATTGACATAATGCTCAAAGCGTATTGTATATTTAAATAAATTCGTCTTGTTTTTGAGTATAGAATGTGTTTTCTCATCAACCCAAACCCTAGGATTGTCTTTTTCACATGGCAAAAACTTAACTTAACCCCAACTGGCCTTGGAATATACCATCCTTTTTGTAGTTGTATTGTTGATTTGATGAATTGACTGTTCTTGGTCAATAACTAATGTGTATTATAGCTAACTGCTGAATATTCTCATTATTCTAAATTAATTTAAATTATAAATGTAATTGTAGGAATGCATTAAAAGTCCTTACTACTTTTTATTTGAATTTTTATTACGTTTTCTAATTTTTCTAATTTTTATTACATTTTTCATTTTTTAAATTTTTATTACATTTTTTCATTTTATAATTTTTATTACATTTTCTCATTTTTTTATTTTTTTTTACTTTTTTAAATTTTTTAAATACATACTACTTAAGGCAAACTAATAAAAATTACCGAAATATTTATAATAACACACAACATGTCTAACAGAATTTCACATCTTCCAGTACAGTTTTATTTACGTCAATTGAATTTCGCCAATAATGGTATATGTATAAAGAAGGTGTCAAAGGTATTTTTACATAACACAATAAATTCACTGCTGATTTGACTCTCAAACATTTACAACTTAACAGAAAAAGTATCCTAAAGTAATATAAAGTAAGTTTTGTCCACCTTGTGATCCGTCAATACAAGTATATAAAACGTAGAAACTAAACGAAGCAACCAGGAGCTATGTTGATCAAACGTGTTGGTTATTAATATTTGATCTGTTGGCTAATTATTACTCAAACCCATGTCACTCGTAATCCTTGGATTGTAATTACTTTCATTTGTAGAGGTCTTTGGCAAATTGGGGATTTTCTGTATTGTGCGAGTTTGTTGATTTAAATGTAAAGTGATTAATTTACGTGGGTAGTTCGTATGGAGACAGTTCCAAAAATTCAGAGAATCGCTTAGACCTGTGTAAAATCTGTATTTTTTTATTCAAAAGTGTCCGAAATTAAGGATGTGATTTACTCATAAAGAGTTGGTTTCGGCGTTACTTAAGGATTACTTGTCAACGTAAACCGATACTTTGTTGTGCTTACGTTATTCAGAATATTGTCTTTCTTTTTTAAATCTTTTACTGGAGTTCCTCTAAAGCTTATACATGGTATTTGATGGACTGAAATCCATCCAAACTGATTCGGTTAGTGTAAAATCTATAATAGTAATAATAAAAGTTTAAGAACACAAAAGCCAAATAAGTTTGGTAATGTTGCCGAAAAAATACTTGGAAACCGCATGATCATTAAAACTATTTAACAAAATGAATTTCAAACAGTTTGGGACCATCAACAATATTTACGTATTAGTTGAGTTTTTTTTAGAGATTTACCCTAATTTTGACAAATGTTCTATTTATGATAAAACTTGAACCAAATTAAATAAACATATCGCTATATTTGGCATTGACTTTGGTCGCAATTTAAATCTCCCACTATTCATTAATTCTTGGGTAAACGTATCAACAAGCAGGTACTTTAATAATTTTGTATGAATAAAACCTACGTGGTTAAAACCAACCTTTGAAATAATCTGACTTCATGTTCTTGTTATAGCCTCCTGATTACCAATTAAATGTAAATAACTTTATGAGCCTTATTCTTATTTTCGTGATTACAAGAATGAATTATTGATAATATTTATATATAAGACACTATTTTACGTGTAGTAAACCAAAAAGATAACCTTTGTCACAGAATAGCATTTAAACTTAATATATATATATGGGTACATACAAACCCCTCTGGAAAATACGATTATTCGTTGTAAAAAATTGATAAAATAAAATAACAATTCATTGTCGTAAAATACTAACTGTAATTTCTAAGATTACTATTTAGGAATAAGTAAAAAGGAAAACGACAGCCTAATCACAAAATGCAAAAGATTATTATTTTTTTAATTCTTGGTCGATCTCCCAGAGGGGTTGGATTACTATTTTAAATCCTTTTAAATCTAAGTATAGGTTATTTACTATTTTAATAGAACTGCCTCTACTAAGTTTGCTTTACTGCACTACTATATATACTACTATATAGTTCACTACTAAGCTATATGCTAAACTAATAAGCTACATACTATACTACTAAGCAATTCATTTGGCAAATGTTGAATACGGTACTTTAGCAGAGGCAGATTTCTCGAAGGGACATTTAGAAAGTGTCCTCAAAGTAAAAACTCTCAAAGTCTTCGTCAGTTTCATCTTCTACGACAAAGGTGGCAGCGTTCTGATTTTCAGGGATGACATGACTCACTGTTACGTTTTTATCAAAATGGGGTCCAATGTTATCCACAAGGCGGAGTCCATTCTTGTTGGTGTTTTCTTCAGAAGTCGCATTTAAACCAGAAGAGTTGGCAGTCGTATCAATCACGGCATTATTCTCACTTTCCATCATAATGCGATCTTCTTCTACATAATCAAAATCTAGAAATTCTTGGCGAGGATACTTATCATAAAGACCCAGACTTCCATTGACATTGACAAAAACTGAGCTGGCATTGGTAGGGCTCCCCTCATCCGAAGAGTCACTTGAGGCATTGAAAGAGGAGTTGACGGGTGGCCGGTGATGGATCATCCTGAAATTAAGATATGCGTTATTAAATCAAGGATATTGGCTTGAATAAGATTTTTTACTTTGAAATAATAAGGCAGGCCTGTGAAAACTTTGGCTTGCCTATTACAGTACACTACTGCTTTTGTTCTGTGTAAATCTAGTTTCAGTGTGAAAAACCGATGGAGGTTAACGCAAACCACTATTTTAGTAATAATACAAAGGAAATAAAACTATATAACAATAAGACTTCTACTACCAACAAATGTTCGTGATTGTTTTCCAAACGTGACTTAAAAAATTAACGATAAAATGACGTATCTACAGTGAAGAATCTACAGTATGCACAGCTGAACAAACCTATTTTGCTTATTCACACTTAAAAGACATAGTTATGAAAATTCTTGGACGTAGAAGTATTAATTGTTAACTAGCTTGGTTATAGTTTAATTTCTTTCACATTGTAACTAGCTATACACTGGGCATGCTATGCAGTAAACGTAGTGCAATAGTGAATCAGAAAATGATATAGAAATAGAATAGAGAATGAATAGAAAAGTATCCTATGGCTGTGGCTAAAAAACCAACTGAAAGGCCTACTATTCACATTCAAACCTTTAAGTTAGTCAGCATACCTTACTGAATCTTTGAAAACGAACTCTAAAAAAATCTGAAGCTAGTAGTTCGCCCTAAAGACAATTTTCTTGTTAGTCGTCATTCGTCAATATGCTAGATAATAAGCTTTACCCTGACACATAAGTTGTTAAAATCTGTTGAATATGGTGGGTGATAAAAGGTATGCAACCAGGAAACCCCTTATCGTATTAAGTAAGCAGATAGATAATTCAAATTCGTATAAATATTAGGATTTACAGAACAGTTCAAGTTTCGTAAGAAAATAATTTGAGTAATATTATTTGTTATAGTATTTCGTTTAAACAGAGTGCAGGGGTAGGTTTTAGCTCAAAATTTTTACAGGTCTTGACAAAACTAAACAGTTAACATAAAGAAAACAAAACTCGGCACACTAAAAGCAAAATGGCATCATAACGTTTTAACTATTTGAGATATCAATTTGCGGCAAAATTCTTAGATTTTAGGTGCTTCAATAATGATGGTTAATTTATACAATTTTCTCTAAAGAAAACCTAAAGGTCGCTAAAGGTTTTGAAAGGGAAGTATAGTCAACATTGATATAATTTTACAGGTCTTGATGCTAAACAATTGACATAGAGAAAATAGAAATAAGACAACTACTAACAAAATGGCAGCTAAAAATGTTTAAAACGCTGGTTATTAAACGTAATTTTTAGCTGTCATTTTGTTAATAGTGGTCTGATTTATATTTTATTTATGTCGATTGTTTGTTTCGTCAAGACCTGTAAAATTATATGAATGTCAAATATACATCGCTTTAAATATTTTGATCTACCTACTAGTTACTCTCACTATCTATTAGGGCTAAAATTTTAAAATTATCCGCAAGTTTGCCGCAAACCGATTTCTAATATCTCAAATGGTTAAGTTAAGGGGGTGCAAGTTACTTTATTGTATATTAAACACTGAGATAGTTGTGTTAAGAAGTTTTGAATAATTTATATTAGACAATAATAATAAAAGGCTACAGAATAGTGTTTGAAGTCATAGACTTCGGGGAGTAGAACCTGTCCCCTTCGTTTTGTGGATGGAATTAGATATTTAAAGCAACCCCAAATTCTACCTGAAAGACCCCAGATCAGTTTGGATGATCCAGAACTACCCTCTGACCGCGGATCAGTTCGTAGGTGGTTAGGGGAAATAGGAACGAGAGTGAATTTAGGTCTACAGGTCGACACTTCAAGTGTCTGTTCATATATTCACATGTTTGACAATGCATTATTCTACTAACAATTACATCGTTAACATTATTCACGAGATAATTTATTAGTAAATATTTTTTTTTTATGTTGTATGATTTACATTTATTGCTACTCAGCACACTACAGCAACACTATTTAAATTCGTGTTTAAAAATCCATTTACTTACAGGAATAATACGAACGAGACTTAGGAATTGGTTAGATAATTTAAAGATATTTTTCATTCAAAATTCCATAATTAGTGTAGTATATTAAAGTATATCGGTCCTCATGAGACAAGTATAAGGACCATACATTCAGCATGCTGATAGTGGTAAAGTTAATAGCTGGCAACTTTCAGGATTTGTGCTTATTGTCTAATTTTACTGCATATAACGGACCCTTGTTTGTTAAAAAAAGCACCAGGGAAAATTAAAGTAGTGTAAGGCTTTGCCCAAGGAGAGTAAAGTAAGGTCTTGATGAAATACATTTCAGCTAAACATGGTGAAATAAAATTGATTATTTTCACATGGGAGGTGGGATATGTGGTTTTGGACTCTATGGTATCTGCTTTTATTAATGTGATTTTAAAATACAAATAGTTCACAGTAATTACTAATTTTCCGGGCTTATACTTATTACATGAAATCTGTGTGATGTATGAGTTCTGTAATCCAAAAACCACGTTGACATCCCACCTGTAACCGTTGATCACTAAAATTCCATTAAACAAAATGTGCATTGTATGAAAGTGGTGTTGTGCAGTTAAATTAAGGCTGGCTATTACTTACGGCTCATAACACTCATAATAGGTGCTGTTCTTGGCCATTGCTGAAACAAATCATATTAGTTAATTTCTATATCGTGAAAGGGTAAAAATATGGAGAGGTAAGGGATTTTTAAAGATGAGCAGTAAATAGATTTATTATTAAAAACCTGACAGGTTAGGTAAAACTCCCACGAAAATTAATTCACCTCATTCTGAACCAAATATAAAAATGGGAAATTTCTAAATGAAAAATGCATACTCAAGAGGTATGTAGGCTACATATCCATGCCGCAGCAAACCTGCAGGCCAAGCGAATTGCCATTCTCATTGGATTTTCACTTTAATATTTCCCAAAACATGTCTAATTTATTCCCTATATCAGTAACATTAGGTTTCACAAGTGTTTCGGCTTAGTGCTACAGAGAAGGTAATAAAGGATATTTTCCCCTTTTTTATGTTAGTAGTCTAGTTTTATTGACCAAGTTTTATCAAAATATACCCATTAACAAACAAACGATAACAGTTTACGTACTCATCCTCCTTAACTAACTGTACCAAAACAATTCAAGATACAAATGTTTTAAGCTCTACAAAATGGCTGGAAAAGAAATTGGGAAATTCTATGTTCAAAGGGCGAAAATGAGACAGCTAATTTCTTACTCCATTTAAAACCGTTCTCATATCCAAAACATGTTGGTAGGTAAACTCTTTCGAATAAAGGAAGATTTACACGTTTGTAGCAAATTTCATCAAAATCGGTTCTTGAGTTTCATCAAGTACTCGAACCAACAGGAATGAGTTCATTTTGTGTTCCTGCTTAAAAATATTATGTATCATGATTGTATTGTTATCATAATTTATAAGTATTGTTTTCATCAAAATTTTCATGTTTGATTTTTTGGTGGAAATATTAGTTTTGAGCCCCCCATGATCCCAAAAAAAGAGGTTTTCGAAGTGATGCCTGTTTGTGTGTTTGTGGATGTGTAGAGAGATACAGACAATTACACACCTGTGGTCCGATTTTGATAATATTTGGTAAGTATTAATTATTTGGTAAGTATTATTTGGTAAGTGGTGGAGATATCCAGGTGTTCTTTTTTCAATTTATATTTTTACGGTGATTTTCCCATAAGATCCGTAAAACAAACAAAAAATCTTATTCAAAATAGTATTTAGTAAAAATTGTGTACGTTATAGCCCTTTTTACATAAAACATAAAAAAAATATATTCTATCGTTTTAAAAATGGCCGCCACTTTCCCAAATTTGGAAATAGGAAAAGTGTATTGTATACCTTGATTTTATATTGTAAGACCGACCCATGCTTAAATTAAATTTATGTTAATCCAACTCAAAATTTCAAAAATAATATTTAATTTATTTTTTATCTGTTTTAACTTGGTGTCGTTTTATTGATGATTGTAAATGCTAAATAACAGTTTTCTTGAATTTTTCATTAAATATGCCATTAAATGAAAAATATTAAATGAACACGAATTTAAAAATTATGCATTGGATCAAGATAAATTTGTTAGGCTATACATGTGTCTCTTCTTTCTTAACATACATACCAAGTCTCATATATATCGGTTGAAGAAAATCAAAGATTGAAATCGTTATGTAAAAATACAAAACGGCGGATATCTGGTTAATGAAGCGATTTTGGAAAAAGTATTATTCTTGATTTTCTATTTATTTTGACCCTATGAAACACGACGTAAATTATGCCTCCCACCTTGTGTATGAACCCTGAGTGTATGTTTAACTACTCGTGTATCTTCTGAAGACGACAAAACAACTTCGTGCTTTTGTAATTTATTTCAAAGAATACTGTACTCCAAACTTATTTCATGCGATATTATTATCAAACTCAAAAAGATCGTTTATACCTTATTATTACTATTGACATTATTTATAGATTATTTATAGCTGTACCATTTTTTTGTCTGAAAGTACAAAAATACGTCAAATAACACTTGTAATAAATATATCTACATTTATACTGTTTACTCAGAATACGGTAAATACGGTACATAAAAAAGTCGATATAAGTCTAATCGAAATCGATCACCACTTACTATATTTTATATGTATGTATACCGTCTTTTGGGTAAACAGTATAAGTGTAAATATTTTATTACAAGTGCTATTTGACGTATTTTTGTACTTTTAGGTATTTAATAACGTAGGATTCTGATCAAGAAGCTATCATATTTTTTTACAAATGAACTAGTCTCTCGCAGCTTGCCAATATACAAATTCCATTTCTCTCACCATTTCTGATACTGTGATAGTTAGTTTAGTTAATGTGATATTAGATTTTACAAATTACCCTACCAGTATGGCTGGGTTAAAATGTTGTCATTTTGACAGATATCAGTAATTGACAGCAGCACACTCTGTCGGTGGCTCCATTCAACTAAGTCCAATTTCTCTCAACTGTCGAAAACTTGATCATAGGATTGGGAGGTTTACTTCTGTCAAGATACCAATACTATTTACCATGATGAGATAATAGTAGAACTTTAACATTCAGAAGAATTACATATGATAAAATTACACAAAAATACAAGCTACATTTATATCTCCTAAAAGGGATAGTTGATCTATGTATCCATCTTCCTTTTTTTTTAGTATAATATAAAATAGGCAGGTTGATTCGTGACTCTGATTAAATACGACTCATAAGTCGTATTTCGAGTCCGATCATTTCTCGCTGACATAGTCACAATGGGTTTAAATTTCAGTTTTCATTTTCGATATGTTAGTTAGTCTTAGTATGTTGACTTGGCTCGAACATGTTGACTTGGAATGAACATTTTAAATTTGGCTCAGTAAAGTAGTTATTGAGTTATTGAAATTATTGCGAAAATTAATATCATTGAGTTTTTTTTTTTTTTACTTTTTTTCTGTAAAATGGATATCCTTTTTATGATAACAGAGAGTATTTTAAGATATACTTATTATTTCATGCTTTTAACAGGTGGTACTGTGCGTGTATTATGTTACCAGAACAAACATTGAGCAACTTTTTGTTTTTAAAATGATTGAAATTATCCCTTCAACACAATATGAATCACTTATAGAACAAATTTAAATTCTTCATAAAATCTCGCAGAAACATCCTATTTTCGATTAAGGTTTGAGTGGTTTTAAAAATAATCCTAAGTTTATAAAATACATATATCTCTTCTATATAAGAGGGGGGGGGGAGAATGTCCACATCAATACGTTGGTAAACTATACTTTTACTATGCAGCAGTTATAAGGTGAAAAATAAGTTATCGGGTTTTAAGAATATTTTTTTGCTGGTTTTAAGTTAAAGGGATTGTATGAACACACTATTTGGAGAGTGGTACATCAACAATACAAAACAAACCCTTTTAAAAGAAATAATGTTAAGAAATAATGACGTTGATTTAAACATTGCTATCAAAATTACCGTTATCTTATCCCTTTGCTGATGTACACGTATAATTGTTTTAAAACATTGGTAACTGATCACGATGCAATTCTAAGCTGACTCAGTAAACAGATAAGAGATGTGACGTCGACCAACAAATGTTTATATCAGCATTTTACAAGTGAGTCCGGATTATAAATACTTTAGTTATCACCATATTGTAAAATCAAATTAAGGGTTTATGCTTTAGGATGTCTTATCAACGACGTTATACAGTGTGTAAATTAAGTATGGAGACAATTCTGTATTTAAAAAACCGAAATAGGTAAGATAGAAATATTCTGCAAATTACATAATTTGTTAACAGAGGTTCCGCGTTATTTAGATAAAAATATATGTTAACCTCCCTAACAGGATAGGGGGTGCCTTTTTTTAAAAAAAAGCTACCCTTGTTGAGTGACTCTTCATTTTGAAGGGTTTGTCTAAAGAAACACAATGACGCAAACCCGAGGTAGATATCTCACCCCTATCCAAAATGGTAGGTACTGTATTCCAAAATTTGATTTAGGGTATGTGAAAAAGCGCCAATTTCACAAATGGAAACACGTCTGCATATTTTTGATCGAAATAGATAGAAATATTCTGTTTATGGCCTTGATTGTTAACAAAAGTTCCGGGCTTTTACATTTAAAATATGTTTTAACCCCCCTAACAGGGTATGGGTAGGGGATGATTTATTTTTCCAAATAGCAACCCCTATTGAGTGACGCCTTATTTTTACGGGGGTTCTTTTTTAAAGAAATACAGTGAGGAGTGAGCTATCTACTTCGGGCTTGTGCCATTGTATTTCTTTATGTATACCCTTCAAAATGAGGGGTCGCTCAAAAAGGGTTGCTATTTGAAAGTTGCCACGCCCTGCCCACACCCATCCTGTTAGGGGAGTTAAAATATTTTTGATGTAAAATATCCCTGAACTTTGTTAACAAACAATGCCAAAAACAGAATATTTCGGTAAAAAAAACTTGTTTCCACATTTGTGAAATTGGAGCTTTTAACATTCCCTAATCAAATTTTTTAATACCTGCCATGTTGGCTAGGGATTAGATATCAACCTCGGGTTGGTGTCGCTGTATTTCTTTGTACAAGCCCTTCAAAATGAGGGGTCATTCGATAGGGGTAGCTATTTGAAAAAGGTTCACCACCTGCCCCTACCCACCATGTTAGGGGGGTTGAAAATATTTTAGATGTAAAATATTTTGGAACCTTTGTTAAAAATCAATGCCACAAACAGAATATCTCTATCTAATTTGGTTTAAAAACATACAGATTAGTTTCCACACTTAATTTACACACTGACAACTAATATACTTTTGCACGCAGTTCTGAAACACATCTGGCTAACCCCCTGAAGTCATGCTCGCAGTTCAAGAACACATCTGGCTAACCTCCTATAGTCGTGCACACAGTTCTGGACTGTATCTGGCTAACCCCCTAAAGTCATGATGGCAGTTGTGGAACGTATCTGGCTAACCCCCTGAAGTCATTCTGACAGTTCTGGAACTTATTTGGCTAACCCCCTGCAGCCGTGCACGCAGTTCTGGAACGTATCTGGCTAACCCCCTGAAGTCATGCTCGCAGTTCAAGAACACATCTGGCTATCCTCCTGTAGTCGTGCACACAGTTCTGGACTGTATCTGGCTAACCCCCTAAAGTCATGATGGCAGTTGTGGAACGTATCTGGCTAACCCCCTGAAGTCATTCTGACAGTTCTGGAACTTATTTGGCTAACCCCCTGCAGCCGTGCACGCAGTTCTGGAACGTGTCTGGCTAACCCCCTGGAGTCATTCTCGCAGTTCTGAAACGTATCTAGGTAAGCCCCTGAAGTCATTCTCGCAGTTCTGTAACGTATATGGCTAACCCTCTGAAGTCATTCTCGCAGTTCTGGAACTTATTTGGCTAACCCCCTGCAGCCGTGCACGCAGTTCTGGAACACGTCTGGATAACCCCCTGAAGTCATGTTTGAAGTTCAAGAACAAATCTGGCTAACCACTTGTAGTCGTGCACGCAGTTCTGGACCGTATCTGGCTAACCTCCTAGAGTCATGCATGCAGTTCTGGAATACATCTGGCTAACCCCCTGCAACCGTACACGCAGGTCTGGAACGTATCTGGCTAACCCCCTGGAGTCATTCTCGCTGTTCTGAAACTTATCTGGGTAAGCCCCTGGATTCATTCTCGCAGTTCTCGAACGTATTTGGCTAACCCCCTGAAGTCATTCTCACAGTTCTGGAACTTATTTGGCTAACCCCCTGGAGTCATGCACGCAGTTCTGGAACGTATCTGGCTAACCCCCTGGAGTCATGCACGCAGTTCTGGAACGTATCTGGCTAACCCCCTGGAGTCATGCACGCAGTTCTGGAACGTATCTGGCTAACCCCCTGGAGTCATGCACGCAGTTCTGGGACGTATCTGGCTAACCCCCTGGAGTCATGCATGCCGTTCTGGAACGTATCTGGCTAACCCCCTGTAAGCATGCTCGCAGTTCAAGCTAGCCCTGTTACCTGACTCTGTCACATAGCGCAATTATGACAAGCCCCAATGCAACCGGACTTGCCTGGGTTTCCAAGCTGCTGCAATGTTTTAATAAGAATTTGCTGTGCACTACTTCAGAGTATTTAATGATTCTACTTAAACTTGGGATGTAAACTATTGCCGTAAGTTTCGTGGCATGACCTAAACCCAGTACCGCTTTACTATTTCGTTTTAATGTCCCCAAAAGCCAAAAGCACCATTCGTTCGAATTAATAAATACAGGGTTAGGCAAAAGTCTGGAACCCCCCAGTTAAATTTTTAACGCGTTGCAGTAGGAAAACCAAACTCGGCACATATTTACAACATAAGAAATTGCACTTTTTCATCAAAGTTGCAACTTTGCCCCGGTCCCCAAAATGGGGTATTTTGGGGACAGCCCAAAATTTTCAAATGTAAACACCTATCATGTGACTATTGATGTAAAGAATCAAATTTACAAAGACTCGTATTCGTGCCGTTTTTAATTTTTTTTTTATGATCGACATTTTGTAAATGCAGCAAACCTCTTCTTCAAAATACCCAAATCGATAATGATCCATCAGTTTTTTAATAAAATGCTAATACTTGCATGGGTAAGATGGAAATCATTAATGACAAGTGTAAAAGATTACATGCTACAAACATGTTTATACACTAATTATATGGAAATATCTATCTGCAATGTAATCGAATACTGTGATTTAAGTTAAAGTTGTTGCCAGTTTTTAAATTATAGGTGCCGTATTTAATGTAACCGACAGATTGTGCTGATCTAAATTAGGTACTATCTTTCGTCGAATACACGAACTTTTGACCAAAGTCAAACTGGTAAAGTCGATTGTGAGCTTATTGTCATGACCCATAAACAATGTCAGCAACAAAACAATAGGTAGAAAAATATAATTGTGGGGAGGAGCACATTCTGTGACTAGCTAACAAAACTAAGATTTTTTATTTAAAAAACTGTGACAGCTGGTCTATATAGATAGGATGTCTACTTCAGTATCCAATAGTGCATGATAGTATTTAAATAAATAATCAAAATTCCCTATTTAAATTTTTTCTATGCTGAATAACAAGTTCAGATATTACGTTAGTCGAAATAGTCGTTATCAGGGTTACTTGCTGATGTAAAAGTGCAGTTGTTTTCAAAGTCACAGCTGCAGCTGATTCAGCAACTGATTACCTACGAGTCTTCGACGAAATTCCAAACTGGTCACACTATCCTGATAACTAGTGTGACGCAAACCAACAAATATCTATCCACGCATTTACACTAAAGCCCAGAAAATATACAGAGTGGCTGAAAAGTAACTTGCACCCCCCCCCCCCTTACGAAACATAACAATTAACATAAAGAAAATAGAAATCGGACCATTAATAACAAAATGGCAGTTCAAAATTACTTTTAATAACCATTGTCTTAACCATTTTTAGCTGCTATTTTGTTATTAATGATCCGATTTCCATTTTCTTTATGTTAATTGTTATGTTTCGTAACGACCTGCAAAATGATACCAAACTCGACTATATTTGTCATTTGAACATTTTGAGCTACCCCCTACCCCCACACCCCTAAGGGCAAAATTTTCAAAACTGACGATAATTATTGTAGCCCTTTATATCCAAACAAGTTGCTGCAAACCGATTTCAAATATCTCAAATAGTTAAAAAGTTAAAGGGGATGCAAGTTAATTTTCAGCCACCCTCATGGTTATTTGGATTTGAAACGTTTTAGGGCGCCATTTTGTTATTAGTGGGCCGATTTTGGTTTTCTTTATGTCAATTTTTAGGTTTCGTCACGACCTCTAAAATGATACCAAACTCGACTATAGTTGTCATTTGAAAATTTTGAGATACCCCCTACCCCCACTACCCCTAAGGCCAAAATTGACCATAATTATTTTAGCCCTTCATACTTAAGAAGGTTGCCGCAAACAGATTTCAAATATCTCAAATGGTTGAAAAGTTTAGGGGGGGTGCAATTTACTTTCAACCATCCTGTATGTTAAAACAACCAAAAAACGCAAAATATAAGATACTTTAACAGTGTTATTATAAGGAAACTACTACATGTATCGAAATTCAAAAATTATTTTGTGTTTACTTTAAATAGCAAATTTTAATTAATTTGACAACAATGGTAAATACTGTCAAAAACCACTGTATAAGACGTACTTGAGAGCAACTCCTTAATATACGGGTTTTAAACAAGGATAAAATGGATGGCCATGTTTTGGCTTCGGTATTTGTACATTTGTTTACCACGAAACACAGGTTTCAGATTTTTTGGAATTCGTCGTAGAAAAAGAGGGTGAACATTTTGAAAAATAAACATAACATTTCTCTAAGTGCTTTGTCGCATCATTAAGCACTGTTAAAAGCCACAGTCTCGGGGTCGTAAAGAAGCTCCAAGATACAGTAAACCAACATATGAAACATTTTAACTTACTTAAAATAATTAAAGATAAGTCACTTGATTTATAAATAAATATCACAGTGTTGTTATATTTTGGTTGAGCTAAGCAGAGACACATTCCTTCTTTTGGGAGGTGAGGTTGAGATTGTAGTCTTTCACAGAATACTAATTAATTATAAATAAAAACATTTATACAAAACCTATTTGTCACAAGTCTTTACTACTACGATAAACATTTATAGTCGTTTCAATAAATCGTGTATCTTATTACTGTAGTTTTATATATTAATCATGAATGTGCAAATTAAATCTTAACATCATTTTTTAGTGTGACTTTAGGATTATTCTTTCAATATTTCCAACTTTAGAACAATTAACTGACTCAATAGCACTTTTCAATCCACCGGGACACTTGTGAAAAGCTGAAACCGCAACAGAAAACTGGCTACATGGCAACCCTAGCCAGCAGCAGCTAGATTATCTGAAAAATCTAAAAGTTAGTTATGCTAGATAAAATAGAGTCACTTACCGATAACACCAAAAACTAGGAGGATCGCCATAAAGATGAGGGGCATGGAGCAGGGGGTTCTTCGCTCTTCTACCTCCTTAAGGCCTTCGGTGGTGAAGTAGTAAGTTCTACCGGGCATCGCGCTGCGTCTCGATCACTTGACTTGCTGCTGGACAAATCTGGACTGACTCAGAGCTGAGCGAATGTCATATCGAAACTATCATAACGACCATTCGATATTGCCACCAGGTGAACTGTGACTCATAGGCTGGCTGCCTGATCAGCTGACTTAATCAACTACAACATCCATATGAACTAGCCGTTGCCGTATTTTTTTTACTACTGTATAAAATGTACAACTTTGTGTTTACAAAAAAATCATATTTATTTATTTAATTTTAGTAATGGTTTTAATTGTTCCCTGAATCGTGTCTAATGATACTTGATCAAACTTTTTAAATTTTGTGGTCATGATATTGTTTAAAAAAAACTACAACAAATAAAATGCAGTTTTGATTATATGTATTTTTTGTGTTTGTGTTATAAATTTACGCTGATATGGTAATAATAATAATAATAATAGTGATAACAATAATAAATTTACTGCCGTAAAAACAATTTAAATATTTGCATGATATCCGTCAACAGCAGTAAATACAAGCTATAACATATTAAGCAATCAGTAACACCAATGATTATCGGAGACACGTTACACTTACATTGAAAAATAACACCAAATCAATAAACAAAATGGATATATTCCTTGGCAACCCAAAACCTGTTTAGACATTTTAGAGCATAAAACGTATTTCATCCCTCTATTCCCTTATCTGCAGGAAGCCTATTCAGGAACCTCACTCATGTTTGAGAAGGCAAGCTCCTCATGAACTGTTTTGAGCCAACCTGTATTGTCCTATGTAGGATATGAGTGTATATCCTGGCCTTCAGTTAATATGCATTGAATTTGGAAAGGGATATCCAGGATATACTGGCAGGCAAGAGTCAGTACGCCCAGCTCCCTGAAGACGGCTCTAGAAGACCCTCTCACCTGCTATTTAGAAACAATTCTGAGTGCTCTCTTTTGAACACAGAACAAAATTTGGAAGTCCGCTTCTGCACATCCACCCCAAAGTGCAATGCCATAAGACAGATGAGGATATATTAGGCCAAATTAGGTCATTAGAAAACATTTTCTGGACAAAATGTTGTCTGTACTCCTCAGGCAAAACAGCCTGCAGATGCCTTCATACAGACGTTGTCAATGTGGTTACTGTAATTGAGCCCTTGGTCAACGGTGATGAAAATAAATTTAAAAGAATGAACTTGTTTAATAAATGAGTCAATCATGACCGTTACAACCTCAACAGTTACTGTTCCGTATTCAAGCATCTACGCATATCAGTGATGTTTTATTGTATTTTAGATGTCATAAAATTGTATTCACCTGTGACATACGTCAAATGTATCGTCAGATCTTGGTTTCTGATAAGGACAAAAGTTATCAAATGATATACTGGCGTGCTAGTCCAGATGATCCACTCCAAACGTACAAACTCAATACAGTTACATATGGGCTTAATTGTTCCCCTTTTATTGCAATCAAAACCTTGCACCAGCTAGTTTTGGACGAAGGTCAACCATACCCACAAGCTTCTGATATCTTGACCAAGTCTATCTTCTATGATGATATTATAGCTGGAGCTGAAGATCTCGATAAAGCTATGTCAGCTCAAAATGAACTGAAAACATTGCTGTCTAAAGGCGGTTTTGAACTCCGTAAGTGGATCAGTAATGCACCCCAACTCTTGGATCAGATTCCAGTCGAACACAAAGAATCACCAGTGGAGTTGACTGATGGTAGTGAGGCCTTCTACAGTGTATTGGGTTTAAGATGGACCCCAGAGACAGACATGCTCTCATACAAAGTAAAGAATGTTGAAGTAGGCCACTTGCTAACCAAGAGAATGATTCTCTCAACAATCGCTAAACTCTATGATCTCCCAGGATTTCTCACACCTGTAATATTTTGGGCTAAAACACTCATTCAATATCTTTGGACCACAGGTCTAAAATGGGATGATCCAATTCAAGATGAGATAAGAACAAAATGGATTTCCTTTTTAGAAGAACTACCCGTGATCCAAAACCTAAGGATCCCACGTTACATCTTTACCTCAACTCATAAGCTTGCAGAACTTCATGGTTTCAGCGATGCTTCGGAGAAAGGATATGCTGCAGTAGTCTACCTCCGTGTGATCAACTTATCGAATGATGTTAAAATTAATCTGATAATGGCCAAATCTAAAGTCGCCCCACTAAAAAGAGTATCTCTGCCTCGTCTCGAACTGTGCGGTGCTCACCTACTTGGAAAGCTCCTGCAATACTGTTCAAATCTTCTTTCGTCCCACATTAAGATTGACTCGATGTATGCTTGGTGTGACTCTACCATTGTTCTTACATGGATACGCACTCACCCCTATCGCTTAAAAGTCTATGTGGCCAACCGTGTCTCAGAACTACAAGAATTAATCTCTCCTGAATCATGGCATTACGTCAAGTCCCTCGACAACCCAGCAGATTGTGCAACCCGAGGACTCTCCCCATCTCAACTCTTAAGCCACCAATTGTGGTGGAAGGGACCTGAATGGTTATACTTGTCATCAGATCTTTGGCCAAAGCCCGAATTCAGTTTAATCACTGATCAAGACACTCTTGAAGTCAAACCAAATCCCTTGAATGTCCTAGTTAACGTTGAAAAGTTAGAAAATGACAGATTTGATTTACTTGAAAAATTCTCATGCTTTAGAAAACTTGTAAATGTCACTGCTTATGTTCTACGATTCATCCATTATCTTCGTGGGAACGCCCGACTAGCTGGACAACTTAGTTATAAAGAGATCTCTTCTGCTAAAATGAATCTCTTCAAACTCATTCAAATTTCATCTTTCAAGGATGACATCACAGCTCTGAAAAAGGGCACTCAGTGCAGCTTAAGACTGGCTCGGTTATCACCTTACATTGACGATAACGGTTTGGTAAGAGTAGGCGGTAGGTTGAAACATTCAAACCTTACTCAAGATGCCAAATACCCAATCCTGTTACCTAAATCTCATAATGTTGTAAAACTGTTGGTCATGCACTATCATCTCAAATATTTACACGCAGGCCCTCAGTTGCTGCAATCGATCCTCACTCAAGAAGTATGGATATTATCTGCTCGTAGTGTAATCAGATCTGTAATCTTTAAATGTCAAAGATGTTTTAAGTTGAAACCTACAAATCAACCTCCACTTATGGGAGACTTACCCGAAACTCGACTACGGCCTGTAAGACCATTCTATCATACTGGCATGGATTATAGCGGTCACTTTGAAGTGAAAGTACACACCACTAGGAATTCTCAAAAGCTTAAGTCATACCTCTGCCTATTTGTTTGCTTTACCACAAAAGCGGTGCACTTGGAAGTTGTAACTGATCTCTCAGTGGACTCATTCATTGCTGCTCTTAAAAGATTTGTTTCTCGTCGTGGACTTTGTGCTCACCTATACTCTGATTGTGGAACGAACTATGTCGGTGCCTCCAAGCAACTGAATAAGACCTTCCAGAATTTCATTGATGAAAGGAATACTCAAGATGCTCTCACTAACTTCGCCCTCGATCATTCAATTAATTTTCATTTCCAACCACCAGCCGCGCCTCACCAAGGAGGCCTTTGGGAGAGTGCCATAAAGAGCTCAAAGTACCATCTCAAGAGAGTAATTGGAGATCAAATTCTAACACTAATGGAGCTGATAACTCTTGTCACGCAGGTGGAAGCAGTATTGAACTCTCGTCCACTAACAGCAGATCCATCTGACATCACAGCACTCACCCCAGGTCATTTTCTCATCGGGACATCTCTTGTTGCAGTACCTGAAGTAAATGTATCCGATATTCCTGACAATCGACTAAAGCAAACAGTTCAGTTGGCAAACAGTTCAGGCTCTACATCAACGCTTCTGGAGAAGGTGGCACCAAGAGTATTTGCACCAGCTTCAACAAAGAAAAAAGTGGATGAAGCCAAACAAGAATCTTGAAGTAGGCGATTTAGTCATTATCCATGACCCAAAAACACCACCACTTCTCTGGCCTCTTGGTCGCATTGTGAAGACATCACCTGGAGCAGATGGCATCGTCCGAGTTGTCTCCATCAAGACTTCGAGAGGAATCTTCTGTCGCCCTGCTACCAAGGTGTACCCGCTCCCCTAATCACAAAATATTTCTATTCAATGTCCTATTTCATGTTTATTTATATTTATAATTATCATATATATCATATCTTATAATTAGGTGTGTCATCATTATCTATTGTGTATATATATCTACATTGTATTACTTGTGCCCATTTATGAGTCAATGAATCAATTTATGAATCTGTTGAACCATGTATGGTTCAAGGCGGGCGGCATGTTCCGTATTCAAGCATCTACGCAACCTAGGTGAACCCAGACTTCATTCATATTTTGTTCTGACCCTTGCCCTGTCACGTGATGTCTGGCAATTTCCCCCATTCCTCATGTACTCTTCAACCCGGCATCATGTTCTCGCCATTTTCCCTAGTTTTTTATTATAATATTCCCCTACTCTATTTGTGGCATATAAATTGAACTTATATATTATCGTATGTTTATCTTATGTATTTATTTGTGACACACCTAACAAAAAAGTGAACTGAATAGTTAAAAACTGTATTCAAACTGTTCTTGGTGCAACTACCGGTCGCGTACGCGAAAGCTGGCCAGCAAACATCAAGTGCGTCAACGGTCTACTAGACATCACTTCAGTAAAAAGGAAGGTACCAAATCACATTTCTTCCTATTTAAAAGTTTATTATTTTGTGCTCACAGTGTGTCTCTAAAGCTGATCTTAACATAATATATCTCACATCCCTCATTTTTTATACAGTCCACCATATCGAAGTTTACCCCCCAGTTACATAACCGCGTTGTTTTGGTGCACTTGGAAATTATGCATAATGAGGTCACCGTGGGAACCTATGGCAATTTATATATCATCGAAAACTAGATTTTTACCTGAAAACAATGGTACAAATATTTCTCTTCGGAGGCAAAATCTAAATGAACTAGATTCATTTGAATTTTGTTACAGGATTTTGTTGCAATTCTTGTCTTTGTCACCATTACTGTAAAGTGTAAACAAAGTACAAAATAAGGATTGATGGACCATCTAAGAAAATAAGAAGCCTAAGACAATACGAACAAAAGCAGTAAAGGCATTTATAAGTTCAACTGGAGCATTGATTATTGTTAACTAATCAGTTCCTATTTAGGAGGACTTACTACAATTACGAATCCACGTAAAATCCGGCCTACCTTTCTCACATATCTTTTCGCCTTGTAAAACAGAATTGTTAACTGTTGTACAAGTTAGACTTGGTAGGGTTGGATTAGAACACTGTCACTTTATAGCATATTAGTTTTTAGCAAAGACTTCTCTAATACTGTACAATATCATTATTATAGTGAACTATGTCACTAGTTCTTGCTGAAGTGAGAAGAAGATCCAAACAGAGCGTATTGTACTCCTTATGACAGTTCCCTCATTTTATAGTTAATTAATTTAGTACCTGGGGACCGAGCTCCGCTCGGGAAACTAAACAGTAAAGAATAAATAATAATAAATTTAAGCTTTAATTTAAAATACCATATGTTACATGCTTTCATAGAACAAATTGTCCTAATAACAACACCGTTATGGTGTATGGCATAATTAATGAAAATATTGATTGACATCAAATCACCCCGTATCGTATTTACAACCCCCCCCCCAAAAAAAAATTAAATCCTCCCCCCCCCTATGTTATTCTTACAGGTGCATAAGTCTAAATAACTTTTACCCTTTTCTAGATTAACTGGATATCTGAAATTTGGCATGATTGTAGATCTTGCGCCCTTATCGAAAAGTGACATTTTACAAATATAACTCCCCCCCCACGAAATATAGAATCCCCCCCCAATGTTATTCCAACAGGTGCATCGGTCTAAATCAATTTTACTCACTTCTAGATTAGCTAAAGATCTGAAATTTGGCTCAATTGTAAGTCTTGCGCCATGGCACATTTGTATTTACCCCCAACCAAAAAAGGGGGCAGCGAGCCAAAGGCGAGTTTTATCTATACAAAAGACACTTTAGGATTGGATAATGAGTAGTTTTAACCTTGAAGAATCTTTTGCAGCCCTTGATTGGGGTTTCCATTGACAAATATTTCCTGGATATTTAGTTTTTGTTTTGGCTTGGTTTAGTTGTATTACTTAGGCCTATTCACACAAAAATGTAGTTAGCCTAGCCTAGTTTAGGAGAAAAACCCTTGACACTTAAAGTCATCACACTCTTGTTTATGCCTACAGATAATATAGGCTATAATGCATAGATAGCTTCCAGAGCAAATTCAAGTTTTGACGTTTGTCGTTTTGTAACATGTGTCGACACACGACACGCTGCAACACAAACATATTAGGCACTTAAACTTTTTAGGCAGTTTAGGAGAAAAATCCCTACACACTTTTCAAAATCATCACAGTCTTGGGTACAGATAACATAGGCTATAATGCTTAAAATACAATAGATAGCCTTCACTCTCCAGAGAAATTTCGAGCTGGTGACATTTGCCGGTTTGCAACATTTTATGACAGGCGACGCATGCTTTAACTTGGGATATGTTATATCATATCAATTTGCCAAACTTAGCTCAGTTTGAAAACGTATAACCTATTTAAGTAATTCTTTTTAGATAAGCCACATAGACTAGGTCTAACTCGACTAAGGGGTAAACGTTTCCCGGGTTGATCCATGTTGGTGAGTACCAAAAAGGAAACTTAGGTATAAACATGGTTGTATATCCAAGTTTGGCTGTCCTCGATATAGGCCTAATTGCACTATTTTATTGACACTGACAAATAATAGGATAGGACTATAAGTTAATTGGGAGTTTATTTAATATCTAGTCCTAAACTTATAGCCAGCTTAAGGCATAACTTACACCACAGAGAAGTAATATAAACACTCATCCTCTGTAGGCCTAAAGCTACCTATATTTTATTTGGGTTAGGATTAGTACTTTTTTTAGAGTTTCATTATGTACTGAACACACCTAGATATAGGGTATTAGTGATTAATGAAATTATCCATTTATAAAAAGTAAAAAACAACCTTACCGAGTTACCTAATGATGTACCCAGTGCCAGTACTTAAAACAAAAATTAGGGCTTAAGGCCTATGGATATTGGTTTCAAAACATAAGAATAAGGCATTTTTAATATAGTAGCCATTGATTAGTGTGAATAAACAAAACATGGATGAACAACCAAGTCAAGCTAAGTTACTAACTAACCCAGTTGTTCAGGTTAGGATAACCTGAAAGGATCCATCTCAACACAACAAGGCTTAAACCTTAGAACAAATCCTAGTGTTTGATCTATTTTAAATTTTATTTTTCTGAAATAGATAGCTAAATTATCCAGTGCAATCATTCCACACTGCTAATTGCAACACTCTTAGTTAGTGCTAGTAGTAAGTTAGGTTACAATTAATTATTTTCCCTATGACCGATTCAGTGTAACATCAGTCAGAATCAGACGACATTATTGACAACGACACGACACGACAACCAACGAAAAGAGTAATTTAGTGATGACAACTATTATTAAAACCAGTAAAAATATCAAAAATAAGATATATCGCTCGTTTATATTGGCAAATTATTAAATAAACAGTAATAAAGCTGAGGCTGAGGCTAATATAAGAATAGTTTTTTCATGGATTAGAAACTCATTACTCTTTCTAGTTTTATAATATAATACAAATTCTTATACATCAAACGATTTAATGAACTGGAGCAAAGTCGAGTCGTTCTCTATCTCTCTGTCACAAGTTGACAAAATTGTATGTCAGAGTCAGAAGCTAATACACATCAGAAGTACAACAGTTTACCTCGGAAAGTGCTTCCAAGAGCTATCTGCGCATGCGCAAGCTGAGGTGCCCGTGGGTACAGAACGTCACGTTATGTCTTAAAATGTAAATAAAATGACAATAATGGCGGAATGTTTTCTCATCAGGCCCATGTTAAAAGTTTGTACTCATATTATTGCGAAAATAGATTTTTCCTGGCTATACCGCTGGTCTAGAACTTATTTTTGACACAGAACTTAGTTATTCCGTAAATATAAACGTTTTTGTTAGAGCCGATTCCCAGATTGAAGTAACAATTATTCAAACTTTACTTGTATTATATATAGGATATGTCTGGTCTGGACTCATAAAAATGAATCGTAATTTTATAAAACAATTTGTGAAATTAACAACGAACTATCAAAGTATGTGGGTAGTGAGTATAATATTTACTATAAAATGACATACTATCAATCAGAAATAAGAAATTAGGCTATAGTATTTTAGTGAGTTTTAGCATTAGGATAAAACATACTCCCTAGTAGATTCCTCATCCTTATGGAACAACTGAAGCCAATTTTATTGTTAGTTCTGTCCGGTGCACTGTAGAGGTCGTGTTTTGTTTACAATTTGTTATTTCAGTAATTTAAAACCTCGTTTAACCAAATAAACGATATAATCATTAACAATAACTCATACCCTAGTTATACATATAACTAAACAACATAGCACATATAATAAAATTAACCCAAAAATAATAGAAACAAAATGTTGTCGACACTAACGCCCAGTGTCACCGGACATGAACTAGCTTCAAAATTTACAATGGGATGAGAAATCTACTTGTGTTGGTTAGTCTATGGTTTTAGTCAGAAAGTATTAAAGTAAATATTAACGTTTCTAAATACCAACCGTTAAATCTAAATTATCGTAGTTAAGGTAATTTTTGTCCCAGCAGAGACATTTTTTCACCGTTATCTTCAGGAAGAAATCTATTTGTTGGTGATGTATAAACTACTATAGGTTCACATTGTCACTTCATTATGCATAATTACCTCACACTTAGTTCACCATGCTGTAAAAATGGATAAATTGTTTTTTTTTTTATTTATGTCATCAAAAAATTTAACACATTCATTTGAATCTACAAAAGTTTTAATTTCTAGATGTGGGAGATTGTTTGCACTGCAACAGAGAGTCATATCATCAGCATCCTGAACCAATTAGCTAGATCCAGATAATTGTGGCAGATTGTTAACGTGAATCAAAAATAAAACTGGGCCGAGAATGGATCCCTGCTGGACACCATACAATAACAAAGCTGAGTTTGACAGATGATTGGAGACCTACTCCTATTGCGTGCAGTTTAAAAGACAATAGATTATCCAATGCAAGGGAACATTTCGGACGCCGTAATGTTTTAATTTTGACAAGAGTATACCGTGGTCGACGCAGTCAAAAGCTTTGGTAAGATCTACAGCGACGATGGGTGTCAGGAGTTGCTTGCAGATTCTCAATTACTTTACTGGCAAGGTTATACATTTTATCCACGGCACATTTCCCTCCTGAAATCGAATTGATCGAATAAAAAATATTGTGATGATTAAACAATTCTAACAATTAATTCAAGAACAGCTTTCCTAATATTTTGATGAAAACATGCATGATAGAACTAATCAGGTATGGGACGGTAGTTGCTGGCTTCGAGGGGTTCCCTTTTTTGAAGATTGGAATAACTTTTGCCCTTTTCAGTTATTCAGAGAAACGCCCACTCTTGATTGAAGCATTGACTGCGTCCGTCAATGTGCGTAAAATTAGCTCGGACAGTTTCTTGAGGAGCCACACAGACAGGACATCAATATGCGTTACTCCCCTAGACAGAAGTTGTTTTATGACAGCTGCAACTTCCTCCTCTGTTGCGAGGAAAAGTTCAAAGTTCTGTGGTTAAGCCACTGTTAATTATTCTATGAACAGGTTTTTAGTTGTCTCGCCTGTTTTACTGTCTATCACATCCCCTGCTGGTTTTGAAATGTTATCACTACTTTCCCATTAATTTGCAATGTCACATGATTTCTTTGCTTTTAGTTTTCAGTAAAAAATTTTAAACTTGAAGATGAGAACAGATTTCAACTTTTGGTAAATATGGGTGAAAATTAAAATATAGACACTAACTGGGACCATTTTGAGGCAGCAGTTTTAGACTCGGCAGAGGATTTATGTGGCAGAAAGAAGAAGAAGAAAAAGCCATGGTTTGACCATGAATGTGAACTAATGCTAGGCCTGGATGAACAGTAATAACACAGAACACAGGGAAAGCTACAAAAAGCCAAATTGGAATTTCAAAAAGTTATTTAGGAGGAAAAAACTGCTTCATATACATAGCTTGCTGTATAAAGCTAAAAACGATAGCTTGGCAAAATACTCAAGAGACTTCTTTAGGAAAATTAGATTCTTCGAAAAATTCAACTTTCAACTATGGAGTGAAGAGTAAAGATGGCAAGTTAATTGAAGAACACCAAAAAGTCCCTGTAAGGTGAAAAGAATATTTTAATGATCCACTGAACAACAGAGGAGAAGAAACAGTGGACCAAAACATTGAAGGTAGCTACTACCTCGTCCAACCTGACCTAGAACCACCAACCAAAGAAAAAGAGAAAAACGCAGACAAGACACTAAAAAATAACAAGGCCTTAGGAAAAGATCAAATAACAGCAGAGATACTAAACAAAGGAGGAAATATAGTAATTGAGAAACTGTAGAAATTGATACTTAAAGTATGGTAAAGGGAAGAAATACCAACTGAATGGCAAGAGGCAACTGAAATCGTCCCCATACAGTAGAAAGGAGAAGAAGTACAGTATGTGTTAACTACAGAGGCATCTCATTTATAAGCATTCCTTGCAAAGTGCTAACTACAATTACAATTGACTCGAGGGCTACTCAATTGAAGAACACCAGGTAGGCTTCATTAGAGGTCTGTCCATCACAAACCAGATATTTTTACTACTGAAAGAAATAGTAGCCAAATACTGGAAATATAAAAAGAGCTTTATGCCATCTTCACCGTCTATCAAAAAGCTTATGATGCATTAATAGAGAAAGAGTACGGTTGCACTTAGAAAAATATGAAACCCCAGAAAACTGACGAACCTGTCAAAAATGAGGGAAACTGTGTCAAGTATATCTGGGAGAATAAATTACTAAAACAGTGAAATCTTCACAGTAAAATCAGGAGTCAGACAGGGGGATGGCCTTTTCCCTTTTTTATTCAATTTGACCATTGAATAAAAGTGGAGACACTGGATAAGACAGTAGAAATGAACCTGCGGGTCAAAGTTGGAGACAAACTGAATGTGTTCGAATTTGCAGATGACGTAGATATAATGCCAGAAAAGCTAGAGGACCTAACTACTCTGACCGGTGTCTTCATAAGAGATGCAGAAAAGTTTAAGTCAAACGATTCCCAAGAGACCAGAACTACACACATGGCCCTCTCCTAGTCAATGGTCATGAAATTAAACAAATGCAAGAATTTAAATAACTCGGAGTAACAGTACTCAATAACAATTAAGAAGAAATTATGATTCAACAAACAGATGTTTATACGCATGCAATAGTTTATTCTCATCCAAATCACTGTCAAAAAAAAACGTTGTTTAAATAAATAGTTATTCAGGGTTTACTTTATGGATCGGGAACATAGATATTAAACAAGAAAGAGTAAAGACCCTAATTTTCTTTGAAAACAAAGACTTTAGGAAGAAATATGGGTCCACGTAAGGCCAAGGAGATTTGAGGAGGGAAACATAGGGAAATTAGAGACCTGTATAACAGTGCAAATAATGTGAGTGTGATTAAGTGTAGAAGACTAATATGAGAAAGGAAGAAGAATCTCAACTGAAGATAATCAGTAGAAATAACCCTTGGGGAGGGCGGGCTCGTGGGAGACCGAAACAGAGAATGGTGGGACCAGGTCAAGTCAGACATGCAGAGAGTTGGAGCCACAGAATAGGATACAGAGGACAGGTCAAAATGGAGAGGAATTGTTGGTGCGGCTAAATATCACCAGAGGTATAGATGACCATGGAAGTAAGTAAGTTATTAGATTTCTGTCCTTTTGCTATTTTAAAATATGTATTTTGAAATTTTTCGTCTCTTGTTTCTTTAGCTGTCATATAACGTTACTTCAGCATTTCTCTAGATACTAACATACCTTTGGTCATTCAACAGATATTTTGAGATTTATTTTTGTTCTTCTAGAACAGTTCGTGTCAAGGTAATATCTAAAGCTATGCACGAAATCTTGAAAACATTAAGTCATTTGCTTTATGATTAATGGTTCCATTGCTTATTTTTAAACAGGCAGGCTTTTAAGGATTTAATTGTCGAGGAGCTGCCAATCCATCCCTCATAAACAGAGGAAGGATTAGTTGCAGGAGAGCAGTCATGGATGTATATGTGCTGCTGTGGATCATGGTCTGAGATGGCTGTAGTGACAACTGATGTCATTAGATGTTCACATCTTGAGATTACATTGTCAATGGCGCAGTTACAATTGTCGGTGAGTTTATGAGCCAAAGCAGACCAAAATATCCTAAAAAGTCTCTCAGCTGTTTAGTCCATCCCTCATAGAAGAGATTAGGAAGAGATAAATTTAATACATTGATATTGAAGTCACCAGCAACTATACAAATTGATTATGCCTTGAGCTTAAGCAGCTCAGAAATATCTTAAAATGTGTTTGATATTAACATACAGAATGTTTACAAGCTTGAAATGATGCTCAGTTGCAACAAAGAAGTCTGGCTGAAATTCCTCGTACAAGAGCTCCAGAAGAAAAGGTTTGTTTGTCGCACACTGAACCTTTTGATGCACTATTGATATTTTGTACCTAATTCAGGGCTACAAGGGCAGCCTTGGTTGATGATAGTGAGCAACCGCTCTGAGGTTCACTGGAAGTTCCAAAACAAATAGTGTGAGTGGAATCAGCTACTACCTCACATACGGTTCTACAGTTCTACAACTGTGTGAAAGAGGTTCTTAATTGACTAAATTTAAATTTTTGGTTGGAGGTCTGGAGTCAGTAGAGAAACGTTGAGTGGCATGGTTTATTCACATTTTTACTGGACAAAGCATAATAGTACGATCAGAAAATAGTCATAACCATGATGCTAACTATAATAAAAGGGTATGAAAACCCTTCCTGGTTTCATTGCTTGAAAACTCAAAATTAATTTAACCGATTATACCATCCATACAATAAGCATTAATACACATTGCAGTTTCTTGTGTATTTGAGCATATGAAAATTCAAACACACAGTTATCTGTTGTCTCATAAATTATATACTGCCAATACTCACTTACAAGAGTACCTACAGTATAACATTTGTCAAATAAATAAGTAAAAGAGAGGAGGAGAGTGAAAAACGAATCGATATTTAAATACTTAACATTAAACATAATTGAAAACTGCAATACAGCCCTAAGAGCAGAAATTATTATTACTCCAATATCTTTCAGCTGGATAATCATTTATCACTTTTAATTAAACCCAGTTATGATTCTGAATAGCTGAGTTCTCTTAAACTAATATCGAGCATTTGCAGAGAATATGGACTCCCTTTGTCTTTGAGCATTTGTAATATTTTACAGCCTTAAAAAATGGCGTCATTCAATATCAAACTGTCTTATTTGATGTCTTCGCTAAAGTTTGTAAAATATACTCGTACAGTGTCTTACAATGAGGCTTATAATTTTTGGTTTTGCAATACTTGTTTATTTATCAAACAACAATATAAAAACTTTACATAATTTATAAAATAGGGTTCTTAAATGTCCTGAGAAAATTTCAACTGCCTAATGTAGAAACTAAATTAAGGCATATTGAAAACTAACTATAGTCGGGACCACGAAAGTTTGTAGTTTGTAGGCCTATTTACCACGTGATTTCTAAAGAGCCAATGAGGTCAGTGTGGTGTTGCCAAATCTAATAATACTAGCAGATTTTAAAATATTGTTTTGTATTTTAATTAGTGTCGTCAACGGGCGATATAGCAACGTCACACTAGCCTTGTCTTGTGATTGGCTGCCGCCAACTGCAAACTTTCGTGGTCCTGACTGTAAATATATTTATTTCTTATAAAGATTATTGTATTGGGTTATTATCTGATTTGTTTGCTGCGTTGCAGTATAGTAGCTTATTGTTGACCAGTTGTTTGATTGAATAATGTTGCTTAAACCATAAAACATAACCTATTAACAATTATACAGCTTTCCTCGTTGTATCTCCTAAAGTACTTTTACAACACTACCAGTTTCTAACAAAAGATTTTCCCACTTTTGCGCTGTCGGATTGCTTGGTGGTTAAGCACATTACATTTATAATTAAAGTTTAACACAAGACACACGTTGCCAAAACACTTAATGTACAGTATTTTTTGTTAAAATTGTTGCTTTAGGCGGTTTTTGTGTACGGTTAATACGATGCAAGCATCGAGACTTTGGTCGTGTTAATGTTCAGTATTTTTGTTGTGTTTTTTCAACGTCTTCAATTTTAAATTTTATTACGAATCTTAGAATAAGGGAATGACATATCTTCTATCCCTAATTCATTAAAAATAATTAGAGATTGAAAAGGGTCTGAGCATAATTGGAACAGTAATATAAAATCAAACATTTGATTTTATCCAAGGGACACTCTGTGCTCATGTTGTACATATATAAGAATTAGTAAATCATTTTCATAACTTTGTATTTCATAATGTTTGTAGGCAGTGAGTCAAATACTATTAAATATTTTAATTATGTTTTGAACAAAATAAAGTTTAAAAATGTGCAGCCTAACCTGATATCCCTACCTTAGTTTATGATACTTAGTCACAAAAAATGGGTTCTTTATGATTTCATTGTGTCTTGTCCATTATAATTCCATATGAGTAACTAAGCAATGCAGTAGTTACTTATTTCTTGGTAACTATGCATAGTACTACTGTTGATGGGGATCTATTACCTCGGAAATATTTCACTACGGTGTGTTTCCTCAAACAATTTTTTCTTTTGGTAAATTTTTTTGAAATCCTCTCAAGGCTACAAGATATTTAAGCCAAGTATCGCCATCATTATTAAGCCTAGACATTTTACGTAAAAGTTTACGTTTCTCTAATTGCACATTCAGTTATTAAAATGTTTATACATTTCTAAGATATTATGAACAGACTTGTATTCATAACCATGTAATTATATTTACTGTATTATATTTTCATCATTTATATTTCTAAAAATACTTTTCTTTTGTCTTATTATTAATGGAATTTACGTCTTTGGCCATAGAATCACAATGAGAATCTTCTCGCATCCAGAACGGTACGCCACCAACAACCATATTTATCAATAATAGAATAGCTGTGCAGACTGTTATAAAATGGTCTACAAGGGTCACTGTTTAAACTACTCAAAAAGTATCTGACATTTCCTGTATTTAACACTAGTTTTAGTGCCCGTACAACAAAAGTGGTAGGTGATATAAATAATATTGACCTCTGTGTTCTTTTTATACACAAGATTAACAACTTGTTTCTTTTGGGGAATATATGCAAATAGTTTTCCTCTTGATATTCGTGAACAGATTGCATAAAGTTGACCGGGACTGAAACAGTCTTTCTGCAGATTTGTCCCTAGAAAATGCATAGTGTGCCTTTGGAATGCTAATGGTCGTTTCAAGGAAAACTGAATCCACATGAAATAGAATATCCATTGGGATTATGGGTGTTCCTCTTTAGCGCAACCTGTCATAATTATTCTGTCCCTATTCAAATTATCATGTTTCAGGGTTTTTATAACAAATGTGATACCATTGAAAAGTCTTGGAACATCCAATTTATGCAGCGATTGTGTATGTGCGCAAACTTTTAGTTGCAGTTTGTGAGAAAACACTCCAGACGATTTAAAACTATTAAGAAACTCTGAGAGATAGTTATTGATAGTACTCATCGATAACCTTTACTAGTAGGCAAACGTGTGATGTATTCAAATGGTGATCCATCCTGAACGCATTATTAATAATGGTAACATTGGGCACTGTAGTAAAATAGTGTGTACCAAAAATATTATTAAAATAATCTTTTTATCTCATACTACAAATATTGTCTTGAATCCATTGTGGAAGATATATGTAATGATTTCTCTGTCATAGGTATTTTAATACAATTCATTCTGATACCAATCACACAGTTTGGAAAATTCTTTCTTTTTTAATCAGATGAATATATTTGTTCAGAAATACGATCGTCTATACAATAATGCCGTCTTCCGAGTCCATCTTGAATTTTCGGTCCACCACCCTAGTAACCGTGCAGAAATGATACATTTCTCAGGCAAACATTTAAGTGTTCAAAACTCTCCCTTTACGAAAATCCTCAAGATATATATTTTTTAATTCACCTAACCTGAAACTACATGATTGTTACACTACAAATACAAGAGAGTATCTGTACTGCCATAGTTTTCGATTTTCAACTAAAACATTTATTGTCCCCAGCTACATCGGAGCTTACTGAGATTGCTGCTATTGTCAATGTTGCGATTTTCCCCACAATACATTCATAGCCGTGGTTCGATTTCACATACCATTGGTCTCCCCTGCCTATCAGTTTACTGAACTTGTCCAGTTCGGGTAGTGATATATTTAATATATTGAAAATATTTATGTATAAACTGTCTAGTTTTTAAAAAATTGTAAACTTTTGTACGTTAAAAATAACCAAATTTTAATTGTAAACAATTCAGCAATTTGTTTACCTATCAACCTATAGATTTTGAGTGAATAATTAACCTATCAAATAACTAGCACGTGTCAAGTGTATAAATACTGTACTGTACTTGGTAAAAGACGCAGATTTTCACTGTAGGTTATTTAATTATTATAAAAAATGAAGTTGTACAATAAAGTTGTACATGTAAATTTTCGATTACACATACACTTTACATTCACGATTTCATTTACAATTTCCTTTTTAGATTACATTAAAGTTTATCGGTTACTTATGTTTGCAGCTACAGGGAAAAACAGTTTAAGTAAAATTTTCATTGTTAAGAAAAAAAATACCGATTAGGTTTAATATATGTTTATAAACATGCAAACTAAAACAGTTCTTATCCACCGCAAGAGTAAAACAAATATTTTACATGCAAACTTTTTTATTTTCTCCATATCCTCTCAGCGTACAGTTGTGTTTCAGTATAGAAATATTTGGGTTTCAGTCTCTACAGAATGTATTTAAAGAAGTTTCAAAGTTTTGTTTTTAGGGTTGGAAAATGGAAAACCAATGTGACCCCATAAACACTCGTCCCTATGGTCCAATCATGCTGGATCACGAACTCATTCAGGTGTATCCAGCTTCTGATAATTAAGTGTATCTTATTCAATTGTTAAAATAAGTAACTCGGCCAGTGAACTAATTCAACTTGTATAGATCGTTACTTTCTAGTTCTAATATTCTGTTAGGCAGTTGACATGTAAAGGCTACAACGATCAGGCTTTACTATTTGTCAAATGAGTATTGTTTCAACTCCCCTTCTGGTTCATGGTGATTTTTAACTACCAAGTAAAACAAGTATAACAAGTACTGTGAAACTCGTTTAATTGATAAACTAAGCTTATGTTGGTATCCCTGATTTCATTAGTTCGTTGATGATCAGCTGATGTGTAGTCTTGTATAGTTATATATGAGGTTTAATGTTTTTAATCATTTATTGTAAATAAGAGTCAACAGTGTCTACAACATGTACAAATTGAACGTAACCGGATCCGTAGTAAACAAAAAAGAGAAGACCTACAATACATACTTTATTTGGGATTGTGAAAACACCATTTTAAGTCTTATTCACAACAAATTCATCATAACACTAAACCTCATAGATAACTATACAACAATGCATATCAGCCAATTGGCAATGCAGTAAAGAAAACATGTATACCATTATACAAGCTAGTTTTGTTAAACAGTGTCTGACAGTACTTTTAATATTTGGGTTCAGTTTTTTTCACCCTCGAATTAATACATATTTCGTTCAACTTTTATGTACTAAATGTAAGTAAGGCTCGCATTTGAATATGCATTACAAATAAAAAACGCATTATTTAAAGCTTGGATTGTAATTTTGCATTTACAAGATAGTTCTTCAATTTTATATAAATGCCTTTTTAGATTTTGAGCATATTATCAGTCCAGATATATGTACAAATCAATGCTGTTCTAAATAGCGATATTTAAGAATCTTTCAATCTATGTTATTCATTGGCTGATCAGCACTAAACGTGTCCTAAACAAAGACATTTTTACTTTTATAACAACATATTTAATCTCCATAACCTACTGAGTCCTTGGGCTTGTTATCGAGAGCCATGACGTACTACTGAGTCAGCTGATTCAATTACCTGGCTCCAGCCTGTGATAAGAAACGTGGAACTCTCCATGGTATTGTTATCACGAATTGCTAGATTTATTTGTGAGTTTATGTGCAAAACATGCCAGAATGAAGTAGGCTTGAGTAAGAGGTAAATATGTTGATAAGGTGACTAACTCGAGAACAATGCAAAAGCTAAGCAGTTACGGCATAAGTGGGTGGAATATTCCTTAATACTAAAATATTCTTCCGTTGAAAGGTTCACCTCAAAACAAAATTACTCTTTTAGCATCTAAATCTGTTTTCTAGGTTCTTTCAGGCTACTCAATTTACGTATCTGGTATCTAATAAATATAACTTACTCTATGTATCCTTCCTTGAAGAAGATACAGCTATTTTATTGTAATAAATAAACACTTATTTTTGTTTAGATTTTACATAGCAGGGCTATAGGGGGTTTGATATGCATACGATAAAAGATAATTATTTGCCAAATGTATTCATATCTGTATATCATGTTTCTATTAGTGCCCACATTGTACTAATGTTTCCAATTTTTTTACGTTGAAGATTATTTTGTTTCAAACTATACATATTTTACCATAGGCATTTTCAAAGCCCGTGGCTTATGTTCCACTTTTGTATTAACTGACTGTACAGAACTATCAAAGCAATAGTAACATGTATCATATAACATGGTCAACTAATATATCTAATTAAATTAGTTGTAACTGAAGCTTTTTTATCTACATTAGAATAAATAATGAATATTAAAATTGTCACTATCTTTCCATCATTCACAGACACACACACAATCTCTCCATCTTGGAGTGAAGTATAATAATTATTTTGGACTTGTTCACTTTTATTGTACGCGTAATGGCTAAAGCGCAGGGTTTCAACGTGTATTGTCCATCTTAATCTTCTCCTGTACGACCGTTTAGTTGAGGTATACGGTATACCAATCGATATGTATTCCATCTTCGTGTACCTATTATCACTATGACATTGTATTACGTTTTATTATAAAACATGTACTTAGGTTCCAAATATAGTCAACCTGGTAAAAGTTATTTTTAACAGGAGTATATACTCGTACTACTGGTGGTATACGCGGAAATGCGGTAGAATTGTATCTAAAGAAACGTCCACAGGCTAGGGTTTGATATTGTTGTTGGCTGGCCTCTAGTTAATGCTCAGAAAACTAGCCTAACAGCAAAACATCAGGCATACATGATTAAAAACTTGTTACTTTTTGTCATTTTATGTCATATTTGGCGATGGTTATTTTAAAAATATTAGTGAGCTAAAAATCCCTTAGTGCTATAAGAATTTGTATTTATATATTAATCATACTTTTACACTATTTAAATTCAAAATGTAATTCCATAGATATACCTCTGCTTTTCCTATTGCCCATTAGCTACTTCCCATCTATTTTATGACTGTACTAACAAACATTTCGTTTTATAGAAATGTAAACATATGCGTCTAATGTTACTACAGTGTTTATAATGATGCGTATTTTCACTAATGCCAAATTATGACTTTGCATTTTTAAGTATTAAAAAAATAACCTATGTAATTGTATAAAAATATCGAGAATAATTTTTGTAACCATTAGTAACTTTGTTTTAAAATGGTAACTTCCCCATAATTCCATTTTCCATCTGTAGAATAAACTGTGTTTCGGATAACATCGTGATGTGTCAGTAACTGAAGGCTTGGGACCACCAAGTTTTAGAAACGTACCGGTACCGGGAACCGTCTTTGAAATATCGGTACCGGAACCTAAGTGGCACGTACTGTCGATCTACGTGGCGGTGGACGAGTTGCTGGCGTAGCGGCTGAACTAACCGCCGACATCAAACAATCTTCCCTAGAAAGGCTTTTTCCGGGTAGATTTTGTCTTTTGTAGACAAAATGCTAGTCCATGTGAATTTGGTATGATCCATCCATGCAACAGGCAACAGGCGTACGCGTTGCTGGCTGGGGGGAATTTTAGAAAACATCGACCTGTAATTAAAACGTCTATTAGACAAAAGTTTACCCCTGTGGTGTTATCAAAGATAAGATTATATATGGCACAAACCATGACAACTTTAACCATTCTATTGTGCTATCTAGGTCTGTTTAGAGTTTAGTTTATTTATTCTTAAGGTTTAACAAAGAAATTCGCATTTCAATCTAGGCATTGTCACAGTTGAACAAAATCCACGATTCGGTCAAAGTTTTACTTTCGCAAGTTTAGATTACTGTAATGTTAAGTTTAACTAAATGATTATATTAATTAAAAAGTACAGTAAAACAGTATGTGCAGTAAGCCTAGACGAAATGACTCAAATTGATTATCGGTAATAAGGTTACAGAATTATGAAAGAATTAGTACTATTTAATTAACTACCAAGAACCGAGATTTTATGTTGCCCTGAAACAGTTGCCAGTACCGACTTTAAAAGGTAGAGCAAACATATTACATAAATAAATAAAACATAATAAATAAACAAATAAAACATTCAAATCTTTTAATCGTTTAATTTGTTAATGTTGCAATTTTTAATGGTACTTTGCAATGCCTTTGAATAATGAATTATTAATCAGAAATTAAGTGTGTTTCAGAAAATCTTTAACCGACACTTTATTGTTATGACTGTTATTCATATTGTGGCTCTTGATTCATTGGTTTCTTTTCATTGTTTGGAACACCATTATTTTGTGTTTTAGCGACAACTGAATAGTGAACATTACAATAAATGTCTAATCAAGAAGATTGTTCACTAAGTGTGTTTATACTTTGTAAAATTGAACCGATTTTTATGCTAAAATTTAAATGGATGAAATTTTTTTGTTACCATTTCAATAAATAATTGACTATTATTTTTTGTGGATTACGTGTTTTTAAGCGTACATTTATCACCTACATAATGTTGCCGTACTATACAAAGAAACGGTATATCCAATGCTCATGAAACTTTATTTTACACACCCTGTATACAATTTTTAACCAATCAAGTAATAAGTGAGATTATAAATTACTAATGATCAGTAATTACAATAAATATTTATTGTATCCCATAATAACTAAAGAAGTACAAATGCGTGGTACAAAGCAGTACTAATTACTTACTTGTTTACATAGAAGTCTTAGCAATGACTTGTGGAGTCATTATTTTATAAAGTCTTGGGAACGAGTTTTAATGAAAACGTTCGGTATTCTTATTCCTCAAAAGGCAAAGCGACAAAAAGAACCTGCGATTGTGTGGGCTGTGAAAAATTAAAACTGCAGCTTGGACAGGTTTCTCATTAGAAGCAGGTTTAATGACTCTGCTGAAAACCAGGAAAGCAAAATGTCCTGAGTAAGAGCATAATTCAAAACTGTGCTCTGTTATTTGTTTGATTTGTTTTGTTACTTGTACATCAAAGTTACGATGTAATATATTTTGACGTGAGCAAATCCGAAAACTCTCGAGGATGTTAAATTATTTATTAACCTATTTAATTCAAACCTCTTAATTATCAAGCAAAATATAAAAGTTTTTTGTAGTTTTTAATCTTCATTGAATCTACTGAAATATAGAACACTCCCGCCGCAGCAAACCTGCCGACTAAGCGAATTTCCATCTGCTTGAATTGGTTTTCAATTGAATCCATTTTTAAATAACATTAGGTTTGACGAGTACCTTGGTTTGCTGCTACAGGGAAACTAATAAAGTGTGTTTTTTAGTAAAATATTATAGCTTAGTATAAAATAAATAAATTGACCAATTTTGATCAAAACATATCCATAAACAAGCAATCTACGACATTTTTCAATATTCTTCATAAGAATAACATAAGAATTTGAAATTTACAATTCATTGAATTTTCTCCATTACTGTACTAATAACCGTACAATAACACTTTGATATACTAAATCATTTCTTTTTTTAGCTCTTTAAAATGTCTACATACATGAAAGTTTTAACGAATGGTGTTTTTGGCCTCTAGGGACGTTAAAATGAAAAAGTAAATCGGTCCCGGGCCCAAGTCTTACCATGAGACCTACGGTAATAGCTACTTTCCTATAGGGAAATTCACTACAGTAGAAATGTATCAACTAAATAGTCGTTTTAAGGATAGTAAAAACCTATTGAAGTCAATCCTAGTATGGGTTGAATAGTCCAATCTTATTTACGAGTATTAACTTTTAAATCTTTTTTAGTATGAACTAAAATTGTTATACTATTTAACTGAACAAAAATTTCCTTCTCTTTATTAAAGTAACAATAAGTGTTAACTGTTCAGGCTCTATAAGACTACTTTGGCTGAGGTATCCATTTAAATATATATTGACTTCGTATCATTTTACTCCTGCGTTATAGTTACAAAATATATGTCACGTGTAATGTACAAAACATTGTGAAACGTTTTGAAATACGCTTCAAAATCACCAATACTGTAAAAAGACTACAGATAATGACAGTTAATTAATTTGTATCCTTTTAATAAACAATTCTTACATTATATATTCTAAATAATGCGTTCGTTTCATTTCCACAGTAAGTTGTTGGCAATCGAGTAAAGAATTGTTTAGTGGGTTTCATATTTAAAGAAACTTTATGAATTTTCAAATTTAATTTTGTATTTATGATCTTCCTATATCGTTGGTAAATATTTCATCGAGATTTATAAAATAAATATTTCTTGAGTTCAAATACTCAAGAAACAAAGAAACTCCAACAATCTCCACAAATGTTAGTTAAAGAGAGCTACTTTATCATTTCAAAATTTGGCTGGATTTAATTAAAAGTGATGAGTGATTATACAGCTGAAAGACGATGGAGTAATTTAAAATTTAAAATATAGGTTGAATTAATATATGTTTTCATTTTTACCACTAGGATTGCAATGATTATCAAACCAATTTTTTTTTCTTTCTCAAACTTCTTTAGTCCCATAAGTTTACTCTTTCATTATATTTAACCTTATTGGCAAAACTGCTATTGATACTTCTACCTTTGTTTATTATGAGGTATGAAATATTGGATATGTAGGGTGTCTCAATTAAACCACATCGAATAGTTATCGAAGGAAAAGTTTTCCATTGCAGAGAAAAGTCCCTTCGCTAGATAGATGGAACCTTTTTTGTTTTCTATATAGTAAGAACTAAATTATAGGGTATATTCCGAACCATTAGGTTACGGCATTATACTATGGCAAATTTTAAATAATTGACTGTTGGTGGTTGGCAAGGTTCGAACCAAGCTTCTACAGTATCGCTCTATAGACGTGCCGAAGAGTTGATGCAGTTGAGGTTTGAGGCTGTTGAGTGGAATCTCATGACTTTCAGCAATTTATTCGCCTACCAGTAAAACAGAGAGCTTTTCAGGTTATGTTGTTTGGCAATATGTTACCAAACAACATTATATTATAGGCTAGGTTCAAAGGACAAATAATCCGATAAGTACTGTACTTCGTACGTCACATACGCTTATTCTACCACCAACCCGGCGCTTTATGGTATATTATAATTCTAAATTGTAATTAAACACAGACGTGCAAAGTAGGGATTGGAGGTTGTTGAATGCTTACTATAAAAAAATTCAATACATATTAACAAAAACTTCTAACTTTATTTTATTTCATGAAATGGACAGAATTGTGTATACAAAACCTAAACCAAAAACATTGACAGATGACATTTTACCAACAGAGGTGAAGGTGATTGCAGTACTGCTTTAAAGTATACTTCATAAAATAATAAAACACTTTAACTCATATTTCTCAGTTTAATACAATTATTGATAGATCTATATAGTTTAGATATGTGGTCTCAGGTCCGTTAATTGAGTGGATAAAACAAAGATGAAATCAATTAATCATTTTTGTAAATGCAATTTTGTATAGCAACTTAACAAATAAAAACAACTTAACAAATAAAACAAACTTTCAATGATCAGTACAATATACTTCATAATACGAATATATAATTCACCCCACACTGATTACACCTGACGTAACAAGCAATCTTCTTCAGTTTTTCCTTCTTTTTTGTTTTCTACTGACCATTTACTGTTCTTTTTTATGCTTGTGACTCAGCACACCCTCTATCTATAGTTCTTACTTTCGACAATGTCACACAAGCAAAGCATAGAGAAAATTTAGCTTCCCCATTGCCACCACAGCCTGATCTGAAGTGCATCCTAGACTACGATGTACCGAAATCGTATGGGTAAGATTCAGTGGGAATTGACTTACTAGACATTTTACTCCATTCATTTTAAAGAAAGCAGTTACTGGAGGAATACTCCCAGTAACTGCCCGTTGTTTGGGTCCAATGTATTCTACTCAAACTGTATTAACATTCAAGCTGGGAAATCTTCAAAGTAATTGTCAATGTAGGCTTTGTATATGATTTCCGTGTACAGTACTTAAGCTACTATTACACTGGCATGCAGTTCAAAGACTAGCGAAGTTAAAGTTCAAGTATTTGTTTTCCAGTGAAAGTCCATATATTTACATATATCTCCTACAACATCCTCTAGACTCATATTTCCTCATAATTAATTGTTTGGTGTTACCCAATCATATACATATGTAACAATGTTTTCAAATAACTCATAGTAACCTTTTTTTAGAGAACCATGGGTAGACCATTATCTTAAAGATTAGTCTTTCTTAAAATCAACTTTAGCCCCTCTTAAAGTTTGTTTCTTTCCCGTTCCTGTACAGGATCTTTGTTGTTTACTACTTCTTCCTTTTCACCCCCCCCCCCCCCACGCTTTAAACCTAAAATATGTTTTAGGTTACTCAAACACCACGGTGTGCACGGTTGATAAAAACGTATCTTTCCTAAAACTTTGAAACATACAATTTTAGTATGCTAAAATTGTATGTTTCAAAGTTTTAGGAAAGATACGTTTTTTCTCAGATAGTGGATTTTACCTATCGGTTTTCCAGTCCCTGAACATTCCCAAACATTTAACAATACCCATCCTCTTAATTGCAAAATGAACATTGTGAACTATCAGACATTGCACGCACTAAGACAAGATACACAAAAAGACACAGGGAACAGAGATGTGATCTGAAAATTCATTTATGAGTGTGCTCTAAGATCAGTTTTTTTGCTTAATGGTATACATCCAAATTACCTTACATATTTGATCAGAAATCTATTAACTTTATTTGGGTAAGTAAGCAGCTGGTTAACATATTTGAAACCAACATGGCAAATCATATAGACAATGTTGACAAAACATTCAATAAATAAAAACGTCATACGTTTTATTAAATTTGATTTTCTAGGAGTTGTTTTTAAAATACATTGTTGTAGTCCCGAAAGTGCTATTTAGACTAGAACAAGGTGAAGGTTATTACCTCGTCTGCAGTTCCAAAACCACAATTACACAATCAAAATCACATTTTGGAACTTTATTCTAGTCGTCTTTAGATCAACCAAGACGAATGAAATTCAGGAGTGTGATTTGTCCTCAACTAAAATAAATCCTCCACCAACTGAATCAATGGATTACACATAATCCCGGAACATAACTCTTTCTTATACTGTAGAATGAAAGTATATTATCCTTATAGATCAGCTAATCTATTGTATGTATTCTAGTAATGTATTTAAGACGTAGAGACAAAATCTCAACCCCCCAAACAAACAAACAAACAAACAAACAAACAACAACAATAAACAAATCTTCACTCTAAAATTATAGTAAAGCATTTTAGTCGACATCAGCGCATTTAAATGTTGCCAACACGATCCCTCGTCAAACAGGCATCCAATTTTCCAATAGCATGAGAAGTTAACATGTTCGATGGTAAATCACATGTTAATAACAGCCTCCATAGGTAAATACTGATTTAACAATTAATGGCTTGTTGGTAAAAACTGCTTATTAAACTTGATTTTTTTCCCCTATGACGCTACGCATGATCCCGGGATTGTTTTTTCACAATACTTCAGGCTAGACCTAGGGGTTGCAACATTATCACTTAGATAAACTCAATTGGTGATTTGGCGGGATTTGAAACCGGGACCTCAGGGACCACTAGACCAGCTCGCTTCCCTATCCCTGAATCAATTTGTTTGTATTCAACCAATATTATTTTTGTATTCGTATTCAACCAATATTATTTTTGTATTCGTATTCAACCAATATTATTTTTTATGAGGTTAAAAGAGATATGAAAGTAGATAAAGGACGTTGGGTCAATAACTTAGTGGACCAAGCAAAGCAGGCCGCAGAAGCAGGAAACAGAGCTAGGTTATATATAAAATAACCAAACAGTTGTCAAGGAAAGTATTTAAACCAGTCAAATTGATAAAAGACGAAAATTGAAGGTTTTTTACAAAAGAGGGTTTTTTAGTGAGGTGGAAGGAGTATTTCAAGAAGATGTTGTTTGGTACTCTTTGCCATACTTTCATAATAATTACTTGTTTCCTCTATGTTGACATTTGTATTTAAAATGATGAAATGATTAATTAACATCTGTTCTATTCATTGTTTTTTTTTTTAAGTACAAGGTATGCAAACAACAACGGTGCAAATGCACCGCTCTCTCTTCTGCTAATCGACATTCATGTTCCAACCAATCTACAACAAAGAAACACTAAGCGCAAGTGTTTGTTTGTGTAATGAAGATCATTCTATTTATCAATGCTGCAATTGTCAGGCTTTATCTGTAAATTAACGCAAAAAATTAATAAAAAGTAAACAAGCTTGCTTCAACTGCTTATCTCATGGACATACTTCTAAAGCTTGTTCATCTGATTTTTCATGTAAGAAATGTTCTACAGTAGAAATCATCATACTTTGCTTCATGAATCACCTCAAGAAACACTGCCTTCCTCTGCACCGCTATTGACTACTGTCAGCAGTCTACCTTCTGAAAGTTCTACATCAGCTCACACAGCCTCACACAGTCACCGCACCACCACTCTTCTTGGCACCGCTGCTATCTAGATAAGAGATTCTGCCGGAAACCACCACACTGTAAGAGCTCTATGTGATCCAGGGAGTCAAATGTCATTTGTCACTCAGGAATGCTCTCGTAAGTTATCATTACCTGCCTACAAACTAATGCTGTAATACTTTATAACATTACTACTCCCCCCCCCAACTCCCCTCTCAAGCACTGCCTAAGAACATGTTGTTTGGACATTGAAAGGGTTCATGTTACACATACAACAATAATATAATAATTAAATAAATATAATATATTGCAATATTATAATAATTAAATATAATATATGTAAATTTAATTTATATTTATTTAAATATATTATATTTAATTTTGTATTTTTCATTTCATTTTTAATATAAATGTAATTTTTGCCAATGTGAACACGATTGTTAATCTGGCTGAATAAATGACTATGAGTTTGACTATTGACCCTGAATAAAGCGCGCTGTTATACTGTTGGGAATGAATATTATGTGAGTTGAAAATAGGACACCTATTAGCTGGATATGAGTCACCTCTGAGGAGGACAGTTTCATACAACAGCAAAGTGTTTGCTGTTGTAAATGTACACGTCTAGGTCTCGATCTAAACTAATTATGTCAAAAAAAATAAATGCTACTCAGATTGTTAAAGTTGGAAGATTAATAAATGACACAACTGCAAATATTCTTAGCTATTTTACAATTCCATAGGTCTAATATGTGTGGCTAACGGGTGGGTTTTTGCGAGGAAGGGGGAATGGCGCAATTATGGAAACCACGGGTGAGTTCATGTATCGTTCGTTCATGAACAAAAACCCATCATTAATAAAAGAATTGCCAGTCAAAATACATCTCTTTTGGCTGTGGTCCTTTGTCTTCTTTCAAATACTAAAACCATAAAATGATTGGTTCATGAACCAAAATTACATTGGGTTTCATCAAATGCATGTGTTAAAATATTAATGTATACTTGTATCGAATACCTATACACCGATAGCACTTAATTATACCATTTAGCGAAATGTTTCTAGTTGTCAACCTAATTTACAAGACTGAAAGTGTTTATCGATCTTTATCTAGCGATTGTGTTCCATAACAAATATCGTGTAATCAGCGAATCAGGTTATTTTGATCAACAAACTCAAGATTATATTTTCAGTGTGTGTGTGTGTGTGTGTGTAGTATATGTGAGTTTTCCTGTGAGTGTGACAATCTACTGTGTAGCACGTTTGATGACGTGTGAGGCAGTTTTGATATCAACACAGCCGACCGCCTTACTCAGTCCACATCAGTTCTTATCCGACCGCTGAAGGTGAGGTAATACAGGTGTCAACGAAGACTTCTAGATCTGGTTTTATTGAGTTTTGATTCTATGTGACCTTGTAATGATACTTGAGAACTCGACAGCTACAGAAGAGATAGAAGATATCGAAGGCTACGAAGGCTACTCGAACATTCTAGATCTACCGGAGATTTTCGAGATATTGGATCTCCCGGACGTCCAAGAAGTGTACGAGACTACTGACGAGTCCTTCTTCAGAACCCTGGAGCTTCAACAGATGTATATGATGGACGGTGCGATGAGTCCTCACGTCCCAATCGAATTCAGAGGGACCAGGACGAACAAGAAATGTTTCTTCATCATAGTACCATTGGCGGTCGCTATCTTCGTTACCATCTTCCTTTGTCTTCGGTTTGGTAAGCTTCCTTAAGAGTTTAAAAATTAATGTCTAGAGATAGTTATAGTAACGAAGTTCCATTGTTATATATGTAAAGGTTATCTCTTTAAATCATTATTTTTGGTAATTTAATAGGGATGTTATAATTTAACCTTTTTCGTTTGGGCACAGGATTCAGCTGTACATTCAGCTTGTAATTCAGCTTGTAAATACTGATTAGGTGTATACTAACTGTTTGATTTATTATGTTTTTTTTACATTTTTTAAATTTATCTTAAATAGTAATTAGACTATAACTTCTTTAAATGGATTTTATTCCATTAAATTATACCAATTTCCTAAAAACACGACCCGTACTGGTTTTTATTATATTCACAAGTAATATGTTTACAAAAACCATATTTTGAATAAATAAACCTTATAATTTAAAAGAAATAAGATGGATTAATGACGGTTCCTTACTTGATAACAAAAAAGTTAATGTTAAGTTTAAGTTAAAGTTAAGTTTAAGTTAAAGTTAAATTAACTAAAATATTGGGCTACATTCCAAAAAAGTAAAAAAATTACCGTCGCCCCCCCCCCCCCTATACATGGTACATAGTATTTTTTTATAAAACGCAAACCAAACTACAAGTACTACGAGACACCATTTAACGAAAAAACCAGCTTAAATAATATGTTGGTATTCATGTTTTCTTCAACTCATTGCCGATCAGCTGATATGCATTGTTGCATAGTTGCAAGGTTTATTGGGAATTTATTGTAGATATGACCCAACAATTTCACTAGGTCGGATATTATGCTACTTACTTCAAAGATGCTACTTTAAAGATTATGTATTGATGAATAATATGTTAAATGTAAATAATCGATTTAAGAAAGGCGATCGATGCTAAGAAAGGCTTGGGATTAATTTTCCTGGTGTGATTCCATTACCTAATAAATCAACTATTTATGGACTTTTCAAACATTTAGGGAACCCGGATCTTAAGAAAAGAAAAATCTGAGGACCACAATACATGATTGACTTGCGGAAACAACATTTTGAGTAGTATTTACAATAAATTCCCAATAACACTACACCACGAAGATAACTATGCAACGATGTATATCAGCTGATATGTAATGTAGTATGTCTGTGTGTACAGAACTAAGGACAACTCCTGTGGTTAAAAATGTATGAAATTAGGTATCTCCATGCGTTTTTCTCGTGTTTGTATTGAATTTCCCATATAGGGAATAGGCTATTGCCGTAGGTCTCGTGGTAAGACGTGGACAAGGAACCGATTTACTTTTCCGTTTAGAGGTCCCCAGAGGCCAAAAAACCATCCGTTCTAATTCATATGTATATAAGGGTGTTCATTTGAAAACTTACTATATCTATTGTGTAAAAGGTATTTTAACACTTTTAACACTTGTTCGTTCTAATTTCTCACTAATTTGGAGAGGCCGAATTCAATAAAATTATTTACAATTTTGAAAAATGCCCCAAAAGGATCCGATTTGGGGTGTAGGGGTGCTTTTTGAGAAACGATTAAATGTAAACATGGTTTGTGTGATACATAAATTTAAAGGTCTAATCACCCCCCATCATTTTGGTGCAAAAAAATAAGTATCTTTAACCGTATTTACAGAGTGGGTCAAAACGTTAAAAAAAGGACTGAAGTTAAGTACGTACCGTATTACCCTAACTACTGGACGGAACAGCGCAAACATCTTTTCCAAGCTTATTCTTGAGCTACTTTTTAAGATAAATTGTAGTAAGGACATTTTCCGTGTTATTTTACAATTTAAAAAATCTAAAATTTGAAGAATAAAAGAAAGCTGAAAACTCAAAATTCTTAAATAGCAAGATATAACAAATTTCATATCACGTGAAAGGTCCTTTTTAAACAAACATCATCTCTTACCGTTTAAAAATTGCAGTAGAAAAACATAATTTTCCATGGTAAAATTTGTTTTTCTATCTGTGTATAAAATTATTTTCAATGCGTTTCATAAAATACCTAAAACTTATGAATCTTTTACTTCAGTTAATGTACCAGAAAATGTATCTAGAGACAATTTTGTTTGGCTGTTTTATTAGAAAATCTACTTAAACTTTTACAATGGAAAATTATGTTTTTCTACTGCAATATTTAAATTGGAAAATAACACGGAAAATGCCCTTAGGCCTACTACAATTTATTTTAAAGAGTAGCTCAAGAATAAGCTTGAAAAAAAATTTGGTGCTGTTCCGTTCAGTAGTTAGGGTAATACGTTACTACACTTCAAAGTCCTTTTTTAAAAAGTTTTGACCCACCCTGTAAATACGGTTAAAGATAATTAATTTTTTTTGCACGAAAATGATGGGGTTGGTTGGACCTTTGAATTGATGTATCACACAATCCATGTTTACCCTTGAAAATTTCTCCAAAAGCACCCGTACCCCCCTAATTCGGTGTTTTTTAGGGGAATATTGATTGCAGTGGAATTCCAGCCAGGTAAATGGAAATTCGCTTTGTCTGCAGGTTTGCTGCGGCGGGTGTATTTTATTTTTAATGGTGATTTCGCCATGAATACTCATTAAATAATGGAATAATCGGGTTTTTACAAAACTGCCTTAACAATTTAGGTTAAAATTAAGTATGTTACGTAGCGATTCAGCAGTTGCGATGTTTATGATTCTACCCATAAAATACCCTAGTAACCCTTACCTTACCTTATAAGGGGTAAAATCCCTACCTTTCCGCTCATAAGGGATTTTACAAGCTAATTGAAGAAAGTGTATGTCAGTTTGCTGAAACTGTTTATTTGTTATTGGTTTGGGAAAAATCAATAAAATAAATTACGATGTTTATGGAAACCAAACAAAAAACAAAACAAGAACTTTATTATTATTATTATTTTCACCCACTGTATGTACAAAATTTATTGTTATAAGCCTAATGACACGAATATAAACATGCATTTTTAACATTGTAATTTTAATTAGGCTATATTTATTAATTCCAATATTACCAGTTCTTCTTGAAGATTATGCTATATTTAGTTTATTGTTATGTACTGCACACTGTTTGATAAATTTTCATATCACACACCTCCATTTAATAATTAATCAATTTTCCGAAAATTGGTTGTTGTGAATTGTAGTGACGTATTCTTTGGATATAGAATTGAAATACTGTTTAACATGTATATTTTAACATAGGAACCATTAAAATTGAGCCCATAAACTAAAAACATACTTTTAAGTAAGTAGTTTATATTTTTTATGCCTTGATTTGGTATTCGTACACTTTATGTACGTCAGTTAAAATCATGAGGCTAGCTCGTATACACCAAATTACTTTTTAAACTCAGCAAACTATAAAGTTATTCCATTTCAATATAATATCTCAAAAATTGTAACTACAAAAATATATCATCATTCTTTTATAGAGTTGATGTTCAAAGGCAGATAAATGGTTTCTGAATGGTAAAATTTGAAATAATAAAATTTGCGGGTAAAATTTGCATGTAATATGTAACTGCTCGATTCAATATAAGTATCAGCATACTAACCTTATAATCTTTGTTTTGGCTAGGCTGTAATTGTTTATCCTACCAATAAAAGTTCTAAAGAAAGTACGTTGCCCTCACAGAATCCATATAGAGAGTAAATTATTAGTTAATTTGTAATTAAAACATTTTAATCGAACTTAAATTTACTGTGGACTCTTGATATTATAAGGTATATACAGGGTGGAAAAAAGTCCCGGGATGGTTAAATATTTCAAAAAGTGATAAAGAAAGAGCTTCAAAACTTGGTGCACAGTTCCTGGCCATTGAAATCGTTTTAACACATTATTCAGTGATGCGCTACCTCCTCAGGGGGAAGGCAATCTAGGAGTCAGAAGAAAATCTTAAATAAAAGTATATGTTGATATCTACATAAAATTAAAGATATTTGTTAGTAAAATACAATGCCGCGAACCCGAACTCCATCAGACATCCAAGGCAAAAATGACAGCTATTCAAAGATTATTTCATTTGTATTGCTGTTATACGCTACCTCCAGGAATTCGGAAGAAAATTATAAACGTATGCATAGGTCGATATGCACGTCGAATTAAAGGTCTTTTTAGTAGAATACAATGGCTCAAATCTGAGCTCAAAAGAACTACTGAGTAAAAAATGGCATTCGCTCAAATATTCAAAATGGCAGATTTAAGAATTCTTTAAACGGCTGCCATTTTTGACTCGGTTCACCGTTTGAGTTTAAGGTTCTGGCATTGGAGTCTACTAGTAAAGGCCTTTAAATTGATGTGTATATCAAACTAAACATATTTAAGATTTTCATCTGACTCCTATAGTGCTGTCCCCCTGAGGATGTAGCATATCACTGAATAATGTGTTAAAACGATTTCATTCCCAGGAACTAACTGTGTACCAAGTTTTGAAGCTATATCTTTATCACTTTTTGAAATATTTAACCGTCCCGAAACTTTTTTCCACCCTGTATTATCGTTTAGCCCTTGTCGAAGCAACCATAGGTACTATGTTTTGAAATTGTATCGTGGTGTTTCACAACTTGGTACAACTTGCTACTAACCTTCCAACAACATGGTACTAATTTAAATGGTTTAGGGAATTAACAATTTTTTATGGAAAATATTTAACCTGTATAAGACATTGAGAATACATTGTGTCATAATGAAAAGATGACGAGCTAAATAGCGTAGTGGTCACAGTTCGAATCCAGAGCTTGCAGTTCGATGAAAAATATCGATTCTAGACCCATTAGGTTTTGTTTTTGGCATTTTGATTAACCATGATTTTTAACAGTTTTACTGTCTACTTTAACAGTAGTAGGATTTGAACAGTTCCTCACAAAAATCACAAGTTATTGCCAAAATTATAGCTTAAACACATGCTGCTAATAAAATTAAATTGTTTCCTGTTTTACGATTTAATATCGTTCTCGTTTGATAATACATATGTTTAGAAAAGCCTTTTTCGAACCAATAAACACAATTTCTTCCTACGAGTATTCTTCGGAACAAAGCATATTATCCATCATTTGATTCTATGTTTCACCCACGGCATGCAAGGAAGCTAGGCTCAAGACCTCGTCACATAACTATGATACTTTGGCGATTCGTGGGATTTGGAGTTGAGAACTCATATACGGAAGCCCCGCGCTCTACCAATAACTCAGCTGAGTCCCCATCCAAGACTGACATGATGTAACAGTGGTCCAACTACTACAGCGGACTAGAATAGTATTTCCGTGCACACTTAATCACCCTATAACCTAACTCAAACCCCGTGCATCAGTAGGTAATGATATAGTGCAAAAACATGATGATGCCATACAATAAATTGTCATGACATTGAATTCAGCCCCGAAACAGATATTCAGAAAGAATCGGAAAAGTAGATAGCTTTACTGTAGTTGGTTTCATGGGTGTTTTTTACGCTAGATGAAGGGCTTTACACGTCAAAATTGATCTTTTAGTCTTTTATTTTATAGCATTTATAAAATATTTGTTAACGTTATTAAAAGTAATTTACATGTATATATTACACCTATTGTGTTCTTTAAAGGAATAACTAATATGTTTAGATGGTTTAATAACTGAACAATTTGAGAATTCACTTATAATATCTTTCATAATAGATAAACCAATCAAACTTAAAGTAAAGGGTAGGCCTAGTAATCTTTTAGATATTTGACTTATCTATTAATAATAATAGGAGACTCTCTCCACACTTTGAGCATATTTTCTACGTCCACTTAACTATATTCACGATCATTAACTAATAATGGACTTCTTGGTGGTTGAGACTGAAATCTAATCAACACGATGTTGACTTGGTGGGAGTTTCAATTTTCTTTCACGGCGTTTTCAAATACTATGACGAAATTAATTTTCCCATAGAGGCAGGAACCAGATGGAATTATATTGGATGAAGTAATGAACACGACCTCATATATGAACTATAGCTTGCTTTGGCTTCGACTATACAGGGTGAGTTTTAAATAAATTCCCCCCCCCCCTACATTTTTCAACATTTCTTAAGATATCAACTCCGGACCACGTCAGATCATTGTACAGTAGTAAGTACTTTATTTTGACTGGGTATAAATTTTTGGCCGCCATCTTGGATCCGCCATATTGGATACAAAGTTTTTTTTTCAAATGTAAAGGTAGGGTTGTGGCCCATCTTTTTAAACTACATTTTTTTGCTGAATACGGTGCTGCAATCCGTTTTAAAAAATCTTGACCCATTCTAAAGTAATGAGAACTTTTTATAACATTATTTATAGCCCATTTTAGAATTGTGCATTTAGAAACTAAGAACATAATCGCAAAATAGTGCTAAATAAAGATAAGTATACACCACATAATATACATAAATCTTTATCTAGCACTATTTTGCGATTATGTTCTGTTATACCCTGTCAAAATGAAGTACTTATTACTCTACAATGATCTGACGTGGTCCGGAGTTGATATCTTAAGAAATGTAGAAAAAAGTAGGGGGGGAACTCATTTAAAACTCACCCTGTATATAAAAGTTAAGAGTTTTTTGTTGCCTTAGAATACATGCATATTTTTAATGATACAAAATAAATTCACGTTTGTATTGTTGTTTACTAAAAAGATCAAAGTCAAATTTAGGACAGCATACTCATATAATTTTGAAGACTTATTGGAACACAACGTTGCCATCTTATTCATAACTAACTAGGTAAATAAAGTATGTTTAATTAACAAGCATTGGGCTAAATGCATGGATTGACGTCAGTTTAAAGTAGCTTTGATATTATTAATTTCATCAACTTGGGGGGAAGAATACAAATTAATACGTAAGATCTACTAATAACATACCGTTCTTTAAAAAGGGTACTTGCATTAGTTTATGTTTTAATTGTTATTAATCGTTCTTGAGTATAACTTTCTGCCTTGAATGTATTTCGTAAATACAAGAAATTGTGTTCACGTAATGAATAAAACGTTCAATTTTTTCAGGTCAATCTCCATCAGGAGGAGGAGCCTTCAATCCCACGTGAGTAATAATCATTATAAATTACTAAAACATCACGTCATGGCTTTTCCTCACGAAAATTTAAATAAAAAATTTAAAGGTTCTAACTGAAACAAAATAATTTTAAAAACCTTACGGATATAGTTTGAAAATAAGATGTATTTTTCTTCGTAATTCCAATACATAATATACACAATTTGGTTAAATTGTGACTACTGAGGTTAAACTTCTTCTTCATTCTTCATTCTACATTCTGAGGAGTACTTCTTCATTTACAACATTACTGTCCTCCACCAAGAGCTTAGAACTAGTCTCTGAAATCATGTACATAATGTTTTTGGCTAGAATACTATCCCCGCTGTATCTCTTGTCAATTAGCGTAAACTAGCACATGCTTAAACCTAATTTTCCAATAGTACAGTCAGTTCTCACATAACTTCATTGAAAATCATTATTTATCTTAAAGTAACATGAAGTAATATACCTTGGACGATGTTTTATTGTGGTTCTCATAACCCCAAAGGTCATAAACAATTGTAGGTCCACAGTATCTATGATGTTTTCGTCAACATTATGTTTATCTTTGATGTAAACACATCACTCACCACCAAATACGTGAACTCCTATTATACAGCAACTAGTCTGGCATTGTTATTATGTAGCCTGTAGGGATGGGCGGAATTGTATAGTTAAGAAGGATTGTACTAGTTAATGATATTAAGAAGTTCTTCTCTCATGAGCAACCATTATAAATAAGCGTAGAGTGATAGGAGAAGGCAAGTGCCATTCCTTAAAACTTATGATTGCTTCCAGAGCAGTGAAAACCAGTTGAATGAAGCGATCACGTATCAGGTTTTTATGAAGTAAGAAACTCAAACTTAGTCTCAATAGGATATTAATACTATTTATTATTTTAAATTATAATTTTGTCGAGGATAACATATCTACTTGCACTGACTAAAATAGAGCCGCGTGTTTCTATTAGCCTATTAAGATAAATATTGGTTTGACAATGTGCCAATTAGTTAAAATCTGATAATTTAGATTCTTTGTTTTAACATCAATTTACATAAAGTAAATATTATTTTTTAGCTAACAAAAAAAATCCAGTCAATTTAGTTGAAGGCTACTTGCAGTGTTTAAAGACAATAATAATACCGCTTGTTTAGATTAGCCTTATTAGATTTTTTATAAACAAGGGATTAAGCAATGCTTGGTGGTGATTAATTTGTTAGGCAAGTCAAATTAAAAAAAACATAAATATTTATTATATCCAACAGTCTTTTGTTTTCTTTCGATCAATAATGATTACAAAATATTCTCTAACATATTAGTTTCAAGTTTTAAAAAACTATTGTAAATAAACAAGCATTACTGACACAACCAACAAAAAACATATCCTGTATACATAAATAAACAGATCTATACGGTATCGACAACAACATAGGTACCAAAAACAAAAATAATAGTTTACAAAATGCTGTTTTATTTTTTTATAATAAAGATGGTACCAAATACCAAGTGTCACTTATAAATTTGTTTTTAATAAGTAAAATATGTCAATACATATCTTAATTAGTTAATTAAATAAAATTATTTAATAAATTGATGGCTCGAAAACCTGACTGGCAGTTTTTAAGCAATGCATATTTTGAAACACGTTTTGAAAAACGGTTTATCTGTTCAAATATAAACAAATTGTTTCTCTATGAAGATAAAATAGGAACTCAAAAGTCCACTGCGGCAGAGCCCTGATGATATTTCTCGAAAAAGCTTCTTATTGCACACCTAGAGCCTTACTGGAACCTCCATTTTAATTCCAGAGTTCTTACGGCTTCAACAGGTTGTTTTTTACGCAACCCTAATATTATAACTATAAGTGCTGTGAGACACTGTTTAACGACAAGACAATCATATATGTTGGCATTCCTGTTTTCTTGACTTCATTGATCTAAAAATATCTTGTTCTTTTTCTTCACACTCCAGTAGCCTACTCGACACTCTGTATAAATGGTCTAGGTGTTCATTGTGAAACTTTGAAGTTATCAAAACACGAGTATCATCAACATAACATGTCACAAACTCAGACAATTCTGAGCCAAAAATAATGTAGACTATATTTCTTTGGTAAAGAGAGCAGTAACACAAAAAAAAACAGTAAATATAAATGTCTCTATAAAAATAAGTCGCATAATAAGACATTAGCCATGCAATGTTCTAAAAAGTCTATATGTTTTGATTTGTTCTTCATTCTTAATAGGCCTACCATGATTATCGTAGCTCAACTTCATGCTGTTAATACGCGTAGCAAGATATATTTCAAGTTAAAACTCTTTCAGAGAACGCCCGTTTGAAAAATTATAAAATGATATAAAATTCAACATTTGTTTGGTTTAAAAGTGAAAATGTTTGTTCACAGAATTGGTAACGAGTCTAAGATTCATCAATATCCTGATGGGGAAAGCGGAAGAGTCGACAGTGTTATCTTTGCATCTAAGGGAGACACCAATAGCCATGCCACGTCAGAAGGAGTCACCAATAACCATAATGAATCAGAGGGAATCACCAATATTCATACTGCATCAGAAGGAGTCACCAATATTCATACTGAATCAGTTACCAATAACCATAATAAATCAGAGGGAGTCACCAATATCCATACTGCATCAGAAGGAGTCACCAATATCCATACTGCATCAGAAGGAGTCACCAATAGTCATGTCACATCAGAAGGAGTCACCAATATCCATACTGAATCAGTCACCAATAACCATAATAAATCAGAGGGAGTCTTCAATATCCATACTGCATCAGAAGGAGTCACCAATAGTTATGTCACATCAGGAGTCACCAAAAGCCATACTGCATCAGAAGGAGTCACCAATAGCCATGTCACGTCAGAAGGATTTACCAATAGCTATGCCTCGTCAGAAGGAATCACCAATATCCATACTGCATCAGAAGGAGTCACCAATAGTCATAATGCATCAGAAGGAGTAACTAATAGCTATACCATGTTAAAAGGAGTTACCAACAGCCATATCCATACTACGTCAGAAAGAGTCATGAATATCCATTCCACTTCAGAAGGAGTCACTGAGAGCCATACTGCATCAGAAGGAGCCACTAATAGCCATACCACGTCAGCCACATCTATTCATGCTACTGAAAGTGGCTTAACCTCTGAACACCCGTACCAAAGTTCCACTGTAGCAGACATTCATTTTCTTGTTAAAATGAAACCTGATGACCCCACGGCAACTTAGAAATTTGGGCCTTGTATTACGAAGACCCCCAATATTGTTATAGGAAGGAGGACCAATAGCGATGCCACGTCAGAAGGAGTCATAAAAAGCTTTGCCCCGTCGCAGGGAGTTATTTGGAAAACGTTAAATCTGACTTTAATATTCATGATTTTTGTAACTATTGTTTGCATGCAATAAAACTAATATCAAATTATGTTGTTTTGTAGATTTATTTCATTAACAGGCAAAAGTGCAGAAAATTAGGGTACCATTAGGGAAATTTAAAGAACTATTGTTTTTAAGCTTCTTCGGCCAGTAATGCTTCTTATATCAGACGCCCGGCATTTTACCCAATATTTATAAAAACTTGGCATGTTTTTTAGTCTTAGAAATATATCTTCAAAAATCAACAAAAATTTTATAGTGCTAAAAAATTGGAATGGTGGTCTTTTAAAAGGTTCCATGTCAAATTCTATGAAAACGAGTGACTCAGTCAAACCTTACACGACATCAAAAATGTAAAGCACTTTTCAATCGAAATCAATTTGATTGTGACTGGCTATGACCAATAAACCACATAAGTTTTATAATTTCCATAACAAAACAGTGGACATCTTGTTTTTTTAGGTTTACAATGTTTTTAAACCTAAAACGAACTTAACGATCAAATATGTCAGCTCAGTTTATCAAACTTGGTTTGTTTAATGTGTATACTTATTTTTTTGTTTATTAAATACTAGTACCAAAAACTACTTAGTATCAAAAAGGATTACGGAAAGTAAATAAAAGAAACGTCTTATATCACTTATAACAAGACGGTAAATATACAAAAAGAGATGGTAAGTGGTTAGCTTAACCACTTATCATCTTTTTGGTAGGCTATATTTACCGTCTTGTTGTGAGTAACAGTATAAGCGTAAATATATGTTTTAGGTGTTATAAGACGGTTCTTTAATTTACTTTCCGTAAATTTAATAACACGTACAATGCTGATAAAGAAGTTATTTAAAAAGGATTGGCAAACATATTTAGTATTTGAAAAAGTTAAACAATCATACTACTGTATTAACCTAACTGCAACAGAAAAATCATTCTGAAATGTTCTTGCATTTGACCACTTTGGAAGTCAACTGCTAATTCATTAACTTCTATGTAGGCCTTTTTTATTGTAAATTTTCCATAACAACAGAAAAATCGGATTTTCAAAAACAGCTTACCATATTTTAGTTAATAAAATAAGGTTGACCAAAATTTTATTTTTCAAAGTCCCCAGTGTATAAAAATAATTTCCATGTGGAAGGTGTTTTCCAAAACATGTTGTTCTCCTTGCCATAGAGTACCATTCTTTTCTATATAGGTCCTCATATACAGTGTGTCCGATCATAAGTGGTTAGTAAAATTATCTGTCAAACTACATGGTAATGGTTATAAAATTACGTCCATTTGAGGTTCCCAACTCAAACAGTAAAAGGATAAAAGATTAATTAAGATTTTAAAAAGAATTATGGTGAATGTTGTGAAAAAAACTTATATTACTATATAAGAATCACATTTATTGTTAGTAAATTCATTTTTTAATCCTCCCAAAATGTATAATAAGTAAAATGCATAAACATTGGCATCATACTTAAGCTTTATCGTCAAAATTAAAATTGTTTAAAATTGTTTACGAAGACAAAATTTAATAAATATTAAAATACTTATCTCTCGGTTGCATAGACTAGCCGAAACGTTGAAAAACATACAGTAAAAGAATACATTGATTAAATTTTATATAAAAATGTTTACATTCATGCTAAAATTGTGTTAAATTAATTGTTTGTCTATACTAAACATTAGTATATGTTTCTTTCGGCTGATTTTAAAATTAATTTATATACTTAATGTTTGCACGTCAATCGTTTTTTTTTTTTACTTCTTCTCCCTACACATACTAGTATGTAGAGAAAATATTATTTTCGTAAAAAAAGCTAAAACGTGGGTTTCAATGTGATGTCCAAAGATAACAGAGCTGTGGTCTGAGTTTTGAAATTTTTATTTTTAATGGTGATTTTCCATAAAACAACAGAAAAATCAGATTTCCAAAAACGGCTCGGACAATTTTGATTAAAACTTAGTATGTTAAGGTCCTTCTAACTCTAAGCAAAATGGTAAACCCTCTAATAGGATAACAATTACGGTTTCAAAATTATTGCAATTTTGTCTAGTTGTACCCATGAATTGTCATAGTTACGCCCAACGCTTACTTGTTACAAGGGTTGCTGACAAGCTAATGGGAAAATCCGTTTTTAGTTGATGATACCGTTTATTTATTATCTGGTAAATACAATGTTAAAAATTATTCTGTGACTCTCAAATTTTAAAACTACTCATAACTCAAATTCATGGGTTAAGTTATGTAAGACCAAACGTGAGGGGGAAAGTTAGGTGCAGGTAGAAGCTTATCTCAGGAATGCCACTGTAGAACAAAAGAACATAATCAACGATAAGGAGATTGAATCAGCAATCACAGTAATAACAGCAATAACAGTTGAATCAGCCTGGACGATAAGTCAGATGCCAGAAGTATGACTAACTAATAAACAATTCAGGAGTGCTAACTGCAAACTATACAAACATTTATAAAATGATTTAAATTTTCTCTTTGAAGAAAAGCTCTCAAATGCAATTCCATTTTGGAATTGGATGTATAGTACAGAGAGTGGGCATTTTAAATTATTCAAATATCACATTAATGAAACCTTAAATAAAAACTCAACCCTTCATCCTAAAGATTATGATTATTTGTGGAAAGATTTAGTGTTATTTAGAAGTATTTTGGGATTAACTGTGATTTTTATTATGATTAGGTAAAGATTTTTTAAATGTTAAATTGACCTGTCTACATGGGTCTCAAAGGTCAATGCGGGTAAAATATCAACAAAAACGATAAATGGGATGATACTTTACAAGAATTATGTATAACTAGGTTGATATATTTTATGTAGCAGCAACGGGAACGAACTCAAGACATCACTGCCTTGGCTGGTCATATTGCTCACTCTATTCACCGACAGAGCCACGATTTTCCCGTAATCATACAGTATTTATGTAATATATAAAAATATATTAGTGATGAATTCAAAGTTATAAATAAATATTACTGTACTAGATATATAGTTTAAATGTATTACCATTATATAACTTATTGCCCTTTTACAACCTATGTACCAAAATTGGATATGATTTTGATCCTGGCAGACAAAAGTCAACACGGAATATGGTACCTACTAAATTGAAATCAATCTTTGATGAGTTAAGCCATTTGAATTAAATTATTTAGGTTATTTAATCTAAAACTTACAGATCCTAAGCAACCTTTAATTCAAACTGAACTAGTTAATTATACTAAATCAATAAATAGAGTTACCTTCGTCAATCAGATCATATTAGTTGTAACATTGTTACGGCCGTTTGTTTAGTCAAAAACCCCCGTTTATGTTTATGTATGTGTACGTCGCGTGTGACAGTTTGTGTTTTTGTATATTAACGACGCCACTAAGGCTGAACGTCTGATGATGGCTTGGATATGCTGAAACGGCTGTAACAATGTTACAACTACTATGAGCTGATTGACGAAGGTAACTCTATTTATTGATTTAGTCACAAGATCAGCTCAGGGGCTAAAAATGTGGATTTTAATTTAGTTAATTATGTTCACTTTCGAAACTCCCAAAAATATTGTCAACAATTATAATTTTATAGCTACACAATGTATGCTCTTGTCAATGTCTGTTGATCCCAAATTTATCATATGTCAATATTTAAAAACAGCAGGAATATGTTTCTATTTATTTATCAAATATATATTTGTAACCTTTTAGCGTTGTACAGTATTTGTTAAAACCTGTTACTATTTTGCGAAATGAAAGTTAGTTCATTCAATCAATATAACTATCTTTAAATATGCATGCTTGTGAAATTGCAAGCAGGATAGTATTTGGAGAAAATATAAGTAAAACAACTGTCTCACTTTTTCAACAGTATTCGTGCTTTTAGTTGTTTAATTACACCTGTTGCAAATAGAATTATGAAAGACACTTGGCGAATTCAAATAAGCAAGAGGGGTCCAACAATCTAACTTGTTGGTTTGAGATAAATCAAAACTTGAAGCACATTTTAACGCGAAAACTTCGACTCTAGACTCTTCCTCGATATGATTTGTTAAAGTGGGGCTCAACTCTTAAACTCATCCTTTATTATTCGCTTGAGTCATTAACTGGCTTAACGTCTTGGTGCAAATAAAACAAAAAGCTAATATTCCAGCTTGTGAGGAGTAATAATATTTATATTATTGAACTAACATTTTCATTGCAAAATTTCGTGTTTCAATGTCACAATCAATTTATCATACATTTCCTATAATTATAATTAGTTTAAAAATATATATGTAACTGTAAAATATATGTTACAATTTTACGTTGAATACATTTGTCTAAAATTCAAAGATTATACTTCTATGATTAACTTGAACTAAATAGAATTCAGTCGTGTGTTGCAATTTTAAGAAGAAAACATTAACTCGAATGAATGTACTTTTTAAAGACTATCATGTATAAACCTTTGCGTTCTCAATAGTTAATTATAGAATGTGAATTGGAAATATAACCCTGATATATTATGACAACTAAATGCAATGGAAAATGTTTAAAATGGTGTTGTATAGATATGTGGTATAAACAAAGCATTACAGAAGATTACAGTGGTACAGTTGAGGATTGTAAGCGGGTTAACTAACTTTACTCTTGACAAGACCGAAGATGTCCAAGTATCATCCAATTCACTACATCGATCATTACATTTTCACCATATCAGCTGTTCACATTTACACATTATCAGCTGTTTTCGGACATTGTTTATTGTCCGAAAAAGGCGTTTTGTAGAATAGAGGTTAAAACTAATACTTTTTCTTGTAGGACCGAAATCTAGTGCGATAATATCAATGATCTTCAAGAAGTCCTAAAATCTCGAAAAAAACAATGTTTGAGAAACTTCCATAACTAAATAATAGGGCCAAAACTAAGTTAACAAGTTATATAATATCAAATAGCCAAAACAATTGTTGATACCATGAATACATGTAATAAATCATCCACGAATGTACTTTGGACATTATGAAAAAATGTAGTTTTGAGGCGTTATGTCACTTTTCTAAAACCATATTGACTTTACACCGAATAGACTTCCCATATAATGTAAACATTTGAAGGCAGGAAAATAGATGAAGTTCAGGACCATCTCACCAGAAGGTACTAGTGTATTGGGTTAAATATTAAAATCAATGCAGTATCGTAGTAAACAGCTGATTGATTTATCACTTGACACAGAATATTGTCATTAGTTGCTAGGCCATCTCAACAGATTGTACCACGTTTTTTGCTTAACATTTTTACTATACTTGAGAAGTCTATTCTGTGTATAGTCAATGCTAAACTTTGTTTCTGGACATTATGGGACTATTATTCAATGGTCTTTGACATTATGACACTCTTTAATTTAGTTTTGGGCATTATTAAACTTGAGTATAAAATTGTATTTTTATTTCATTTGCCTTTTTGATGGTCTTTTAACTTATACTTTGACATTATGAAACCCCCCAAATTCAGCCGTGTATATTAGAAGTGCATTAACAATTTGTTTCCACAGATTTACAAACTACATTATTTTTACTGTTGTTGTTGGTGTTGAGCAACAACAATAAAACTATACAAATCATTGTATTATTGATCGTTTTATTGGTTGACTATTTCAGTATGATAGACATTTTTCAATTTACGTAGTTAAGAGTTCATTTTATACTGTTGTGTAAATGACATTCACATCCCGGGCAAAAGAGCTCGATAAGGAATAATCTTTGGAGCTTTGTGCAAAATGTGCAATTGTGTACGAGAATATGCTCAGTAACCTAAACTAAGCATTGATACTACGGTCTTACATAAATATAGCCAGTCAATTGCACTTTGTTGAAATACAATTAAATCCCCTGACCAAATTTACAATGTGTATACGTAATAAAAAAAAAAACAGAGAATACAATTTGAAAAAATACTTTTTATTCTTAAACTGTATAATGAATCTTATACAGGGAATAGATAACTAGCCATAATTATCAAGCTCATGCGTTGAAACACTGGACGATATTTCGATGCCAATGTGTGAGGGGGCAAGCTGATCTAGTTGCATAGCGAGGGGATTTGGTCTCGGAGGTCCCGGGTTCAAATCTCTCGAATCACCAATCACTTTAGCTATGATATTATGCTATTACCCTCTAGGTCTAGCCTGAAGAGACGTGTAAACCAGTTCAAGAGTCTGGACTAGAGCTACAGTCCTAGGATGTGAAGGTGGGACATACAAATCCAAATTGTAAGGAAGCTCAATAATACCTTAGTTAATTTTAATAATTTTCTTTCAAGTGATTCACAACGTAAAAATATCTAAGATAGTTGTGCTCCTCCTCTGCTTCAATAGATATCAGGTATGTTAACAACGTAAATTCAGTTTATTAAGAATATGGCTATAGGCTACTATAATAGTTTCTTCTTTATAAGTAGTTTAACATAATATTTTATTTTTATTTTCCTGATAAAATATGTACCTAAAGCCGTTAGATTTTGTTAACTCAACCCACTTTACCCAGACGTGCTTTACTCCGCTAGCTAAAGTTTATAATTGGGTTTTGATCTGCTTTTGATATTGTTTATAGCCTTATCTTTACGAAAATCGGCCGTAAAAATATTTTACGTTGTGTTATCTTTATTTCCACAAAGTAAATGGTTTATCCACAGATGTTTTATGAATATATTATTATCGGAACATCTCACTTCAAGAAAAATATAATTATTTCAGGGTAGTATATCATGATTTCAAAACCCTTACAAAAATACATAAAAAGTCCCCAAGTATCTGAATAATTTTAGAGTGTTGAAGATAGAAGAATATAATATACCCATTTAAAGTACAACATTTAATCCACTAGATGAAATTGCAATTTTGTTCATCACCTCAATACAAAATTTTGAGGACAGACCAAAAATTGAAATGTCAACCCCTTCTTCAGTGGCAGCTCATTTTACAGATATTTATGACAGAAGAAAAAAATACTATTTATTAGCCTTCTTAACTTTAGGGGAAAGTACTTAATATACTAACGGTGGTGAGTTTTAGTACATACATAAATTATTTTCTCTGATTAAATATTTTACACAATAAACAACTATTTAATTGTTTGAAAATGCAATTAACTCAACAGACACTTCAAATACAAAGATAATTAATATCCACTGCAACACAGTGGAGAATAAATAAAGGATATAACCGAAAACCCATTCGCGCATCGACTGTTTTACAATGCTCTACTGTAATCACATCTCTCATTCGACTCACAATCCGGAGCCTAAATTGAGTTTTGGATCGCTTCGTGTGGACCTCTGGTGTCGAAAGGTTGCTTTTGTTGGATTACTAACGTATTACACGTCGAATATCACGATAGCAGTGGTTTATCTTTGCTGGAATTTTCAATAAATATATACAGTTAGATATTCAATGGTTGATTACTTATTTACTGCACTTAGACATCAAAGAAATTTGTTACGTGTTTACTGAAAAAAATGCAGGATGATCTGAGTAGCTTGTTACTGCCCAATATCAGCTGGTTAGAGCGCGGGACTTCGGTCCAAGACGTCCCGGGTTCAAATCCCGCCAAATCATCAATGGATTTTATCCAAGTGATAATACCACAACCCCTAGTCTAGCCTGAAGTAATGCGAAAAACAATCCCAGGCTCGTGCCTAGCGTCCTAGGACAAAAAATATCAGCTGTTTATTTAGTCAGAACCTTAAAAGCCTAGATCAAGGATAGCTAGATCCAGTTCGAATCTATAAAACTACTGAATTCGTAGGATTGAACTGACGACTTTATAACTCTTAATGACCATTATCCGCTAACACAACAATATTGAACAAGAGTTTTTATTTTCTCTCAACTTAATTTTTTATGTTATTAATGTGTGTTTTATTTGTTTTTTTATTTTATTAGACAAGGGTTGTATAAGTAATGGTCAAACATAATATTATTTAAATATGGAATAAATATATCTTTTTATGAAATATTTGAGCAAAAGGACAATCAGGCAAATGGAATTTGCATGGTCTGTAGGTTTGCTGCAACCGAGAAATTTTTGTTTTGTCTTACTTTTGATATCATCAAACATCTGTAGAATTCGTCTTTAAACAGTTTCCGTTAAGGCTCGTTCCCAAATGTTTAGTAAGCTTAGTATGTTTTTTATCAATTCGTCAAAAATAATAATTGTGTAAAATTAAGTGTGGAATCAAGCTTGACATTAAGGTTAAAATTATTATTAGACCCATTCTTATGTTATTTATCTCAAATACTTGGTATATTTTCCAAATAGGCTATGATTGTTTAAAATTTATATAAACTATATTAATTAGCTATGGTAATAATTCGTATTTCATTCACATTTTCTTTCTAAATTTACATTTTTACCCTATTTTAATTTAATTTCATGCTCAAGAGAGTCCAATAGAATATAATCAAATGAAATATTATTTTGAAAGGGCAATCGTTTTAGAACAATAAATAAGAATTATAGAAGGCAAACTTTTAGTTCTAGTTTCTAAGATAACCTTTTGAACAGTAACTCCCGTCGCATGAGGCCTCATAGTTATTCTCCTTAGATATATTTAATGTAATATAGATAATATTTAAATGAAGTTCTAAATCAATAGTCTATATATATAATATTGCAACATTGTTATTGTTGTTGGTCAAGTATTACAAAATGTAGAAAATTAATAAACCTACTTGAAGCAATAAATCCAAAGTGACAATATTTTCTCATGATTTCCCCTTGGATAGTACATTATAATGAAACTATAATATAGCCTACACACTGTTCCTGAACTCTCCACCACCTTAAGGCCTAAGGCCTTAAGACCTTCCTGGCCTAAAGACAAACTTAAAATCAAAGTTTACCGCTACAGTCGCCATTTTTTACCAAACTATTTTTATTCGATAACGGCGTTTTGTAGTGAATTGAAATTTGGCGCAAAAATGCAAATAACTATTTTTTTTAAGTATTTTTAATATTGTTGAATGTTGAAACCACAACAAGAATCAAGAATCTTTACTGCCGTTGGTTCATAACAATACTGGCATTAATAAAAAACAGTATTATTGAAATGCAAAATGTCATTAATATACTATTTATACTAAACAATAATGTAATTAGTGTTAAAAGTCAATGACCACAATACAACCTAAGAATTCATGGATTGAATGAAATGGCTAGGCAGGCCACTCACACGACTCACAAGAAATAAGTTGGGCGGTGTCAGTCAATCTTTTAAAATATGCTACGATTACATGGTCAGTTTTGTATGAGTTAACTTTTTTCAATGTGTGCTGTGAAAGACCAATATTTTTCCATCTGGTGTTGAAAGTTTTTCTTTATGAAGTAATCTAAATATAAATTAGTGATATACTCTTACGATTCCCTTCAAATGTCCTCCTTTCACATACCAGAGGACATTATGCTCTAGCCTGGAACCGTTTTCACACATTACTTCGGGCCGCCGCATTATCACATAGTTAAGCCATTCGTCACTGGCGGGATTTAAACCCGGGACCTCGGGGAATAAACCCCTGCTCTCTACATCTAGACCAGCTTACTCCCTGCCCTCCTAAGATAGTATATACCAATGCAAACTGTTAAAATATATTTTAATATACTGTATATTTTTTTAGAATTGCTACTTGGTATCTTTGGCATTACACGATAAACCCAACGTTTTAATATTTTCCCATGATTTCACCACTAGATTGACAACCTAGCTACACTTAACTCCTGAGGTGATGTTAGGCCCCAATAAATCCCTTCTGTGGCTTGACAGGTTAAACCAATTTCACTCTTTATTCTGGGTCCAAGATTGATAGCAGGGTAAAAGTCACGTCCATTTCCCCACATATTTATCATATTGCTCATAACATCTTGGCTATATTAAAATTCCAGGCTATATTCATCCATTTTACCTTCCAAAATAAATATTGCCTCGACAATTTAATAAGGTGAATGATAGAAAACAAGGAAAATTTAATATTGAAAAAGCTTGTAGAGCATACTGAGAAAAGAAAAAATCCTGGAATACAATTTATGTGGGAATTGATTTTGTTTATGATTTTAATTGATGGTTAGTATATGTGTGTATATGTTACATCGTTACTATATTTTTTAATAATCAATGTAACAGTAAACACTAAATCAAAGGTAAATGAAACTGTTTAAATTGTTTAGTAACATTTTTCAATTTTGTCTTGATTTCAAAGTTTTGATATCCTTAAATTAGCAAAAAACATTGATACTTACCTAAGCAATCAATTCATTGCTGCTAAGTAAAACTAATCTATAATATATTCAATGAGTTTTGGATTAAACTCCACCCATATTCGGGTGTACCAGTGCCAAAAAAATTAAAAGTAAAGAACTTATAACTAATCATAAGGGACATCTGTTAGGTAAGGTAAGGTATAGGCATAATAGGTTTTGATTTTGAATTTTCTAATTACTAATCAAATTTGACTAATATAAACGATATGATGGTAGTTGACGACAAAAGTGTGATAACAAAGACAATCATTTTATTAGTTTGAAAACTCATTTTCAAACAATAACAACATTATCTACATATATAGCATACATAACATTTTATAAAAATAAATTTGACAACCATTCTCTAATATACTACTATAAAATCTGAAAACATTTTTTGTTCTTTGGTAATGAGTATTACAACATCTAAAAGTATATCACATAAATTGTACATGATATTTGTAGACTATCACATGCAAATTGACTTAAACAGAGGTAACTAAGTTTCCAAATTGACTTCTCTTTTAGATACAACCACTATCTGTAGAGATATCATTCTTCAAGTAACTATGTCTTCCCAATAATCTAGGCCAGAATTTCCTGTAATCAAAAGCAGATTTATTTAACTTATTATTATTTTTACAACAGTTCAATAAAAGTAAACGTTGAGCCATTGACTATTGAAACGCCTAGACATACCGTTTCCATGTTAAAGTTGTCACCAGTTTTTTAATCAAAATTGTCGTGAGTCACCAACAGATTGTGCTGTCAAACTAATGGAATGACTTATTTTGAGCTATAGCAATTTGTTATAACCCATCAACTTGGTTAGCAAAAAAAAATAAGGTAGAAAATAGAATTTTAGACACTATAGCGCATTCTGTAACTAGTTCACACAACTATGTACTTTTTTAATAAAAAAATTGGTGACAGCTGGTCCATATAGGGTGTCTTCCATTTTGCGGTCAGTCCATTTTCCGGTCATGTTTAGATATGCCTGGGGGGCGACGAGGTTCTAGGGGTGGGAGGGTTTCCATTTTGCGGTCAGGTTTCGATTCCTAGAATATGTGACTATACTGAATGAATAGTTGTTCCATGTACATAGAGCAGCAACAGTTCTTGATTTTTTACAGGATGACCTTCATGAGAAGTTGTTGACGGAGCCACTTTTATATTAACAGACAGATATTTCTGAACTCGCAAATCATGTCTAATTATATTCCAATGGCTGTATATTCCAACAAACTAGTCAAGAAGGCTATATACATCGGTTACAATACTGCTACAATGTCCTCTCAAATCTGTTTTATTTGCTGATAACACCGCCTTTTTTACATCAAGATAGGCTTCGTCTGGCACGCAATCGTGGACAACAGCTTTAATTTCTACATTGTCTTTAGTCACTATTCTGCCCTTGCGTCTGGCGGATCTTTCCTTTAAGCACACCTACATCACAACACCTTGTTTGTTTTCTCGATATATCCTATTAGAATAGCGTACCCATTATAATGCAAACATGGCTTCCCCCTCAAAAAAACCCACTAACTTTATGATTCTAACTTAAATAATACTATTACTATTCACACACGTAGGTGTTAATACCTTGCCGACAACAGCTAAGCTAATCTCGCGAAAGAAATTGTTAAGTCAAAAGTAAAGCGGGCGAGGGGTGCATAATTTCAGTTCACATACCTGCATTGGTGCATTGGTGTTCCCCATACCTACGCGTCTTCAGCCCCATCGGCCTAGTCTCTGCTATGAGTCATCAACCTGGCTCACATGTTCTCGGGATTTTCAGAATATGTGACCGCAAAATAGAAAGCTATTTTTCAGACACCCCACGAGATTTTTGGGTTGACGGTAAGTGGACGATTTTAAACTTGACCGGAAAATGGACGACCGCAAAATGGACACAACCGCATATCTACTTCAGTATCCAATAGTCAACGGTTGAACTGAAAGACATTCACTGGCATTATCATGCATACTTGGGTATTTTCAAAAGTAAATCAACTTTTTCACATATAACGGAAACATGAGTAACATGACATAAAGAGTTTTTTTTATGTCCAAAACTAAACAGGTGTTTTTTCTCTTTGCCTTGGTTATCACAGCTGTTAATGTCAAAGGAAAGGACATATTTATTAGTTTTATATGGTTTATTTTTTCTTTGCTACTTGATTAACTGTGACAGACTTGCTTATTAAATGGCTACAAAAAAGCTAAAACTATGTTGTGTGTGTGGAGATTTCTCAGATCTGGAGCCGAAGCCTTTTCAACAATACTTCCAAACAATTGTCATAAAGGATTATTCTTCGTAACTGCTTTTGGGTGAGGATTGGGGAAGTTATAGCTTATAAGCTCGTTAGTTGTTGTTAACTAATGAACATGCTCTTTCCATTAATGGAATAAACAGCAGGTTTCATCATGACACAGAAAATTCACCTGTTTAGTTTTGTTGTATTATTTTTTGAAACCCTTTGTAATTATTTTATCTCAGTTTATAATAGATTAGCAAATGTACCTTTAATTATATTGTATTCTCTATAAATCTGTTCAGTGCCTTATTAAATCAATATAAGATTAATGGAATTATAGTAACTTGTGTTTTTGATCAGCAAATGAAGGAACGTAATCAATATCTTAAGAGGAAGTGAATTAAAATAAACCTTTCTTACTGTTGAACTAAGTTCTGTGCGTGGGATAAATATTTATAATGTCAATTTATTTAAGTGCAATAATTTTTATATTTCGTAAAACATATTTAATGCAATAATGCAGCTTAGGAAATGTCAGGAATATTTTCTTGGTTAAAGGCAATAACAATTTTCATCGTTTTAAAAATAACTTGAATTTCTCAACCCTCCTAAGCTATATAAACCTAATTTCAAGACTTTACTGACATCTTTACAGTACAATACTTACATTATCTATACTTTTGCAAAGGTTGAGGAGATTATGAACATTTTGTTACTGTGTTTATAAAGATGTATTGTTAACTACCAATAACTTAACTACAAATAACTTAACTACCAATAATTCAGTGAAAAACTTAATGTCTCATATGTTCAAAGGTTTTAACCTAATTTATTTTTAGAAATATTTCCCAACACTACTACTAAGTGACAGTGCTTTCTTTGTACTATTTTATCCCCCATGCGTTTTCCCAACCATAAATGAGTACAACTTTTCATACTACATTTATTGTTATGTTCAATCTTCGGTCTTTTAATTATGCTATAGTATGAAACTAATATGCGTTAGTCTAATATTCATTAGTCTTGTGTGTATAATAGATCAATTCGTGTTTCTGGTCTTAAAAATTATACTGTTTACCAGAGACAATTATGAACATTTCCAAATTAAATCTTTAATTGAATTTAATACCTGAACAGAATTACTGTAATTTTTAAAATATTTATAGAATGAAAAGCTCAAGATTGTTATAGTACACAGTAAGAATAATGAACATAAGCTCCATGTTTAATAAGAAAATGCAGCTTCTAAAATACTTGCAAGACTATTCTTTGAAGAGGGGCAACTGCAGTGTGAACGTAAATCAAACATGTTAATATAAACACCACATGTTCCATACAGTTTTTACTGTTTTTATACCATAATCAGTGGCGTATCCAGAGGGAAGGTGCCCGAGAGGGCCGCCCCCCCCCCCCAATTTTTTTTATATTAGGGATGTGTTGTTTCTTGATGCCAATTCTCAATACCACCGATACTTGAACATTGGTAACTTATCGGTGTCGAGAATTGATCGTCAATGGTCAATTCCGATACAGATACCAGACACTTTGGTGACAATCGGAAAATTACCCCTTTTGCAGCAATTGCGCAAGACGACGATGATGACTGCACCATCACATAACTAACCACGATCACATTAGACTAACCATGGGAGACAATGACAATTTTTTTCCGATAGGTACGAGGAGACGATTATGATGTTTACACCACCATGAAGATGACAATGATTTTTCAAACGGGTAGCCTCCGGATTATCAAGATACAATTAAAGTGGTTCAACGTCAACAAAGTGGTGGGCATTATCAACATTACTTGTATTTAAACCACTTTAATTAACGACAATGATGTCCATACGAACAAGGGAGATGAACCAAATTTTGCTCCAATCGCGGAAGACTACGATAATTTCCACATGACTGTAGGGGTCAGGAGATATTCGTGATTTTGCCACGATCACGGGAGGGATCGATAACGTTTTTGTGACCACCGGAGACAATTATGGTGATTCCGTTTCTGAGGAAGATCTTCAGGATTTTGCAGTGATCCAAAAATACGACGACAAAGACTCCACCACTGCGGGACATAATCTAGTTTGTAAATAATAATAATAAAATGCCTTTATTTAAAGCGGTCTTCAGTCAAAACTGGTTTTAAAGACAACTCAAATCACAAACAAGACATTTTACACAATAATTACAAACAGTAGGTGAAACTAAACTAGCTTTAATCTTGCCTTAAATGAATTACATGACAGACTTTTCATATTTCTTGGGAGGGTATTGTATGCCTGGGGTCCAAAGTATGAGAAGCCCTTTTTACCTGTCTCACGCCGCACTCTCGGCATTTCAAGCAAGCCGTCCGACTTTAAATATATCTGAACAGTTAAAGGTGGACGCAAAATCCTATGACATCACTACTTTGGTTTCACAGTTTGTCAAGCTACCAACAGAGCCACTGACTCAACGATATGTTAAAAAATTTGCTAATTTAAGTAACATCTAAAAAGGATATTGAAAGCTTAAGCTTTTATTCCTATTTTGAGGCACAATGTTTCTCTAGCAACTGAAGAGTTTAACTTTTTAGAAAGAGCTACAGGAGGATCAGATGAGTCAGTCAGTTCACATTTCATAACACATTTATGGATATAAATTAGCGATATTTTCTTACAACTCACTTTAGATGTCCTCCTTTCACATCTCATGATAAGAGGAATATTTTCTTGGAGAATGGCAATGACAAGGATCCTATTTTTTTAAATACATTGCATTTTTAACCTTCTAAGCTATAAACCTAATTTCACAGTCAATCAGATAGTATTGTATTTTACAATCTCTCCAGCAGCTCATAATAGTCACTTAACCTTTGAGAGAGCCCGTGAATTACAAAACAGGACAGGTCACACTTGGAGATTACTTCCAGTGTATAAAAACTAAATATTTTTCAGATAGGTTTGGCTATAAATATTTGATTGTGATAAAAAAAGTTTGCAAATGGCATAATTTCTCCTCTATAGAGTTTTTCCAGAAAAGACTAAGCTTTCCGACTGCTGTGAGGCAAAGTAATTTTCATTTTGTTTCTCTCTCTCTCGGCTTTATCTTAATTTTGAAGTAAGAGATCAACAATAAAACCATCAGTTGAACTGAAAACTATCTAAAACCTTGACTGTATTGTTTCTCAAATCCTATTGGGATGCATTTCTTTCCTGTTTACAGAAAAAAATTTTAAATAGACCTTACACCCCAGCAATAGGAAGAATAATCCGTTGTTATTTTCTACTTTTAAAGTAAACTCCTTCCTATTCAAATAAAAGGTACCTGTAGTACTGTCGGTGATCCGGGTTTAAGTCAACGACCCAGGTTTTGAACCTAAAGGTCCATTTTCAAGCTATCACACGGTAAATACTCCAAATCCCCTTCATAACTGGGAATAGTCATTCAATACACAAAACAAGAACACAAAAAAAATTTAATAAAAATTGGCCAATTATAATACTAAACAATGTGAAAAATTTGGTGAATTTTTGTTTAATATTTTCGTGTTTGTGTTTTGTGTATTTAATGACTCTTCCCAATTATGAAGGGTATTTGGAATAGTCTATGTTTTAACTGGTGACCACTTGAAAATGAAACTTTAGGTTCGAAACCTGGGTCGCTGACCTAAGCCCGGATCACCGACAGTACTACAGGTATTTAACCTTTTATTTGTAAAATTTATGATCCAGAGGCTGGCTAAATATGTTAAAACCTTATTCGCTTTACTAAAATCTGTGAGACGTAGGATTGAACCAATGAAATTTGTAGATAGGGAAGGTATGGGGGTTTAGTGAGTGGGAGAAAATTTCGCGCCGTTCCGGCCAATCCTCGCATGCGGGGTTAATTCGGCAGATTGGCCACAACCTAAACCCCAACTCTCACTTGTTAGCTGTGGAGAGCTACCTTCTGCCACTGGGTGTTGGTCCACCTACAGAACCAAGTGAGGGGGGGCCTAGACTAAGGTGTAATGCGATCCGTGCCAAGAGTCTTGTGGCACTGGGGGTCTAATATTCAGTGTCTTAACGGAGCCTTCTGGGAACCAGGGGTAACCCAGTCATACGCACCCCTTACCTCTCTAATCGGGTCACTGGGGAGGTGGACTTAGATACCCGATATTCGTGAGAAAAATGTAGACAATCTGACCCAAATTGAGGAGGAAGGTCTACTGAAATCTGACGATGACGACAAGCTTGCAGAAACCGGAAAGGAACGAAAAACGACTTTCCAGGGGCGAGTTGCAAAGATGGAGGATAGCGGATGCTTTAGCCAAAGGTGAAAAGGTGCTATCCAGAAGTGAGAGGAGGCTGGTGTGGGCTACCAAGCACCCTAACTCTGCTCCCTGCAAAGCCAGTTCCTCGGGGAACTAGGATGCTGGGAAAAAGCAGGGCAAGGGTGGTACCCCCAAAGCTGACTCTAATGAAGCCTCCAGGAAGAAAGGTGGAGGCTGTGCTGACGCAGCCACAAAGGATTGGCTGGTCAAGCAAGTACAGGAGCTGAGTCCTTTCAGGGAAATCTCGCTATGGCTTGCCCCAGCCAGAGACCTTGTGAAAGCTGTGAAGGTATACTTGTGTGCCCAGCCGTACAAGGTCTGCGTATGAGATCCCTCGTACAAAAAACGACTTTCCAGGGGCGAGTTGCAAAGATGGAGGATAGTGGATGCTTTAGCCAAAGGCGAAAAGATGCTATCCAGAAGTGAGAGGAGGCTGGTGTGGGCTGCCAAGCACCCTAACTCTGCTCCCTGCAATGCTAGTTCCTCCCGGAACTAGGATGCTGGGAAAAAGCAGGGCAAGGGTGGTACCCCCAAAGCTAACTCTAATGAAGCTCCAGGAAGAAAGGTGGAGGCTGTGCTAAACGCAGCCACAAAGGATTGGCTGGTCAAGCAAGTTCAGGAGCTGAGTCCTTTCGGGGAAATCTCGCTACGGCTTGCCCCAGCCAGAGACCTTGTGAAAGCTGTGAAGGTATATTTATGTGCCCAGCCCTACAAGGTCTGCGTATGAGATCCCTTGGCCTATTGATGGGAGATCAAAAGGAAAGAACAGGTTACCATAGTCAAAGGGCTCTCACGGTTTACCAAGGACCTGGGATTTGACGGAGAATGAGGACCTGTGAACGAGGGTGCACAATAAGCTGTTCTAGCTGCGATGCAATCCCATGGTGACTTGTAAGACTGGCCCTCTGTTAAAAAAAAAAAAAATGAAATTTGTATCTCAGGTATAACAAGAAGGGCCTTGGACTGGGAGTGTGAATCATAGACGATTGATAAGGTTCTTAATGTGGTCATAGAAACAAGACTTGTTCCATTGTTTTCTTGTGTTGCGTAACACTTATTGCTGTTATGGCTGCCAATTTCAGCAACATAGATTAGATTGCATGTAGGTTGATTAAATATAAGGACAACATTATTTTATCAATGTAGACTTACAACGTTTAGAAGGCTTATAATATCTATCTTATATTAGATATCTTAATGGCTAGTACAAATTGTATCATCATACATTTTGTGGACCGGCAATACTGATAAACAAGAATAGTTAGGTACCATCATAGGCCTAAGCCCTGTGGCTGACTGCATACATGCTTTATATAACTATGCATGTGTTGTTAAAATATCAATATTGTTGGTGTGCTAAGTGATTACTATACTACACATTCTAAGGAACATACTACACATGTTAAGGCCTAGATGGAGAGAGAGAGAGAGAGAAATTCTTTATTTATAACAAATTATTTTGCAGCAATACATTCAAAAATAAAAATATTACATAGGTCACAATGACTTGTGCATGATAGAGATGAATCTTTAAGTTTTTGATTTGGGGTTTTTTCCCTATTAACTATGTTGTCAGATTCATTCGACTTCAAATTCATTCAATTAAATACTACAATTGTTTTATAAAATTAGTACAGTTTCCCCCAAAAACTTTCACTCGAAGGGGTTTCAGGAAAAATTTTACGACTTATGGTGAAGCTAAAAGTGCAATGTCGCCTAATATTGTGAATAAAGATTCACCGGATCCACTACTTAGCTCTTTAGAAGAAGACAGAAGAAAGAAAATGTTGAATATCAAGGATTGCAGAGATTGGTCTTGGCCCCATTACTATTCAATGTCTTCAAATCTTTTACCAACTCCCCCCATTAAAATTGTTATGCAAATGACACTGTCCTAGCATACTATAGCAACAAATTTTGTTGTTGATATTTTAGGACCTAAAAACTAAATCTTGCACCATAAAAAGCTGTAGTTTCAACTACTGCTACAATAACACTGCTGGCCAATATCAATCTCAAATTCATATTTTGTGATGTTAAGTGTAGAGAGCTAAATTACAGTTCTAACCCGCGACATCTCACAATGACCCTAGATCAATCTCTTGCCTTTATAGGTGTTCATGAGGAACCAAAGTACGAGTACTACATTTACAGTAGAACCTCTTTAATCCGAACTAATTGGGACCGGGGGTAGTTCGGACTATTGAATAGTTCGGATTACAGCACATATTGTTGTTTTTACATAACAATAGCTAGGGAAAAGTGAAAAATGCTTTATAAAGTAAAATACAGTGTTTATTTAATACAGTAGTAAACATAGGGAATGAACAGTACTGTACTTTACAATTGAAATAATTAGGGTGCGTATATCAATAAATACAGTATACAATAAAGAACTACTGTACTGTGTATAGAGTACATCAACGAGGCGTTCGGATTAGTGGACGTTCGGATTACAGGGGTTCGGATTAAAGAGGTCCTGTACTATTTTAGCCTCTGGTCAAATTTTATGCTGAATACTGTGTTTCCATGAGGTTAAATAGCAATCATGTTCGAAAGATCAATATCCAACTAAAAAAGGCCATGAGAGTGATTGCAGAGCTCTTACTACAAACCTGTTTTTCTCGGCTCTCGGTGTTATGGAACAAATGGTTCCACCAACCACTAAACTCTATAGACTAGTAAAGGAGTACAACCTGGTCTTTTTCCATTCCTCAGCTACCCATTCATCATTTTTTTTTTTTTTCTTGAGGGAGAAACCGTTTCACATCTAGAAAGCAACCATTGCAAACCTTCCAGCTCAAGAAGACTGAACAGGAGACTGAATTGTCCTATCAAGATGATTTGTCTATCTTCCTCCTAGGAGACTTTCCAGGACCAAAGCAATTCCTTGATCCTGACCAGATCAGTAATAGATGGAATGAACCTTCCACATAGGCTATGGAAAACTGCTTCCTTGCATAGGAATAACATTTTATTTTCATATATTTTGTACTTAATTTTAATGACATAATTGATTTGATAATCCTTATGGACTTAACGCACAATTCATTTTTCGTTTTGTTCTTTGTAAAGGACTTTTTCTGAATTTTTAGCTTATCTAATTACCATAAATTATCAAATATAAATATTGTTATCCTGCTATTTTGTTTATATTTGGTCAAATGTACAAAGAGAATGGTGTAAGTCCTTAGATTGATTAAAGCCATTTAAATAACTATAGATACAGAGTATAAGAATTAATGCTAACTTTCAAACATATGGATTGAACTAATAATCAACTAGAGTTGATGCTACTAGATACCTAATAATAAGGCTCTGCTGTAAAAAGCTTTATTGATGGTTAGGTTTCAAAGGATGTCAATATTTTGCTCCATCATTTACAAGATGTAATGAGCTACATAGGCTGCCCTGAGCCTGAGTACCCTATGTTAGCTCCCCCCAAATCCTCCCCACCAACGAATCAACTGCTAGTGGAGTAGTTCTAGAGGCGGCTTTGCACCTACAGTACTGTCCACGAGAGTCTGCAGTTGAGGGAGGAGCCTATTTACCACGTGACTTTGAATGAGCCAATGAGGACAGTGTGGTGTTGCCAAATCTAATAATACCAGCTGATTTAAAAATATTGTTTAGTATATTTTATTTAGTGTCGAGAAGTAGTCAACAGGTGATGTTGCAATGTCGCGCTAGTTTGCAGAATCTCGTGGCCCCTAGTTCCGAGAGAATGAGTCACTTTTATGGACCTTCCTGGTTAGCCCCGAGTCCAAAAATTTAAAATGTTGAAGCTGTCCAATAAAATTGTACGTGCAATTACTTTTATGCCTTGAGCTTTAAATAGTCAGCCATAGGAGAAGGGTAATAGCAGTTCTGTTAGTGTCCATAAAATGATCATTGGAAAATTAATTTGTTTGTACACAACGGCTGATTCGAGCAAAAAGTGTTTCATAAACATTCACATTAGGAGCGTAAATTTAATTTTGTCATGCAGGATTTTGAAGCAAGGATTACAGACAACTTCTAATCTATGATATCACCTTCACCAACAATCACAATCAACTACTTACACATATGTGCTTGAGAACTAAACACTAAGTCAATGGTAAGCTTCAGCCTCTAGTAAAACACAAGTATGTTTATAAATTTAAAGTTTTTTTTTTTCAGAGCAGTAACTACTGAAGCCTTTTTAGTTATAAATAACAGTTGTTTTAGTTTACGTTTTTTTTTTTCTTCTAGGATTTGTAAAATTTTGTCACAACCTTGAATACATATTTTTTATCAATTTTCAACTGTTTGGGGGGGGGGTGTTAGTATCCCAATCACCTTCGTCTCAAGTCTGACCTGACAGAGTAAGTTACCTTTGAACTCCAGGTCATTTGCACATAGTTGGCACGATCCAGATAAATTCAAGAAGTAGCAATTATACCAACTCCAGATATTGAATTTATTTAGTGTTAGTTCCCTTACTAGATAATGGTAAATATGTATTAGTATTTTAGACTAATGGTTATTAATTAGTGGTAAATAAGGCACAATTTATAGGAAAATAAACATTATATTATTTATTGTAATATCACAATACATTGAGTTACACATACATCCACTTTAAACAGTAACTTAAAGATTTGAGAAACAAGAAGAAAACGGTAACTTACATGTTTAACAATGTTGATCAAACCATGATTATAACGATTGAATATAAGTAGGTGAAGAATATATTTTATTTTATTCAAATATTTTAAACGTGAATCATTATGATTACAAGAAATCAACAATATTAATACGGGCTTGGGGGTCTATTGCTTTTATTTATTTGTTATTATATTACGTCTTAATTTTTATTACAGAATAAAAATATAAATAAAATATTTGATTTATATATAGATATAAATCAAAGAGTTTGACTGTTGTTCAGTTATTTCTAAAACAAAATTGCAAAGCAACATACAACACATACAATGTGTTGCACACAAATTGTCGTTTGGGTGATTTTCACCAAGCCAAGTAAGCAAATCTTATACAACATAACCACACAAATTACTCCACTGACCTTTAAATTTCAAAACTAAATAATTGCCAGATCTTTTAAAATACTGATAAATTGTAATAGTCCTCAACTCGGTACATGCAATAAATTTTGATCCTAGATTATAAAATCAGTTACCCGGTACCAGGTTGCTTAAAATTATTTGACTTTAGATAAATGCATTTTCCTACAATATTTTATTGAAAACACTTTGCAAATACCCCATTATAAACTTGCAATTTTATTAACAACGAACGAGCAAAATAACAACTGTTCACCAAAAGTTAAAAATAGCTTACATTGTAAATAATTAATCCAAAAATGCTGAAGTGGATATTTAGAGTAGATTATAACTAAATACAAACATTTTGCCTTTTTCCCTTTTGAGATAAAAGAAAAACAACTGTACAAAAATTAAAGCACCATTTTGTACTATTGAATGGTAAAAAACCCTATAGCGAGACTGCATTGAAATACTTGTTTCTAACATTTTAAAGAGATCCACACACATGAGTGTGTATAAATTATCTCAGAAAGATCTATAAGCTGTACAAGTTATGTTACTCTTTGGCTAATCACATTTAATAATTCCGTTCAGCCCCGAAACATTTTATTCCAAAACTATGAGAACTACGAGTGATAGAAAATATTTCATTTTGGTCCCAAGCAATCAATGTACGAATTAGTAATCTCTTCTAAATTAAATTACGGAACAGTAATTTAATATTTGAAATTACAGATTTGTCATGCTTTCCCCGAATACTTTTGTTTTAAACTTACTAAACAGAAGCAGCTATTTCAAACTCATTACCAATCACTTCAAATAAATATATTTTTAAGAACAATTTCTCGATAAATAACCCTGAGGTTTGGGATATAATGCTATTCATGAGTAATTTAAAACTTGAAGAGATTTAATCACCTATTATAATTTACGTATTGCCAAATCTTCTTTCACACAATTGTATTCTTTTTCACTTGACCTTATCGTGTACTTTGAACCTTTTAGGACGACATTATGGCACAAAGTTGAGTTGAGATCTAAAATTTAATTTTACATTTAATTATTGTATTTACAATTTTTTGTCAACCAAAAGCCACCTATGCAATTAGTAACATAGGACAGAAGGGGTGTTTCTAAAGTAATGGTGCAAAACTAAACTAGACGGAGTTTGTTAGAACTTAAGCTATTGTGGCTGTTCAACTAAACATTAAAAAAAATTTTTTTAAGGACACTTCGCATTGTAAAATGCGTTGGATGAGGAAGTTTCATTGAACAACTACAACACCTTAGGTTCAAGCAAACTCTAACTTACAAAACCCATTTATTGCTTAGTAGTAGTTATTTAATAAACAAGTTTGATATACTTAATCAAGTAATCAAGACAAAACACAACAATATCAAAAGAAACTGATAAACATACCCTTGCCATGTTTGCTGTTGACAGCTGTGTTGATCAAAACAAACAAAAATACACCTGTTTAATTTGCCCCATTATTTCTTGAAACACTCTGTATAACCACACCCAGTTAGGAGACAATACCATACCCTCTGTAACATTCAAACTTCCTACCCCAACAAATATGGCAAACCAAAATATGCACTGGTTGTATACTATAAATCACCTTTTAATAATTTTGAACTATTATTTGAGTTCAAAGTTTTTTTCATCAGTAAAAGAATTATTATTTTTGCCCAAGGACATTTTTCTTTAGTGACACTAAATATACCAGATCTACCTTCTAAAATGTATTTCCGCAAAGTAAAAACTCATTTTCCCCACACAAATTTCTTCAAATAATTATTGTGAAATACTACTTATACAATAGGAACTTTATATGGTGAACTAGTGACCTCGATCACAATATAACAAAAGATACATGTAACATATGACATTCACTCTTGCCAAGAAGTACTAAGCAAGAATGGACTAGTGGTAACAGTTGAGTTGCCAGCTGTATTAAAACTAAAGAATGCTGCTAATATTTATTGGCTAAAATTTGTTATTTTTTACTTTTAAGAAAAACCAAGTGGCTGATGACTTTATTTTAATTTCTTTTAGTATAGTAGCCTAAGATTACCCGAGCTCAATTGATACTTTCAGGTTCTTTAAGTTACACAAAAAAAGGATAAAGTTGGCAACACTGAAGATTTCAACTGATTAAAATTATTTTTATATATATTTAGACTGACACTTGTAATAAATCGACATACTCTGAATACATACATGTACTTGGCGAAATATCAATTTTATGTTATATGATTTTTGTGTGTATCTTTAAGTCGCCGAATTATAGTTTCCTCTGGTAAGCTAGCTGAATCTGCCAATTCCCATCAACATCTGTATTGTTGATTGTGTTATTAAGTGTTGTTGTTCAATTATAAAATCCATGTAAATATAACAAAAATCATTAAATGAAAAACAAATCTATAGACTAAAAATATGCTTACTTACAACGATTATTTTTAAGTGGGGAATTGTGCATAAGACTGCTTTAGGCCCTAATTCACAAGAGTTGCTTGGATTCAAAACATGTCCAAGTCCCAATGGAGCTATTTCAATTATATTTCTAGCTTCATAAGATTTAGTTGGATTATAGAGAAACAGAATGAACTTTTTAAATAAATCAATTGATTGCCAACTCCTAACAAAACTTATAAAAGCTTAAAAAACCTAACTTTTATGAAAAATGGAATGTGTTGAAGAATTTTGTTAAATAGAAAGGTGCAACTTGTAGTTAAAATCTAAAATGAGACAAATGGACTTTAAGACTGCATTGAACAAACTCCTCATAGAATTCTCTCTTTTACTCATATACACAAACTATACAGCACTGAGTGAAAAAGATTATTACCATACAAAAAATCACGTCAGTAAAATATTCAAATAATGTTTAGTTTAAGTGATTTGACTGTCCAGCAATTCATGATGATCCTTAGCATACTTGCACTTGTTGGAAAGACTAAACCTGTAATACTAGAACAATTAGCCAAGCATGTAAGCCACAATAGAGCTAGAAACCATTTTTGAGCCTTGCCTTAGGCCGTGCATGGATCTTGCACTAGAGAAAGAAGCCATGCAAGTAAACCACCCGATAAGCCAGCCACTATGTTTCTACCTAAATCTCACTCCAGACACCACAGGGTACCCACTCGAACTTAAAAATTAAAATCAACGTTTATTCATGATCATATTTTCAAACTTCTATGACGTTGATAAGTTTCAATGCTGTTAAGCCAGGTATGGGCATAATACCTACTGCATTGCAGCGAGTTGTAGTGGACATGAGACAAATGGAGCAGTACAAGGACACCACAGTGATTTTCCCGATGTTGGGGCAAGTAGCCGATTGACTCCAGTAAGATAAATATAATTTTGATTCCTAACCAAGTTAAAGTACTAGCTGCCAACAGCTCTATGATCAAGCCCAGCCAAGCTTTTGATTGAGCAAATCGAAGAGAGGGTCTGAGAATATTGTGCAACCAAATATTCCTAATGTCTCCGGCATTTTAGAGATTGAAATCTTGTATTGTTAAAGTGACTGTGAAAGTCGTATGTAAAGCTTGTCTGATATAAAATTCATGATGTCATCGCAATCGTGAAAGCAGATGATCATTACGCTGCTTAGTCAAGATCGCAGTAGATGGTCACAATTCACAAAAAAATCCAGGTTTCAGAGTATTGAGAATCTACCTTTCCCCAATACCACTGGTGTCAAAAGTCTTGTAGAATCGAGAATTTGAATCAACCCATCCATATTTTTAAGGTTTGACTGCAAAATTCAAGGCTTATTCCAGGATTTTTTATGCTTGACAAAATGTTTAAGGTTCTCAAGGTTGAGTGGGTTTCCGAACACTAAGGTTGAAAACATAGTGGAGCTATGGTGTAGCAAAGAGCGTAGCTGAGAGTTTTTTTACCCCCAATGGTATCGGCGCTTGACATACACATAATGGCAACGGTAGCAAGTCAAGAAGCTAAATTACATTAATTTTGATTGAATATAAATAAAAACCTTATTTATCCTAATATGATGATGAATTGTACTGATTTTGTAATGCAATCAATTAAGTCTAATGGGGAAAATAGTAAATAACAGCAAAGTAGTCATTAATTAGGCTATACAAGTGCTTAAATATTTAAAATAATAAAGTTGCATAACATTTCTAGAAACTTCAAATTATTGTGAAAAAATATAAGAACTGTTTACAGAATAAATTTCATATTTTTAATGTGTCATTTAAGGAGAGTTTGACTTTTTGACAAGAAAAACGATATATTATCATGTTATATATTGTAATAGCATTAGTCCTATTTCAAAACATGATTCCTTTCAGGAACTGACAAAATAAAACTACGTTTTAAACCATGTACGTTGTCAGTTTGACCATTGAGGCTAGACTCTCGACTGAACCCTCAAGGTACAGAAATCGGGGTGGAATATCCAAGCGTAGAGGCTAGCGTGTCGCCTTGGGGACCAGCTACACTCCCCACTCCACTATGTTTTGGCACACCTACACCTGCTCAGCTACGCTCTAGCCTTGCCACTCCACTGTTGTCACATTAAGCTCCACTACACGCTAAGCTAACCAAGGATTAGAGATGTTGCCTGAACCTTACTCCAGGGCAGAGGCCATGCCTGGGAGATTGAATGTCAACAGCAAAGCCATGAGTTTTTTGTGCTTGATGTTGGAGAGGATGGGCAACTGATATTTTGTGTTAGGTAGTCCAGGACAAATCCACTAAACATTTAATCGAGATATCTACGTAAGCAATACTGTATTGCTGGAAACAGATTTTTTACTGCCGTTTGGCCTTTTCTAGAGGGGATCTCCAATTCACAGAACCAAGCTTGAACCACGTGCTCTGCTGAAAAGAATAAACATTGAGAAGTAACTCTCACCATCCATGACCAAAATCTTGCCCCTGTCATTTCAGGATTGGTCGGTGATTATCTAACAATATGAAATCTTGTGCTGCAATGGTGTGTTAAAAATAAACTTTCCTTGAAGCCAACTAGAGTAGTTCCGATTTAAGACCCTAACCAAAGTAAAGGTGCAGGTTACGGGTAAACTACATTTTGTAGGTGACATGAATATTCAAAAATCAAATATTGCTAAATCATGTTGCTTCTGGTGTAGATAATCATGCTGGTTTTGAGAAAGGTAGTTTTTGGACCAATAAAACGAACGCAAAAACAAAAACCATGTTCACCCATCTCACCCCAAACATAATATGTTGATTAATCTATAATTATTAAATATGTATCAGTCATTGGATCTACAATCTTAACTCCATGAAGTGAACTAAGTAAACAAATAAACATTACGATTCACAGACGTTTTAACAAACAGTGAAGAAGTTTATTCAACACAGGTTTACCTTCCCATACCTCGATTTATATAGTCAGATCTGTAAATAGCATCTTTTTAACTACTCCTTAATTTGGCTAAGAAACATTAGTATAGCTCACGAATGTAACTGATAGTTATTAAAATTTTAAGGTAAAATGGATGGAATTTCTAATTAGTCTACTTAAATGCTTCAAACACACTATACTTCAGGCAGTAAAGAAACTCCTTCCGTTATCAAGTAACCCTATATTTGATATTTACATCATTTAATTAGGCTATATAACCCAACCTTTGGCCTGATCATTAGCCAATAGTCAAGTTTCATTTTAGTTTCATTGTGTTGTATTTTTAGCGAATTTTCCATTTAGGGAATAAGCTATTACCATAGGTCTCATGGTAAGACCTAGACCCGGGACCGATTTACTTTTTCATTTTGAGGTCCCCAGAGGCCAAAAACACCATCCGTTCAAATTCAAATATATGTGTGTGTGTGTCCGTTAGCGTGATAACTCGAGCAAAAATGATCCGATTTTGATGAAATTTGGTACAAACGTGTAAACGTGGTACCTACGTTTATTTGAAAGAGTTCCCGAACTAGCATAATCGGACTATCGGAACGGGGGTTTACAGGAGGTTTTATGGGGTAAAAATTGATTCTTCCCTTTTTTGGCCCTAAAAACACAATATTTCATAACTTCTCTCCAAACCATTTTGTAGAGCTTAAAAAAGGAATAATTTTGTATGATGAAGCGTTGTTGTATGCCTAACGGTTACTGAGATAATTAAAAAAAAAGTAAATTTAAAATTCCCATGTTATTCTTATAGAGAATAAATAAACTGTTGTAGTTTGCTTGTTTATGGAAATATTTTAATCAAATTTAGCAATTTTGTTTATTTCATACTAAGCTATCAACATTTCAAAAAAACCTTAATATCTTCCCTGTAGCAGCAAACCTAAGTACTCACTAAAATTAAAGATATTTAAATAGGAAATAAATCTGACAATTTTTAGGGACTATTATAGAAGCAATCCAGCCGGGTAGGTGGAAATTCGCTTAGTCTGCAGGTTTGTTGCGGCGGGGGTATTCTTTGGGTTTTATCTTGTATTATTCTATGCTCTATGTGTGTAGGCAGATTAAAAAGAAAAAAACAATGTTTGGTTACGTACAATAGTTAAGAAAATGTAGATATAGGATCACTTGATAACAGGAAGAGATTTCTTACCTCCTAATACATAGAGTAGACTCAAAAGAAGTTTCCATCAATTTTATCTTAAAATTGAAACATATTAGACAGTTGTGTGAATGGTAATTTTTGGCAATAGTAATACAATTATATTGAGAGAATGTTATGTTTAAAACCATACATACCTACTATACTCAATTTATCATTATTATTTTAACAAGAATGTGGAAAAATCCTGATCAATCGGTTAAATATAAATGCAGAAAAAATATGTTTGTGCCAATATACTTATTCTAGCTCCAAAACGTTTGTCAAACATTTAAAATCTGCTAAAAATAAATCTGAAGTATCTTAGTCCTCTAAAATTTGATCACCTTCACAACCTATTTGGGAGGTGTGGAGTATATAATAGATTATGGTCACGGTATTTATCAGGCCTGATGTTGGAATTATAGTAACAAAACCTTAAAAAGGTAAGTATTTAAAGCTAGATAACAGTTTACAGTCTTTACAGTTCCATTAATATCCTAGCATAGACTATAAAGTCATACACATATTGTGAGCTTAAAACATAGCTGTCTGAGACATTTTACTAAGTGTGACAGAATAGCAATCTTGATTAATTTTTAAAATCATAAGAGAATATTTCTTGGCACAAAGTCCAGTAATTACTTCATGACAATTTTAGCTTTCTGTTCACAATAATAATTGTATCAAACTAGAGTTACAGTTAAAATAATTTAAACCAAATTCAATAATACATAGCACAGGTGATGAAACGAGAATCTTTTCTCGGTAACTTGTTCTAATTAACTTTGTCGATTGTTGATCAGTCACACTTGGTTAGTGTAGTATCACAGAGTGCGCAGAACTAGACTACAGACTCACACTTGACAGCAACAGAAGCGATCTACCAGTTCACGCAGAGACGACCTACTCTCGGATCCACCGAGGGAACGAAACACGCCACTGGTCGGATCTTCACGACACTCGGCAACAAACTTCTGTAGATCTGTCTTGGGGAAACCGTCTCTGTAGTACAGCTGTACAACAAAACATCTTTGATCACTCCATGAAAAACATTCAGAGGAAAGAAAAATCATTTTATTTAACTTAAAATTACTTAGTGTGAAAAATGTCCATCCAGTGATTTAATATTGGCTCAAATAAAGTAATAAGTAAAACAAACAAATCAAAATTTGTAGGCTTGACAATGAAACATAATTTGAATTGGAACCTCCATATACAATGAATAAAGGATGGTCCATAAATAATGGATCATTTTAAAACAAGTGTCAATCACCTGTTGTTTTGTGTCGAATTTTCATTGTTCTATTAAACAACAACAAATGTCATGCCATTTGAGTAATCATGGATTGTTGGACGTACCGTACCTTTTGCATTGAAGCCTATTTAAAAAATAACGAGTCTGTGATTGTAACTCAGCGGTTATTTCAAAATCATTTCAACGGCCGTAGTCATGGTGCAGTTCCCTCTTAGAACACTATCTATAGGTGGGTGTTTAATTTAAGAACTAAGGGACCTGTTCTCAAGAATAAACTTCCGGGGAGGTCAAAGTCTGTATGTACAGATGAGAACATAGCAATAGTTCTCCGATGTCCAAAAATTCAACAAGAAAACATTCTGTTGCTTTAGGTGTTTCTAGGACCAGTTTACATCGTATTTTACATGACCATTTGAATTTGCATGGTCCCTACAAACTGGTTGTTGCACAGAAGCTCAATCGAGGTGACCCTAGATTACGTCTGGTGTTTTGTCAAAGACTCTTTCAGCGAAAGATTGAAGGCAAGAACCATCTGGGGCGCCCTTTAAAATAGGCTTCAATGCAAAAGGCTCGTTGTACGGTCCAACAATCCATGATTACTCAAATGGCATGACATTTGTTGTTTCAAATACAATGAAAATTGTACGAGTAACGACAGCTGATTGACATATTTTAAAATGATCCGTTATTTATGGACCACCTTTTACTTTATAAAGTACTTTTAGGTGATTTGTATTTGGCAAATTGGGATGCTGTAAACAATTATAAAATAAAGTAACTAAAGCTTTATACACTATAACAGTTTATGTAGGATAAACAGGCTTGATGGGAAGGATAAGGGTTTACTTGTAATTGGTGTTTCGGGCCACTCTCTAGGTATTCTTTTTCAGTTTAGAACTATTATCACAGAAATTTTCAGACTTCACAGGTACAAACTAGTCAATTCAATGGGGATGTACAGAAATGTTAGATGATGAAGGGGAGGAGGCCATTGCTCCTGGTAACTTGAGTGACTACACTACACTGCAGTCATCACTGGCTTACCTACATCACTGTTTAACATACAGAATAGGTGCTTTGTGGGGACAGTTTACGCCAGAAATTTTGAATCTTGGAACTCAAATCCTGAAATGTTAAGCTCAACTGCCGTAACCATAGACCACTGAACTATGTGGTGGTCTGAAGACAGTGATGTGTTACTGTACACATACTAGTCAAAGAGTGGATCAAAAAAATCAAAAGGAATTAATTAACAGCCAAAGTACTGAAATTGTTAACTACCTGTTTGTAATTAGACATGCAATACAGCAAAAGCTAAGAAAAATTTCACCAAGTTGAATAACACAAAAATTCACATATACAAATTCATATTTGTTTACCTTGATTGTATCGTATGCATCCATTATGACTGATATGAACAAGCTGAGCACGACATATATGTAAAGACTGATAAAAGAGTAGAGGTAGATTCGACTGAACCACCAAAGCATTGAGGATTTGAAAGACATCATGGAGAAGGTGGCGTACATGTCATCTCCGTTGATCAAAGCAAATAGGCATTCTGAGGTGCTAGCCAGTGAGCGAAACTGAAAAGTAAAACATTCGTAGGTATACTTCTCAACTTTGACAACTTTAACAAAATGTAAAAATTTTTATTTATACCCTACAGTACATTGCATTTGACAGTTCAAGTTAAACGTTTTTTTTTTTTTTTTATCTCTTTATGTGAAATGTATTGTTTTTCTTTCAAGTATCAAAGCTTGATGTATCGGCCATCAAGAGTAACATGAACAAACTTCCACTTACAGCTATGTAAACATAACTCAACAGAAACTAGCTAAAGCCGAATATTTTAAATCTAGCAAATCTCGGCCACAGTATTGTACATTTTAAAGAACACTAGAGCTAACAACACACAATTATCTGAAGAGAGAAGAATCAATGACAAAGCCTAATGGATTGGTTACCTTCATGTGATAAGGTCCTAGAACTAGCCAGCCACAGAATGTAAAGCCCGCATAGATCAGCACTGCACACAGCAGGAATCTGGCGACCTTAGGGAATGCTGCCTTCAATGTCAATATCACAACCTGCAAATAGAATTACAGTTGGTATTTAGACTGGTGTTCATCATCACACTTTTTAAGTGCATTTAGTGCAACATACATGGATATTGTTGAGTGCCAAGTGCATTGTCATGGGGAAGACTCTTAGTCGTGTCCCGTTTGTATGTACATCCCTAGGGTGACTTCAAATAAATCATCACCTCAGAGAGACACAAATCTGTTGCCACCACGATAGATCTGACCAGTTGCGAAGCAGAGAGGCCTACAAGTGACTTATTCTGATTGTGCCTAGGTCTTCCAGTCACATCACGCCCGTATATAAAGCACTGGTACCACTGCATATGAATAAGATCTACATGATTTCAGGTCCCTGAGTACTGGGCCTTATTTGGAACATCTCTACGCGTCACCGCCGTTGCATCTACACTGTCCTAGACAATTATTTAATTTATATTAAAACTTTAAAAGATGAATAATACAGGATCTAGCACCTTTTTGACGAAGTGAGAATGAAATTACCTTTAACAAACAAAAGTTCGGTAGCTAAGACATAATTTTACTGCGGCAAAATTGTGATCATTTCCTGTGGTTAGTGAAAAATTACCATCATCTTCCACGATCTTTGCAAAATTCTTTACGAATCCTGCAGTCATGGAAGAATCATTACCGTCTTCCTTGATCTCAGCAAAATTTTGAAAATCTCCTGTGGTTGTATGGAAATTATTGTCTCCCGCAATCACATAAAAATCGTGGACAAATCCCAGAGTCATGGAAAATCCTCATCGTCTTCTGCGATCACCACAAAATCCTGAAATCCTGAATGCCTACGGGGTTGTGTAGACATCGGCATTGTCTTTCACAATCACGACAAAAGTCTGGAAAAATCCTGCTGTTGTTTGGTCATCATTATCGTCTTCCAGCAGAGGTTGTGCAGACATCATTGTCATCTCCGGAGTCTCGTCAGGGTATTAAACATCTACCGCGGTTTCAGAAATATCATCATAGTTTCCTGCGATCACTGAAATTTTATTCTAGTCATTACGGTCGTGGTGAAACCGTGAATTTTTTAATGCGCGATCTTCGCAGACTAGTCAAGATCACATCGTGATTGTAAAAGCTAGGCTCGATCTTGATTTTCAGACTTGGCGTTTGATCTCTTAAGCTTGTAGGTGAAACTTAGCCGCTTACACACCTCTATAGATATGTATAACTTTTAATTGGACTTGACCGAAGTCTGTGTATACCAAAGAGTTGGTTATTTCGAGCTCGGATATTATACTTGTCCAGCTGCTTGTTCTACTTGTATTATACTGTGGTGCTTGTCGGGTTGGTTCTACTTTATTCTATAAACTTGTTTTATGAAAAAGCTTTTTAAAAGTTTTTTTAAAAAGTTTGATTTGCAAACAAAATTTACTCTAAAGAGGTATTAATTAAGTGAGCTTACTTCAAAATGTTATAGGAATTAGGGAAACATAATATTTTTGTTATATATTTATACTATAATATTAATAAATAAAATATAATTGAATATAAAATCAGTGTGCTGAATAGTAGTGCATGGACAAAAATCCAAAACATTAGTGATGAGGAGTCAAAGGAAGGAAATGCATCCCCTTTCATTATTTAAGTGCACAACTGGGCAAAATGGATCTATTTAATTCATCTATTGTCTGTAATTTAGCTTATCATATCAAAACAAATATTAATTTATTTTCTTCTACGATTACAACGTACATTGTAGGTTTTGAAGAATCCAAGATAACGCAGAACTCCAAACCACACAAGTAAGGTTCCAGTACCAAGAAGAAGACTGCAGGTGTTCCATTGGTCCCCAATGAATTGCTGCAAAAAATTTGGTTGAATATATTAAAATTTAGAGATTTTACAACTTAAAAAAAGTTATGAAATCTCTTAGCTATTGTGTTGAAATCTTTTCAACACAATAGCAAATAACTAAGTTACATTCTAAATCACTTAAGAATTATTGAACATGATAACATTTATTGATGTTAAAATTTAAATTATCTTAAGGCTTTTTGTTTAGGACAAGCTTAGTTTTTCTTGCCCAATAGAACTACCTTCTTTAATTGAAAGTTGAACCTTCAGATGGGTTTAGAACTACCGAGTCATGATTTCTGACACAGCTAAAATTTGTGATTGGCAAGATTTGAATTTGAGCCCTTAGGACAGAAGTTTTCACTATAACTACTAGTCCAGCCGTGCCGCATATAAGTACTCAGATACTGTTATCCTTGAGTAATAATATATTTTGCAATTAATAACAATCACACACCTGTACTAAAAAACGGTGTACCTGCCAAGATAGTTCAGCTACCCTACCTGAGTCCAGGGGCTGAAAGATATACAAGACAGAAGAGATTTATCTTCAATAGAGTTTTTCTGAAGAAGACCTACAGTATATTAGGACAAAATATGTGTGATATGCTTTGTTTCCTTTCAGCTCCTTGGCCCTAATTTTGTCAAGAGAGGTAGCCGAATCAATAAAATAACTCAACAATAAAAGATGTAATATGAATATGATAAAACACAATTATGAATATGAATGAGGATATGTATGAACTCTCTTTAAAAACATCTTTGTGGGTAGTCATGTTGTTAAAGTTATGGAGCCTGATTCAAACTGCATATTTTAAAATATACTTCTTCTGAAATTCAAGCACTAACTCCAACTTGCTGGATGTTATATTGCTATGGACACCTATACAGTAATTCTGGTGATTCTGTAAATTACTAGAGGCTTATGGCTGAAACGCAAGTTGCCCTGTCCTAATACAGTAGATCAATAAGCAGTTTGACAAAATGCCCTATTTTTAAATATTTCAATAGGCAATTAAAATTATAAGGATTTTTTTATATGGCCAACGAAAATTGAATTTTGTATTGAATTGAATTGAATTTATACTCTACTTTGGATAAAAATAATAATGCCAAATAGTAAAAGCATGATAAGTTTTGAACAATTATTGAATGAGGTAGTCATACATATTCATATGGAATGAATATTAATATCAGAGTTTTGGGCTGTGGTTTATCGGTTTGGAGGAAATGGAACAGGAAATAAGGGTATCAAATTTAGATATGAATTCTCTAATGAGAGATAGGCATACTGAAATATTTTAAATTACAAAGATACAACCCAAGGTTTTATTCTTACACGGACAAGCCTCAATATTTAACTACAAGTGTGTGAATTCAAAACAATCCCTATTTTTTTTATTTACTTGATTGCTTTTTAGTAAAACTGACTTTTTAATCTTCCCAGTAATTATGTTACATGAAGTTACTGAGCAAAGACAGGGTTTGCAACCAATGCATATACACTGCAGAAATCGGGAATAAAACATGATAGGTAATGAGGAAAAAGATATGGAAATGTGATTTGAATATTTCAAGGAAGATTAGAGCAAAGCAGTCACTTAAATAATGTGGTATTTAAAAGAGCTAAACGGCATAAGAAAATGTTTCCATCAGTTCATAATTGTATACAAATTCTTCATACCTACATGAATTAAATGTTTTAAATTATGAAATAGACTTTCTAGAAGTTTAGATGAAGACAACATCACAATAATGTTCTTTGTTTACCAGTGGTCTACAATTTCCTGACAGATGTCTAGGACCTGGATACATTTTTCCTGGACTCTGCCATATTCATAAAAAAAACTCACAAGTTTACATCCATACAGTGCATACAATGTCTAAAGTGAGTTCATATATATTAATACATTTTTGGGTTCATTCAGATAGTTTGATAAATGTTTATTTTCAGACTTAAAAGAACAAATCTAAAGGGTTTTTGGCACAATATTAGTTAATTGAATTTGGGGTTCCCTTTCTCTACAAGCTTAGGAAATAAAAAAAGAAAATTGTATAGTTGATTAATGATACCTTTCTTTCAATTTCTTCTTTCATTGCAGATCCCAAAATAAGCAGGACATCGTTGATAATGATCATAATGTACCACAAGTTCCAAAACTCAAATCTACCTTCTAAGCTGAGTTCTTTTCCAAATGCTTCTCTGAAAAACTGCATGGTTTCCTGAAATCATTAATTTTCAAAATTATAACACACTTTTCCATAGATTTAAGTTAAATTTAACCTGAAAGCTGAGCTTCGTCTGGAAATATGTAATTTTTCAAGTTTACTCAATTTTAACAAGACAGAGTTAAACCGGTAGACTGAATTAAAAACCTGAGGATAAGCACACGGTCTTTCTGTCTAGGCTATATGTGTAGGTTGTAGTTGAACATGCTGTGTAGGCTGTGTGGGCTATATGGTAAAAAACCCATATTTTAGAAAAAATTATATTTTAATTCCATACAATGTAAAAAATACTATAAAATAATTTGTATATGACCTTCTAAGTATACTTAAGATGATAAAACTTAAAATGGACAGTTATATAGACCAGGGGGCTCCAACCTTTTTTCCTCCAGAGCCACATTTTAATTTTTTATGACGGACGTCATATTTCAACACCAAGAGCTTATCCCCCCCCATAAACCCACAAAGTCGTTAACTAATTAAGAGTAAAGTGGTGTTTTTTTTTTAGAGTTTCTAGCTTATTTTGTATTTGCTATATTCCTTTATAACTGGTTGACTGACTAAAATAACAAGGCCTAATGAAAACACAGGATGACATAAATCTTTCCTATTGAAGATTTTATTGTAATGATTATAAGAAAACTTCACCATATAGAAATTAATTAGTGTAAAGAGTATAAAGAACAGTAGAGAGAATACAGTACTGCAGTTGTCACTTAAAATGTCAGCTAATTTAGGGTTACAATTTGTAGTTCTGATAATTAGGATTGATTTCAAACGTCCATCTAATTAGGCAGATTTTTATTTATATGACTCAGCCACTACTGATAATTTTCCCCTATTAAGAAAAACTTCCAAGTGAGAGACTTATACTATACTCGTATTTAAACTAATTTAGTGATATTTTCTTCATTAATTGAATCTGGTGAGAGCTAATAATTTCAGACCTACAAAAGTTAGTTTTTTTTTCATAACTAGTTTATTTATATTTCAATGAAATTATGAATTTTATATCTAATATTGTACAAGTAACTTTCAAAGTCAGAGTTTTCTTAATAATGTTTTGCGATAATAGATGTATCTAAGATAAACTGTGCATAAACTGTTAAAATAACTAGTTTTTAAATTTGTCTTTTGACATTTTGTCTACCCCAATTTCATTATTGCAATAACCAATTTTCACTATGATCCTTATAGCTCGTTTTTGCAGTTTTAGTATACTAATACTGTCCATGTTTGATTTTGACTTTGAGTGGGACATACATTGAAATGTTTCTAACCAAATCTTCAACTTTGCTGAACAATCAAGTCCCTTTTTCTTTCTGGTAATAAATATTTTTTAGTCTGAAAAAAAAAATACAGTTAAGAGTAGGAACCTGAAGCCTGGTGGGTATCAAGTGTTTTTATTTTTTTTTCGGTCCAAACCCTGGTCTTAATACTACCTAACGTCGACCTTTTTTTATAGCATCATTAATTCACAGCCCAATGAGAAATGGCATCTGGGTCTGGAAGCGATCTCGCATGGATTCAAACCAGCGACCTTTAGATTTGAAGGCAAGCACTATAACCTCTCAGCTAGCCAAACAATTGTGTTGTACCTACTACGATGTACAGTCATGCCACAAGGAGGGTCAGACAACACCGAGGGTTAGATAATCAACCCTCTACTATGCATCTTTTAAAACTATAAGAAACTTTCATATATGGTGACTCGGTTAGAAGCAACTTACAAATTTTAGACATTGAGCGTTGTATATAGCTCGGGAGCAGAGAGCGAGGGATGTGCCACAAACAATGATGACCAGTACGTTGAGAATACTGCGTAGTAAGTAGCCTAGCTGATTGTCATCTGAAAATTATGCATACAAATAAGAATTTATGTGGAATGAGTTTATAAGATCACATGCTAGCTCCCTTTCAGAATTTTGTGTTGCTAGGCAATACAAATATCTTGCATATCTTAGATTTAAGCAACCAAGCAGAGGACTAAAGCAGATCTAACAACCTGGTACAATGAAGCAGTTGACAATTCACAATTTTACAGTTTTTATAAAGGCGAGTAACCCCTTTAACCACAGGATAGTTGATTTGTCAGAATATTGAAACATGACCAACCGTCTGTAGCATTTCAGCTTGCCTTCCGCTAGCATAAATCGTAACATGATTCACTAGTATTCAACCTAAGTTTTTAACCTGCTGCTCACATATCCCTGCACTCTGCAGTATTTTTTTAGCATGTAACTGTTATGTGCTCATCTCTCCCCTATAGTAATCAAAGGTTGCCGGTTCAATTCTTAGAAAAGACAGTTGCTTTTTGATGGTTCGAAATTGGACCCAGCTGTTCTTGGTCATAAGGCTTTTAATAAATGGATTAAGAAACGGCTAATCATAGTCAGTTTCTACAAGATCTACAGATCTACAACGATCATCCCACTTCATTCTACACTCACCTTTCCTGGCCATCTTAGGTAATTGAATTGAATATTGTGTATAATTTATAACCGATGAGAATGGGTCACAGCATAGCATCTATCTTCATATTTTCCTATCTCATAGCTAATTTGTGATTTGTATAGTTTCCTTTTTAGGTCCTAGCTCGGAATAATTTTTTATGTTACTTCAGACTTAGATAAAATCCATTCAGAATTAACCTTTGGGCTTTGAACCCGGGACCTCAAGGACCGAAGTCCCACGCTCTACCAGTAGACCAGCTCACTCCCCAATCTACTCATATAGTATATGTATGTAGTGCCTAGCACTCACTGATATATTCCACATCCCCTTGACACACCAAACGTACTGGATCTGCATCCAAAGATAGCACCATTTGTCCATCCATGTCTTCATTGTTGAATAGTATCTGTAAATATTTAAACAATGTTACATTTGAAAGATTGAAAGCGTAAAGTAAGCGTTTTTATTGATTTCATGTACAATTTTATTGATTGGTTTTAATACGTTTTTATATTAATATATGTATAAAAACATTGTTTGTCTAATGTTTCAATACCCGGAAAGCAAACTCTGTATGTCACCGATCGTGTTTTAAAATCAAAGACACTGACAAAGGGTTAAAAGTTGTTTATCAATGCACTTGTTTATAATTATAAGGTGGAGTAGGATTGATGTAGTTATGGTTACTTTACAGCATAGATTTATTCTGCAAAATATTTTTAAATAAACAATCAACTGACCTATCTATTTTGTCATGTCTACATCTAAAAACCAGATTGCTGCTAATGATTTGTCAATCCAACCATAGTACCGTCAAAATAATTATCTTTAAATTCGTAATTACGTACAAGGCAAACAGCAACAGTATCATTAGAACCTAACAAAGGGCTAACGTAAAGCAATTCTGGAAAATTCATCAAAATCTAATTGTTTCATTATCAAGTTGTTTTAGTTTCACGTCAAACTTTGCATAATCCTCATCAGATTCATCTAACAAAATTTGACTATCATCCATCAATTTATCAATTTCACTCACTTTTTAGCCTTCTTAAACAGAACACAAATTCAAAACCAGGCACAACATTAACACATAGCCTATCAGGTTTTTTAATCATCCAAACAAACCCAAATTGAAGAAAATTAATGCAGAATATCATAAAATCAATGTTTGGTCAACCAAGTGTAAATATCTGTCAGGAAAACCTTGATGCTTGTCTGATAGGCTTGGTACAGTACTCTGGTGACATTTAGTGATAGACAGAAATGCTCTTTGAACTTAAAGCAAAGAGTTAATATAATGATAACCTATAAGCGATTAACGTTACTCTTTTGAACAACAGTAAATTTTTAAATCCCGGAACTAATGAAACTTGTGTGGTGAAAGTAAAAAATGTATTCCACCTGTTTCTTTCATTTCACTTAGCCTGTATTCTAAATATTTGAGAGGCTGGTGCAAAAAACTAACATGATTTGTTAAAGTTAATAATTTGAAGGTTTAATATGAATCAGACGGAAACACAATATCAATCTCAGTACCTAGCTCAGTGGTAGCAGACATTTTTAGTTCTAAATAGCTGCCTGCGTTATCTCATCTCTGGCTTACAATGCAGTCTAACCTGTAATGGTACGTCCCTGTCTTTAGACCACCGTAGAACATTAGGTCTATGGCTGTGGTAAACAATTACTGTAAGGATTTTAACCCTTTGCGGTCGAATGGCGAGTATAGGTCGCCGTGTGCCATTTTCTCAACTGCTCAAATGGTGACCTATATTTGCCAAAAAAAATCCTACCTCAAAGGGTAAATGGTTTTATTCTAATACAGCATTCACTGAGAGTTAAAATGTAATTTTTTTTTAAGTGAACAATATTTCACAATCCACACACTAGTTTCTATTTACCTCGATATCAAACTTGTAACAGTCTGGTGGAGTGATAGGCCCAGCAGCTTTGAAGTTGACTGTTTTTATAGCAAACTTCAGGGAAGCCTTCACCAGAGCTGAGAAGTTTATGGTGATATTGTGCTCCTTAAAAAAGCTTTTGCTTGAGAAATGTTTGGAATCTGAGATATTGAGCAATGGACAGTCTGAAACAAATTTTGAAATTAATGGTGTATCACTAAAACAGCAACATAGTTTATAGAAAATTCAACTGTGAAAATTATGCGGGTACTAGCAAAAGCAGAGCAAGTTGTTTGTCCAGAACAGTGCTCAGGTTGTTTATTACAGTTATAGACAAACGAATAATAGTAACGAGAATATGACAACTTTACAGTAAATTTTTAAAATAATCAATTTTTTTAAGTTTTTTCTTAACTCATCTCAAAAAGAAAAAAAAATACTTCCACACCAACCAACAAATATTCACACACTGTTAACGAGTTTTCCCTTTTCTAAGTCATGGATTGGCAAGCATGTGTACACATATTGCAGGCACTGCAAATACACACATGATTTGCGATTCTTCACATGATTAGTGAGTCTTATTCTAACTCACTCTCCCTCATTTGTCTTTATTCCTTCCTCTTTCCCCGACCCGGACTGAGAAAGCAGTGGGAATTTCCCGTGTTCCTTTAAGCCAGCTTTAAGCAGCCGTGTGACAGGTCACACGGAGCTGGTTTTCTCGCCGCTAGTAACTAGCAGCTAGAACCAGCGGAAAACCAGCATCGTGTGACTGATTCTCCAGCAGCTGGAGGGTTTAAACAGTTTAATGTTACAAGCTCTTGAAGAGTCACTATCAGGTCATGTGACCACCCAGCTGTGGTCTCTAGCACCATTCCAGCTATGTTTGACATTATCAAGCTAGTTCTCGCAATAAGCAAAACGAATTTAAATTAATTTAATACATTTAAACAAATCTATAATAAATTTAAAATTTCATGTTTAGAAATTTGTTCATGCATTGCCGTAATTTTCTCGTTACGATTGTTATATCTCACCTATATTAACTAAATGAATGTGTTTTTTTATGTTGATAAAAGATCAAGTCCTTTTGTTATAGGCCTACCACAACTTATTCGATTTTAATAAGTTAATTTACATGCCCGTAGTAGACAAAATAATAGTGTTTATATGTAAATATTTTATTTTTTTCTTGCACTTTTTACTTCGATGATGGTTGATCATTGACAAAACATCACTTCTAATACCAACATTATTTTAGTAGTTACATCCACTTACATCACCAGCCTTGCAAGTTGTAGCGCTAGTTCTCCAGCTTCGTCTGACAAGACTTCTAGCGCGCTGGAGAAATAGCAACTAAAGCTGCTGGTTCTCGCAGCGAGAACTAGTTGCTGGAACTAGCTCCGTGTGACAGGGGCTTTATTTATACACAAGCCTTCAATTGTCTGCACTTTGGCCTTATAGTGTGTATGATGGAACCTGTGTCCTAAACCTCTATCTACTGGCCAAATTTTTAAGGCCCAGGACTGTCCCAAGGTAGACAGAAGTTCAGGAGACAGATTCAATCTTTTTTACTATAATATGTAGGTTTGAATAGGGCACAAACATAAAAATATTGTAGACCCCTTCATACCCACCATAGAGCCGAGTCAGGGCTAAGAAATAGTTTGGCCAAACTGTGAAAAAAGCAGTTTGACTCCAATAAACATCTTACAACTTATTTATTCTACAGTATTTGAAAGGGGCTAAAATAGCATTTCAGGTTATTTAAAATAACATGTTAGTAAACACAACTGATGATAACAAAGTTAGTGAAACTTATCTGAACGCTACTGACTGAATTGAATCAAAGTGATAGGATATACAGTGTATGAACAGATAACTAAAGATGATTAGGCTACTTAATAGGTTTAGTTGACTTTTCGTTTTAACTAATGATTTAGTTTTTTTTTAGTTGATTTTTTTGTTGGGTTATCAGAAAGAAATTTTATTTTTTTATTTCAAGAAGCAGCCGTATAAAGCCTATTGCAAAAGTTAAGGTTAAATACGAGGGATTCGTCTGTAGACAGGAATCCAGCACCGAAATGATGATTTGTGGTGAAATTAGGAGGAGTCCAATCAAAGACACCAAACATAGAAGTGTTCTAGAAGACTAAGATATCTGAAATTGACATGGGAGGCTTAACATATCTACTGAAATGTAACCCCTTAATAGACAAAAATAGATGACCTCTGATTTACTTACTAATGTCAATCTGACTATTAAAAACGTAGCTTTCGTTGAAACCAAAAATGATGCCTTCCCTGTAGTTGGATATGCAGAGTTCAGGTGTATCCATGGTGTTGTTCTCATTGGTGTATGAATACGGCCCAATAGCATCCGACAGGCTGGCATACTGTCAACAAAGAGAAACTTGTTAGTACAGAGCAAGGCACAATGTTCAGAACTATAAGCAAAACTGAACTATGAATTATCAATTTTTAATCTAGCAAAAACTATTCTTGTTTAGTTTTATAAAATCATGGTGCAATTTTTATTCAAATTCATGTTTTAGCCCCTGAGCTGTGATATAATTAAATATCCCCGCCACAGCAAACCTGCAGACTAAGCAAATTTCTATTTACCTGGCTAGATTTCTACTAAAATATTCCCTTATGCCGATCATGCAAACTATCCGATGGTTCGCAAACTCGTTTGAATAAACGTAGGTGTATACGTTTGTACAAAATCAAAATTAAAAAGTAAATCGGTCCCGGGTCCATGAGACCAACGGTAATAGGTTATTCCTTATATGGGAAATTTGCTAAAATAGGTTTTTACCTTTATCAACAGCTCAATGCAATGTAACTTAGGTTACGGCCGTATCGGCATTACAATGCCATCATCAGACACAACAAAAATTTAGCTGAAGCAGCGTCGTCACAGTTAAATCTTTTTGTTCTTGATGATGGCATTGTAATGCCAAAACGGCCGTAGCCCTAGTTACAACCCATTGAGCTCTTGACAAAAGTGAAAACCTATTTAAAGTGATTTTTATAGTGTGAAACACTGTTATGACAATAACCGAGGAATTCACACTGGTACCCCTTGCATCCTATGGACTCAAGTTTTGTTTATATTCAAAAACAGCTTTGTTGACTGTTGTGACCAATTGGTGACCGGATACACTCAAACGAGGTGGATTGCGGCAGGTTGCCCAAAGCATGGCCTCCAAGAGGCCCAAACTTGACTTCTGGAATTTTTTTTACTTTAAACCCAGACAGTATAATAGGAACCCCTAATTTTGATTCATCTCAGAGAAATAATCTGATTGTACACTTTCCACTTTTGGTAAATGTTGTGCAGCATGTGGGTTAAAATAGACCATAAAATATTTCAGTACAAAACAAAAACGGTGAAACAAAAATGGTGGTCATGGTAAAGTGTATAGCTGTGTCCAAAGTAAAAAAATAAATACAAATATTTTGTGTCATGTATTTTGTTTTATTTATTTTTTAATAACTAACTTCTAGCATTATACAATCAAAATCCTGTATGTATAATTTCCTGATCATAGATTTTAAGATTTTTTTAACCACTTTCAAATATAATCATTATCAGAATGTAAATTCATACGAAAACAGGCCAACACATTTTACTCAGCAGTTTACTAATAACGGTGATCTATCAATACCAGTAATACTATCTTTGTGGCTTGATATTCATTAATCTTTCATCCCAGTATGGTAACTGATAGGAATACTATAGGAATGAATGAGCTTCTTTGTTGGATGAACTCAATGCATTTATGATTGACCTGCTTTAAACCAACGCATTTTGGTTGGGAGGATTTCTCAATAGTTTTTAGTTTTTACTTGTGTATAACCATAAAAACACTGAATAACTTTTAGTCTGATTGGAGACCATAAAGTATAATCGAAGATAATTTGTTATGCAGTGGGTAACACGCACTGAAATAAAATATGAATATTAGGATTACAGTTTATGGTTGATTGATAATAGTTAATATTAGATAGATTACTAGAAAATAAAAATTATTACTTTAAATCAACGTCTGTAGGCCTATATAAACATGTTGGAATACAAAGCAAACGAAAAATAGCATTAATAAAATAGGTTAGGCTATAAAATTAACTTCATAAAGACTTAAACATCTTTCTTAAACTCACCCCAACAACAGCATAATCTAATGTGTCATAGAAATCATCTTTGTTGTAAATTGCAAACGGTCCTAAATTAGGAGGGTAAGCGTTGACCTCCCTTTCTTCTGTCCAACCTTTGAGAAAAAGATGTGAAAAAGAAATACGATTATCCCACGTATAGTTCACATGATTATATCTACTGTGGGCGAAGAGACAAAGCTGAAAACAAAATCACATATTAGCCATAGACTCATAAAATTCACTTCCAACTTTTAGCATGATTTACAGTTTTTGAGTTTTTTAAATTATTGTCAACAAAAGTGACAAATTATACGATGGGTAAACCTTTTAGGTATTTCTACATATTCTATATTCAAACTAGAGCGTTAATCATGCATGGAACAAAACTTCTTTAACTTTGACGTCTAAAACAGTCGTCTATGATGACTACTACTTGTTTGCATCATTGTGCAAAATAGTTTTTGCAAATGTTGTTGTCACTAGTATTTTGAATAAAGTTTTCATTAGGGAACAACTTTGTTGGGTTCCGTAATAAGAACTAAATTCATATGGTTAATTTTTTTAATATTTCATCTTAGTTTGTGGTATCAGTTCATCAGTCGTATGACTTACTACTGTGGTGCTTCATCTATTTAAATCATAAACCAGCTTCCATTATTTCACTTTTAGCTATTGCATCATATAAGCCAATAGTATGTGTTAACTTACTATATCCTCTAAGAATTCATCCACAATACTAGATCAGAAGAGAATTGTTTAACAATCTTCATAGGTAGTTTTGAACTTGGAGTTTAAAAAATTAGTGGTACTGTATGTTAAATATAGGATTATACAGCAGTTATCAACTCAATTTAGCATTATAGATTTAGATGTTGTAAAGGAAATTGTATTTTCTTCACATTATATTTTATTGTAGGTACCCTATTAGGACAAATTTTCCTAAAATACAACAAATAAAAAATAGTTGACAATGAATTGTGTAGTAGGCTACAGTACTAAAAATTAATCCGTTAAACTTCATCAAATAAATTTGATGAAATTCTTGCTCCTAAACTACATTATCTGTTTACTATATCAATAACTAAATGAGAGTAAATATTAGTTTAATCCCACAAGTTTTCCGGTAACAATTTTGGGGGCAAGAGTTCTGGTCGCGTAAACAAAAGGACCGTTGATAAAGATTCTATTCAGTTTGACTATTGATAGTAAAAATCACTGGTTAAACAAAAAAAAAAACTTCAAACAGATTAAACTAAACTGTGATATTATATAGGTAACTGTGAAATTTAGCTTCACACGGATCAATAAACAGTATTATATAAGTAGCAACAGAATTGTAAATACCGGTACCCTTGTTTCAGTAAACCTGCAGACTAAACCTATTTAAATTCAACTCTGGTTCTTTATGAGGTTTTTATTCAACCGGTTTTATAATAATTGGAGATATATGTTTAGATCCCCACAAGAACTCTTAAATGAAATCAAAACTAATTTTTTTTCTTACAGTCACCCGACAAAGTGGGCTCCCTTGCACAGATTATAGTACAGAAAGCCAAAGTAGGCGCACAGTTTTTACTTTGGTGCATACCAGTATTCCAGACCAACCAAACAACACAAAACAGCGTGCTTTTATTATACTGTACACGTAATCCGTGTACGCTTGAAAATAAGTTGGCATCACATAAAGATATTACGACTACAATCAGCTGGTGCAGCGTTTCCCATTTCGTTCAGTGTTTGGATTTAACCTAACCAAAAAATGTGTTGTACAGTGTTTGGAAGACTAACTATTTATATGATTTATAGTAACTGTAGGAAAAATATAATGTGTAAACACGAGTGCAAACTGACTTTGCTGCACTAGAGAAACTTTCCACACTCGCCTACGAAACATTTCTCTTGTGTGCAGCAAAGTGCTCCTTTGCCCACTAGTTACAAAAATAACTATTGTCTTCTTCTTAGCAGTAAACCTGAATAGTCACGAAGCCAAGATGTTGTTTAGGCTTCCTATACCGGGTGTGATCCTAAGTGTTAAAATCCTTCTCCTAAACTTTTTTCAATACAAAATCAACCAAGCAGCTGGAAATTTATTGATCTATGGAGAGATATTTGTATTTATACGCTATGATGTGTTGGTTATTAGACTTGCCAGTGAACAGAAATACTGCAAGTAAAGTTGAGGTTTATATTGATAAGATGCACTGAGCTATAATTCTAACTGAAGGTAGCACTGAATGTCAAAGATGCGTGTCGCCAGCCGCCATGTTTGCGTGAGGCGGGTGTCATAAGAAGCCATGTTATTGCTATGACAAGAAAACTCACTGCTATACCAACCTAACAAAATCAGCGACACGCTTTTGACAGACTTCTGCCATGGCAGTGCTACCTCCAGTTATAATTTTAGCTCAGTGATAAGATGTTTATGTTTTAGTTTGGAATTAAACTACACTTTTTAATATTGATAAGAAAAGATAGAAGTCAGGACATAATCAATAATCATACATCATAAATGTTTATAGTGACATATTCTGTGTTGCTTCATTATATGAGAAAATCCCTTAATCAGTGTTTGTACAAATATTTGTGGTGGGAACACTGATACATGGAGTAGTAGCCAAATAAACAAATAGTAGCCTATACGCATACGGTAATGGAATATACCGCATGAATTAGAAAAAAAAACACTAAACAAATTATTTTGGAATTACATAAACCTGAAATATTATTTAAAACTTTGTAATTTATGTAATTCAATAATATGTTGAGGGGTGCTAAAGTACAGTAGCTAAACATTATTAGCTAGTTTGTCTTTATCTTCGGCTGCATACACATTTTACATAAACCCCTAACAATTTCTTTTCAATAAATGTGATGTGGAAAGCCAAAAGGGACCTCTTGTGGGCGATGCAAAATATTCAGTACAGCCGATATAAGTAATTAAGGTAGAAAATATTGAAATCCCGGGTTTTTATCGATTGTTATACCTCATTTAACATAGAACAGGACAGTATCGGTTAAAATATTGAATCAAAGATGTAAAAGGTCAAAATAAATCATTTTGTTACCCTCTGCATGGTCAGAGAAAAGGTACCTCTTGTCGCTCAATGTTATTTAGCCAAAACCACAAGAGGTCTCATTTCTAATGTTCACTTTATAAACAGACTTTAGTACAAAAAATGAATTGTCTTGCATTCTAGTGGACATTTAGAGAACTACAACCAGGTTCAGCTTACGGAGAACAAAATATCTCAAAAATTTTGCAGTCTTGACAAGAGATACCTTTTTTATGTTTTGGAGAACAAGAGGTCCCTTTTCTGAAATGTGATTTTTACAACATGCTTCGATAAAACAATTATTTAAATGAACACTACGGTGAGTTAAGACAAAATTTGGCATTGCCTTCAAAGAGGACGGAGGGAGGAGGGGGTTATAAGCTTTCTTTTGATACCAAAATCGTTTCTTAAATTTAAAAAAAAAACTGTTTTCATGCATATTTGAAATTGGCAAATAGTTTTTCTCAAAATAACCCTTTTCCATAAAAAAATTTCAAAGTCCTATAACTTTAACAGAAAAAATCGTAGATGCATAGGACTTGCACAAAGTGATTCGGATTTTAATAAGGAATTCAAATATATATATATATAACTCAAAATTGAAAAATCCCGATTAGAGGTCCCCTTTTTGCCTTCCACATAACAAATGTATTGTGTTGTGTAACAATAGTACCACTTATATTAACAATGCATGTTCTTGCATACCTATATTTTCATCTAAAATTAACAGCTTTAAAAGAATAATTTAAAAATTAAAATCCTACTGTAAAATAATTAATGGACAAAAGCAATTGTTGGTTTCATTCAGGCTAAAAGTTACTTTTGCTATATCGTAGGCTTGCTACATTATTTTATTGATCAATATAACTCATTGAAAGTACATGACATGATGAGAGGTGGGTCATCAGTCTATACATTCTCTAAATGTGGAAAGGAAGGTCCTTTTTTAAGATTGTGGGCACAGTAGTTTTTATTCTTTTCGCTGTTTAAAATAATTTATATCTATTATGACTGACACCAGCTGATTCTGGATCTCTAATAGCACTCAGGTTTACTCATGTGGGTAGATTTTATAGGGGCTCTTAAAAAAGACTTTAGATGAGGGTGAAATGGTGTGGGTGTGAGTGCATTGGGTTTTCAGTTAGCTTTACACACAGCCCACAGCTTTGAACTGCAGTCACTCCCAAAAGGTTACAACAATTATATAAAAAAATTTCTTCCCTTGGCTCATCAATATTCCATTACAACAAGATAAGAGCAAACAAAATAACATTAAACAAAATTAACAAGCATTTGAAATCAAAAGTAACCAAGGTCGATTTCAAGTATTTCAACAGATAAAAAAAGTTAAGTACAGAAAAAAGAATTTGAGTGCTTATCCATACAGGGGTATATTAACATTACTTATTTACAAACAAATGTTCTTACCTGAGTAGTAACTAGTAGTATCTTGAAAACCTGAAGCAAAAATTTGTATGGGAAACGTCTTCTGGCATGCCACTTTTCAATCGGATTCATAAAGAAAAATCTAAGTTTTCTTCTCATTTTATTCACATCATTCAGTCTGGGTGTTTCCATGCTCTCGGTTGGAGAATCATTGCGCATAGAAGAATGAGCTCCTGGCATGAGAGATTGGTACTCTAAAACATCAGCAAATGCATGAGGCCGTTTAAAACAGTATATTATACAAGGTTCACAATGTGAAATGTACCGGAGACCTCACAATGAAATAGAGATAGGTATTAAATTAGGCCCTAGCCTATAAGAATATAAATATGTGTTATTTATAATTTTAATTTATTTTAATTGAGAAATGAGTGCAAGCTTTGGATATGAATGTCTTCAAGCTGGAAGGTTGAATTATACAGCCTACTGAAGTTTTTACATGCGTTAACTACATTTAGCTTAGTGAAAACAAGCTTTATAATAGGAAGGTCATGTTCCCTCAAATCAGATCCCACCATCCTTTAGAAGAGATATTGATGAACAACATTGCATAAAAACGTTGCTATTTATGTATTTATGTAACATTTGGAAATACAACATGTTGATGTCACACCATTTGTTGCCAACAAAGCTGTGCTACCCTTTTAACAAGGCCCCTAACAGTTCAAGATTAATTCCCATGTTCAGGTCCACTATGTTTACACCATCAACTACTTAATCAACTACATTTTGTAGCCTATGTAATAAGTTAGTCATTGTTGTTTTACCCTAATTTTATACTCGTTAAAAAAGTTAGGCCAACATTAAGTAACTGTTGATTTTTATAGGTTTCACCTAGTTAATCATGATCAAGCATTCAAATTAAAGGCGTAAGTCGTATGTGAAACATTGACAGCTATCAATCTGCTTTTAAATTTCAGCACCTTGTTACTCTCAGACCAGCTGAGACTCTCTTTGTTTTATAATTTTGAAAAGATGAAAAGTTCCGATCACCTTACTGATCCAGATCAGTCGATCTCAGACACTGTCGCGACCCGTTCAACTGACCTGGTAAACCAAAGCTATTGATTTCATTTTGTTTGTCAGTTGACCTACCTTATTATAGTTTGGATCACGGATCTTTGGTTTGTTTTGACGGATACTGATATTGAACTAGGCCTTTAATAATAATGATAGTTATGAAAATGATAAAAATAGGTACATTTCAAATAAAAGAAAATACCGTAGGCTACACAATTAGTGTTACTTAGCCTATAGGCTACTTTATTCATTTTTTGGCACCTTAACATGTAGGCCTACAACTAAAATCATGTTTTACTTGTAATAATTTGTACATAAGGTACCGCAAGTTGGCCTTACTTTTACAAACCTTGACATACGACTCTACCGGTTAAATCGATTATCAATGATGTATGAATTTCAGCAATATACAAGTGGGCTGTTGTAATCCACTTGATTTGTTTCCATAAACCACCTCTAACACCTCCTTTTTACAATAGGTAGTATTAATAGTAAAAATAAAACTGCGGAGACTATGAAAATGGTTTTTAACGTGTAGCTTATGCCCAGTTTAATTCGCTTCCATTTTGTTGTGGACAGAGGTTTAAATGTACATAGAGGTAATCACGACACGAATCATGAATTATCGGGTCAGTCAGTTCTTCAAACTCCTCAGTTCCAGTCACCAGTCATCTCAGTGTAGTTCTTAGAACTAAAGATCGATGAACAAAACAGAGTACCTATGTGAACGGATTTTTTTCGGTCGTTGTGATCCGAATCACTCGTTCACTTGGGTGGCCCGTTTAAATCAAATGGGTTCTGACCAAGCGCCTAACCTCTAGACAGGATGAAACCAATTGCAAAATCACATTGCTTCATGCTCATAGACAGGATGATAATTAATAGGTTTAGAAAGATTTTTTTTTAAATATGTGTCAAACACTCTTAATGTGAGCGGTTTAAACCTGTACTACGGAGCTCAAGATGTATCGTAATTGACACGAAACACGTACTGCAGAATTCAACTGGTGATTCACGGGGTACCGAAAAAGGTAAATTATCTTGATTAATAACGAATAAATTAGAGAAAACTACAACAGTAGTACCGGTAAAGGGTACAGTTTCTTACAGTGGTAGCAAAACGGGAGTGCCGATGGAGACCAGGTCAAGTCCCTTCAAACGCACGCACCCCCACAGGTCTCCATCGGCACTCCCGTTTTGCTACCACTGTAACTGGGCTATGCTAATTTCAATTGAAACTATCGATTCGATTAGTAGGCCTAAACCTTCATGCGATTTTTTCACCATCAGCTCAAGTTTGGTTGGTTAGGTTAGGTTATGATAGTTTAATTTTATAATAGATATATTTTAAAGGGTGCAGTTCCTTAACTGGGCTACGCTAATATTGATTGAAACTTTCATGCGATTTTTTCACCATCAGCAAGTTTGGTTGGTTAGGTTAGGCCCCGTTTATGCACCAAGAGCGGGAGCGGTAGCGACAGCGGAAGCGATTTCTAACACCATTGAGTTAAATGGGGCTGTTTATGCACGAAGAGCGATTGCGATAGCGGTTGACCTCCCGCTGCGGTTTCTAATTCGCCCGCTGTGTAGTTAGAAATCGCAGCGGTTGCCTGGAATAGAGCGGTTTTCAACTACATTGAGTCAAATGGGACTGTTTATGCACGGCGGGAGCGGGAGCGGTTGTAGCCAGGGTTGCCAACTTGACCCACGCGCACGTGCACTTAGGACAAATAGTTGAGTTAATTATTTGGCAGAGTTTGAGTTGGCAAGACTGTGTCCCCCTTCCATTCTCCTTTAACCGACCGCTACCGCTATCGCTCTTCGTGCATAAACAGACCCATTCACAGCCGGATCGCTCCCGCTCTTGGTGCATAAACGGGGCCTTAGGTTATGATAGTTAAATTTTATAATAGATATATTGTTTCAATCGATATTAGCATAGCCCAGTTAAGAAACTGTACCCCCGGTAAACACCGAGCGAGCAAGACAAAATAGTTCATCATTAAGATGGAGATAGGTTTAAATGTCTTAACATAAAGCATATTTTACCTTCCATTGGTTCCTGCCATCTACTATCTTCTTGAAAACTTTGATTTGGACTAGCAGTACTGCTCATTCTAAATGTATTACCGTATAGGCCTAGTGATGTACAAAAATATCAAAATATGTAACTTATCTTAGTCCGTAATAGCACTTTTAACACAAATATAAAATCTTCAATGTGTTAACTCCAAGATCCATTTAGCAACATTACAGTGAAGTGAAGCTCTCTCTTTCTTCTTTCCAATTCATTACCCTTTATTCTTATCAATTCAGTGCAACATTTAGGTTTGGCAAGATAAGACAGGTACAACACAAAGCAAAATTATAATTGTCTAAAAAAAAACACAAGGAAATGGAAAACTTATGTCAGAACATAAGATAACTTACAACCAAAAAATGTACTACTGTATGACAATTATTGACAAGACAAGACAAACTAATTAGGTTACCACAACACAAACGGTAAACGGAATCACAAAGTGAATCGAATATATTATTATACTATAGTACAACGAACATATGATTGATTGATTGATGACAGGAGAGAAGAAACATTACACAACAGCTGCTGTGTGTGCCACTTTTGCCACTACAATCATCTGTGAAGTTTGTCTAAAGATACCCTTAACCAGTGAAATCATTGATTAATGATTATATAATATTCAATTCAATTCAAACAATTTTATTCATGCAATTCTTAAATTAATTACATAATCCCATGTGCCATGCAAAGTACGCGCGGGATGAAAAACACATTTTTATTAATACATCTCATTTTCTTGTTTCTGGCAGCAAACAGTTCATTTTTCCGTCTTTATCACTTTTACAGAACAGTGAGTAGACATTTCCTATTGCAACAGTTTTAATCATATAAATAATACTTGTGTTATAATAAACAAATTAGAATAAATTTAATAAGAACACGCTTTTGTTCGTGTTCGTAAAGAATCTTCATAACTCTAGGAATAAGAAGGATTTTCCAAACTACTTGGTAAAACCATAGATAAAACATATGTGTTATATATGGTATAACCACAGAGAAATATTATACATTACATAGGATATTCTATGATAGGATAAAAGCTTTATGGGACAACCGTGCGTTTTTAGCTCTGGTACGTTAGGGCGAAAATGTACTTTTTTGTAACGAGCCAGGCATAACCCGAACAGTGATGGGGAAGTGAGGTTGGGGCGACGAATATAATTTCCTCTCTACACACAAGCGACTGGTACTAGGCACAACTTAAGTTTACCATTGAATGTATCCTTTCTCTGTTTCTTACTCCTCTGTGGTAATATAATACAGCAGGCCAACCAACACGTAAAGTATACTTCTCATCCCATTGTAAAATCTTAAGCTTGTTTTTCATGTTGTTAGCACCGGGCCTGGACACTACCACGGCCGCCTTAAAGGCGGCCGTGGCACTACTGTCACAGAAGGTTTGTTTACATTATATTTTATGGTTACCGGTATTTTATGATTTGTACTTTACTTTTTGGTTATATAACCAGGGCACGGACTATGGTTTACTGTATTATTAAATTGTTCAATTGGTTAAATAAGGTTTTAAATTACTGTAATAAAAATACCCCCGCCGCAGCAAACCTGCCGACTAAGCGAATTTCCATTTGTCTGTTTAGTTTATTAGTTAAATATATTTTAATAACATTAGGTTTAACGAGTACCTAGGTTTGCTGCTACAAGGAAACTAATAAAGTGTGTTTTTGAGTAAAATATTAATAGCTTAGTACAAAATAAATAAATTTGCCAAGTTTGATCAAAATATATCAATAAACAAGCAAACTACAACATTTGACAATATTCTCAATAAGAATAACATGGGAATTTTAAATTTACAATTTCTTTAATTTTCTCCGTTACCAATAATCGAACAAAAATACTTTTATATACTAAATTATTTGTTTTTTTAAGCTCTTTAAAAAGGTCTAAAGAGAAATCGGAAAATTTTGTGTTTTGAGGGTCAAAAGTGAGAAAAACCAATTTTTACCCCATAAAACCCCCCGTAAAGCCCCGTTCTCATCATCCGATCGTGCTGGTTCGCGAACTCATTCAAGTTTATCCCGCTTTACACCTTTAAACCAAATTTCATCAAAATCGGACAAAAATTACTCAAGTTATCGCGTTCACGGACGTATATATATATATATATATATATATATATATATATATATATATATATATGTCTATATATATATACATATATAAAAATTTTAACGAATGGTGTTTTTGGCCTCTGGGGACATCAAAATGAAAAAGTAAATCGGTCCCGGGTCTAGGTCTTACCGTGCCACCTACGGTAATAGCTACTTCCCTATAGGGAAATTCGCTAATAAACAAATTGTTAGCAAAAACACGCCCCTAGAGGCATCGGACGGAACTAGCCTTCACTAATTTTTAATTTTGTAGAGTTGTCCTCCGACCCATTAAAACCAGGCTGAGAATAACTACGGACTCGCATACAACAGCCATATTTAATCATTTTTAATTTAACAAATTTTTATTGTATCAATGTATGTATAGTAACGTTTTTGACAAGTGCAAATTTTTGTAAATATATATATATATATTTTTAAGAGGCTGGTGGCCTCTTTTTAACCTTGCATTTTCCCGTCCACATAGATTACAGATCTGAGCGTAGAACGTATACAGCAAAGCAAGGGGTGGGCCGGTACAGTACAAAGGTGAACTGGTACTAATAAAATGTTTGTGGCAGTCACCAGGATCCGAAACCACGACATCGCTGCCTTGGGCCTGAAGTCCGTGACGCTACCAACTGAGCCACCGACTCACCAAACTTAATTTTAATTTAATTAATTTTTATTTATTTATTTATTTTGTAACTTAGTTTTAATGAGTAGTCCATCCAAGAAACTTCGGTCAAAGATTAAGACAAGTAACATCAACATTGGCTTCAGCTGACGCATAAGGATGTGACAAATCTACTAAGGCCTACTAAGAGGCCTACTAAAGCCTACTAATCTACTAAGGGGTTACAGTATGTTTATTTCGTGGTATTTACGCTTGAAATGAACCTTTTGGTTCAATTAAAGTGGTTCGAATACCTGTAATGTCGATAGTCCAAGTGGTTGTGCAACAACTAGTTTTGGCTCACAATGGAGCCTTCTTCAGGTTTTTCGCAAGCACATTGTCGATTCTTCTGAAGGTCGTCAAAGTTCATAAAACATAGAAAACATTTAAAATACACACACAACACGCATGACTATAGGCATAGCTTTAACGAACGACGCGACCGGCGGGAGTTTACGTCAAGACATTCTTTCGGTTCAATCAAAACCTTGGTATCCTGAGAATAACCCGATCATTCAACAATACAAGTGCCTCCACAGCAAAATTGCAGACCACGCGCAAATTTCAATTTGTCAGATTGGATTTTTACAAAGTATTTCCATAAACAAGACATATTTATTCAACATTTAAATAACACGCTATATTTCACCATAGACAAAAAGAATTACATTTCACTAATACTTAGGTTCGCTGCTACGGGGAAGGAAGAAGGTGTTTTTTTTTTCTAAATGTTAATAATCTAGGATGAAATAAATCAACTTGCCATGTTTTAACAACTCAATAACTCATTTATTTTGCTATATATAACAATAACAACATTCATAAACAACAAGCAACCCACAACAGTTTTCTTTTTATCCGTAAGAATAACATAGAAATCTTAAATGTACAGGTTATTTCCGTAAACTTTAATTTTACAACAACGCTTCAATATACAAAATTATTGTTTTTTTAAAGCTGTACTTGACGGTTGAATTGAAAATCGGGCAATTTCGTAGTTTAAGGGTGACATTTTAAAAACCCTAATTTAGAACATTTAAAACCCCCCTTAATATCCCGTTCCCAATGTTCCCATGACCCGATCTCGCTGGCTCGTGAACTCATTTAGTTTATCCTTTCAAGCCAAATTTAATCAAAATCAGAACAAAGGGGCTCGAGTAATCACATTCACGGACACACACATATTTATTTAAAGCCGTGTTAAGTCTCTGGTGACAGCCTTGGGTTTAAGGTTTAAGGTTGTTTTTTTCATCTCTGGAAACAGCCTCAAACCCTCCAACAAACTAGCAAAAAGCCAATCCCCTAAAAACAACCAAGCCCAACCACTTAGAATACTCCACAATATACAGAGAGGCCTACAAAACAAATTAGATAAAATACAAATTGAAATTCAAAAACTCAAACCCCACATATTGATATTATCTGAACACGGACTAAAGGAAGAAAATCTACTGCAAACTCACATTGAAGGCTATATTTTAAATACCTACTTCTGCCGGAAAACCCATTTATGGGGCGGAATCGCAATTTTTTTAGACACAAAAATACAAACTCAAATAAATGAAATCAAACTTAATGGATTAAGTAAGCCTGAAGAATGTCTATTTGAAACAATAGTAATTATAACATTAAACTAAAGACAGACAACATCCTACTTCTGACAACCTACAGATCACCTAGCACAAAAACCGCAGACTTTCTGGAAAAACTCGATTACTCTTTGCAACAGCTCATAAAAAGGAAAACAAACATACTAATCATAGGGGATACAAATTTTGATATAACTAAAACTCAAAATCCAGAAATAATAAGATCTTTCGAACCTCCTCAGTGAACATGGATGCTATATCTACAACATACCGCAAATAAGAACCACAGCTACAACATCCACCAGCATAGACGGCTGCTATACAAATTTAGAACAAAATAGAATAAAAGTTTCAGCTCTCAAAAACCCAATATCAGATCACCACACAATTGTATGCGATATATTAGATAAAATATCAATTCAAGACCCCCTGTACAAAAGTAGTAGAAAATACACCGACCATAATCTGGAGGAAATGGAGAACCTACTAAAACAGATCGACTGGACACCCGTTTATACCCAAAACCAAATTGACAACAAATACAATGAATTCCTAAAAACCCTGCTAATTAACCTTGACCAAGCTATCCCCAAGACCGTCAGAAAAATACAATACAGGAAAAACACCATATTCTGGAACGAAGACACTATCTCAAAAAGAAAACAACTGCAATCTGCGCAGAACAGATATGAACAGAGTGGCTGTACTCAAGATAAAGAAAATTATTATAAGATAAAAAAGAATACGACCAACTCATTAGATCACAGCGCACAAAACACACAATAAATAAAATTGAAAAATCAGACAACAAAACCAAGGAAATATGGAGAACCATAAACGCAGAAAGGGTGAAGACAGTTAGAAACCAAACCAACATAACCCTACTACATGACAACAGGAAAATCACAAACCCAACTGAAGTTACAAGTATTTTAAATGATTTCTTTATAAACCCAATAGAAGAACTAAATCATAACAAAGTGAACTGCACTACAGATATTGAACAAATTGAAAACACAACCAATACACCATCTCTTTCAAAATTTAAATGCATATCAGAAGATAAACTAAAGAAACTTTTTACCCATATCAAGTCCAACAATGCTGCGGGCTATGATGAAATCACGGGAAAGCTGCTTAGGTACTGCAGAGAAGAAGTAACGGAACCTTTACTCCATATAATCAACACCTCACTCAACAAAAATCAAATACCTAAAAACTTAAAAATATCTAAGATTCACCCAAAATTTAAAAAAGGAGACAAAGAAAATCCTGGAAATTATAGGCCCATATATAACTTACCAACAATATCCAAACTATTAGAAGAGAAATATACGACCAAATCATTTATCACCTAGAAACAAACAACCTACTCACAAACTGTCAACATGGCTTCCGGAAGAAACGAGGAACAAATACCGCAATTGCAGAACTCTGCGAAGACATAAAAAGTATTTGGGAAGACAGAAAAAATGCATCGGGACTTTTCTTGGACCTTCAAAAGGCGTTTGACTCATTGGACTGGGATATACTTCTACAAAAGCTAAAAAAGTACATATTGAAGGAGAAGCATTTGGCACTAATAAAAAACTATCTTGACCATAGGTACCAATAATATGTTGAAACCGATCAGCAAGTGAACAACAAAATTATAACAACCAGATCACCCCTTAAACAGAATACAAAAGGCATTCCTCAAGGCTCCATACTTGGCCCACTTTTCTTCCTGATATATAAAAATGATGTACCGGAAAAATTGTCAAAAGAATTCAAATGTATTCTATTTGCAGATGATACCACCATAATAATACCTACAGATAGAAATAAAAATAACCAACAACTCATAACCACAGCAGTAGAACAAGCAACAACAATATGCAACAACCTAAATTTAAAACTTAATACCAGTAAAACTACACACATTAATTTCAAACCAAGCAACAACCTAGAAGATCAAAGCGACTGAACCAACATCAGTATCACAACGCAAGAAACCACTAAATTCCTGGGAATAATTGTTGATAAAAATTTATCCTGGCAGCAACACATCGAACATCTGTGTAAAAAACTGGCCTCTGCACACTATGGCATCAAACGAATTCGCACCATAACCGACGAAGAAACCTCCAGAATAGCCTACTTCTCGCTTTTTGCTTCTCACCTGAGTTACGGAATTGCAACATGGGGATCATCATCTGCAAACAATATGGACAAACTACTTATTCTACAAAAGAAAGTACTACGGACGATATGCAGGACACACTATCTGGAACATTGTAGACCCCTATTCATCCAGCTCAAAATCCCCACTGTTTTCTCACAATACATCCTAGAAACCATAATCCTAGCAAAAAAAAATCCAATCCAACACTCCGGTCACATTATCATAATCACAACACCAGACACAAAAACAATATAAACCTGCCACAACACAGACTAAAAAAAATCAGCAACACCCCAATACAGGATCCAAATACATAAATCTTCTGCCAGAAAAAATTAAAAACATTTCAAATCATACCACATTTGTAAAGACACTAAAAAACTACCTTATTAACAAACCATATTACTCAACTAAGGAATACATACAAGAACACACTTATACACACCTACACTGGGCTAGCTGAAAGGCTGCCAAGAAGATGAAGAAGGAGAAATTTTGACGACTCCCCGATCTGAGGATTGTGGTGAAGAAAGAAGAGGTAAAAGGTAAAAGGTGACATCAAAATCAAAAAGTAAATTCGTCCCGGGCCGGGCACAGGTCTTGATGTCTTACCGTGCCACCTACTTCCCTAATGGATACTTCCCTAGGGAAATTCGCTGAAAGTAATTTAACCTTTTTATTTAGACAATTTTATTTCTTTTAAGTTTACTGTGTCTTTATACGAAGCTTTATTAGCATCGCTTGATATAAAATGAGTGAAACAATTATTATAAAATTCTATAAAACTGATAAAAACAAGCCATTATGAATAAATAGATTTTGTTTTAAATAAGGAAAATAGAACTGAAATATAGGAATTTTGATATCTTCAGAAAATATTATAAGGACACTTAGATGTCTAAACTCATAATAAACATATTATATAGTACGTCATTTTTATCAGCAGTTCCCTTCGTATACTAAAAAAAGTAGCCGGATGTTCCCTTCTATTCTCAGTCTCTTGTTTCGTTCCATATGTTTGTGTATTAGTTGAAGATCGCTCGATTGCGCATGCGTTAAAGTCTTTCGTCACGTATAGCCATTTTTGCTAAACACAAGTGTTTGCTTTATATAATTTAAAGTATTTCTTCTCATTAATGTCAGAGCCACAGTCCGCTCTCCTATTAAGAAAACAGCTCGCAGGTATTGTGCAAAAATTATGAAAATATGTTTAACTTTACTCAGTATTTACCATTTAAACCGAGATGGCTAATACCACTCCACCATTTTAATCTCTCTCAGACAAAAACTACCTTACTCATGTCTGTGACAATTTTACTTTACAATAATTAAGTAATTTAAATATATATTTCTGTTAGGATATCTAGTTAATTGGAGTATTTTTATCCTTATTCTAGTTCAGAATTTGAACAGGTAACTTATGTTGGTCAATGTGTTTTATTGTCTCAATAAAGTCATCAGTTAGGTGGTATAATAGGCAAGTATAATATAGATTTTGGTCCACAAATTAATTCGAACTATTTCTTTTGGCCTCTCTAGATAAACTGAAATTGAGTTTTCATTTGCACTAGGCCTACCACCACATCTATAGCCTTGACATAGGTATGCTCAGAGGCTGAGATGAAACAATCTTTTTAAGCACCACATTGCTCTATTAGGTTATGAAACAAGAACCACATATGGATAGCCTATAATCATGGTCCTCAAAATAGCAGTGTCAGCATACCAACTCATTAAGATGTACTGAACATGCTGTCCAATCATGTTTTAATCATGATAAGCCCAAGGTTTTTTTATCTGATCTTAAGCAATGCATTGGAAATTAGCATGGTAACTTAGTTGAGCAGTTGTCACTTAAATGCCTAGGGTATTAGATTCAGAGATATGCTACATTATCCTTTGTCTTATCCAATAGGCTATAACACTGAGGGTCTAAAAGTCACTTCTAGGAAAAAGTTTATCGGCACTTTGATTGCCAAGTTTGCAGTTAACTTAGGCCTAAGTTAGGACTGAAAAATCCTACGTAAGTTTAGGCCTACTGATAATTAACTTAACTTAATTAAAATTGGTTTTCTGAATGGCCAGTTAGCAATCTGGGCTAAACTTAATGCACATTTTCCCAGGCCTTGGTCTAGTTACCAATTGGGACTTCACTGGTTTTGTTGGCAAACCTTTCATAAGCATTGAAAATAATCAATTGTTTCTCTTTGAATTCAAATAAGTTATCCTTGATGAGGATAACATTGTAACTTGGTTGCTAAGTTTAACAAAGCCATATATTTTTTTGTTAAAGGAAGTTACTTAACCCTCCGAGTGTCCCTTGTTTTGGCCTTAATGTCTGCCTATTTTTTGCTCATTTGCAAGGTTTTATTAAAACGGATCTGAGAAGCTTGAAAACAATGTTAATTATACTGTTCTATATACCATTTTGTTTGGAAAATCATGGGCTTCAATATTATACATAGAACATAAGGAACATTTGTTTCAAAAAAATTTTTTAGGTAAAAAAAAATTTTGAAAAATTGTCAAAAAAAAAATAAGTTTGCGCTCAATGAAATTGTATAAATTATAGGCCTATAAATATTTGAAAATAGCCACTTTGTTCTAAATTTTATGAGGATTACAAATATATAATAATATAAGGAAGTAGATTTGCAAATAAATAAGTTATGGGCAAAAAACAGATTTCAGTACATAGCGTTTAGCTAAGAATGCATAGCCTAACCATAGCTAGGAGTCTGGCTGATAATTTACATCAATATCACCACCTACTTCTTCAGGATCATCAACCAGCCCTTCAAAATCACTTAAATCTTCTTATAATGCACCATGTATATCACTACTTTTGATTTTTAATACTAAAACAATGATAAACGTAATAAAACACATCAGTCATCGGTCCGAGGATAACCAAGCTGTTTACAAATACGCACGTCAGCTGTCTGCTTCAATATTTTTGGAACTAAAATGAATAGCGCTTAGAGACAGACCTCCGGAGAAAGCTCTGAATCTGTAAAATAAAACGATACCTAACTCGATCCAGTTCAATCCGATTTTGTCAGTCATAGAGCCTTGTGAGTCGCTGCAGCGACACAAAACACTGCACAAAGTGTGTTATGTGTCGCTGCAGCGATAAATAACACTCGGAGGGTTAAGGAGTTAAGTTTTATGGTTATCGTCTCTTTAAGTTCATCCCTTCCTCTGCGTTAGGCATATGCCTAGGTACTTCATATTTTTGTGTGAAATTTAATGTGTCTGGACATAACTTACGTTGGAAAAGGAAATGCCTAAATCAGCAATAATTGCTTGAAAACTCATGCTAACTTAACTTTGAAAATATAGGCGTAGAACAGGAAACATTTTAAATTTGGACATACCGTACTAAGTTATATGTGGTTTCCTCTTTATCACACGTCTTCTCACTAAAACTCATTGACAAAGTTGATAGCTTAAGGATTTCATTTCTTGAAAGAAAAATAGCCTTTAACCCTTTGAGTGCTGCCAAAAGGTGCAACGACTTCCTCTATGGTTCAGCACTAACATGCATGTGATGCACCAAATGGCCAGAGCAAAATCGGTGATTTTGTATGTTTTGGCGAAAGTGCTATAGAATTTGAATGACTTGACATAAAAGGATCCGGTTTATTTTATTTTGGGCTACATGTAATAAACTGTATTTAAATATACAATCATTGCATATAAGGAAAAAAATATTATCTCAAAAATAAAAATAAAAAATTGTTTGAAGTTTTATTTTGTTATTTTCTTGGGTAGGCCTTAATAAGTTAACTACCACACAAATCAATATTTTTTTTCATACACATTTTCTTGTTGAGTAGGCCTACTGCCTAATGAAAGTAAATATTACAATTTTAAAGAGTTTCAAGTTAAGTTTATATAAATAAATAAATTTACTGTGCTAAAAAATATATGAAAATGTGCATTTGATAAATAGCCAACGCAAAATTTACTCAGTGAGTCTCACTAATAACTAAAAACATACACTAATTATTCAAAACATAATGAAAAAAAAAACCCACTGAGGTTAAGTTAATGATAACGTAAACAACAACATTCAATAACTATTTCGAGCGTGAATACAGAATACAATCAGCTGGGTTAGGCCGTGGCCAGGCGTTGTCATAGCCATTTGAATTGCTCTTTTTCCCAGTTACGTATTACAGTTAAAAATTTTTACTATATAAAGTAGGCTAAACTGATTTTTATTATTGTCAGCAGTCTCATTTGAGCTCTAAATGAATAAAATCTACTTTCTGATTTATCAGCAGTTGGCGCTCAAAGGGTTAAAGTAGGCATAGGCTAAAGTATTGCCTAGCCCACATGTGGTTTGGACTATAAAGTAAAATAGCCTTCTAAAAAAAAATACGAATTGTTTTGTTATAGACTAATTTATTAAATTAGGCCTACATGTTTCTATTTTGCTTACCATAATACTAATGTTTAATTTAAACTTTTTACAGTAGCCTAAAACTTATAAAATAGGCTACTTAATCATGATACGCAAGGTCGCATGTTGACTTATGTGACCATACGCACAGGTCTGGTTTAGAGTTGTCCATCTTGGATTGTCTGTCCATAACGACAATATTAATGGTTGAAACATATTAGGGCATTTTTAATTAAGAAAAAATACTGCAAAATATCTTATTTTAGAGCTATTGAAACTGTGGATGTGATTTGCTATCTACTTTTTAATTTAAATTGTTATTTTGTCAAACTACATTATTATTTTGTCCGACCGCCGCGCTGATCAGCTAAAACATATGTTCACGTTGAAGCGTAACCATGCACTGTTTAAGCTTAGTTACCAAGCAGAACATTTTAACTTAAGTTATGTGATTCTTAACCCTCTTGGTGTCAGTCATTTTTGTGTGGTGTCAGTTGATTTTTGGGTATTTTGCAGTAATATTATTAAAAAATGTAACAAATCTAGTTTAAAAAATAACTACCGGTATACCTTGTTATATATTTATGTGCAGCTAAATATATGCACATTATGTTATGATTCAGCACAAATAATTAGGTTTTTATTACTATTTTATCATAAAAAAAGTACCTACTTAGAAAGATAGAAAATACAAAATAAGAATATGAAAAAATTTCTGTGCCCCAATTTTTATGAGTAATTGTAACTAAATGAAACATCTGAAATAAAGCCATTTATTTATAAATATTAGCCTATAGCAAAAAATTAAACATGAACTTTTTAGTATGGTTAACTTAAATTTTAGGACAGCCAAGACTCATAAATATGATCGAGGAATAGTCACAAAATCACTCACTAGGCCTATTACAATGACTTTACTGCCATTAGGTACCAGTAAACATAACCTTCAAATATATTGCTGCAAACACATCAAACCAATAAGTTAGTCATCACTGATAATTTTGTACAGATAAATACATAGTCTAAACCGATAAAAATCAGTTTTTGATAAAGAAATAGTAACAAACAACTTGTAAACAACAAAAACAACACGCAACACGGCAACCAAAATATGTCTCAAAACATCTGGAAACAGACAAACAAAAGTGAGGTTATGAAACAGACACCAGAAGAAAGCCAGTTTTCTGCTGTTTCAGTGATATCAATCCAGTCCAAATCGGACTGAAATTGACTGAGTTAAAAGATAATATGAATAAAGATAATATGTCTGCACTACCATCGATGCATCGACGCTTGACGCCCCAGAGCGTGTCGTTACCATCGATGACACTGGGAGGGTTAAATATATACCGTATTTTCCTTGTGAATTGCATTTCAGAACTTTAAAAATGTTGTTTTAGAGGTTGAAAGAATCATAGTTTAAGTCAATATATTTATGTAGTTCGACAAAATAATAACAATTAAAATTTAAAAGTAGATTATATCTAATCAAATCTGTGGTTTCAATAGCTTTAAAATGGTGATATTATGCAACTTTTTATCTTAATAAACAATGCTGTAGGCCTAATATGCTTCAACCATTACCATTGCCGTTATGGGCAGAAAATCCAAGATGGCCGGCTGTCTTGCCGACTCTTAAGTTAACTTAGTAAACCACAATCCATATATATTAGCCAAAAATGTGTTTTTCTTTAATTTTTAAGTCAATAATGTAAATTGTCAAATTACCTTAGCCTATCTAACTTTTCTTACAGAATATTTTATTTTCTCTGCATGGGTCATTCCATATCAAATCAACAAGGCTCTCAACCTGACCATCTTGGATTTTGATGAAATTTTGCATACTTGTAGTATTTTGAGTCCTGAATCCAAATATGTTTTTTAAAAAAATCTATCTTTTATAGTTTTTATGATATAAATATTTGAAAATGGTAAAAATTGGCGTTTTTTACCGTGCGCGCAAATCTAAAATGTTGTCTAGGATGAGTTCTATTGGTCCTATCAAGTTGTACAATGGCTCATTTTAAAGAGGATTCAAATGCCTTTAATCTGATACCAAACTCAACCTACTTTGGTAAAAATTAATTTTTTTTGAAAATTTCAAAATATGTTTTTGAAAAAACATTTAAGATAGTGTTTTTTGAAAAATTTGAAAATTACATATGTTAAAGAATGTAATCTAGTAAGTACATTATAAAAATTTCAAAATGGGATGATAATGGGATCAGCAGTTATGATAAAAATACTTGACTATGGTTCACTGTTTCCAAGCGTTTTGGTGCATACAGCGTGTACGTACTAAAGTAAATGTATCATTTAATAAGAGTCTATTAACTGTATGATTAAAATTAAAAATATCTGCCTATATTTGAACTATGTATGTCATATTTTGTTCTAATATAAACTAAATCTAGCAAATGAACAACATTATTCAAGTTAACAGAGTTTCCGTCAACCTTTGAACATGGGGGCTACTTTGAACAAACTTTCCAATTTTCATATTTTATTTTTTTTCATATTAATTTTATCTTTAAATGATAATGTTTATTATAATTTTCTATTCCCAGATAAATACTCTACTTAAAAAAATATTTAATAGTGCATACTATGGTTCTGCAAAAAATTAAAAATACTTATTTTTCACTGAATTTTTTTAGTAAAAAAAAGTCGTCCAAACTTCCATGTCTACAGCAAACCCAGTAAGTTTATGATTTATGACTTAAAACCATAATTGAATAGCCCATTTATCTGGGATTAAGAAAATACCTGCTTTGATTACTTTGTAAGCAGTAATAACTTTTAAAAAAAAAGAAAGAAAAAATTACCCAATTTGCTGACCCTTACTTATGGCGTCGCGACCCTTAGTTCTGGAGCAAAATTTCCCGGACATGAAAAAAAAAAATACTTGGGTTTTAAGTTTTAAGTGTTATTTTTTAAAATTATTTTTCTAATGAAAACAGATGTTTTGAGCTTTAGTTATTATTAGCAGCCATAATCCAATTCCTTTATTTGACTGCTATGATATTTAAAAAATACCCTTGCAAAGTTAAAAAATAACCGGATGGGCATTTTGAAAATTCTCCGTAACTTTTTTTAATTTTTGACATATCAAAATAGAAGTTATACAGAAATGTGGTATGTGGGTTGTGGTATTTAAATCCACAAATCAGTTTTCACTAAAAAAATTTTAATTGTTAAAGTGAGAATACCGGTACATTATTTATAGGTACTTATGAGCAGACATTTCCCCAAAACTAAATAATTAGGCTATCATGGAATATTATATATGTATCAATAATAAGGTTACTACAGGATTTAAATAGATTGATCACAATATATTGTGTGACAAAATTATCAATGCTTGTTTGTCTCTCTCTCTTGTCACCAGAGGAAAGACAGACAAACATGGACCTATAGGTTTTGGCTCAGGTTCCTCAGTCTTTTCCAGTTAGTTGTGTTGCAACGATTTACCGTAATCAATCTTTAAGTCTGCCTTTTCACTAGGCTGGAGACACTAGTCAGCCACTAGATCTGTGCAAAATCACATTGTGAAGCACTTTACGTTTACACTATCAGGTCGCAGCGACCCACCTCGGCAGTAGCGACCCCGTCTTGAGAAGTTGTAATTTGTTTGACAGGTACACAGGTCTAACTTATGTTTGTCAGTCTTTCCTCTTGTCTCAAGACCGAGTCGCTACAGTCGAGATGGGTCGCTGCAACCTGATAGTGTAAACGTAAAGTGCTTCACAATGTGATTTTGCACAGATCTAGTGGCTGACTAGAGTCTCCAGCCTAGTGAAAAGGCAGACTTAAAGATTGATTACGGTAAATCGTTGCAACACAACTAACTGGAAAAGACTGAGGAACCTGAACCAAAACCCATTGGTCCATATTTGTTCAAAGGTTGACGGAAACTCTGTTAACTTGAATAATGTTGTTTACTTGCTAGATTTAGCTTATATATAGCAAAATATGACATACATAATTCAAATATAGGCAGATATTTTTAATTTTAATCATATAATTAATAGACTCTTATTTAATGATACATTTAGGTTAGTACTTACACGCTTTATGCGCCGAAATGCTTGGAAACAGTGAACCATAGTCAAGTATTTTTATCATAACTGCTGATCCCATTATCATCCCATTTTGAAATTTTTATAATGTACTTACTAGATTACATTCTTTAATATATGTAATTTTCAAATTTTTCAAAAAACACTATCTTAAATTTTTTTTCAAAAACATATTTTGAAATTTTCAAAAAAAATTAATTTTTACCAAAGTAGGTTGAGTTTGGTATCAGATTAAAGGCATTTGAATCCTCTTTAAAATGAGCCATTGTACAACTTGATAGGATTAATAGAACTCATCCTAGACAACATTTTAGATTTGCGCGCACGGTAAAAAACGCCAATTTTTGCCATTTTCAAATATTTATATCATAAAAACTATAAAAGATAGATTTTTTTAAAAAACATATTTGGATTCAGGACTCAAAATACTACAAGTATGCAAAATTTCATCAAAATCTAAGATGGTCAGGTTGAAAATAATTTTTTATTGGTTGATTTCATATGGAATGACCCGCATAGAGTATGCCCTTAGCACCCTGGCTAGTCCCTTACCTTACAGAAATATGATATTCTACTTTATTAGCCTATAGGATATTTTTAAATACCCTATTCTTTCAGTAGATCCTAAACTTATTAGGGACTTTCAAGTGATTCCGAGGTTCTATGGATGTTTCATGAAGCTTTACTGACACTGACTAGCATCAAACATGGTCATAAAATTAAGACTTTTACCAGCCTGTAAACTTATTCATAATCTGACATCCAGTGTCCTGTGTATGAATTTTTATCTTCAATTAGGTTGGTTCTCAAATATTCATAGAGTTGTTGCAAGTTCAGTTGTTAATGCCTTCTTAGCATTTTGGATGCCCTTTTGTCTATTTTTAAGGCGTTCATTGACATAGGGCCTAAGTTAAATGGATTTACTTGAAAACGTAAGAGGTATGGTATGCCGACTGTATCTTTGCTGTAAAGTTATGTTTTAACCCTTTTCACTTTAATTAACGAGAGGCCTATATTCTTCCAATCCTGGGGAAAACTAACTTATGAAATACAAATGCAGTCGTACCGTAGCCTGGTCTGTGAGTCATTATTCTGGCTCCACAATCTCTGTGCACTTATTTTTGATTGACAAAAAATAAGAATCTGATGGTTATAAATGAGCAACTAGGGCCTAGTGAGCAAAGTGTCACTAGAAAAATGTCGAGGCTTGCTGAGTTTGTCAATTTTATCTGGGTTGAGAGAGACGCTTTGATCACCAAATGCACCTCATATTTTGTCTACAGTTTTTTTGTTTTTGTCCACAACTAAAAATGTTTTTGTTTTCAACAAACTTATGTGATATGCAGAAAACCTCCTTGCTCTTCATAGGTTATCCTGCATACGCACATGGGAGCGTAGCTTTATAGCAAACCCGAATCTTTAAACTTATTCTACTTTATGCTATGAGCTGGGTAGCTGTTCAATAAGAGAATCAGATTGTGTTCATCAAATAGGATTTTAATTTGTCTAAAGTAATCAAGCTTTAATACAGTGACGGTTACTCTTAAGTATAGCCTACTAACAAATGCCTGGTAAGAACCGCTCTGGAGCAGGGCCGGACTTACCTATGGGCGGAGGGGGCGATCGCCCGGGGCCCCCGGGCCAAGGGGGGCCCCGACAGGGGCCCCCTTGCACAGTAGTTTTTATTAATAACTTAAAAAAATTATCAGACACTTACCAAATGGCCTTCTTTTGTAACAGCTTTATTTTTATTTTCGTTATCGTATATTTAAGTTTATTGTTAGGTACATTTTAAGGCATTACTAGGAACGAAATTCTTGACCCTAAGGGACTTTTCCTCAGTTGCACTGGGCCCCACGCTTAGGCCTGGTTTACACGAGCATATGTGCTAGGCTGTGATGGACAAGTTTCAGTTTCAATGAAGCCGCTCGCCCGAACGTACGGCCGCGGCGAATGAGTTGAAGGGGGCCCCACGCTTGGGGCAAAAATACAATAAAAATGAAAACTCTAGCCCCAACGTAGAACGTAACTTGTAAAATTGTGTTGTGTTAAATGGAGATTCACTGGAGTTCAAATACTTAAAAAAAAAAAAAAAAATTGCTCCGTTTATGTTTTATCAAATGTTATTCTTTTCTTTTACCTATAAGTATATACCAATCAGGATTTTAAGGGGTAGAAGTATATTATGCGTTCAATTTAAAGGTTTTGTAAAATAGTAATTAATTAAGTTATGCGTCGAAATGCTGATCTCCAATTTAGTATTTGGAGTCAAAATCATGCAGCGCCAGTAAGATTCTTTACATCTATATATAGACACTTTAAAACAACTAGAGTCGTCTGACGTTAACAAAAAAATTACATTTATTGGGAGTGGGCGGGCGTTGTCGACTGAAATCGTAAACAAGCGATAAGCAGAAGCCGCTGCAACAATCAATGATAATGAGCTGATAAGGGATCCTGTCTAGTCCTGTCAGTCTCACGCACTCGCATACACACACATAAAATGCCTTATCGCCTATCCAAAACAATTTAAATCACTTTACTCCCATAGTTTGTCATTTCCCTTTGAGACTAGTGGTCACGTCAAGTTGGTTGAAATTGTCTTACTTTTTGAGTTATTATATTGTAATTCTGCAAACTAACAGTACGAAAACAAAGCTGAAGTGAGTAATGTTGCATTCAATGCTATGTTTATGTTGTATTAATCGATATTGGAACCATTTAAACATCTTTTAGTTACTCATATAAATAGTTAGCTTGTGAGTGTTTATTAGACATTGCAAGATTTTGCTCGTCAATAAAAAACTCAAAGTTGAAAGTCCTCAATAATAATTTTCATGCTAAGACTTAAACATATTATAAAAACGAGAATGCCATAGGTACCAAAACCATTATGAAAATAAAATAATCAAATAATCACACCTAAATTGTAGTAATATTGAAAAATACAAATCGACGGCAATAATCGATAATTTAAATACGTAATAAACAAAAATATATCAATGCTTCTAATCCAAATATATTATGGTAGCCTACCATGCTACCATACCAAATATGCCGTCACTGGTACTACAAAGCAATTGAAACATTTGGTCAGAGTTTGTTTAAATAGTGACTGGTTTCAAACATTTTTATTTTTTGTGTATAAAATTAAAAGATGCTGTATATAAAAAAATGTTAAAATAGTTATATTTTAAGAACGATTTTTGATATAACTTATTGCTTATTTGGCCTTAAATTGGTCTATTTGAAGCCTAAATTTAGAATTTTTCCCCGGGGGAGGACCCCACACTGAAATCCTAGGGCCCCATTGGAAAATTTGCCCGGGGCCCCTGAAGTCCTAAGTCCGGCCCTGCTCTGGAGGTAGCTTGAATCTTAGATTTATAATCCCCAAAAACGAAGTGAAACTATTCCCTTGTAATCTAATCAAAACAAAGTATAAATCCCCAAAAGAATTCCTTCAAAACAAATCACAAAACCCCAACTAACTTACAGTCCCCTTAAATCAAAACTTCCCGTACAAACTCCCGACTACAGGGCCTAACCCCAAGATAGAGAAACCAGTACTCACCCAACTCTCCTGGGCACCTTGCCCCGGGCAACTGACCCCTTTCCCTACCTCAGGTGGCCTATTTATTGACCAGACAGCTACTGAGTGCAAAGCACCCAGTGTTTACCAAAACACCTCCAGCACGCTTCCTAGTTGGCAAGGTCACTATCTACAATTCAACCTCTACAACCTCTAGTTTACAAATATCTACAAATATAAAACCTACATCTCCCTTACATCCCCCCTACCTTACGAGACGATGTCCTCAGCGTCTCCACTATCAAAATACCTTCAAAACATTAATAAAACAATAAAAAAAAAAAAAAAAAAAAAATTATCAATCCTAGCCCTATATAGCATGTTACCAGCAAAAAAACCTATTTTAATTACTCCCCCCCTAAATTCCTATTGATCCTTGCATTTGAAACCAACAATGTATTTTCAACATTAATCATGTACAATTTTAGACATATATAAACCAAAAGAACCGATAAAATCCCCAACCATACAAAAATCACAACGTATTTAAATGACGTCACGTCTGTGACATCCCACCAAGTTTCTGGCAGAACAACGTCATCCAGCAACGATGGCGGAATGTCCTGGTGGACCACAAAAGACGGAGAAAAAACAGTCCAATTCGTATTTAAAATATGAGAAAAATTTCTAAAAACCGCGCTAGAATTGGACACAAACGGATCTACTGTGAAATTTTCCAAAGAGGTCCACGCCGCAGGCAGTACATGAATAATGGAAGGTGTTTCTGTACTCGGCAAACAAGGGTACTGCCTGGATATCAAAACCACGCCCCCATCAACCAACTCGCAATCGCAACCAACTTTAACCTCAAAACCCCCTGGCACATTTACGGGTAAAACTGATGAAAAGGTGGGACAGGACAGGGTGATGTTCAATGATGGATTCGTGACCACGAAAGTGTCCTCCGCCACCTGTGTCACCAACACGCCACCATGCGAAGGACCGCAGTAGAATGGGCACGACTTCCTCAGCTCTTCAATGGTACGGTGTGCCAACAGCTTCTCCGCACACTCCATAGACAAAGCCGAACCCCGCCGCTGTCGTGGTAGCTTGCAGAGTTGCGACGCCCCAGGCCTGCAGTCATCCCTTTGCAGCCCCGAGATAGTACGAACCATGGTACCCGCCAGTGCCACAAGAGTAGGGCTCAGTGCCATAGAACAGGTGAGTCCCTTCCATGCCATCGGTACCGGGACATATTCAAATAACGCCCATCTGTGCCCAATCTGTTGAACAGGCACTTTTATCGTTAAAACAATCTTCAACGGTGATACTTTACAGCTTGTTATACAACATTGAGGTTAGCTTAGAGTGTTTTTTGGTGGAATCGTATTATTAAGATGATGTGCATGTGATTTGCCAATGCCATTGCCAACTTCATATTATTCAGCAAAAAAAATATACTAGGTCCATCCATTTTCATACTGTTATTCATCTTCATATAAATCAATAATTACTTTGTCGTAAAACTAAAACGTGAATACGTTAAATATGTAAGAATTAATTTAATCTCTATTGGTCTAGGGGTCTATGCCTATTGGTCTAGGGGAAAAGGAAACTCGGCCAAAAAAATAACTGGTAAATAACCTAACCGGTTCGGTTAAGGTTCTAACGTTAACTTAGACTGACGTACTCTCATAACAATACTGTACAACAATCACAAAACCAATAGGAATTAATTCAGAAACTATGACTTATAATGGTTAAACGGACCATGTTCTTGTCTACCTATTTCACTTATTGTTATAACGCAATATTGTATGTAAATGTTGAATAACCTAATCAGGAATCTAATTTTATTGTTGATAACATTATTTGTTCAAGTAAATATGAGTGATATTTCAAATAAACATATTGAGCAATTTGGTAGAATAAAGTTATCACTGTTGGTGTTACGAGAGAGGGCGCGTGCGGAGTTTTGTTCCCCAATAATGCGATTATACATATACGGTATGTGTTACATACATATATGTATATGGTACTGTATGTGATTATACATATACAGGGTGACCATAAAAAACTTTTCATGGACTTAAGGTAATGAATCCTCATACTAACAGGAAGAAAAATATTTTATGTGGAGGTATGTCCAAAAATTCATATTTACCCAGGTATCCACCATTTTGTTTTCTACAAAAATATTTTATCTGTGTGAAGTTTTTCATTTGATGATTATGAAATTTAGTACCTAAGCATGTTAACATACACAAGACCTACTATAGAAATAATAATTAAGTTGTAAATTTCTAAATGGCGGCCGTTTGAATTTTTATAACTTAAATAACTAAAAAACTGCTAGTACTCTGAAAAAATGTCGAGAATATTTTTTTTTTAGCATTTTTAATTCCCTATCAAACAATATCAAGATCGAAACAATCGAACGACAAATAACTAATATAGAAAGTTTTTAGTTGTGAGATCAGATGAAATTAAGTGTTCCCCGAACTAACTTGGCCTTATTTTTATAATGCCTTATTTATGCATAATTTCATAATCATCGAATGAAAAACTTCACAGATAAAAATTGTTTTGTTTTATTTTTGGGACATACCTTCTCATAACCTTTTTTCTTCCTTTTAGTATGAGGATTCATTTCCCAAAGTCCTGAAATGATTTTTATGGACACCCTTGTATATGCAAACAAAATATATTTTTATAATAATTATAAATAAAATAATAGGCCTACGTTTAAACATGATTATATTTTTGTATGTATTTTACATAGCCTACACACAGTTTGACAAATTTTATGTGTCTAAAAACAAAATAATAATATAATTAAATAAATAATAAAATATAAATCATCAAGTTTGGATATGTGTAGGCTAAACAATTAATACTATACATTAACAAATAATATAGCCTATAGGCCTAATATAAATTAAAGTACATAAATGAAGTCTCAACTAAATGAGTAATACCCTAATCAAAATCTTGTTTTGGTTGTATTTCTTCTATTCTTTCATCCCTTTCGACACTATCAAGCAATCCTCGTAATTTATCCTTTTCTAATAAATCCATAGTGGCATCAGTCTAATATAAAACAGGAACACCAAATAGTTATATACTTCAGACACAACTAAAACAGTCAAATACAGAAGAGCGCATGAGGAAATAAACTACGTGATAGGGCGCACGCGGAGAAAACCTCCGCAAACTGACACCGTGTCACTGAATTGCAACTGACAACAAAATAAGGAGGAATTTGGGGTTGAAAATAACTTAGGGGCATTCCCGGAATGAGGGCGTGAAGTATGGAGCCGGACACGGACTGCCGACACCCATTATGCATAATTATTTTAACAAAAACTACAAGTGCGGAGGAAAACTCCACAAGTGCCCGCTCGAGGGTTAAAGTTAAGTTTCACATCTGTATGCCAGAATTGCCCCGGGTCACCCTACACGCGTGTAATTGATAGGCCTATCTGTACAGCTTGTACGACATCTAAGCTGGTACTTGGCCGATGGCTACTAGGATCTAGTTAAAAAAAATTATGTCTCGTCATGCGGGTCAAGTCAACTGCCCTCGCGACTCACGTGAAGGCGCTCAAGTACATAATACACTGGGAGTCAACCCCGTGAGCCAGCGGTAGTTTTTGCAGCCCGGTGTTTTCCCTACTTCCACCCTCCTCCCGCCTACTCTGCTCGTGCTAGGCCAAGTGCCAGCTTAGATGTTACGAGCTGTAATCGTTGTTGTGATAGGTGTAAATTGTTTATAACTTATTCTGACGACACCCCTCAAGAAGTGTAGGCTATCCCTTTGTTAGCCTGATGATGGCAGAGTTTAAAACGACACTACAGTACATCTAATTTTCTTGTCCGACAAGGTACGTTTAGCCATTATTAGTCTTAAAACGCAATCCTGGGGCAATCAAAATGAATTATAAAGAAACCAACCTAACTTTGACTAAAAGTACCCACACAATCAATGCAGGCTAACGAAACATAAGATTTTCTTCGTCCAGCGAAAAACATTATATTCCCACATCTTCTGAAAGCACTTTCACCACTAAGCTTAGCACTCTATGTGTTACAAGAAACACAATAATGCCAGAATAGCACATACAGACTTAATTATTGCAGTTGTAATGAATTACATTCAGCATTTCGAGTTCAATTCAATTCAATTCATTTCGACGGTAACACCATTTTACAAAAAGGTACAGTAGGTGAACCATCAAACTAAAATTATTAACAACAAATAAAGGCTATGATTGAATAAATAACAATAACAATTATTGAGTTATTGCAGTCTTCGCGAAGTTGGTCTTTTCAACCCCCAAACTGAATATTAAAAACAACAAAAAGATGGTCATAGACAATGTAATCAGAATGCTCCACTTCAGTAAAAATGTTTTTACCAAATACCAATAACAATGCTCTTATAGTCCTCGCCACCCTAACTTGAGGCAGCCCAAACTGACCTGCAGGGCAATTACCGACTGGTCCCGCCCAACCCTTTTACAATCCTGTTAGCGACGCTTCTGGGGACGCCCTAGTTCAATATTAACATTAATAAAATTATTATCTGATATATTTATTTACTCGTTTACAGTAATAGCATAAATTTAATAAACATTTCTGCTTTTGTCCTATCTAAAACGGACAATGTTTACGGTAATAGGATTGTAAAAGGGTCGTGCGGGACCAGCCGGTAAGGCACGTCCCACACTGAGTCCGCTCAGTTCAGTCTGCTCCGTCTGTCTCAGCCACTTTTCGGTTAGGGAGCGATTAGGACAGAAAGGACGGAAGGACCGGAGGCACCGTGATGTGTAGAGTACATCAGCCAGTGTTGTGCAACTAAATTTGGGTGGTCTGACACATGTTCGTAGTAGGCCTACTGTGATTATTTATTAAAGATGAGGTCTGATGAATGACTTATTTTTGTTGTACAAACATATCCATTGTTGTACGACCTGTCACACAAGGATTACGGTACTACAATATTACAATGAAAGAGGTGATCATCCTCTTCTGCAGCTAGTGCCAATGCTATAACAGCGATTTCTTCGTCACTACTGTTGGAACTCATAATCACACTAACGGAAACCCCGGCACAAATTAATAATTTACTTGCGAACAATGACAGTGTCTGTCGTCCACTTGTGTTTGGTGCTCAAAAACGGCTGAACTGAGCGGACCGAATTGACACAGTGTGTGGGAAAACTGCCGGAACTGAGCTGACTTACCTGAGCAGAGCTGAGCGGACTGAACTGAGCGGACCCAGTGTTTGCGACGTGCCTAATTGCCCTACAGGTCAGTTTGGGCTGACTCAAATTGGGGTGGCAAAACCCCATCAGAATTTCTGTTGATATTGATCGACTACATTTTCCTATTTAATTTTCCAAAAATAATTACTCCATATTCCCATAAATTACTCTTTTCTCTCGTACGGAAGTCGATTACCCACCTTGTGGTTCTCCCCCACCTAAACCCCCACCCCCTGTTATCCTAGTGAGCTAGAGGGTTTTGCTTATTTTTTTAATTGGTAATAGAAGTAAGTCTCTGCGCAGTTAAAACTCATTTAAAGCTACAAGTGACTAAGAATGTTGAATATTTAAACTGAAACAAAACATTTTCCCATGTAGGGAATAAGCTATTACTCTACAGTAGGTGGTAAGACCTATGGTAAAACGTAGACCCGGAGCCACTGTTCCCAAATTTGTGTATATGCGCATATTAGTAAGCGTTGCTCAAAGACTATTTTAATTTAATATGGAAAATTGATTACTTGTTAGTGAAATATGTTATTTGAATTCAATTAAAACTGCTGTGTTTGTAATGTTCATGTTACATTACATTCACTTGACATATTTTAAGCCTGTTGAGCTGCTTCTATTGTTAATGATTAATGTTGTGGGCCTATATTTCTTAGTAAATTGTACATTCTACACATTACGTTACCTTATACAACATTGGGAGATGAATCCTTGAATGAAGCTCTGAAGTATATGACAATCTCTATATAAGCCGAAATATGGGTCAACATATTTAATATGAACACAAAGTACCTCTAGGCTAAAATGTGTAGCCTATTACTGTGAAGAAATGTTTGTGAAAACTTTGTCATCTACAAGTGTACCTATTTTCTTTTTCAGAACTCAACAAAAACCCAGTTGAAGGGTTCTCGGCTGGGCTAATAGATGATAATGACATTTATAGATGGGAAGTTCTTATTATTGGACCACCAGACACCTTGTAGTAAGTTCTAAATTTATAATAAAATGTAATTTATTGTTGGACTATATTCAACAACACGTAATTTGTTTTCAGTTTTAAATCATAATACTGGTTAATCTTTGAAACAGTCCTTGATTGAGGGGTTCAGTTTTGCACTGTGCTCTAACTCTTTTTTTTTACTTGATCAATGTGTTGTATTATAAGAGTATTATTGATAGAGCAATATATTTTCTCATTAAATGTTTACAAATCATGTTTGCTCCACAATAGCTGCCATATTTTCCTGCATCCCTCTATAACCTAGTACTCGGTTATATTTCAGTCTTAGTTCTCTGAACATATGCTAATTACTTCAAGGCAAGTCTGGTTACTTTCATTGTGAACATTAGTTGCACTCCACTTGCTTCACTTTACTAAGTTAACCAGGACCAATTAAATTTTATGACTGTTCAGCCTCTAACTCCTGCTGCTCTTTTATTCAAAGATTTCTGGTGAAACTGTTGCCAATCAAAACTAAGTCACCTTGAAGTGTTGCATTTCAAGATTTAAAAACTGCCCAGGTCAGCTCAAAATTTGTATACAAAACATAGTTTGTAGCCAATTATACTATATTCGATTAAGATTTTTTTTATTTCTGCCTTTAAAATGTCCTACTAATATATTTCTTTTTTTCCAGCGAGGGTGGGTTCTTTAAAGCACATTTACTATTCCCTAAAGAATACCCACTAAGACCACCCAAAATGAAATTCATGACAGAAATATGGCATCCAAATAGTAAGTATTGTTTATACTTAAGCTAGCCTACAGATAATTATTTCGTTAAATTTTAAATGTGTTTAGAAGTTATTCCCATTATAAAAAAAAATTTAAAATATGCCTACCTCCCTGAATAGTCATAAGTTACAGGCTACTTGTGGTAATTTTCTTTTTAAGGTTTAAGAACAAGGTAAAATATAAGTTTCATTACCGGTACATGTTTTTACACTCAATAGGTGCCCAAGTGAGGCAAAAACCTTCATAAAACTAGTAGAGGACTAAATTTTTACTCTTAAGTGGTTTAAATACCTGCATTTAAGAAATCCAATTCGTTGCTTTATGTTGCACCTGGTTTCAACTCCGTGGTGTCATCTTCAGGCGTACAAGTATTGTTGTCATTTCATTTGAAGGTCGTCATAGTTTTTAAACACAGAATAATACTTATCACGGACATTGAACAGACACTAACGTTTAACATAAAAAACACTCAAAATTACTTAGAAGGTGAGCGACCCGTACCGGCCGGATGTGAAGTCCAGACCCATTTAAAAAAAAACAACCCTGATATGAGGTAACCTATAGTCATGATTTAGCAACAAACTTGAGTGATTTTCAGCTTCATATGATGATATTTCAAATTATAAGTCAAATAAAAACTTAAACTGTGATTAATTTTCCACACCCCAGCTTTCTGCGAGATCCATATAATTAATTAACTTCCATTTTATTTGCATCGATATGGTTGTCGTCCGCTTGCTGGTACAGTGTTAGCATGATAAGTAGGTTCTATAATATGGTTACTGGCCTATATCAAATCAAATATTGTCAACTGAATAAAGCATGATAACATATAAGTTTTGTAGTGTGGTTTCTATGTCGGAGAAAGAGGTGCAAATAACAGTAAAATTATTTTACTGAAAATTCTAGAGATTTGTGGATGTTCTAACAAATTGGTTTGGTTTCGGATACCCGGAGGATGTCCTTTATCATTAATAGAATCAACAAACAAATATTGTAATGATAATCGGTATAATAATTGTAATAATTCAGCGGTACTGCATATTCCATAACAATAGATCAGAAAAGAATCGGTTGTTTTAATACCTGATTAACGCATTAGACATACCTATGAATAAAATGCAGTTGAGATAATATATCAACACTCAAAATAATACCAAAAACTAACCTTGTACTTATTATTCTTTTTGTGAAGATTTACTTTTGCCTAGCCTAAAATATCTATGTAGCCAAATAGAAGAAAGACTTATTCGTCAGTACCAAGTCCTCATTTAGTCAGTTATTGGCTGTTTGATTGCTCTTGCTTTACGATTAGTCTAGAATGGAGGGCTCACCTTATATATTAATGTAAAATATACTTCAACCAAAAAAAACCTTCTTTTAGCGAATTTCCCTATAGGGAAGTAGCTATTACCGTAGGTGGCACGGTAAGACCCAGGCCCGGGACCGATTTACTTTTTCATTTTGATGTCCCCAGAGGCTAAAAACACCATTCGTTCAAATTTTTATATATGTATATATATATATATATATATATATAGACTTATATATATATATATATATATATACGTCCGTGAACGCGATAACTTGAGTAATTTTTGTCCGATTTTGATGAAATTTAGTTTAAAGGTGTAACGCTGGATAAACTTGAATGAGTTCGCGAAGCAGCATGATCGGACCATGGGAACGGGGTTTTACGGGGGGTTTTATGGGGTAAAAAATGGTTTTTCTCATTTTTGACCCTCAAAATACAAAATTTCCCAATTTCTCTCTAGACCTTTTTAAAGAGCTTAAAAAAACAACTAATTTAGTATATTAAAGTGTTTTTGTACGGTTATTGGTAACGGAGAAAATTCAAAAAATTGTAAATTTAAAATTCCCATGTTATTCTTATGGAGAATATTTTAAAATGTTGTTGTTTGCTTGTTTAGTTTATGGATATATTTTGATCAAACTTAGCAAATGTATTTGTTTTATACTAAGCTATGAATATTTTACTAAAAAATACATTTTATTAGTTTCCTTGTAGCAGCAAACCTAGGTACTCAGTCTTATGTTATTTAAGTAGATTTATTTAAAAATCAACTCAGACAAATGGAAATTCGCTTAGTATGCAGGTATGCTGCGGCGGGGGTATTTTATTATATTGGTGATTAAATATCTCAATGACCATAGGCTACAAATGAATATTGTGGTAATTTCATCGACAACTTGGTGGTTTTCTCTAGGATTTTTTTCAGTTGTTTAATGTTGAATGTAGTGAGTGAAGGAAGTTAAAGGTTGTAGGTAGTTTAAATACAAGTAGGATTACAAGTAGTGATGTGACTCTTTACTCTGAATTATTCTGTGTTTTAATACTAATTATTTTTCCAGTTGAAAAAAATGGCGACGTATGCATATCAATATTACATGAACCTGGCGATGACAAGTGGGGCTACGAGAAGGCCTCAGAAAGATGGCTTCCAGTTCATACCGTAGAGACAATCCTAATCTCAGTAATATCAATGCTGGCTGATCCCAATGATGAAAGTCCTGCCAATGTGGATGCCGCTGTGAGTAGGCCTATTTACATATTAGTACATGGTAGTGCAATTGGTCTCTTTAAATTTTGAGTAGACAACTCTTTTTAGTATGTTACTATGTTTTTCTGTGAAAACAAATCTGTCTTGTATACATGTAAATCCTTTTAATCATATCTAGGCCTATCTTTACATAATTAGGCTACTGAAAATTTCAATAGAGGATCTCAGTGTTTCACTGTTTGCCAAGGCTTTTTTAAGAGTAAATTACAAATTCAGTATAGATGAAATAATATAATGAAGATAGCGCAAGATTATTCAATACTCTACACTACTATTGTAATAGATTAAAAGCTAGAAGCTTCAAAAATTTTAACTCCTATGTACATTGTCAGTTCCAAAATCCCATGCATGATGTCACCTTTCAAGGCATTTGGTACGCTACAAAGAAAGGTCTCAATAAAGGTCTCTTCATACGATGATTTTCGGACCAGCAATGATGAGCGATCTTAGATTTTTCCATAAAATCTTTTTTGGTGTTCTTTGATTCTAGTGTTCAATGGTCTTTTTGTCTCGCCATAGTAAGGCCTGTAACAATCATTACAATTTATTTTGTAAACAGAGTTTTTAGTATCCCTGAGTGTCATTTTTGGGTTTTGTTTTGACGAGACTCTGCCTAAGTGTGTTTTGTGTCCTAAGCGCTGTTTGCACATTAAATTTCCTAGCAACCCTTATGATTTTTTCCGATAGCCCTGACACATACAAGATTGACATGTGGACACAAAACGCACATTATTGACATGTGGCGTTTTGGGACACAAAACATTCATTAACTGACTATGCTAATTTTAGCTGTTTTATGACATTGTCAATAGTCTGTATAAATTTACAAGACAAGAAACACATTTCATTTAATTTTCATTTTAACACAAAGTTGTTACTATTAGGAGATTTTGTTCTTTACACGTTTTCTTGGTTTTTGTGTATCTAATCAAGGCCCCACTAGAAAAACAGGCCATGCCGCAGGATCCATGACGTCACACTAGTGGATAGATTTCGTTGATAAATTCATTGCCAGCACCATTCCCATATGTTTTAGGTAAATAAACAAGCTGGCTGTTTGTAAGATTTTAATGGTAAGAGTTTAGTACAACTATCCACCACTGTGCCATAGTGTTGCACTGCCCATGCTGCAGCATGGCCTGTTTTTTCTAGTGGGGCCTTGATCTAATTTTCAAGTGATGTTTCTTGTTGAGAAGAGTTAAGTATTGAACCCCGATAGGAGGACCTCCTCAGCTCGTTGTTAACCATGAAGGAGAAATGTCTCCAGAATGGATTGAAAACGTTGCTACTTTCCTGGGACTGACATGCTTCTGATATATATTTTTTCAATCGTGACATTTGTCAACTTTATTATTGCCCCTATTTATTTTGAGTCTGGTATCCTGAGGGTGTTGTTGTTCCACTTGCTTGTTTAGACTGCGCCCCTTGCATAGCTCCTTATTTTCCCTTGTTGGTCTTGTGGATACAATCCACCCTCCTCCCTTGGCCTGTATTCTTTTAACGATTTAGTATGCCTGACAATGAATGACGCTTTGTCGTTGAAACACGCAATCCTGTTCATTGGATGACAAGAATCACTTGGCAATCAAGGTAGTATAACCTTATTTAGAATATATCATCAGTGATTCAGGAAACAAAAAGAAATGAAATTTAATGGTATTTTACTACTTACATACATTTCCCATTATGAGTACAAAATTTAATAGCACAGACCTACATTCACACGGATTATATTTACTACAAAACTTAGTCATACGTAATTGTTAGCGATAGATGGTTCAAAACTATGCATTTCCAGAAAACAAAATTCCTTAAGGGTAGGAAAAAAAACTAAAAATAAAACTCAATTTAGAGATTTTGTAAGAATATCTAATAACGACTATCAATATTTTTTGTATTTTTGTAAACAACTTGTAAACATTTCAATGACTGTTTAAAACCAGCTGTTAATTAAACCATTAAAATTATGACTAGACTTTCTCTTCCTCTCAAAAATATCTTTCTTTCAACAGAAGAATCATGACAATCCTTTTAAGTGGTAGATTCAGAATCCTGGGATAAAAAACCCTCCCACGTTTTAATATATAAGATGATCTGAAAGAATTGGTTTTTTTGCGTGCTTCCTGTCAGCTGTTGAGTGTCGAGTTGTCAAGTTACTGAGTGTCCAGTTAGTGAGGGTTTACTTTAGTAATTTTTATATTTATGATCCTGATCTATTTACTTAAAGCTGATTTATTTATAACCTAAGCTAGCTCTGACACGGTTATTCTCACTTTTGAATTTTACTATTACAGAAAGAATGGAGAGAGAATTACATGGACTTCAAGAGGAAAGTTGCTAGATGTGTTAGAAAAAGTCAGGAAGAATGTTTGTAGGATATTATGTATTTTAAATTTGAAAGTAAAGGATGCCATTAAAAAACCAGGTAATTTATTTATAAGTTCGTTCAAGATTTCATCCAAACCTTGATAACAGTTGTATTAAGCTAAAGCATGTTGAATTTTGCTAGGTATTCTATGATATTGTGCATGAATATTTCTTGTGAGTAAGTAACAATTTGTTAACTAGTTGAAAACATTGTAGTCTTTGTGTGTAGGGTTATTTCCATGTGTAAGTAAAGAATATATGCTTATTTCAAAAATTAATGAAAAGAATGGAAAAATAAATTAGCCCATTCTTTTACTAATGTTTTCTAAGATTTTATTAGTGTTTGATAAAAGGTTCTGCTATGTCGGGAATCCCAAGAAAGTCGAGGATTTTGAAAGGGGCGTGAAAAAGTAAGAATTTTGGCTGTAGGTTGAGAGTGATCTTACTCTCCGAATTCAAGATCTAGACGGGATTCAAAATTTCAGGAAATTTTTGTGTTAGGTATATTTCCGATCATTGGAACAGGATTACATTTGATTCAGGATTTTTTTCTGTGATTTCGCCGCATTGCAAGTGACGGTGATGACGTTTCCGCGATCGAGGAAAAATGTCGTCAGTGTAGCTGGTAACAATGATGATGTCTCCACGATTGTGAGACATATTTACGATGATGTCTTCGTGGTCGCAGTATCTTAACATTTGCACCGTGACAGAGAGAAAAATTGAATATGGCGCCACGAACATGGGACATGTTGAAAATGGTACCGTGACTGCCAGACCCGTCGAAGTTGGCACGCAGGTCACGTGATGATGGTGCCGCGACCGCGGGACATTTTAATTTTTATAACAGGCTTTTATAAAAATGGCTAATTGTTTGAAAATAGTCCAAGAACACTTTTTATTTATCATTTATAGTTCGGCCGCTTAGAAAGCGACCTGCGCGCTAATGCTAAACCAATGCTAGAGGAGGTCGCTTTCTAAGCGGCCGAAATATAGTTCCCTATCAAACAACATCAAGATTAAAATCATTAAATAATAAATAGCTGAGAAATCGTGATTTTTAGTTGTATAGACCAGGCAAAATAAGGCCAAGCTGTAGTAGTTTTCCCTATTTTGCGTCTAAAAATTTTGATTCCTCCGCTATTTTTTATTTGATCATTTTGAACTTGGAGTCGTGTGATAAGAAATGTTAAGTGATAAATAAAAGGTGTTCTTGGCATTTTTCATAAAACCAGCCATCTTTTGGTAATTTATGTTACAAAAATTCAAATGGCTGCCATTTTTAAACCAAAAGATTTATCTTAATGCTAAAAAAATAGATAATGAAGTTTTTAATTAAGTTAACATTTCTATAATCACCCTCTAGTAATCAGACTTCATCCCAACCATAAAAAACATTAGCATACTGTTAAGGAAAAATGTAAAACACCATTGCCAGTGTCAGGGAAGACAAAAGAAAAAAAACTGAGTTATGTAATTCAGTTTTGCACAAATGCACAATGTTTTCATACCAGTTGAATTTGTCTTATCAAACCTTAACCTTTCATACATTTGTGTCTAAAGAAGTTCAAATTAGCCTACCCGTGTTATTTTAACATTGATTATATTTGGTAGTTCTGAGGAAAGTTTTCAAATGAAGCATATTCCAGTGAGTTTTGTTTGTTACAGGAGAAACCAACCAGATTATGGTATCTGCGAGTGTGCAACGTGTCAGTGAGTGGACACTATGAGTGAGTGTGAGTGATATCAAGACTCAAACTGAATACTGGTGTTACTTTTGTTTATTCGTATGTTGTCTGTTTATCGTTTTGATACCAATCAATACATCGTATTTAGATATCAACTTTTTTTCTTCAGACAATGTAGTTAATGTTCGATTGCCCTACATTTGGTACTTCTCCCAGGTTGGTTGATTATGTGACAAATAATTTTTATATAATTGTCATCGTTATCAAATGTACATATTCACTCACATTTTTAAACTTTATTTTCTAAAATAAGGTTAGTTTGGTGCCGACTCTTAGATTTGTCGAATTAGCTTAATTTTGTGTTTATTTCAATTCAGTCTACGCAGTGAGTGTTAATTGATGAGAAGGTTTTAGTCTAATTATAATGTCATGGTTTTTGCACAAGGACAATTATTCTGAATAATGTGTCAGATTATTTTAGGATCTATCATTAATATATTTCATGATTCGTTCCTACAGTTGATAAAACTGATTCAGAATAGTTCTTAGACAATTGGATACACGAAAAGCTGAGTCTCACAAGTTATTACATAACAAAAAGTTAGTGATTTCCAAAGTATCATTTAAATTGCATCGGTTATTTACTGAATGTATTGATTATATTGATTATATATCGATAATATATTGATAATCGAATTCAGATTGAGTATTTTTAGACATGCAGTTGATGTAACTAGTTTCTGTTTGGATCGGGTCTTATAATTTTGTCTGTGGAAAGTTGGTAAACATAAAATTCAGTTTTAACTTTTTATTTTTACTGCAAACAATCAAGAATCCAGGCAGAAGTATAATTTAGTATTATTAATTATAACTGAACACCTGGCTCTCGTAAATCGTTAATTTTTACTAATATAAATTCACATAACTCCCAGCCTGTTCGTGTATATTCCTTATTTTAGTCACGTGTAAATATTTTGGTAATTAGATCAAATTTATCTTTTCTTTAGATGTGACACTTGTATTCAAAATTTTGTAGGCCGCGGAGACAATATTTTGATAGTTTTTGCAGAGAAAGGGTGTTTTTGTTTGAGTCGCAAGAGCAATAAATGTGAGTAAGCCAAACAATTAAATGTGCCTTATACATGTTCTTTACGCAAATTTAATTATTTTCAAGATTTATTCAAAATTGTATTGTTTTCTGTCACATTTTTTTACTGTATGTGAAATTGAAAAAGTAAAAATTAATGGTGAAATCATTTAAAGCAGACATGATGATTGCATTATGTAGAGTGAACAAATAGGATGTAGTAGGGACTAGAGTCGGCACCAGGGCTCAGATTGTGTCAGCTAAGTAGCATCAGTTTTTTGATCAGAAAAACCATCATTCTAATTAATTGTTGATGATTTTATAAAAAAAAAATTGGTGTCAAAGAAAAGGATTAGTTCAATTATGGCTTTTTTTATGGATAACCATTTAAATACATGGATAATCTTTTAATTACATTTAGTTTTGTGACAATGTGAAAGTCCAACAAATTTTGTTACAGAATACTTAGGCTGTAAGATTTATTTATGTGTGTATTTATTTAAAGCTTGTACATTAGGTATGTTATAAACGGGTTTATCGATTATGAACGTAATACAAACGCATATGATTTGATTCATTGATAGTTATTCAATTAAATTCTTTGGGACAGCGACGCACACTCGGGTGCATATTTTAAGCTGTGTGGTGATTAGAGTGAGGTGACTAAGATCAGCTTTAAATTGAACAGCCTTGACACCCTTTTCAATTGTAAGTTGAAGATCTATTTACTTAGTTGCTATATGAGGTGTGAAATGTAATCATTTTGTGAAGAACATCTTTTGAACTTATGACAGTTCATCTTTAGTAGCGCTCTTCAGCATTGCTGACAACTAAATAAGTGGATCTTCATCTTATTATTTAGGATCAGCTGTTTCATTAGTCACGATCAGCCTAAATAAATACATATGTGATCGATACTGTAATTTCTCCGTTGTCTTATCTATTGTATATATGTTGATTACATTAAAATTTAAGCTTGAACTGTAAACTTTTGTGCAAAATACATCAGACAGATTTTTCTCATGTTGTCAACTAAATTACTCACCTAAACATCCAGAAAATCCTTCCTTTAAACCTGTTGTACCTTCTCAGGAGTTTGTATACAAGATTAACATTGTTATAGGCTAGTAAATCAGTTGCTTCCACATCTGATTTTGTTGAAACAATTATTTATGTTTACATGTGCAATTCGCCTATAACAATGCTAAAAAACAACATAGCCTAAACACATATTCTAAAGGTATAATCAGATTGTTTAAACAAAAGCCTGTTTAGCTATCAACGTTAAATGTAAAACATGTCACCATGTAACTATAGAACCATCCCATCAATATTGGGAAACTTAAATGACTGGTTTCATGGTCTTTTCCAGTGTCTCATAATTTTGTCAATAACCTGTGAACTGTCAAAAGTTCATTAAAAAGTTACCTGAAAACTGATTAAATAATACATTTTAAGAAGCACAAATTATACTTTAATATTCAAATTCTGATTGGTTTTTGTTCATTAACTAATGTCCAGTGCTGATTTATTCTTGTATTTTAATTTTAGTAAGCTTATTTTTGAATGTTAAAATCCAATTACTTGGCTCAAATTAAAGTTAATGTAGTACTTGGCAGAAGTATTTCTCCTGTTTTGAGACAATTCCCCTTTCCTTAATAGTATTTCAATGAAGGAGCTAAGAAAAGTTTTTCTGTAGTCTTAAAGTATTATTAATTCCTTTTATTAGTACTGGTAACCATGCTAACATTTGTTTTTATAAATTTGAAAGTTTGCCTATTGTTTCCCATTTGTTGATTTTATTTGTCTTAAGGTTTTCTTGAAAAATATATACATTGGTACTTCTACAGTAAAAGGAAAAAGGAAAGAAAATAAGCAAATCTCTTAAGAAAATAATTGGCATATCGGACCATATTGTTAAGTCTTCCTGCGGACTCTTGAGGTTTTAAGTTAGTCTTAGATAGGGGTATGCAGAGCAGCAAAAAAATTCGATTCGAAGCAACGATTTGATTCAAAGGATTTTCAATTTGATTCAATGCAACTCGATTCGAAGCAATGCGGCATTTTTCTATTCATACAGATCAATGGAGTTGATTAACAATTTACCACATTTGTATAATGCAAATTTTTGTTGATGTGGTATTAGGCCTATTCATACATAGCGTATGAATTTTGGATGAAAACATATTTATTTTCAATCATATATCAGAAAAACCTGTATTGCTGGAAATCTCAGTGAGCTGCTTTACTTGCCTGTTTTATAATTTTTACTTTGCCAATTCATATTGTTAAGCCTATTACCTAAATGTTACCTATTTTATAATATTGATTTTACAAATAAAGATACGTTTTGGTGTAAACAAATAAAACATTTGTAAGATTTATACTGAAACTTTCAATTGGTTTGCATTGATAAAATGAGAGGATAGAATCAGACCTACAAAAATACCAAATTTATCAGTCTAAAACATCAATTTTACTAGTTAGATATCAAGTTACAATTTTTCAGACTTGTGTTATTTTTAGGGGCGGTTTGGGAGCTCGAGCCCAGCTAGTACGCGCCTAGTGTTGGACGCGCCTAACTTTAGTCCCCGGACCAGAAACCAGGCTTGGGAGCTCGCGCCTAAGTTGAAATGGTCGTAGATCAAGTATAGTCGCGCCTAAGTTGCAGCGCGGCTAGATAAACAGGGAATCGCGGGGAATTCAGGTTTTGACGTTGGCAACGGCCATTGCAGAACCCGTTACCGTTGACAACAACAAAAGATGAACACTTATTGAAGATGGATACAATTTTATCTTGGTACTACTAGCTGTACCCGCGGGCTTTGCCCCGTTTAACTTTATAAGTATTCGCATGGCTCAGGCTTGATATAACCAGATCTGGGTTTATAGGGCCAGATTTGGAATTATATATGGACAGATCTGGCTTGATATAACCAGAAATTTCCCAGTATAATATAGGGGTATTGACAAAAAAAAATAATAAAAAGTAATTGCGGAGGTTATGATTGTGTGAAGCCAAGGTAAATGTAAAAAAAATCTTTTAATACAGTACTTAGAAAAAATTGTTGTCAATTTAAAATCTTTTTTTACATGACACTCTTTTATCTAACTTTCCTAGGGAAGTATCTATTACCATAGGTAGCACTTAGTTCCGGGACCGATAAACCTTTCCATTTTGATGTCCCTAGAGGCCAAAAACACTGTTCGTTCCAAATTTTATATATGTATAGCCTATATACAGTGTGTAAATTAAGTATGGAAACAAATCTGTATTTTTTAAACCAAAATAGATAGAAATATTGGGTTTGTGGCATTGACTGTTAACCAAGGTTCCGCACTTTTTTGCATCAGAAAAAAATTTTCACCCCCTCAGGGGGGGTAGGGGTAGGGGGTAACTTAATTTTTTTAAATAGCAACCCCTATTGAGTGACCTCTCATTTTGAAGGGTTTGTCAAAAGAAATACAATGCCGTAAACCCGAGGTCGATATCTTACCCCTAACCAGAATGGCGGCCATTTTAAATTTCGAGATGGGCAAACGAAATCCAGTGTGGATACCCATAATTTACCTTTTAAATGGGTTACATTGGGTAAGCCGAACTCCAGATACCATTATTAGATTGAAAAGTGGATGTTTTTATCGTATTCAAAATTTTTCCCCAGCCCCCAAAATAGGGGATTTTGGGGGCAGCCCCAAATTTTTAAACGCAAACCCCTATTGAGTGACCCCTCGTTTTGAAGGGTTTGTCAAGACAAAAGCAGTGGCACAAATCTTAGGTCGATATGTCATCCCTAGACGAAATGGCAGGCATTCAAAAACTTGATTGGGTAAAAAAGCGCCCATTTCACCAATTAAAAATGTTGAATGCCTGCCATTTCGTCTAGGGATGACATATCGACCTAAGATTTGTGCCACTGCTTTTGTCTTGACAAACCCTTCAAAACGAGGGGTCACTCAATAGGGGTTTGCGTTTAAAAATTTGGGGCTGCCCCCAAAATCCCCTATTTTGGGGGCTGGGGCAAAATTTTGAATACGATAAAAACATCCACTTTTCAATCTAATAATGGTATCTGGAGTTCGGCTTACCCAATGTAACCCATTTAAAAGGTAAATTATGGGTATCCACACTGGATTTCGTTTGCCCATCTCGAAATTTAAAATGGCCGCCATTCTGGTTAGGGGTAAGATATCGACCTCAGGTTTACGGCATTGTATTTCTTTTGACAAACCCTTCAAAATGAGAGGTCACTCAATAGGGGTTGCTATTAAAAACAATTAAGTTACCCCCTACCCCTACCCCCCCTGAGGGGGTGAAAAATTTTTTCTGATGCAAAAAATTCCGGAACCTTGGTTAACAGTCAATGCCACAAACCAAATATTTCTATCTATTTTGGTTTAAAAAATACAGATTTGTTTCCATACTTAATTTACACACTGTATATATATATATATATAAATGTATTATATATACGTCCATAAACGTGATAACTTGAGTAATTTTTGTCTGATTTTGATAAAATTTGGCATGAAAGTGTTAGGCGCGATTCTCCATAATGAGTTCGCGAACCAGCATGATCAGACCAAGGGAACCCGGAGTTTTATAGGATAAAAATAGTTTTTTCCTCAATTTTAACCCCTATAACATAAATCTTTGTCTTTAAAATATTTTAAAGAGTAATTTAAAGAGTAAAGAGTATTTTAAAGAGTATAAAAAACAAATTAATATCTTAAAATGTTTTGTACGGTTATTGGCTACAGAGACTATTGGTAAAATTGTAAATTTTAAATTCCCATGTGATTCTTATGGAGAAAAAGTTAACTGTTCTAGTGTGGTCGTTTATGGATATATTTTTATGAAACTTGGGCAAATTTATTTATTTTTTATAAAGCTGTTAATATTTTGTTAAAAAATACACTTTATTACCCTCCCTGTAGCAGCATACCTACACCGTAGGTAGTTTCAGGTGCTTGTTAAACCTAAAGTTATTTAAATAAATTTAATTGAAAGCTCTATTAGGTTATTTGGAAATTCGCTTAGTCTGCAGGTTTTCTGTGGCGGGTTATTGATATACTGTATATATTTTCTTATACTCCAAATAATCTAGGTACTCCATTTTGATGTAACTAGCACTTGGTCAATGACACTGAACTGAGCTCTATCACAACGCAATTAAAAGATAACGATTATGACTGTGAGCTATTTGCAGTTTTTTATGTTTTGTTTACTATCTCTTCACTCTTTCGTAGGGGGTGAGTGGGGGGTATGCATGTGGTTGCTAATTATTTCCTTACTAATAAAATATTTATAATTAAGTTACGGGGGCTTATTATAGCCAAACTCTCAGTTGAAAGAAATTCTATTTAGGGTCCATATTTGTATTGCAGTTAATAGTAAAAACAAAAACCAAATAATCTTTCGTTAAATTTAGCTTTCTGCAAGATTTTCGTTTTATTTTTAACAACAGAGAACTAAAAAAAGTTTTATCAAATATACTTTGAGAGGAATGAAAATGTTCGGAATTTAATAACGAATTCCAATATAACATTCTTTTAGTTAATATGAAAACAATTAACTTGCTAATGAGCTAATACCGGCATGATGTCGACTTAGACCTGCCCCCTGGCAGGCCTAAAGTTGGGGACTAAACTCACTGATTTTTATGACGAAAACATATCTCTTAGTCCCGAAATTGGTCTCCCAAACCCACCGAGACTATCTCTTAGGCTGGCGCCTAAGTCTACTTGACTCCCAAACCAACAATTTAGGCACGAGATTATCCCTGCACAAGTTAGGCGCGCGCCTTACTGATCCCGAGCTCACAAACCCGTTTTCGAGGCGGCAGCCTAAAATACCGGAAATATCCGGATTTAGTCGCGGACTAGCGCTAATACCGAGCTCCCAAACCGCCCCTTAGAATGATTTTGGAGTAGCCTATCTTGTTTCGGCTATGTTTACAGTAGTAAAACATGTCTCACACTGCTTACATCAAGATAAAAAACAAAACCTCTTAATCATTTGCAATGTCAAAACAAAAAATTATAAAACAACTTGAAGCAATATTTACATGCAAACGATTCATTAAATAAGAACGCCTTTGTAAAACGCTACATCAACGTGCTGCTGTATTGCATTGAGTTTCTGCTGCCATTTTTTGTATATGGATACTGACTCTCTCATGAATTGAATCGTTTTTTGATTACCACTGAATCGAATCAGAACTTCAATGCATCGCACACCCCTAGTCTTAGACAGTAAGCCTCTCACCACTCTGATTTTGCTAGAATTGTAAGGCTTGTTTAAGATTGTGGTGGTGTTTCAAAGAAAATGACGATATTGCTAGAACAATCACATCTTGTCTATACTTCAGTTGTCCTAGAAATCCTACTTTTATACAAATACAGGAGAGTCCACCTTATCCGAGGTAAATGGGATCAAAGGCAACCTGGATATGTAAAAACATGATTAATAAGGAAAGTGTTAAGAATATTGAGGATTAGTTAGTAATGGTGAACCATCGTATGACTGAAGAGGACATAGTCCTATAACAGCATCAGTCCAGTAGGGTTTCAGCTCTCGAGACTGAAATGTCCGCAGAAGGCGGATATATCTGCTTCCCTTCTGGAACATCAAAAACCATAAGCGGAACTATCCGCCACCCGTCCTTTATCGCCAAAGACTTAGGCGGATATATCTGTAAACAGTCCGTGAAGGGTTAAAAGACTAATAATAACAAAAAATACAATAAAGTTGTAACATCAACAACTTTATTGTTCTTTTCTGCCCATTGAACAATTCCGCCGATATCGTGATTCATCAAGTGTATAGTTTCATTTTCATGCTCATTTTAAAATAAGAATAGATGTACAAGTCGTTATCTTTACATAGTGTAGTACTGTACTGATGTCATTGTTATAAATAGTGAAAAGCAGAGGACCAAGAATTGAACCCTGAGGAACTCCCACTGCTTTCGGCTCTGAAGAATTGATTGAATTCTCAGAGAAACCTAAAAGTTGGAGTATAGCTAGATGTAGCAGAATGCTATGGTTTACGGGATTGAAGGGTTTACTGAAGTCAATGTCAAATAATGTTAAGATAGTACATGGCTAAGATCCATAGCAAATCGTATGTCATCAGTTATATGAAGCATTGCTGTTTCAGTGCTATAAGATTTACAAATACATTATACCTCCGCCGCAGCAAACCTGCAGACAAGCGAATTTCAACTTGTCTGATTAAATTTTTACTAAAATATTTCCATAAATAAGACATATTTATTCCCAATATAAATAACATTAAATTTAACGAGTGCTTAGGTTTGCTGCTACGGGGAAGGTAAAACATGTTTTTTGACGATACATCAATAGTACAGGATGAAATAAATAAATTTGCCAAATTTTATCAACATATATCCATAAACAAGTGAACTACAACCGTTTTCATTTTCTCCATAAGAATAACATAGGAATTTAAAATTACCCTTTTTTTATTTTCTCCGCGACTGTTAGGCATACAATGATGTTTCAATATATATTTATATATATTAATATATATTTTAACTAAGTTAGATGAACCGATGAATTATTGTACCGTTTGCCTGCGATGAAACTGAATGGCACCTAGTTCTTTTGGCTCTGCGATGGACTGAGTCCCGCCGAGCCTTTAAACCAATGATCTACGGTTGACAATTAGAGTGTTATTGTCATATAATTTTTAAATAGTTTCATTAAGGGAATCGAACATATCATCTCCTTATGTGAATTTTTAGTCTGTGCTGGGCTTTTTAATAACACAATACATGTCCCAAATATCTTATTTATTGAAAACACACTTTTTTAATGCTACAATTTACACAGCAAAACAACTACTCAACCTCTCATTACCACGGCCATTTTACTTCTCTTTTTCTATACAACTCAAAGACCTTCTTGATATAAAAAAAACTTCTTTTTTTTCTAAACTCAAAGGCAACAAAAGAGTTGATAATACAAACAAAAATATATATATATATATAATAATTTTAAATGAATAATGTTAAAATTATTTATCTCAACACCTTACTCCAGGGTATGTATGGTAACACCAATGGGTGTGTATGGCAGTCCAAGGCGTTAAATTTATATCAGACAAAAAAATTGCTTCATTAAAATTGTTTAATCTCTGTAAGGCACAGTTCACATGAATGACTTATCTAGCTGACTAGGTAGCAGATCACAGGATCAATTGGAGCCGTTCACACGAGCATACGGTGAGGGCGATCGAGCCACGTTCGAGCCTGGTGTCACAAACCATCCCCAGACCCCACTTCCTAGCCAAGTGTTGTGACTCATCGCAGCTAGCTAGTCACCCGCTCTACTGCTAGTCGCGCTGCAGCTCGCATACTTCCCTTTGTTTTCATTGTGCGCCAGTGATGGATCCAAGTGGCTTTGATATCGATATTTTCATCAAAACGGTGAAGCTACGATAAAGTTAAGAAAACAAATGCGAGGGAGGAAGTTTGGAGGAAATTATCTTTTGGTTACAATTTAGTATTTTGTTTGCTTTCCGTTATTGTAAAATAGCGTTATTGGTCGAAAGAAAAGTAGTAATGTTCTAAATTGTATACAACTTTTTGGTGATTGTATTACAAATCAAACAATACGAATAAACAAAATATAAATTAATTGATAACCGACTAAGAGGTTTCTAAAATAATTTGATATTGGCCTATTTCCTCTTAACAATGAAGTTTTTTCATACAAACTTTATAACGGTTTAATTGATAGTTTGTTAGCTGAATTTCATTTTTCTGATGCAAATTTAGTTTCGGAAAACTTTAATAATTGTCTAAAGCATCGTTACTGTCCAAAACATCAGTCACTTACCTTTGACGCAAAAAAAGCAAATATTTACAGCAAAACATCGACATATCGAAAACATCGTTTATCAATACACATTCATTTACGTCACACCTGCTATCTAGTCCGTGGACACTGGTGTGTTGCCAGGTCACGAGGAATGCAAGTCAACTCGATTTGACACTTGTGTGAACCCTGCCTAAGAGTTGAGTTTTGGGCTTGGGAGCTCTCGTGACGGGCACAATAAATAAGGTCATGTCGAGTAATGGCAGGGACTGGAAGCTTCCAGTCAGACGGCCAGCTGGCCGTGGTGGACTGAAAATTTGGGATCACTTAAAATAATAAGGTCTAGTCCGGCCAGATGCCCCCACTCCTGGAGGGCGGTAGGTAACATATTCAGGTTTTTTAAAGCTCGAGGGATCTTCACTTAACCAATAACCATTGGTTTCAATTTCAAACTTTCCAATAAATTGTAACATTCCAGAACCTTAACCCTGTCATTATTCTTTTATATATCCAGGTTGCTATCTGCTCATCTCTTGCTGCTAACGTTTTAGATGGCAACATTCTGTAATTTAGGCCTGTTTCATTGCAGTAAAGATCCTTTCTGAGGTTAAAAATGTTTTAAAATTAGGGTTCCTGATTATTTTTTACTCGTTTGAATTTCCCAACAGCTTTTCTCCACTCTTTTGAAATGTCTTATCCCAAACCTCTATTTCCATCGGTCTAAGCCTCCCAATGCTAACAGTTAAAAGTTCATTGCCATCTTTTAAATGTGATTGCTTTGGCTTTGATTTCCTAGTAGCACAAATATATATTAAATACATATGAATAAATATATTTAAAATCTATTTTATATATCTCAAGTGTGTATTAATGTCAATTTTATATAATATTGAAAATATATTAAATATAAAAAAAATATGTTTTTGAATATATTAAATATTTAAAAATATGTTCTAATAATATATTTTAGTGAATATGCACTCACATTTTTTCAAAGTTTTCCGACATGAAATTATATTAAAACTACTGCTCTGATGAGTCCAACCTTCAATTTCAGATGTTTTACACTACCAGTCTCTCACTTTCACTTCACCTTACGCTACACCTAGTTCTTTAGCCACTTTAATAATAGACTCTCCATTGTCAAGATGTTTGATTGCATTCAATATAGTTTCTATTAAAACAGTATGTTTTTGTTAACCACTCATCATGTGCTAAAAAATACCACCACACAACTCACATTGTACTAGTAGCTTTAGTGTCATTGACATCTAAGCAAAGCAAGCTATGAAATGGAGGTAACCAAACAAAATGTCTCGAACGCTCTCGACTTTGGCCGAACACTTTTGACTTCTGCCATTGCTTACAGCCACTGCTAACTTTATTGATATCTGTCAAACTCCAATTCAACGTAATTTTAAAATCTTTTTTATTTTGAAGATGTGCAAACCCGGCATTGATGGTCTTAACCCGGCTTGAATGATCGGGTCTCTACTGTACCAGCATCTTAATACTTGAGCTTACAATATACACTGTTAGTCTCAAAAATATTTAATTTATGGTTTTTTACAAGCTTTAATCATTTGTGAAAGTTTTAATCAATTCCAAAAGCGTCACAGCTTTGAACTTACCGTAGTAAAATTGGATTATTCTCTAAGCAATTAATACACTTATGGCACCAGTTCAGCAGCATTAAACACAAAGATTACTACAAGACTTAAAAAGTGTGAAAACAAAAACAAGTTTTTTGGTGATTTATGGGATTAAATTTTAAAAATACAGTAGAATCCCTCTTATCCGGACTCCTTGGGACCGAGGCCAGTCCGGATAACGGGTTTTTCTGGTTAAACCGACGTCCCCAAAAACTCGTTAAAATGGATTGTTTACCGTGATATTCGACTTAAGTTTAGGAGAGCATTGTATTTAGACACATGATTCCTGGTCTCAAATCTTTCCCACGAGAACAGTCGGTTCAGTACCACCCACTTCCTGCCGATCTAGTCCAGTTAAACCAATTTGCTGATAAAAATTGTCCGGTTAAAAGGTGTCCGGAGAAGAGGGAGTCTACTGTAGAAAATATTGATTATTTCTTTTACTCTGTTGTGTAGGACCTAATAAAATAAAAAATTTTAATAATATGTAGATACAAATATTTATAAATCTTGGAAAGGTTTATAATAGTGTTTATATTTAAGAAAGAGATAATGTGCAGAAGTTTTCACGTTTCTTTTGTGTTTATAAATGAATAGAATAATATTTGACCGGTGTGCCGCCCACCATTACTCTTTGAGTTTATTGTATCAAAGTAGGTTGTGCAAATCCACCAAATCAGGTTGTTTAACCTTGGTGGTAATTGTTTCGTGGACTGTAATATTTCTGAATTGTACAGTTGTTTATGAGTGTTACCAATAGGAATAGCTCAAAATCCACTACCCAGAAGACCTAGCACTAGCTTGGATAGAGAGCTAAATTTGCTTTTGTAAGATATACATGTCTGCAAACTGTTATTGATTTGTTATTACATTTTAATTATTAGACTCAGTCCACAATTGTAAATTCCATGTGGTTACAACTAATACTATACACTTAATATACAACAAACAAATGTGATTTTTGAAAGACAGTCACTCCTAATTTGGCAACTGCCATAGGCAATGTAGTAAACCAATTTTGTAAAATGTGTTACAGCACACACTATCAGATCAACATGGTTAGGTTCAGGAAATTAAAGCAATCCATATTAGAGATAAAAACAACTCAATAAATAGAGTGTAGGGATTTTAGCTACAACAGTATATAAAAAATGCATTTCAAAGTATTCCACAGTATTGCACACAAAGAATCTGTTCTCTTGTACATGAAAGTTAACATAGCCATTTAATGAAATTTTTGACTAAACGGAAAATGTGGAAAACAAACCCTAATTCATCAGCTCCCCATTATAATGCACTTTGCTTAATCTGGATAGTAGTTCGATTAATCTAACTGATACCTTGGTGAGTTGGTAGCCCGAGGGACCATGAATCTATGACTGATGCCAGGTGTGTCCTGGTGCTTACCTCTAAACTTTATCGGTACTGTTGACTCTTGTACTCTACTGTGGCTCACACCTTGTTGTGCTGGATAAGTTGGCCATGAGTGGCATACTTACTCACAACATACAACGCATCCAGGTCAAGCTTCTTGGCATGGATAATACCCTGGACGAGATGTGACACACAGGTCTAATTGTTTTCACCCTCTGTAATCCTATAGTGGTTTTGGGCCTCAAAGTGGGTCCTTTCCCAAAGCAAGGAAGTGGAAAAAGTGTGTTATGCATTGTGGGGTGTGCCTGGGCAGTAGATGCAATCAGGTGACACATCTTTGCCCATACTGAACAGGTACGATCACAAAGATCCGTGTCCTGTCAGAAATTGGCTTGACTTGCTGAATCAGTCACCTGGTCCAGCGTTCCAGTGTCTCCTGTTCCCAGCTATTTTACCAGAGCTGGCAGGTGCGGGTGCGCTCCTCAATTCTTGCCTGGTCCTCTCCACGCCACTGATAAATTGACTTCCGCTGCTAATTTATATTGATAATGGTTGATTGATTGATAATTTATAATGGATATTTTGACGGAAATGACTCTAGCGACCACCAGAACAGCGGGTTTGAACACTGTTCTATATAGGTGGATGCTACTATGAGTGCTACCTGATGCTGCAATCGGGCTAGCCGCATTCTGTATACCTCCTTATTGAGTGTGTCTGCCCACACTTCCGCACCTTATAGCAGTACGGACTGGACCACAGACATCAACAACCTTCTGCAACTGGACCACGGACCTCCCACATTGGTCATTAACCGGCTAAGGGAAGAATCCACTTGTCTGCCCTACGGAAGATCTGGTCCCGCCAACTAAGCTTACGGGCTGAGTAGAGAACTTGAGCGGCACCAGAAGTGACACCCATCGTCCAGGGGTTCGTTGTGTCATAAATTAAGTGACAGATCCTATATTATGTGCATAAGGTATGCCGGGAGGTAGAAGATGCTCCCCAGAGCGAATAGCATATCACACTACCTCGCGGAATTAAATGCGTTTCACACATCGAGTGTTACGAGCAGCACAACCTGATGAAAGTAGTGGTTGAAATTCTCAGTTCTCATCACGGCTCGCATCACCTCAATAGCGTCAACTGTTGACCGCCCTTTCCTGAAGCTGTACTGATGAGGGGACAGGTCCCCTGCAGTAACCACAGCTGAATATTCAGTTGTCAACGGATCAACTTCTTGAGAGCTTTCCCAAATGTGTCCAACACACAGAGAGGTCTGTAAGAGGATGGCAGGTCTGGGTCTTCCCTTCCCTTCCCCACGAGCACAAGCCAAGCTGTTTTCCAACACCCCCTCGGCCAGACAACATTATACATGCTCAAAATAATCTGGGGATTCTTCAAAAACCTACTTAAGGGCCTCGCCGGTTACCCCATCAGGTACAGGAGCCTTGTTGTTCTTCAGGGATAGAACAGCCGCCTCCAACTCCTCAAGACTGAACAGTGGGACATCGTCCACCCTTGTGAACTCCCACAGTGGGTACAGCATGTGAGGCGGGAAATGGGACTTGACTATCCTCTCCATTATGGCCCCGTCAATGACAGAAGGTCATGGACCTTGTCAGTCGGTGCCAAGTTTCTGGGTTACAGGTTTGTAACCCAGGCCCCACTGATAGGAATTGACATTGTCTCTTATTTCTCCCAGCAACTGTGTTTGCTATGGTTGATTGCCCAGCGTAGAGACATCCTAGCCACCTTGTAAGCCTCCGACTTAGGGCGTCTGTATGCGAATTCCTCGGCCCTATTAGCAAGTCATCTGGCTCTCAAGGAACCGCAATGCAATTCCATAATCTCGGCAGTCCACTAGTACACAGGTCGCTGATCGCACCTGGATCTCCTGCGTAACATAGACTCATCGCAACTCACAAGCTGAGACAATCAGACCCAGCTATATGCGTAGTATTCTTGTCAGCAAGTACTTTATCCTTACAAAGGAAACAGGACTCGACTTGGCAGTCCTTACGAGTGTGACACCCTTGCAGTTTCGTTAAACCAAGTAGGTACTTAAAACACCTTGTTTCTTCTACCCTCCGTCTGAGCCTGCAGTTTACCTAGCCGATCCTCTGTTGCTGGAGTGTCAATACCCTACTGGCGTGTGCGTCTGCCATTTCGGCGACCACCACCGCTGCCGACTCCTGTTTGGTAAGGTGAGTCACACCCTAAGAACAGCCATTTGTCCGCTAAGCTCTGAGACAGCTTTCTTTAGGGCCTCGAATGTGTCACCCTCCGTCGACACACAACCAATCTCGAACCTCAATTGATATGTTAGGTTTGAGAGCACGGACGGTGCCCTGGCCTTCCACAGCTGGATGCCTCCCTTCAGTTCTACAGCAACAGTGTGTTCATTTGTATACATTATTATTATTACCATAACTGTTATTGTTATAATTGTTACTGAATTTTAATATACAAAATCATTATATGCAGTAGTTTAATTTAAGACTTTTAATTATTAGGAATTAAAGCGTAACTTTAAAACATAAAATTTATTGCGAACATTATAGGCTTACTAAATCACTTAGTCATTTTTTTCTCAAATAAAGTGTAAAAGTAAACAAAATAAAATAACTAACAGATTTGATTTCATATCTTTACCCGGGTTTATTTATTTTGTTGTATGTCTAAGAACAGTGGGAGGCTTTTGGTATTGCAACTACTGATTTTTTGGCACTGTCAATGTTAGGTGTAGCTTAGCGCAGCGTTGCAGTTTTACCATTTTTTGGGAAATGGGAATCCACTCGATACACGATTTGACAATAAGGCACGCTTCAAACTGGATTTAGAGTCGAGACAGCGCCTGCATTCACTCGAACACTATAAGAATCGGCGACCGCTTATCGCATATCTCGTGAGACTTCTGTGGCTACTCTTTTTTCTGTGGTTAAGGACCTTATATTAGAGAGTTGGCATTTTTGTATAATTCGACCCTTTCATTTGGTTAAAATAGGTTATTCAACACTAATAAACTATTAATATTATTATTTAAAAAATAATAATTCGTGTATAACACGAAACTAATGGTCCGTGAAGTTAGTGCACCCATGTTAGAGTATCCACTTTTGTTCATACCAATCATTAGTTCTTCGTTATTTCTCGATAGTCCCCAATATTTTTGTTAGTTCTCAAAATTAAAAAGTTATAAGGCCTTTAACGTGGGTATGCTAACTTCACACCTATGGAATTTCCAACGGGCACCGTTTTCTAACGAAAAATGCTTATCTGTATATACCAATTGTTAGTTCTTCGTTAGTTCACGATAGTTTTCCTCATATTTTGTTTAGTCCTCCAAAAATAAATAAGTTATGAGGCATTCAATGGTTACACCAACTTCATACCTAAAGAATTTCCAGCGGTCACCGTTTTCTGACAAAAAATGCTTATGTCTATACCAATTGTTAGTTTTTCTTTAGTTCTCCAATATTGTTGTTAGTTCTCCAAAAATCAAAAATTAGTTCCTTGTTAGTTCTTGAAAGTTCTTGCATATTGATGTTAGTTCTCAAAAAATAAAAAAAGTTACAAGGCGAAAAAAAGGAACATACATAAATCCTAGTGCGCACCTTTATCTAAAGAAAAATATTCAAATCTATATAGCCTACTTATCGTTACTACTTTGTTTATTCTCGATAGTTCTACCGGATTTTTGTCAGTTCTACAAAATATAAAACAATGTTATGGCCGATAATAACTGGTATCATTAATCTGACACTCCGATTACCGCACCTTCATATGAAGAACAACGTTATAGCTTTGTTTTATTTTTTTAGAACTACCGGTAACGAAAATCTTGAAGGAGTGTCAAGAGCAACAAAGAAGTACCCGTTGGTATATAGATACAACCATTCATGGTCAGAAAACGGTGCCCGCTGGAAATTCTTTAGGTTTGAATTGGCGTAACCACTTTTAATGACTTATAACTTTTTTTATTTTTGGAGAACTAACAACAATATTGGAGAACTAACGAGAATTAATGAAGAACTAACGATTGGTATATAGATGTAAGAATTTTTCATCAAAAAATGGTGCCCACTGGAAATTCTTAAGGTGTAAAGTTGACATAACCATGTTTAATGACTTATAACTTTTTTGTTTTTGGAAAACTAACAAAAACAAGTTACTCAACAAAAAAAGTTTTAGTGCGTTGGAAATTTGAAGTTGTTTGGGGCACTTTTTATGCCTCGTAAGTTTTTTATTTTTGAGTTTCAGTAAAAATATTATAAAACTATGGAGAACTAACAAAGAACTAATGAAGAACTTAATATATGTAACCATTTTTCATCAGAAAACAGTGTGCGCTAGAAACCGGATGTGTGATGTTAACGTATCCACTTATTAACGGTTTTTTTTTTTTTTTTGGAGAACTAGCAACAATATTGGAGAACTATCGAGAACTAATGATTAGTATATAGATATAAGCGTTTTATGTCAGAAAATGGTGCCCGTTGGAAATTCTATAATTGTGAAGTTAGCGTACCCACATTTTACGCCTCGTAACTTTTTATATTTTTTGAGAACTAGCAACAATATTGGAGAACTTAACAAATAGTATAAAGATATAAGCATTTTTCGACAGAAAACGGTGCCTGCTGGAAATTCTAAAGGTGTGGTTAGCGTACCCATGTTGAATGCCTTATAACTTTTTTTTCTTTTTTTAGAACTAACGAAAATATTAGGAAACTGTTGAGAACTAATGAAGAACTAAACTAACGATTGATATATATATATATATATATATAAGCATTTTTTGTCAGAAAACGGTGCCCGCTGGAAATTCTATAATTGTTAAGTTAGCTTTTTATTCCTCGTAACTTTTTTATTTTTCGAGTGTCAGTTACAATATTATAAAACTATGGAGAATTAACAAAGAACTAAATATATGTAAGCATTTTTCATCAGAAAACGGGGCACTAGTAGCCAGAAGTTTGATGCGTACCCACTTTTTATCGGCTATAACTTTTAGCGAATTTCCCTATAGGGAAGTAGCTATTACCGTAGGTGGCATGGTAAGACCTAGGCCCGGGACCGATTTACTTTTTCATTTTTATGTCCCTAGAGGCCAAAAACACCATTCGTTCAAATTTTTATATATGTATATGTTTTTATATGTGTTTTTATATATGTAACTTGAGTCATTTTTGTCCGATTTTGATGAAATCTGGTTTAAAGGTGTAAAGCGGGATAAACTTGAATGAGTTCGGGAACCAGCATGATGATCGGACCATGGGAACGTGGTTTTACGGGGGGTTTGATGGGGTATTGGTTTTTCTCACTTTAGACCCTCAAAACAAAAAATTTCCCAATTTCTCTTTAGACCTTTTTAAAGAGTTTAAAAAAACAAATAATTTAGTATACCAAAGTATTTTTGTTCGGTTATTGGTAACAGAGAAAATTTTAAAAATCGTAAATTTAAAATTCCCATGTTATTCTTATGGAGAATATTGTAAAATGTTGTATTTTGCAATTTTGCAATTTTGTATTGTTTATGGATATATTTTGATCAAACTTGGCAAATTAGTTTATTTTACACTAAGCTATTAATATTTGACTAAAAACACACTTTATTAGTTTCCTTGTAGTAGCAAACCTAGGTACTCGTTAAACCTTATTTTATTTAAATATATTTAATGAAAATCAATTCAGACAAATGGAAATTCGCTAAGTCGGCAGGTTTGCTGCGGCGGGGGTATTTTAATTTTTGAGAACTAACACAAATATTGGGGAACTATCGAGAACTAACGATTGGTATGAACAAAATTGGATACGCTAACATGGGTACACGCTAACTTCATGGAGCTCAAAACAAATACTTAACATTACGTAAACACGTAAATAAACATCATAAAAAATGTCTTTGCTTGAACTGAATACTTAACGGCAACAAGGCCTTATTACAAACCGGACAGAGCTGACAGTTAAAACTTTCTTCATCTGATCCACGAGGATGACAGTCTATAAAGGGAGGGAGTATGATTAATGTGGATAGTACAGTACCTACATATTTTACTTCGGTTAGGTTTTGATTTATTTTAAAGTAGTTTGTCTTAAACCATTATCTACTATGAATTGTTTTTAAGGACCTACAATTAAAATGAACAGTTTTCCTCAATTCAACATTGAAGCATGACATTATTTCAATAAGACCAACTTCCTACTTGACTGTGTGAGTGGGAGGGGGCCTTTGACATGATTGAACCCAATAACTTTAGAACAATAGTTTTAGTTTTTGGAACTGTTGCAGGGATCGTTCGCTAGGAGCGCTGCTGTAGGGACGCGCGGCGCTCAAGTTAACAGAACCACGATTGGCGCCAGTCCTGTATCGACGTTCGATGTAGTTGGTGCGAGTGATAGTGGAAATTTGGTGACGCGTTGGTCAGTTATGTGAATTAAAGTTTAGTGATTTTGTGATACAAAAAAATCTTGTGAGTGTTTTGAACCAATTTACACGATAGTTTGTGAGTTATGGCTACCGGATCTACCGAAGCGGCGTTTTCTTCCTCCTCGCCGGCGCTCCACAGTTTCAATTCAAATTTATTAAAATCTGATGCCAACAAGTTTTGTTATGGAGCTCAAGTTTTGGCCACGGCTTCAACGGACAGTTTCTGGGAAGATGATCCGGAAGAAAAAATTAAGAAGAAAGTGTTATCGTGTAAAAGTATTTTCCATACGGGCCGGTCCCTCCAGATAAAACATCTTCCACGAGACGTCACGGAAGCGGTATGTTAATTTAAACTTTCTGCATGTATTTTTCTTTATATTTAAAGTTACAAGTACCTAGTATACATTTTCATGTTTTCACTAATCTTTAAAAGAACATATGTTTTAAACTAATCACGTCCACACAGGTAACAGACCACTTTTCTGAAATGGATTTGTGTTTTTGTTCAAATGTGTTATGTATTAAGTTATTGCTTGTAAATTTGTCATAAAATACTCAGTTGTCTACATTGAACACTTATCTTGCTCAATGCTTTAAATAATCTCGTTTCGACAAAGAGCAAGGCCCAGGACAGCTGTTTTATTCCATTGTTGTCGCTTTGTTAGCAACCCACCTGTGCAAGAGCAACTAACTACGGCTTTGTTACATTGAATTCAAACTACTAGTTTGTGTGCCCCGTCTTTTACACTTAAAATTGTTTTTTAATACATTACTACTGAATAGGCCTACAGTTATTGTCAATATAGGCCTAGTTCACCAACTTTAAGCGTTTTGGTTTATTAAATTATCTGAGGCACAAAAAGTACGTCAAATAACACTTATAATAATTTACACTTATACTATTTACTCACAAGATGGTAAGTGGTGATCGAATTCGATTAGACACTCCAATCGAAATCGATCACCACTTACCATCTTTGATATGTATACCGTCTCAAACAGTATATGGGTAGTAAACAGTATAAGTGTAAATATATATCTTCATAAGTGTTATTTGACTTATTTTTTGTGCTTTCAGGTAACTAAATAATACGTACGATGCTGATCATGAAGTTATTTATTAATTTATTGATTGCCTCAAATGCAATCAATCTTAACCAATGCAATCATTATTTATTTACTCATTTCCACGGGAGGTGGCCAATTTATAAAATATACAATTTCAATTAGGCATAATTATAATACATTAATTAGGTATTGCTTTTTACGATTTTCGGGAACAATTATAAACCCCGTCCCAATATAGAAACTATTCAGTATATTTAAATAACGACGTTTGAGAAATTTACTGGATGCTAAAGTCGCAAACAATTCGGATTAGTGAGTTACAAAACTCATGTAATTCCCTAGCTTCGATGCGTGCAATGCAATACAATTTCCACATAGTCGACCCCTGCATCCCCTATGGTTACTCTCCCCTATGGAACGTGGTACCCCGCCCACTTGCGTGAGTCATTCTCGAGCAGTCGTAAATATTTATTTATGTAGTCTTCGTTTTACATGTCACAGCAAAATGATTAGCCTACTATTTCTACGTAATCTAGTTATCAGGTCGACTCTGACAACTGTTATCATTGTAGGCCTATGTGTTTATTTTTTTATATGTATTGCGACTTTAAATGTTAATATCCCAGAACCAGATTATATGGAACAGTTTTATTTTAATTGGTGATAAATTTAATTAAAAGTATGGCATAATGGTAATCCCTCATCTTCCTGGCGTCCAAGTTTGCAACATTCAACCCTTGTATGTTTGGACTATTATTTAGCTCACATCTGATGATGACTAATGGTTTGTTGGAATGTCATTACATTGTGATGGACATATGATAACCGTTATCTTCCCTTACTGGATTGAGGGTAGTTGCAATCCCAGCTGTTCATGTTTGTTTTCGAGATTTTCAGTTGTTACAAGTCTTCGATGATGGATAAATGAGTTTAAAATTTATCGTTGGTCGTTTTCTATTACTGCTAATTGTTGTGCAAGTGCTAATGTTGTTCCGACGTGTGTATTTGTATCTTTCTAGTCGTCATTGTGTGTACAGATGTGTATTTATTTAGCGTCAGTTTTGTAGTCTGCGAGTGTACAACAGTTCCTAGTTCGGAGTTGTGTTAACTTTTTTAACACTGAGAGGATGGGGGTGGGATTCGACTTGGACTAAGTAGGCTTGCAGGATACTTTTAATTGTTTTTGTGAAATTAACATTGAGCCCCTAGCTAGTTTTTGTTAGCCTACACGGATGGCGCGGCTCGGGAACCTAGAGGGGTGGACTTATGTTTTCAGTACCGCTAGTATCGCACCCTGTTGCTAGGCGAAGGTGGTGATTTTGGGGTAGTCGAGGGAACTGCTCTCTCCCCTCGTGGTGGAGGCTCCAAACATTCTATTTTTACCCCTGCCACGTTCTTGTTTGTACGAAGTCTGTCCTTCAACTTCAATTTAATCAATTACAGTCTGGCAGACGCTGAATCTGGCGCGCCACTTGTTTGATTCCGGACCCAAACGCTGCAACTGCAACATTTTGGCCTCAGTGTGTTTTAGAATCGCAGAGACCTCTCAAACCTGAGGCATTATATGCGGAAATTGGCTTAGATATGCCGTTGACTGTAGTAGAATAACCATTGGAACACAACAACACTACCAGTTTTCGAAGACGTTATCAGTGACCGAGTATAGTCAGGCGGTCGTGGCCAATTCATTTCTAGTTGGGCTGCAGTCAACGGAGAACCCTCATGATTTGTGTAAATTATATAATAGTTTAATAATTTCAAGTTTGCTATTTCATATTTTGGCTTTTTGAGCATTCCCATATCCATTGTTGTGGATGTAAGCGGAAAATATCGTATCAAATTACAACGGGTGCGTCATTTGATATTTCTTTCTGTGGCGTAATAAATGTTAATGGTGCTGTAATGATGTATTTTTGGTTAAAGGACATGGGTTGTCAAATTTGGGACACGCATCTGTCGACGTGTGGGGAAGTCTATGATATCGGAAGCTATACGGTACGCGCGGGACTTAGTATACTTATAAAAACTACTAACCTATATAATCTTGGTACTTTTTTATGCACATGATTTCATTAATACTGGTATTGTATTTTATTCTCGGTTATTGTTTTAATATACTGTATATGCAAGTATTGATTTTTTGTAGTCGAGATTTTGCACATCTATATAAAAGCCCTTTTCGGGAAGACATGTGTATCTGTGCCTATGTATATGTGAGCCTCCTGGTTTTCCGGACCCAGTGACATGCTTAATGCTTGAACTTGCTCAACTTAAAAGAGCAGTAACTTGGTATTTCGCGTTGGTGTAGCCTGCTGAGTTTAGTTTACCGCGTGACAGACAGGACAGCTAATTTGTTTCTAGCTAAACCAACGCCCTGTTGTCATAAACATCCATTCTTTTATTATTCATAACATAATACACTAGGGTTATAAGGGCGTGTGGTTTGAAATGTAATTCAAAGGAATCTTTGGAATTGTGCGCTTTGGTCAGTATATCAGAGAACTTTAGAAATTTCGTTTCTTCAGCTTATAAGAATCGTAATGGCATTGCGAATTTTCAAAAGTATGCGTTTTGGGATCTGCATTAGGTTTATCTTTTCATTCCATGAAAAAAAACATTGTTCAACTACGGTACATAGGCCCTAATACCGGTGGGAGGTACGATGACAATAATTTGACGTAAAGCTTCGGAAGACAATAACTCGGGTAGTTCGGACCTAAAATGTTGACGATTTATAATCACGAAAATTTTATTTATACTAAAAACCAATTCCGGACGTGTGAGAGCACAAGCAAGTACACATGTTTAATGTTCATTTGATCATTGGTCCTTGTATATTCAACTTGTCGCTTGTTATCAATTGGGTTATCACAACTTTCAGATAGTGACATCCTTTCTTTGTCCAAGTGGTCTTCATCATCCAGCAATTGGTTTTGACATTTAATTTTTAAACGATTTTCATAATTTTTTATACGTCTTTTGATGGTGCATTTATATTATTGTTTTAAAATTAAATAGGTCCACGGGTAATTTTCCTAAATAACTGCTGAACATTTCCAAAGGCCTATCGACTCAGGTGACGAACGGATGAATGTGCCTTTACTCGCTGGATCCAAGGAGTAATTTGACAACTCATCGTACTCACCAGTTTAAATTTTTAGTGTTGTATTTCAAAAAAATTAGATGCAATAAATTTATTATTTCCCTTGTGTAGGAACGTTGTTTCTTGTTTGCTCTTAAATCTTAAGGGGATTGTTTCAACTTGTAATGAACGATTTTTGTGATATTTTTTGCATTATTTGCAGATAAATCGGGGAAGCAGAAGCGAACTTTTTTACATTTCTGGTCGAATCATAATTTTGAGAGGCAGACGGAATTCATTTTGGGACCAATTTGATATCTCGAATAAAAAAGGTTCGATTTCGATGACATTTGGTAGCCTACAAACGTGTAATCCTACGCTTGTTCAATGAGTTAGCGAACCAGCATGACGGTCTATGGGGAAATAGGTTATTCCAGTTCCAAGCGCAAAGCGTTAAATTTCACAATTTCTTACAAAACCATTTTATAGAGCTTATACAATTGAAGCATTTATATTATTGGTTGCGGAATAAATTGGTAAACCCCTAAATTTCAAATTTCCATGTTATTGGTATGGTGAATAAGTAAACTGTTTATGGTTATTTATTGATCAAATTCGGAAAATGTATCGGTTTCATAAAAAGTTTAATTATTTTACTTTACATTTTATTACCTTTACAACACACTTTTTTACCTTCCCTGTAGCAGCAAACCTAAGCACTCGATAAACCTAAATGTATTTAAATAGGGAATAACTCTTGTCATTCATTATAAAGGGAATCTTGAGTGAAACTCCGATTCGACAAATGTAAATTCACGAAGTCTCTAGGTTTGCTGTGGTTGGGATATTTTCTACTTATAAATTATTTTAGTGCTGCTGTAGGAAATTATTTTTTTTTTGGGGTTGTTCCTATAGTATGACCAATTTAATATTTCTCTTAAATTTCTGGATAGTCTTTGTAGATCTTCAATGTTTCCTAACGAGATAGGCTAACGCCAAGGACTCAGATCATAGCGTGAGAAGCGCAACTCTAATAGCTTTTTCTTAAACTTTGACGTGAAATTTACCTCAAAGGAAATCAACTTTTCACCCAGGGAAATTACGATTATGGAAATTAAAAGGAACTTCGTGTTTTTAAGGCGCGCTACTTGCTACTTTAATCGACTACAGTTCGTGTTTTCTAGGATGAATTAAACCAAGATAAAAGGCATAACACTAGTAAATAGAAGAAACTACGAGAAAGCTAGGGCTATCCATCCATCTGTATACTATGTCTATGTAGTCAACAGAATGAACTGATTACAGTGAACTCATTTCAACCGCAGCTCGCTAAATACATTTTTACAATATGAGACAACCTTATTATAATTATATTATCGTTCCAATTCCAGTCTTCCTCATAGAAATTAGATATCTATGTCAACAAGCTTGTTGGAACGTTGGTCAAGTGCCTGGGGATAGATTTAAAAAATCTTAGTAAATATGATTATGATTGCTATTTTGTTCTTTCATACACATTGTTATATAGTTTTAAGGAGAGCCCCTTTAATGTATGTTACTCAAATTTGTATTGGGGGGATAGTAGAAACTGGATGTTGGGTGGTGCTTCCTCATCGCCACTAGAATCTTAGCTCACATCCCAGGTCCATGATCTTCCCTCGCAGTAATCCTACACTAGATTACTGCAGATGGTGTTGCAGATATGCAGACGTAGCGTCTTCTCACGTGTTTATGGAGGAGTATACACTGTGTGTGCATATGCAACGCAACTCTGCAGGTGTCGGTTTATGCAGTACAAGTTCCTGTTATCCGGCCTACTCTCAAGTACACAATGCTGAGCTCACAGTGAAGTCTCTCGTCTCGTCTGACTTGCACTTCGCCATAATCTCAAACAAGTTTACAATGTACAACCCAGTTGCTGGGATGTCTGGATTCCGATGGTTTACTTTGTAGTGATTTGAAATAGTTATTCTAAATATACTGTATTTTCGACGAATCGCATATGAAAAATTGTGTTGAGCCAGTGGGGTTGCTTTAATAATCACTCTCGATTACAAGGGAAATTGAACAAAATTGACAATTGTTTTGACATGCTGAGCCTCGAACCCAGCACCCTCGTGTCTGAGGTGTATAGCATTACGCTTCGTTTGTATTGACGTAATAGGCAATGGATATTACTGGATTGTTAATGTATATGGCTAGCGATATAATGGATAATCAGAGGTTGTGGATCGTGGTATTGATTCGCGGAGAAGCTGTATGGATTGAACCCTGCTATTTGCAAATAAATCTTTAGAGTATTTTTTTAAAGTAGGAACATGATTGGCAATTAAAACTGCTCTAAACCCTGTCGTTACCAAACTGACTGATACTGATGCAGTAACACCTTTGTATTGCACTGACAATCGAAGGAGTTTTGCCATTGGTCAAACAGTATACTTGATTTAAATTTATATGAAATATAATTTTTTCGAGTTTATTGTGAGACGTTGATTGAATATTTAAATTGATTTTGAAAAATTGTGGATGATGACGAATTGAGAAATTATATCCCTGGTCGGTTTTGTCAGTATCCTAGCAACAGATGACCCGATGTTTAGCATTTATATCTGTGATGTTATCACCAGTATTTGTTTGTTTATATAGATTATGTTAGTTTATCCATCCTTATCTTGCAACTGCTTTCACGCTGCCGATTTTCCCTCGTCGTATTTCATGTTACCCATATTCAGACTATTACTATTTATAAATTAGCCCTTGCGTAGGTTTGCTTAACAATGAGTGAGCGTGTTATATTCTGTCGGGACAAGAAGTTTGTTCGTTCGCCAGTTCGAAATCAAATTTAATACTGTTCAGTTCGACAGTAGGTGTGAATAACAGCTGAGCGACGTCTTCCTAACAGCCAATTGGCAGCCCGGCAGCCCCTTTATCATATTTCGATAAGTCGTGATATTTGATTTGCGTCACAATATTCGCCTCGATGTACAGTAAAAATATCTATTGTGTTTAGTTAAATACATAGCACCTTCAATGGTAAACGAAAATTGTTTGCAATGGCGTTTGAACATTAGTAGTCATAATTAGTTTTACGAGATCTTAAAAAACGGATGCAGTCCCACCCCTAATAGTATTGAGAGTTTAGACATTTTTACATATTGTCGCAACGTAATAACGTAATTTTATCATATATATACTAGGCCTAATTAAAACAATAAGCAGACAATTAAATTGTGCTGGGCTTGGCAGTTGGCCGATATTTTTTCACAGCCTTCATGATCGAGAGTGACGTCATTGTTTTGTCTGCCTTTGGGGTTCATAAAGAATCGAGTGAACGGGCCTCCTAAATCTAAAATGTAAACTTGGTTTGTGTATTTTTTTCTCAATGAAGAATAGTGCTCACATAAAACACGTATGGTTTAGTGTTCGTATTTTAAACTGAACACCAATGCAAGGTGAAAGGATGATTTGTGTAGCTTTGTAACTATGACACTCAGTCTTATATCCAGGATAATTCATTATACAGTATTGTATTAAACGTCAAATGATCGAGAGCACCTCATATAGTTTCACCATATAATCGTTACTCATATCATTTACTCGAAATTTAATTTGAAGCATATAACAAAGCTTCCCCCGAACCACATTTGGAGGCAACATGTGGTATACTTTATATGTCTAGACTTCGGGGGTGGGCGTGTATCTTGTATTTATACATCGATGGGAAGGGCAGAGGGCAGACTGAGGTGTCATTTCACCCCAACTGACTCACACGCCAGTGTCAGAGCTATTGATCATGAACGTGTGGCATGATTCATACAAACACCCACCATACACCATACGGCACGGAGATCATCATATCAATGCAAGAGTTGCCCCGAGTCTTCCTCAACCCTCCACTTTCCACGCGATATTCCGATATTGCAAACTTTTCAATTTGGAAACTCATGCGATTTAGTTTAGTTTTGTTTGTGAATATTTTACGGTTATTTAATTCTTGACATGTTTTCGAGAAGGGTTTCAGTTCTGCCATATCTGTTGCATTTCCATTGTAAATGGTCTCAAGTCTCAGATTATTAAGTATGTAGTTAATCATATTTTAATAATTAAATTATGAAAATCTGTATGCACAGACTACCCAAATAATTTTATTCTGACAAATAATGCTAAACCTACCTCGTCAGGCAATCCTTGTAGTGTCGAATGTGCTACATATGTTTCGGCGGTTATTATCCACTTGATGTGTCGTCAGAATAAATAAGACACACTTTTTACACAAAACATAACAACCACAATGATAAGCCTATCAACTACACGCGTACATGGCAGGAAGCAGATATGCATTGACACATCAAGTGGATCCTTTTGGTAGCCTGACGACGGCGGAGATGTTTAAATAACCGCCGAAACATATGTAGCACATTCGTTACTCCCATGTTAAGGATTGTCTGACGAGGTACGTTTAGCCATTATTTGTCATATTCTCACAATCCTGGGGCTATGAAACTGAATTTTAATTTTATTCTAGTCATATTTCTCTACGCGGATTCTCTCAGTTGTTGCATCATGTGTAATTTTATTTATCATTAAAAATTATTACCACTTAAGGCATCAAAAATGTTAACAATGTAAAATATAAAACTTACTTATGGGGGACTGTTGTATAATGTTATGTTGTATTATGTACTAAAACTGTATTTGTACCATATCACACCATTATTCTGCATTGTTGCAAAACAAATAGTTTTTCGTCTTAGAGTATTGATAAGATTTAATTTAAGGGTTCAATAAGTATTTTATATTGATTATAAATTATAATAATGAAATTGCTTCAGAAAATATTTAAGTGGAGGTATACTAGGGTAGACCAACAAGTGACAACAGACAACAGTAAAGCTATTGCTGTATGTTGAACATTAAAGGACTTCAACAATCACGATTTAACAATACAGTATAGTACAATAATCGACCGTTATTAGGGAAGTAACATCTAAACTAATTGGTATAATGGACAGGCAGCTGCCAGAACGGGAGCCAAAACGATAGTCTCTGCTATAGATAAGTACTACAACTGTGCAGACTTTGGACTCACGAACAGCTTAGTTCGGTTTATGGAGCTCTGAATGTTGGCTATTTATTAATGCCTCGTTTTTTTTTTTTATCAACTAAACTACAACCTTGAAGAGTCATAGTTGAATTTTATATCTATGTTGATACTGTATTAGGATTGTTGCAGAAGAATTTACAAATACTGGTTCTGAATGCCTTTTCACTTATAACAGGGGTGACGTTTTACAATTTTTGAGATTATATTATTCCTACAACTAAAATTTTAATTTTATCTACAGGGTGTCCCGGAACTCTCTACCAATATTTTAGGGCATTGTTCCTGGGTAAGAAACATATCTAAATATCATATTTAAATTGTCCGGAAGTCCTTATTTACTCAGATAGCCGCAATTTTGTTTTTTTCACTTATTAATTTTTTTCTGAAGATTGGTTAAACATACGAAGTTGAAACTTTGCACAAACATTTATGACAACTAGACAAAGCTACAAAAAAAGTATGACGATTTTTCAAATTCATAAAACAAAATGGCGGCTGTTTAAAATTTTGTTTCTTAAATTACTCGAAAACCGTTGATTTTACAAGAATAACTTTTTTAAGGCAATTTTATTACAAATCGATCGACACCTTAATCTTTAAGATCGGACGAGTATTAACTGAGATATGGCAGTTTTAGTGATACGTGACCGCCGGATATTAGTTGCAGCGCATGCTGAAGGCGGTCACGTATCACTAAAACTGCCATATCTCAGTTAATACTCGTCCGATCTTAAAGATTAAGGTGTCGATCGATTTGTAAAAAAATTGCCTTAAAAAAGTTATTCTTGTAAAACTTTTGTAAAATCAACGGTTTTCGAGTAATTTAAGAAACAAAATTTTAAACAGCCGCCATTTTGTTTTATGAATTTGAAAAATCGTCATACTTTTTTTGTAGCTTTGTCTAGTTGTCATAAATGTTTGTGCAAAGTTTCAACTTCGTATGTTTAACCAATCTTCAGAAAAAAATTAATAAGTGAAAAAACAAAATGGCGGCTATCTGAGTAAATAAGGACTTCCGGACAATTTAAATATGATATTTAGATATGTTTCTTATCCAGATACAATGCCCTAAAATATTGGTAGAGAGTTCCGGGACACCCTGTATAGTTTGTACCGTTTAATACATTAAAATAATGTTGATGAACAAATTAAACTTGTGATCATTTAAGTCGATATTTATACTGAACGTGCTTACTTGTAGATGAATTGTGATGAATTTGCAGTTTTTTTTAAAGGTTTACTAAATTTTCTGGTGTTTCTTCCTACTGAAATGTTGGGTTAATCTATAGTCTTTCCTGTTCAACCCATTAAAATTATGTGTTGGGGGAACAAATTGAACTTATGATAATCGATGTTTATATTTACTTAGATGTGCTTACTTGTGATAAATTTAGCCTACAGTTTCCCGTTTAAAGGATTCCTAAATGTTCTTGCGTTAAATATTTTAAGCATACTTAGGTTATGATGAGTGAATTTTATCGGTGTAATAAATAAAATATATAGAAATTGGTACAAGTAAATACAGTAATAGAAACACAGTTTAAATAATTGCGACCAATTGATGTGCATTTGAGGCTGTCTCTTCCCTAAACATTACACAATATAATTTTTATGGAGTATTTTTGTTGATCGAACTCTCGATTTCAATGAACGCTCACTTGTCAACAACACATTTCACACATCCCTTACTTTGATAAACGTAGATCTGCGACATTTCGCTCAGAGACGACATTTACATTGGTGCTGGGGATTAGGACATTTGAAACGTGGAAACGTGGCGTACAAGTTCTATATTGCTATAGGGGGTGGAAAAGGGAACTGTTGCGCAATACTTGGAGGGGGAGTTGTTTTATTTAGGCAATATTTTCTGCTGAACTTACAGGGGTGGTTTGAGTGCCTAGACTAAAACTTTTCATATCTTCAGTGCTTAATTTAAGATATATTTTTTTACCCTGGATCTATCTGCAGTCTTTTACGACAATTTTGATTTTACTTCTCAGTAGTAATTTAAGTGACAACAACTACTTTGCAGCTTAAAACCTCCGATTTATGTGTAATTTAACTCCTTTTTTATTACCGTCCACTGTTAATAGACATTTGTATCACTTCTCACAACGTAGTAGTTAAAAAATCATTAAAAATACTTTGGCTGGCAACATAATATTAAAACTTGTTTAACGAGTTTCAACTCAAGTTCATCAAATTGTTCTTTGCTGTATATACTGTATTATCCTCTAGCTCGTTTAGAAGTTAGAAGCTGAGTGAGGAAGGGATTAACCGAAGCTAGACTAAATCAGCCTGCTTTCTTACGATGGGCTAACAGCATTTCTGTGTCGACCGGCAGGAAGCCACTACCCTTAGACTGAGACTCTAGCTCTCATCTGTCAGCTGTATTTACCAAGTTTATCTACCATTATTCGTGTGTCTAGCTCATATTTGCAGCATCTAAGATTGCGACTTTTTGTGAATCGTTAAAATTTGGCTTTCTTTTACTTGTGATAACGCCATGATGTTTTTGCATCGTAATTTGCGATCTGAAATATCTATTGAGACTTCGATAGTCAAACTAAAGTCGGTGGTACATTTTAATTAATTTCCAGTCAAGAGAAGTGTATTTACAGAACATTTTGCATCCTTAACCGCAACAACATTACAAATATGGGATTTGTCTACACTTTGCTGCTAATCTCTTTCATAAAAATAAATGCACGTATCAATCAGACAACTTAGTTAGGCAGTTAGCTTGCTGAACATATTGATAAATACAAATGTGACAATATGAACAGCTCGCACAAGGATCTACCATGGTCATTTCCTCTCTGTATTAAGTTACACTTGGTATTTTGTTAATATATAATGATATACCATAATATAATGAAGTCCCGAAAAATTGTAAAAAACACCATAAACATAAAATGATTTTAAGTTCTGAATAATATGAATAAATATGAAAAAAGCAACTAATATAATTGTGGTAAAATCACAATGGCCATTGTAATTTGTGGTGGTGTAAAATTAAACATGATACAGTATCCTTGTCCTTCATTCATGATTCTTTCCTTGTACTTGCTACTGATCCCATAACACCCCTCACCTTTATACTACTGTACTGTAGTTTGTGTCCAGGTTACGTTTGGAAAATCCTCCAGCCTTTAGTAAAAAATTGCGAAGTACACGGTATTTTAAATACCATATCACGTCAGTTATTTAGAGTAATTTTTATGTGGTGAAAAGTTGTATTGCATTGCTATCGGTCCTCGAAATGTTACATTTTGGTTCCCAGGATATCACAGCCAAAATCGTCGGTCCAATGCCTCACAATTTGCAATTCTTTCATGCAAAACTCCTCTGGTGTAGGGACTAAGGACGGTGTCCTCCTGATTGCGAACAGTCCTGATTGCGAACAGTCCAGACTGCGAACATGTTTGGGTCTACGAGGTGGAGGGGGTCGTCCGTGGGGTGGGGAGGATTCCTGATTGCGAACACATTTTGAGTGGTTGGGGTTTTCAACCCTTTCATATAACCCTTTCATAAACCCTTAACAGAATGATTTAGCCTAAATCACAACTTAAGACTGGTAATATACATAATGGAAAGGATGAATGTTCTTGAAGACACATATCTTTATGAGACGTAGTATAATTAGGTGGTAAAGCCCCTTATTAACAGACAGATTCTTCCAGACTCACAAATTCGTTCTGATAATAGGTATTTAAATTGGCTGTTTATTTAAAATTAATTATAATATGTTTGACTTGAACAAGCAACTACTAAACAATCTCAGAGTAAAGGAAATAAAACAATCATTTCATATGAACTAGGGTACCTGTTGCTCGAAATCGAGCAACTGTCAAGTGCAGGTATTATAGGTACAGAAGTTATTTTAAAACTACAGTAATAACAGTAATAATTTTCGATGAGTTTAAAAGACCCGACTAAATGCTTATGTGACTAATTGTAATACCCACGCTATTAAATAGCTCTTTGATATAATAAAGGCTTCTTGTATTTTAGAATTTTTTGGACCCGGCCTTATTTTTTAGTGTTTTCTACAAATGTTTCCCGACTTAAAGCTTTTAACCAGTAAACATTTCTTGCATGTATTTATTTGTTCGGACTTTAGGTAGGTTTACTTTATCACTGTGACAACATCTGTTGTATATTCTTCATGTTTTTAAGTTGCTTAGCATAACTGACAAAAATGATTCATCTCCCCAAGTGAGTGTGTACCTGGATTCCTTACTGTGAGACCAGGCCTCTCCTCTACTCTTCTTATTCGTATAAGATTTCCTATTAATTGTCTCCTCCTCCTGTTTTCAACATTTCTCCTTTAAACTCAAGAAATTGTCTGTTCTTCCAACAAAACTGATTGACTGTTTAGATTTGTCTATTACCTCATAAATATTACAAACATCAATATTTACTCCCAAAAAGCTGGTGAGTTTCTTTTTTTATACAGTTGTTTTTGTTTTTAAATTTGCTTTCAATGTAATTCTTATGGGGAAGATGCGACCTTTGATAGCGTCTCGTGCCCTTAAGGGTAAGAGTTTTTTAAGTTCTAAAACGTTTATGCAATACTACAAATTGAGACGAATTATTTGACACCTCAAACGTTAAAATCGGTCCAGAAATAACGGAGGAGTTTTGTTCACAAAAATAGCCTCACATATTAATATAAGAGAAACTGACTATAATTAGCCGAAATATCATGCATTTGCCAATATCACATTCCAAACTCAATCATTACCTAAAAAAACATCGTCAACGAGCAATTTAAATAGCAACTAAAATAAATACCATACTTACATACATCTTACATCCGAAATAACATGTATATGCATTACACATTACAACATAAATCATTCAATCACATTCCCAACTCAACAAGCAATTAAATCTCACGTTCAACAACAGCTACTAAACCATCTTTACAGATTCAAAAATATTTGTTCGCAGTCTGGACGACTCATGTTCAGGTAGTCCACAGCATTTTTGAGGTGTTCGCAGTCTGGACGATTTTACCCTTGTTCGCAATCTGGACTGTTCGCAATCAGGACACAACCAGGAAAACTACGTCCAAGCGAACAATGTTACATTCCCAAACGAAACCATTAAAGATCCCATTGATTTCTCTGGTATAACGTACAGTGGAAAGCTCAAAAATCGTTGTATTTTTTCCAAATACGCCTGATTCTGAAGGTTACTAGTTGAATGTTATTTCGCACATCGGTAAATTACTGTAGAACCAGTCGAATGAACGCATCTGTTGGTGGCCCTAAGCTGAAGGAATGTGGTCTGGTCTGAGCCCTGGTGGTTCAGGCTAGGTTCGTCGACCCTGACCGACGACTACGGGAGTCGCAGAATCAGCGCGAACTTCCACCATTTCCAATATTTAAGTGCGTACAATCTTTGACTATTGTTAACTACTAGACATTCTATTCCCATTAATATGTCGCTAGAGTTTTAGTCAAAATCGTCGTAGTTGAAGTGAGCCACTAGCAGATAGTTAAATGATTTAATATACGGTCGAATACACAAACGTGTTTACCAAGCCTAACTTATGAAATTACCTATGGTGAGCTATAGCAATTGTTATGACCCCGATATTGATCAGCAACAAAATATAAGTAATACAATATAATTTTAGACGCTACCACATTCTGGAACTGGCTCACACAACTACCTTTAAAAAATTGTGACAGCTGGTCCATTTAGATGGGAAGTGTACTACAATATTTGATAGCCAATGGTACAAACTAGATAAATGTACGCATAGGTTCTGGACTAGGAGAATTAAATTAATCCTCCTAGGTTCTGGATCAGTTTTGGAAATATAACTGGCGAACTCTGCGTTTGTTACTTTCTCAAATAACGCATCCTTTGGATGAAAGATGGATTGAGTAATTCCTCGATATAGTATTGTATTATTGTATAGTACTCTTTTAAAATTGTGAGTGTTCTTGTGAAAAGTTAATAAAAAGCCAGTCCTTGTGTTTTGGGTGAAATCTTGAAAGAGATAGATAAAATACCCCCGCCGCAGCAAACCTGCCGTCTAAGCGAATTTCCATTTGGCTGAATTGATTTTCAATCGATCTATTTAAATAACATTAGGTTTAACGAGTACCTAGGTTTGCTGCTACAAGGAAACTAATAAAGTGTGTGTTTTAAGTAAAATAATTATTGCTTAGTATAAAATGAATATATTTGCCAAGTTTGATCAAAAGATATCCATAAACAAGCAAACTACAACATTTTACAATATTCTCCATAAGAATAACATGGAAATTTTAAATTTACAATTTTTTTAGTTTTCTCCGTAACCAATAACCGTACAAAAACACTTTGATATACTGAATTGTTTGTTTTTTTAAGCTCTTTAAGAAGGTTTAGAGAAAAATTGGGAAATTTTGTGTTTTGAGGGTCAAAAGTGAGAAAAACCAATTTTTACCCCATAAAACCCTGTTCCCATGGTCCGATCATGCTGGATCGCGAACTCATTCAAGTTTCTCCCGCCTTACACCTTCAAACCAAATTTCATCAAAATCGGATAAAAATTACTCAAGTTATCGTGTTCACGGACACATATATATATAAATCTATATATATATCTATATATATATATACATATATAAAAATTTGAACGAATGGTGTTTTTGGCCTCTGGGGACATCAAAATGAAAAAGTAAATCGGTCCCGGGCTTAAGTCTTACCATGAGACCTACGGTAATAGCTACTTCCCTATAGGGAAATTCGCTAATATGTGCACATGGTAGTTATTGACAATGATTCATATTAAAAGTCATGAAATAATTAACAAATAATTAAATAAATAAATAATTAATATGGTAAAATATGTTCCTCGTCGTTATATCATTTTGATGCATCTTCTTGAGTTGAATATCAAGTTGTTATAATATTCCTGAATATCAGTTTTATTCCCATGTGTCCTTGTATTATATAAGTGCCCTTGGTGGGTTCTGGACTGGGTACTGTGTTCGTGGTAAAAATGGTAGGCAGTAGTGTATGTAGTGGAGGGTATTATAGGTGCAGGTAAACATAGTAGTGATATTTTAGGGGATATTGTAAGGGAATACCAATAAATTGAAGGGGTAGTTAGGGGGATAGAAGGAGTTGTTGGAGGTACACAACTTGGGATGTTGAATGTATAAATAGTAGAGGTTATTGTTAGGAGCTGTTGTTGTAGTAGGTAATGTCAGATAGTAGGTGGTGTGCAGAGACTTTGCGGCGCGGCGGCGGCGGTGCAGCGCGCACCTACAGCTGACCGTTATGTCGGCCCAAGCCAGGTTACTGTCCTCTATAGTTGCCACTGGCATGCCAAACCGAACTGCTTGATAATACACCCGTTAGATACAAATACCACGGGACCTTGATAATGCCGATAGTGATAGGAATTATCGTCGAACAACTGGACTGTCGGGGCCTCTCTAATGTATATTCGCTAAACACATGAATAAGTGTACGTTTTAAGTAAACTTATTGTATAGTTTTGAATATTGTATACATGGCATAATTGTACAAATATGTTTGCGTACATTTTCTTCATCCAACTTAAAATTTAATTTAAAATCCCGTTTATTGCAGAATGATTTGAATAGATCCTCTTCAAATGGGGTAATATTTACTGTTTTGTGGTCTTAAGTCCACTTATGCAATTCAAAAGGTCAAAACTTGCATGGCGCCCTAATATCATGCAATGCATTTTGCATAGCGTGTGCCCGATGGCTTATTTATCCACTTAACCTTAAACGTCGAATAAGTGTTGCTTACGGAATGTGACAAGGAGGTTAGCTAAACACTGAGGATATCCTATATACTTCGATATTTGAATTTATTTTTATACAGTTTGGTGTATAACACGTCAATATCCGTGTTACGTCAATGCCTGATGAATTGGAAGCAGATATTCCCCTTCTATTTAATTAATATATCACGAACGCTTTTTTGAAGTTTGGTCCGTGTAATGGACCCCCCCCCCTCTAATAATTCTAATTGACGTTGTACAGCAAACTTATGAAATGTGGAACTTGGCAGATGAAAGTAGATGAATACTTGTTTATTAGAATATTTTTTTTAAAGAATGATTAGGTAAAATGCTCATTGTTCACGTTTTTCATATGACATTTCTATTTAAATTGGGAGTGTTTATTTTTGTGTGGTTTACTTGAGATAGTTTTCAATCTTTAACCCTGTTATCAATTCTATTTTATCTGAGGAAAATTAGTCAGCGCATCTTTCTAAAGTGATGGTTCTATGATTATTGCGTTCTTGTATCAAGGATGCCTCAAATCTTGAGATAATGTAGTGGTTCAAGTGATAGCAAGGATGTCTCTATTTAATATTATCTATAATTTTGCAATTATATTTGTTTGCGATTAATTTCTCGTGTCGTTAATTTCTGTTGGTCAAGTTAGCAAGAGATTGTTGATATTTCTACAGGATTTTTATGTTTACATATTGGCCCTTTTAAACATCATATACCGGTAATCAAAACTAGCTATTTAAAAGTAAAATATGACAAAAGATTTTCCTACAATAGCTCGATATCAGGATCGTTTATAGCAGGAAAACTCTTGACTTGGGTCTTAAAAAGAGGCTTAAAGCTCGACGTTTGGCTATAAAATATTGGAGTCGTTGACCCCTGCAGCGTGCAAGATATCTGTGTGTATTTTATCATTGTTATCATCTACCAAGCCACCCATGCTGCTTACAGTATCATGAGTTAAGCCACTCAAGATACTCCTATGATATTGTCGTCAGACACGCCTGCCACCGTCGCCCTGGTGCAGCAAACCTGCACACTGTATCGTTGCATGTGAAAAATGTGTGCATCAAACATGTGTGTCTATGTAGTATGTTTGTTGCTAACAAAAATGTGTATCTAACATGTGTGAAGTGTTACTAACCAAAGTGTGTATTAACATACATGTATCGTGTGTATCTAACATATGTGTGTTTCTAACAAGTAGGCCTAGTTATCTAAATGTATTGTATCTCTAACAATGTATGTTGTGTTACTAACAGAAGTGTGTACCTAACATGTGTGTTCAACTAACACGCATGATTCAATTATGTGTGTAATTTAGTGTAAATATCCAAAATGTTTGTATCTAACATTTTGTACATTGCAACTGACAAATAAGTCTGTAATGTGTATTATATATAATGTATTCGTATGTATATTGTATCTAAAAGATATGTGTTACTAACATAGGTGTGTGTCTAACACGACTAACAATGTACCTAGCTTTTGTATGTATTGTGTCAATTGTGTGTATTTAACAAGTATGCGTCTTATTATATGTATGAGTATATAACAAATTAACTAGCATTTATGTCTCGTCCAACATTTATCCAACGATATAACAAACGTTTACTGTATGTGTTGGCCTCATAAACCTTGTAGTAACATATGACATCAATGTATCCATCAGACATTTTTTTTAACGTAACCATCAACTATGCGTTTGGCATGCATAACAATTGATTAATCCTCATAGATTGCAACTCAAATCTGCTGGACTGAAGAAAATAATACCCATAATAATGCGATACACTACGTCTAAGCCATAAAGGTTATCGTTATGAACGATTCATTACTTTTCTCTTATTTACCTCACATTGTAGTATTTCAAAGGAATTCAACGTACACAAAGTTTGAAACTGTACGAAAAGCTCCATTGGAGATTACGTTGTTTCCACCCAAAATCCTACGTACTCAGAATCTTGTGATACAGGTCGTCTATTTATGACACAGGATTTACATTTCGGTTGTAAATGTTGTACAGTTGGCAATGTTTATACTGTACTGGAACTGGACTGCTGCACACAGCTGCGCAACAGCTGAGCGCTGGAAGTGCAGGTGGCCTCCGGTCTGTGCCTAGATTGCCTATCCACGCCTTCAAACTTCCAACGACGGGCAGAAATCGTCTCTACTCTGCTTCTTCCTCACTTTCGTTTATTTTATTTTTTCCCATGCGTCTCTTATCTTCTCTTGATTATTAAATTTTTAACCGCTATTCCCAGAAATTTCTGCAACAAATAGGTCATAAAAAACTATAAGGCAGAATTTTATGTGATACGGAAGTTGTAGGCTCGTGAACCCCTGCATATGTTTGTTTCCCACGAATGATATTTTTTATCTCAAAAACCGGAAGTATCAAACCTGGTTCTCAAGCTTGGTACAAAAGAAGGATTTTCTTACACTTTGTGATACGTTATGGTATATTTGCTAACAGATAAAGTAAATTGCTATCTTTCATACATTATTTTTGCGTTAAGTATGAAATTGGGTTAGGTTTAGCCACAGTTGCTTCTTTTTTAATAAATTATCTCTATATTTGCAGCCTCATTTTTGTAATTATTGCGATCATAGTACTGTTCTAGTATAGATTTGAAGTACCTAGGTGATTAAAGTTATTTATTTTTATACTATGAATCTGTTACCATTATTAAACTAAATAAATAAAAATATTGCAGCTAAAAATTAATTAATTAGTATGGTTTGAGCATTGATTATTAATTTATACAATATTAATAGTGAAACTTCTGTTTTAAAACAGCGTATTGGTTCTGTGCATTATTGACAATCAAAAGAACTTTAGTCCGTACGTGTTTGAAAACAATTGAAGGGACTGTAATTTGTACCATAATTTATATGATTCTGTTACAATTATTGCTACAATGTATTACAGTAAATTCATCCAAGCCCCCTAAATGTGTACACCCTTTGAACCTTTCAACAACCCATTTGGTTAAATACTTTTGTACCGGGGAAAATAAAAGAAACCAACTGTCTGTTGCGAAACACCTGCACCTGATGCAGGAGACTTTTTCTCGGAGATTTTATTGAGGCTTAGAATTGTAGGAGGTCGAATTTCCCGGAATGCACGCGGTGTGGGCTGGGGTGGCTACCCCCGAATCTAGGACACGGCCATTTCCCTGAACGTCGTCTGCCCCTAGTGGTATTTTGGAATCTCTGGTACACTTGCCCTAGATAGCAACAATAGACCTCCACTTTCCTTGGATTTCTAACATTACAAATTTGTCACCAATGCTGCAGCTGTTATGAATTAATGTTTTTGTGATGAGTCATCAAACACATTGTTAGAGTGATATGAAATTTTGTATTACTTCGCTATAAAGTTTTAATGGTATCTTGCGTTAACTTTATGTGAGTTTTTATACTTGGATCTGATTAAAGTAGTATTCTTTGATAGTTTCTGTTGACAATGTTTACCAACCTGTACACTCAAAGACTTCAAGGATTTTATCAGCATAATCTTCTATATATTTGACAGTTTGAAAAATGTTAGTTTGTATGGATCATAGCTAAGTAATCATAGCGATTTACATTTATCAATCGTTCGATTTTATCAACATGAATTCGTTTTGGATAAGGGTGTATTTGATTGTTTTTGTAAGTTTCAGAATCAAGTCTAGTTCCAATTTCATTCTACTAATTCTGTCTTAGATAATTATTATTAGACGCATCATAATACAATGGAGTAATTATCTTAGATCAAGATCAACCAGGCAAATGTTACTTCTGAGCAACTCTTAAAACTTCAAAACAGTCAAGTTTTCATCCTGTCTTACCAGAGTGTTGTGTTAATGTTCAAATTACTGGAGTCTTATAATTTACCATCAAGTTATTGTTGTTGTTATGCTTAAGTAATCACCATGAAACTCTTATCTTAAGTGGTGATATTCATAGGGTTTCAATTGTTGTATTTACGATCGTAAATGCTTACATATAAACGCAATAGGGGATTAACTGTAAAATTAATGGCAGTAAGGAAGACACAAGGATTAATGTTAAATACCAAATACATACGACGATACAAAACAAACATTAGAACATTTAAGTCGCCTTGTTGTATTTTAAAATTGGAGTTAATATTAAGGATTCATTTACTCCATTATGCATGCATCTCCAATGAACAATTTAGGCATTGGGGCAAATTTATCGTAGTTATCGTGCGATTACGAATTTATCGTAGTTTTCGTTTGATTGCAAAAAAATCTGCAATCACTAACCCTTTATTATATTACAAGAATATTTTTTCGGCAACGAAAGATTTTATTAACATATGAGGTTAGAGTTGAGTTGAGGGTTCAGACAAACTACCTGTACAGCACACATTGTTACGTGTGAAGGGAGGTGATTATTTGAAAGCCACCTGTTACACTACGCCATGCTAAGTACTTTGAGCGATAATAACAGACCACTGGGCTTTCCGGTAGATCCCAATAACTACAGGTTACCTCTATATTGTACCTTATAAAACTGTCATTTCCTGCCTTTATTTCACCCTTTTTTATTAAATAAGAATATCATTATTGGAGTCATCAATCACTTCATTATAATAACGTTTTTAGCGATGGGTCAATTATTTAAGGTGTTTTAAAGTTGTATTCTATAGAATATTTCAATTCAATAAATGTTAACTAAATATATATTTAAATATATTTGTTTAACATTTATAGCATATACACTCTATTTAGAGTACCCTCAACCCCAATAAATACATATTTTTGCAATGGCTAATAAAAAATTTTTTTTTAAAGAGATCTGTTGTCAGGCAGTTAAGAAATATTAAGTTTCATATGCAAATACCTAAATACATAATTCATGTGGTTGCAGTATTTCGGAAATTCCTTTGTACATTAATTTAAATTCACTTCAATTGTTCAACTTTTGCTACATTTTTTTACAAGTGAGTCAATCCCAGACACAGTTCGTTTCGGTACGTGCATCAGTAGAGTAAAAGGTCAAATGCAGTAATCAGTTTTTGTAATTAGTCAATATGTATCAACTTAAAATACATTTAATTATCTCGGTTAAACTTTGGTACCAAACATTATATTCCCATTATTATATAAGTTAGGATTTTTTAAACTTTATTTTTGAAACAAGAATATTTTTAAAATATAATATTATTGTGTATATTTATAAATTTATGTTTATTCTGTGAATGTTGTGGTTGAAATTTAAAATCCAAATCCGAGTTTCCCATGACTCCTAATGATTTACTATCGTAAGATGCAGCTGACATTTACGAGTCCGTCTGCCTTGCTATTTACTGACGATTTCTTTGGCTTTCACTGCTGACTAAAATATCTTAAATATCTAATTTTAAAATATTGGGAACACGGTGTTAATATTTTTTTAAAGGATTCTCAAGTTTTATAGCTTTACACAGTTTGTTACTATTTCATCAAGTTACAGTATGTTTAAAGCGTGATCCAATTAATTTTATATTAGCATTGTTTATTTTTAAGATTCGCTAAACTGACCATAATAAAATTTGATTATAGGCTATGTTAACTTTTTTTATTTAGATATTTTACTCGCTAAAAATATCTAAATACTAACCACAAAAATTAGTTGTGTAAAACATCGATAGGTACAAGGACTACAATATAAGTTCGTCTTTTTGGTAGGCTTTATGACCAATAATTATGCCTTGCACCAGGCGCAATCAAATACTATGAAAAGGAAGTCTAAGCATTAATACACATAAATACAATTCAAACGCGCATTTCTGAATCGGTCCTTCAGTTGAATATACTTGGTCGCTAACTACACCTTGACAAATATGTAATATGCCGCTACAGTAAAATATAGGCATACGTGTTGCCTTTTTTGTATTTTACACCAAGAAATACATTGTTGGGAATTAGTTGTTACAGTAAAATAAGCTTAACCCTCCAATTATTAGACCTTTTAATGCAACGAGTTTGGTTTGACAAAACACAACAAAAATAACTCAACAATGAGATCAAATAAGACTTAAATTTGAACACTCGATTATGTATAGGTTGTTTAAGCATATTTTTCATAAATTATTTATGCATAGGGTATATTTGGACAAGTAACAATGATAATTTCATCGTGTGAATCAGCTGTTTAGTTCTTTGATCCGTTCGCAGAGTTGGAGCGTTAAGTAGAGGTTATTAATCGTTTGCTGTTCGCCAAATGATTGTCCATTCTCCATTGTGATGATTCTGGCGTCGCTGATTATACGGTTAGTTGTAGACCACCAGAATTGTTGGTCTGACTGTGGTGCAGGTGTATTATTGGCCTAAATTATGTCATCCTGGTTGACTCCCGACTTGGTCGAACGAATCGTATCTAGATAGTTCGCTTAATTAGGCTTCAATGTTTTGATCAGTTTTTGGAAACCTCCTACTGTGTTTTGGGTTTGTTGCATCTTTACTCATGTTAGAAAATGTATTTCAATTTTTCTTGTGAAAATAGCATTTTAACAACGTGACTGTCTGGCCACCAATCATGTGGTCATGCATAATATTGCTGACTTATTTGTCAAGAACTGTGTAGTGCAAATTAATGACGTGCAATATTTTTTATTTTTATTTATATTATTTAACTTCATAACCTTAACAACACGTTTCCGAGTGATATATTCTACCGATATAATATTTCAAGGGTTTATAAATATTATTGGCAAACAATGCACTATAATATTGGCGTATTCTAAAAACAGCTTTATGGTTTCTTGCATGCTTAAAATAAACGTATTTTACCTCTCACAGCACAATCAGGTTGTTATTTCATAGTGGGGTACTGTTATTAAATAATTATCTTCTTGAGCTCAGTATTAAATAACAAGTTTCATTGTAACAAGTCGAGCCTTGAGTATCGCTACCCCCTCTCCATAAAGTTGAATACCAGAAATTGAATAAATTGGGATTCATGTTACGTCATGCGTAGCATAATATGTGCATTGGTTAATAAAACATTTTAACTTTATGTTACTTTCGGTAAACGACTGTATCAAAATTGTGCAAACTTATCCATCAAACATCCCTAGGTCCCCTAGTTAGATAGAACACTGATGCGTACATACAAGCCCTAGGGTATGGATAGTAGATGAGTTTAGATTCTTCAAATTTCTCGAGCTTGTGAACGGGGAAACTATAATATCCTCATAGAGCAAGTACTAAATTAAACTCGCAATGGCACCTAAAACATCGCACTTGAAGTACAAGAGTAAATTGAGCATGTTCAAACGCTAAGGGCGAGAGATCGATTGCTAAGTGCAAAGTGTAGTTGCTAAGTGCTGCGTCGATATCTCACTAAAGTTCACAAGTAATTGGACAAAAACAATCCTAATGAAAGAAAATAAGATGAACGTTTTACGTTGATTTTTCTCAACAAAAAAATATAGAATGCTACTTTTAACGTCATTTCATATCATAAGTAGTAACCCTACTAAAATGATTTACTGTAACTAGGACACATATTTTGTATATTCATCAATACGTTTATTATATCCACAATTTTTTTTTCTAGTTTGCAAGTTATGTGTCTTCAGAGATATCTTACTAAAACAACAGATCCAGTACCATTAATATCCTTGCTTGACAAAAACATTAATTTATTGTTCTAAACAATTCTTCAATTTATTAATCGCATCAAAATTGTTTTCCGAACACCACAAAAACTCGCGATCTCGTAGCCAACAGTAATAGACATAACTTAACACGGAGAAAAACTGTTTCGACAGTAAATCTTGTATAAATAATATAGTTGTTGATAACCGTGGCGTGGTGATGATAAAGGAGGCTGGGAAGGTTAATCTTGGTGACAAGACTTTGTTATTGGGTCCAAGATAAAGTAGCTGCTAGGAGATGGCAGATTTATAGGGCTTGGTGACCGTCTGAGCAGGTGTTGGAACCCAATTAAACTCAAAACTCGCACACCATATCTCTACACAGTCTATACCATGTCGACCTTTTGCAACCTTTCGTCTGCCTTCTGCCAACTTGGCCATTCATGAATAGGTAGGTAAATTGCTGTACGATTTATGAAAAATAGTGATCTTGTTGAGCAGTACAGAGGTATAGAATACTTATTGTACCATTATGGTTTTACAAACAATATTGTTGCGATGAAAAAGGATATTTTGGAACGGTTAGTTAGTGAACAATTATTTACGCTGCTTTGGGAATAGGGATATATCACGTGACCCCCAAAATAGGCATAACCTATCTACGGAACTACTGCATTGCGAAAGTCAACAGTTTATTTTACTTATTTCTTTTGTGCCTCTGTTCTTTCCCAATCTGTACCACCGCTTACGTGCAAAATGACCAATAATTATATCTAGTCCAGTCGACGTGTACATCATAGAACAGGTAACCTGTGGCGTACATAAAATTGTCGATATGAAACATTTTCCTTGGCCTCTAGCACACAAACAATCAGTTTCCCGAACATACAGGGATAAAGTAAAGAGAAAACATGTAGAGCTGTAGCACATGATACGACATGAGCTACAAAATGTTCACGTGAATCAGATTCCCAGACCTGTAGCACGTTTATCAGATTTTTGGGCTCTGGCCGGTGTATGGTAGTAGCACACGTACACAATTATCTCTCATGAATCAGTTTCCCTATTAAATCGTCCATGTTTTCGGTTACTCTAACCAGAAAATTGAATGGTATTCAGTTTTATTACACTGAATTAATAATCTTGAGGTAATCCAACGTTGTTTTAGCTTTTGCATTCTTTGTCACTATAAAACACAGAATCTCGTTTAATTTTCCTACCACATGTCTTTCTGAAGGTAATTTTGTATAATATCGCTTTTATACTTAATGGCGCGCGATTAAATCGGAATCATTTATACATTTTTACAGTGAGGTCTTGTCCGATTTCTATGAGATGTAGGATCACTGTAGCCCGTTCAGGTCTGTTTATCTTCAACCAGCCATGCCCGGGACAAATACACAAAGCCTCCACTATCCTATGGTTCTGCAGGTGTGTAACATGTGTTCTCCCTCTCACTCATTCTCCCTCCAATATGGCGGGTCACCTGGCTCCCCCTTTGTCTGGGGTTCTCCCTCCCCCGTTATTCGCCTTGTACCCTACACTCTGTAATTCAATCCATTACTTCTTATACTCATTTCTGGTGTCGTTTCTTATTAACAGCATTTTCACGCTGGGCATCAGATGTGTTGTAACGGCAAATAAATTCTGCATGGTTAGAATATGGCCGTTTGAGGAAGTTTCACACATGTAAAGAGTATTATTAGTATTGAATTCAGGGTTACTGGTAGGCACTGTCTCGAAAACAGTGTGTTGATGTATATTTTGTAGTTGTAGCATAAATTTATTTTGGAATTTTTAACCACTGTACACTAATAAACCCCAGTTAAGCGTGGCTCTACAGTAAACCATTATGCAGATTGTAGAAGGAAATGGTTTTAATTATTATGGTAACCACAGTGAAAAAGCTACAAGTAAAAGTTCGTACAGCGGCATGATAAAAATGCTGCTTGATATGCAATCTCTCCTGAATTGAGGATTTTGAATAGCTTACTTCATTGACTAGGTTTAGTTAAGTTCAGTTTTACCTAGCAATGCAAGACATTGAATGTACCTAAGAAAGCATGTTGTAATAAAATAAATCTTGTTTCATGATGTAAATTTGATAACAAACGGCAACGTCTTTCACAACTCAAAGTAGCAATCTTTTATTCCGCATCTCTTGCAATGAACATAAATACAAACTTGCAAAGAAACGTTCTTGGAATAATCTTGTACAATCTTTTTAAAATCTTTTACAATCTTTTACACGAAGCGTTTCCACACAACCTGAAAATCTTGGAGATGTTCTTAAAAATATAACTGTTGGTCCTAAAATCACATTTTTTCTAGAGTTTAGATTTAATTTATTTTTTCACATTGTTTTTATTTAAGCCCTCGAATGTTAACACTTTGTAAAGTTTAAATTATCATTGTATTTAGTCTACTTGTCTCATCGAAATAACGAAGCAATTAAAGAAGGGTGATACAAAACGTAATTAATCACTTTATACAGGGTGGCTGAAAAGTAACTTTCACCCCCCTTAACTTTTAAAACGTTTGAAGTATTTAAAATCGGTTTAAGGCAACGTGTTTGGATATGAGGGATTACAATAATGATGGTTAGTTTTGAAAGTTTTGCCCTTAGGGGTAGTGGGGGTGGGGGTAGCTCAAAATTTTAAAATAGGAAGTATGCTCGAGTTTGGAGTGGTTTGTATTCATTGGTTTGGTATCATTTTACAGATCTTGACAAAACTAAACATTTAACACGAAGTAAATAGAAATCGGACCACTAGCAAAATGGTAGTTTAATAATTTTAGCTGCCATTTTGTTATTATTTGTCCGATTTCCATTTTCTTTATGTTAACTGTTTGATACCAAGCTGGACCATACTTTCGCAATTTTGAGCTACCCCTCCCCTCACCCGCACTACCCCTAAGGGCAAAATTTTCAAAATTAACCATCATTATTGTAATCCCTCATATCAAAAACAGGTTGCCGCAAACCTATTTCAAATATCTGAAATTTTAAAAAAGTTAAGGAGGGTGCAAGTTACTTTTCAGCCACCCTGAAGACTGCATGGGGTATCTTGGTCTTTGTTCCAACAAACGTGTCATCGCAAAAACGTATAACTAAATATCTTGAATGTATTGGGAAATTGCGATTTGCAAAGAAATGCTAATCTTTGCAACCTAATAATACCAGACCAATTATTTAGAACTTGTTGGGCATTGTATCTAATTCTATTTGCACTAAAATTACCATATGATCTTTTATTGTGAAATCAACGCAATATCTAGTTATACGATGGTACGAAAATAGAATAATTCTTTAGAATAAAAAATAAATTAGGTATTTTAGTATTTGTTAACATTATCAATCGGCCACAATTTATCGATTTGAATAACAACAACAAAACCCTGGGCTTCTAGAATATCTACGATTTTGTCCTGGAATATTTTAAGCTAACGTTCCTTAAAACCTGTGATAACGTTAATTGATTTTTTTTAACTATCTATAACCTCTTAAAGTTAATTTTTGGTGAGGGTGGAACATTATCTAAGAATTATTGCGGAAATTTTCATCACGATTACTTAAAAACAGTTTCCCCGTCTTATTACACTGGCTTATCAGTTTATCAGACTTATCATAGTTATCAGTTAAAACTTTACGTTAATCGTGACGGAAAATTAATTATCTCTTAGACACAACATCACCAAAAATTAACTTTTTAAAAAGAGGTTATAAACAATTTTATGAAATCATTTAACGCTCTCACAAGTTAAAAAAAACGTTACCTTAAAATAATTCTGGACAAACCCGTTATTGAATGTATTGGTAACCTGTTTGTGATATGTTTTATTACTGTAATTGAAATTTTTGATAAAGTAATTATTTTATCTCGTTTGTTTTCTAGTGGACGGAATCCAAACAAATACAGTACTGTAACTGTCAGATAATGTAAATGTAGTGAGTTTGAGGGCCAAGCATGACAGAAGTCTAATGACAGCTTGAGCATCGCGTGTCACCCGTTCTCTGTTATCTGAGATCTCAATAAGCAAATTACTGAAGCACAAAGGCTACTTGGCTTACTTCAGTTGAAATTTAAATTTCTATAGAATAATTGGCTTTACTCATAACCTTTTGTTTTTATTCTTCCATTATGTTAAACATTTTCTACATGTAAGAATCGTTCTATCATTACCTTTTGTCTGAGATTTGTTGCTTTGACGTTTTACAGTCCACATTTAGCTTTAAAGCTATGTTCCCTTAAAATAATTCTCGCTACAAAAACATTTTTTTTGTTATTATTCTTTTACAGGTTTTTAAATTAATTTTCCACCTTCGTAGATTATCCAATAATTTCCTTTACACTATAGATTCACCACTTTGGTTTTGCAAACATTAGTCTACCCTACTATCTCTTAACCCTCTTTGTGCGTGATGCAATAATATAGAAAGAAGCATGCTAATACCGTACATATACAATTCCAATTGTACAGTACCACATGAATTAACAAACTTATCACTTAAAATCTATGAAGTTAATTACCCAACGCATTTAACAAGTTGGTAATTCAAATGTATAAAAAAAATAAGAACAAATAATTCATGCAACTGTAATTGCATAACCTACAGTAGATAACAACAGATTGGTTTAGGTCTAAAATAGTTCATCGAAACAGGCTTTGCAAAAAGTTTTGCTGCCACGTGCAGTAAGAAGTTTATCCTTTGAATACTTCATATTTTCATATAATTGATCAACTCGCATGAAACTGTGTAATTAAAGTCATTTAAACTTTGTGCCACTTAGAACATTTTCTTTGTTGCATCCAATGTCAACCTTGCAATCTATTATAACTTTCTTCGAAAATGCATGTCAGTTTCATAATTACAGTAGTTAGTGGAATTATATTTTACATGTATTTATTATATGAAAATATATATGTAAGGTTCCAGGAACTAAACGTATTATCGTTGCGTTTGGTATTAAGGATATGATCTTGATCTTATCGGTTATAATATTGTACTGATTTATTTTTCAATTATTGACAAGTTATATGACAGGGTTGATTCAGCAAAAAAAATGTTTATTAAAATGTTTTATTTAACATTAAATATTGGTTAGACCTTATCTTTAGTACATGGAAATGGCCTAATCCTTTTGGTATAAGGTAACAATCTGTTAACTTGAACAACCCTCATCCTGTACTCAGGGATATAAGATTTCATTTTGGGTGAAAGGGTAAAAATGTTTCACAAAGTTGTATTGAAACTTGAGTCTACAGAGAAATCCAGAGCAATATTTTACATTTTCCTGTCTATAACATTTTAACCCTGACTGAAATCCAGCACTGGTTGAATAAAATCCTACTCAAAACAATATGTAGCACTTATATCAGCTGTTTGTTCGTTTGTTGTGTTTTATTGTTGCCATTTAAACGTTTTACAAAAAATCTGAATTTTCTAACATGAAATTCTTGTGTTTTAGTAGCCTACTTGTAGGCCGCATTTTTATGCTATACATACAACATTATGCGTTAATGTCAACCTCTTAATTCCGTAGGTTCTATACATTAGCATTAGAGGAAGATAATTATATTTTATAGAGTTATATATATAATATTTTACTGCAAAATAGTATATTTCATCACCAGGGCTCTCAGTTAACCCTTTTTGACACAAGCTTTGATATATATGTTTTAAGTGTTATAAGACGTTTCTTTTATTTACTTTCCGTAAATGTAAAAACACGTGCAATGCTATCAAGAAGTTATTTTTTGTTTTTGTGAATGGCTGTTCCATTAAGACTCAATATGTATTACACCACTAACAATAAATTCACATTAAAATCACCAAAATTCGTTAAAAAGTTTATTATAAATTTAAGATAAAGGTGTGTTTGTTGTAGTGAAATGTGCTTTGGCGACTCCATGAAAAATGTAAACAATGTCAATTACGTAATCAGGACTATTTTCCTTGTAAAATTAGCCGACAATTTTTTTTTAATATAAACAATGTTCAGTTGGTGTCTTTATATCCAAGATGAGTTTTTTTGCGTGTTGTTAACAGTTGGAAGTAGCCGTTTTCGCTGCAGTCTGGCCACCCAATGTTTTGATAGCGGTGTTATCCGTCTATCGTTTGTCCGACATTTTGGTCCATATCAACACAGTATCTCTGTGTTCTACTGATAACTTATCTTCTCCCCAGTAAGTCCGGACAGTTGACAGTTACACCATATGGCACCATTCGGTTGACTTTGTGTCTGCTTCTTACACTAGCCATGCTTTTTAGATTACACATATTTTCTAAGCAAGAGAACATAGAAGCAAAATAATAATTTTTTCCTTATAGAAATACAGCACTAGCAGATTTTTATACAGTAATGTGTGTCGGTAAAGTTTCCAAAATCGAGTTCGGCCTAGGAAGTCCTACACTTTCAGTTTAAAAACTTCAACTTAAAAAAGCCTCAAATATTCACTTTGTTTTAAGTACCTATATTATTACTACTGAGTGGTAGCATCCCTTAAGTAACCACATCTGAAAAATCAATATATACATCTGGTACAATTGGCTGGTTCTATGGTGGAAATTTATGTAAGTGCGGCAGAAAGAACTCCCCTATTAGGAAAGCTAATAAAAACAAATCCAAGTAAGATATGACATTTTTATTGCTATTAACCAAAAACACACATTATGCCATTTAAAAAAATATAAAATTATAGTGCTTTAAATAAAATGTCGTTTTAATAATCGATAATTTAAAATTATCGTGTTTTAAATAAAATGTCATTTAAATGGCGGCCTCCAGTGTTAACACATTGGTTCAATCGTTCCGCCCTCAAAGTTTAGAAGCCCTCAAGGAAAGAATAAGGCATGGAGTTGCAGCCATCTCACCCGACATACCCGAAAGGCAATGGACAACTACCGGGAACGTTTGAACCAACGTGTTAACACTGGAGGCCGCCATTTAAATGACATTTTATTTAAAACACGATAATTTTAAGTTATCGATTATTAAAACGACATTTTATTTAAAGCACTATAATTTTATATTTTTTTAAATGGCATAATGTGAGTTTTTGGTTAATAGCAATAAAAATGTCACATCTTACTTGGTTTTGTTTTTATTAGCTTTCCTAATAGGGGAGTTCTTTCTGCCGCACCCTTTATTTACCACCAAAAATACGTTGAGTAAAAAATTGACACATCGATATATTGTCCTTGAAGGCATGATCGGCAACTGCGTTGATGTCGATACTAACGACCGCTTCACTTTTTCCTCCTCCATTCATGTATCTAAATAGATGGTAAACCCGTCTATTGTTAAAGTGATAAACATTGCATACAAAGTACAACCCCTCCCTTCCCAGTAATCCTTCGGAGCTAATCTATACATCATTGATATGTGCAATCAAATGCATGTCTGTATGTGTATGTTTGTCGTTCATGCTTACCAAACCGTCCATTCGCACGTCGTCAAACTTTGAGAAACTGCTCTTTGGAAATGCTTTAACTGCCTTATTCAAGTTACCTATTTAGGCGTTTTAAACCTTTCTCAGGGTTTTCAAAATAAACTTTTTAAAATATTTGAGATTCGCTATATTGTCCGGTTTTTGTTATGGAAACAGTAAGAAATTTCGATTGTTAACATACTTTGCTTCGACTGGGGTTTACAGATAATTATTTTCACATTTAGCTAAGTTTTTACTTTTATTGGGTCTACTTTATAATTTCCAAGTCTTGTACAGTCAAAAGATATCAACCAGTCAAATAATTCCTCCCAAAAAACGTCATAAGAGTCACATAAAAGTGATGATAACTTTGGGCATTGTACAACTTTGACGTTATGAGACATTTTATTTAGTTTTTGATGTCATAAGACTATTTGAATATATTGCAAACTCTTGAATGTTATGAGACTTGGACATTATCACCAGCTCTAATTCAGTGTTGGCCATTATGAAATGTCCTATTAAAATATAAAATCTTGCATGAGTGTTAGGAGGTTTTATGGTCAATGGTGGTACTGGCACGTTTCCTACACACTTACCTTATATAACTAAACTTACATGCTTCAATTTGAACTATATACCTCGAGAAGCGGGGGTTAAGCGAACTAGTTTTATCAGTATTACTTTGAAGACAGCAACGCCACCTATCGTAGTTTATGCTGAGTATAAATCTACGAATGGAATAGAATGTAATTAGATCATCAGTGTAGCTTTGCTATAAACTAAGACCAGCTGTTTTTTTTTAATTGTGACTTTTAATCAAAAGCCCAATGACCAATAACATCTAAAAGGTTATTAATTATTATCAGGATTTAACCGACGTCCTTTAGATTTTTATGCATTACCCAGCTACGCATATTTTGTCACGACAGTATTTTCTTACCCCTTCTTGGTTGTGTGCGTAGTTTATCTTATATTACCTACAATACCCTGTGATAACAATCTTTGAAGTAGGTTTGCAAATATTTACTCAACATTTGACCAATAAATGATCAGTTGTGTTCAAAGAGGCGATTTATTTTGCCGACTTTGGACGATTTGCTTTTGTCTGGAACCGACCCAAGTGATTCGTCTGACGAGTGTTCGGACTGACAAACAATGCTACACTCCTGAGGCTTGTCTACCGCTTACATGCAGAGTGACAAGTCAAAGTGGTGTACAACAGACACTAGAGAGGTTTGTGTTTATGTACTGCCACTCTAGTCGTGCAATCTTGACAAAGTAAGCGATGAACTGTAGAGTTCTCATTGGGTAGATCATTTATCGTCGTGCTGGATAAACAATTAACAATCTTAAGTTCTTTTTTAAATCAAAATTTTACTAAAAGCAACTAGTTTTAGGTTTTCACCTTCAGTAGTCAAATTATTGATAAAAGCATGACTAATGTCACAAAAAACATACTACTATAGTAGTATGTTTTCGGTGCTAATGTAGAGGTGTATAGTTACTGATAAAAGGCAGCAAGGGTCAAATTGTCGTTGTCAAATTCATTACTAGTTTTTCTACCTTTCATTAACTTTTATGAATCTCTATTGAGCATTTGCTACATAAAATTGTAATGTATTTTTTCCTCTATATATGACCATCTACTTCTAGCGGTTCAACATCGTACTATGAATGGACGTCTTATCACTAAGGTTAATGACAAAACAGGTCACTAACTAACTAATCCATTTAAACCACATTTAGTTAGTTCTTATCAGTTGTCCATTACTAAATCATCACTGGAGACCGTGGGTGGTAACTGCTACTTTGACGTATTCCTCTGAAACTTGTTTGGGCTCGGGACGTTATCCTTGGCCTTTACCTTCGCACGGTTTCTGTGTACAAGAGTTGCAGAGAAAGAATCGTCTTCAGCACCAGTAGCGAGACCTCGACGTTATTTTACAAAGGCTAACTTATTTCTATTGTTGTAGATAAAGAGCATGTCGGGTATTAATCAACTACAAACACCAAATATAAATATTTAAAATTACAGAGACGTTGTTTTATACTTTACTATAAATGGCTGACATGGGCCTTTTTCTTTTTAAAACAGAAGACTGGGTTAATTGTCTTAATTTAATTTGAGGATATTTACCTTGTAGGCACGAATAAACTTTTCGAAAGTCACTTTTTCGTTCTAAAATGTTTAGTAATATAAATAGCAGACAAGTTATAACCTTCTGGATAGCCAATACAACCTTATTATGATTTGTCCATCGTCAAATTACAGTTTATAATTTAATGCGACTTACCTGAAAGGAGTTCTCTAAAATAAAGTGCGATATGAGTAGCTTATAAACAAACTTTTAATATAAATGTATAGCTAAAATTAACGTTTTCTCCTAAACAAACGAGTGATATAAGTAGTTAGCTTAAAAAGCAAACGTTTTATATAAATGGTTAGCTAAAATAAACGATTTCTCATTAAGAAAATAGTGAAAGCTGAAAGGGAGCTGAGTGGGTGGTTAGCTGAAAGATATATCCTCCAAAACTACACGTGATGTAAGAAAAGAAGCGTAGCGGAGGAGTATTTAGAAATTTCCTCCCATGGTTTTGCTATTTCCTTGAAATAAAAACGGCAATCCTGGTTTTTCGGCACGCACCGACATAACGGTTTATTCAAGGAACTCACGTTGTCGACATCGTGCTGTTGTCGGCGATGTCACAAACAGATCTACGCCCTGCCTCTACTTCCCTCTAGAAAATTGAGTCTCGAATAATCATCATTTACATCATTGCGTACCAAACTATTATGCAAAATGCTCTGGAGTGGTTGATTTTCAATATAGGGAATGAGCTATTGCCGTAGGTTCTGTGGTAAGACCTGGACCCGGGACCGATTTACTTTTTCGTTCCGAGGTCCCCAGAGGCCAAAACACGATAACTGCAGCAAAAATATCCGATTTTGATGGAATTTAGTATAAACCTACATTTTATTCGAACGAGTTCGCGAACCAGCATGATTGGACTATAGGAACGGGGGCTTATTAGTGATACATCCTTTGAAACGTATTTCCTTCTTCGAGAAATTATTGTCCCTCAGTTGTGCCAAATCCGGAGTAATTTACCCGACATAATGAGAATAGTGCCTAATTTGGTCTGGTTCCAAGCCTTGTGAACCCAAAGTGTAATGTTTAAACTGTTATTTAATGCTCTTTGAGGTTTGTAAAGAAAAGTTAGAAGTGTACACCCTATACTGCACCTGTTGCATTATTTGAATATGTACAGTATATAAAATTAATAACCTATGCCAATACTAGCGGGAGTGCCGGCACTACTTGTCGCGTTGTCAGGTTGATCGTCAGCTGTTTTACGTGATTCAGTCAAGTCTTCAAATTACAATATTGCAGTACTGAGATCGACGAATTTAAGTGAACACTTTCTTGTCAACTTTCTCCTTACATAAATGTTTGGTTTTCCTTGGGTAAGTTGTAAAATACATCGTACAAAAGTAACGCCAATAGCTTAATATGAGCACGAATAATTTTTGTCAAAAAGAACAGATAGGCTAGCTCTACCCGGTATCTCTTCATTCATGTTTTCTGCTATTGATCAGTTTTATGTTGAATAAGCAAAATCAGCCATGCCTTCGAATCGTAAAATTTTAATAAACGGATTTAATTTAACACTAAAGCAAGTTTTTCTTACGACATTATGTTCTGTTCATTTGTACGTCAAAGGTCAAATTGAAGTTATTGTAGTTCATTACGCTTGCAGATAATGTAACACCAGCCAAAGGAAATTCTTAAATCCCTCGAAACACCCTACGATTTGTATCCTTAATATACCGTTGATTTCTCTTTACTAATATTCTTTACTATATGCTTCATCCAATAATCGACATAATTTCTACTAAAGATTGTTTGTGAATGCTGCCCAATACCGCTCAGGCGCTGGACCGGTTCGCGGCCCGGCGATCCTGACTCCGGAGTGGAGCTGGCATTGAGCTTGAGAGTACGCAGGGTCAATGCCAGCTTTCACCTCTGCAGTAACACACGTAACTCGTCTCGCAACTATTACATTGCTACTGTTACATTCACATAACAGTTACACGGTCAAACACTCCGCACCTGCTCTGCTTCCTCGTGGAATTCCCATTCTGTGTGTAGGATTTTATGATCATTGCGGGATTTCAAGGAGTTGTACTTGTGTGGTAATTACTGAATCTCGTCTATTCGTATTTCTTACTGGTTGTTGTGGTGTTTATAAATTGTAGTGTATTTTGCAGATCCCCTATTTCTTCAAAAATCCATATGCTGATGAAAGAACTGTAAATTAGTGTATAACGGAGTGAGCATGTTAAAATAAACTATACGTCTATATATTGTTCTAACAGAACCTACTATTTAGCTTAAAATTGCAATTAGATTGAGAAAGGAGAGGAGAATGTTAAATTGAGGTATTCCCAATTTGTTTCAACCAATAAGATTGTTGTCAATTAATAAGATAAGTTGTCTCAATTACAACTTTCGTGCAGCGGAAGAGAGAGGATCTTCTTAAACCCCAAATGTTTATCAATGAAAATTAGTAAAGGAAAACACGTTTTCATCAAGAGATAAAGTGGAGTTTTATGACGTCTTATGTCATATTTGACATGATTTTCAGAAATCCTGCTTCAAGGAGGCAATTCCATACAGCTGTCAGGCGTACCCACTTCAAGGTAGTCCTACACAGGAGATGATTACAATTACGTTGGAACCATCAAGTAGACTCTTGATGTAAGAGGTCTTTGACAAGCGCGCCCTTTGAACCCCTTTTAATTATCATTGAAGTCTTGTATGGATTGCACTTAATGAATGCGTACCTTACCAATATGTTAAAATTGTTTTGTCTCAAGCTTCTCCTGTTGACGTTTTCCGAAATATCATAATTGTTATTATTTTTTAAGGAAAGTTAAAAAATTGAAAACCTCCGATTTGTTTACTGTTACAATTAGAAGTTTGTTTCGTTGCCAGTATAATAATCTCGATGAATCCCTAAGCTTTTATATGAAAACCTTTCTCCCCGATGATCCATGTCTAAAATTTCCCAAAATAGATCACACATTATTGGTCGATAGTTAACTACATCATTACTTGCTCATTGTTTAATGCGATTGTTATTATGCTATTAGTATTTTAAATTTTACTTTGTAAATAATTATCGTAAATTCTCAATTGTTATAAAACTGGGTTTTAACCTACATTCACTCTATGCTGAAATTTTAACTCGTCATTTGACTTTTATTGGTTAATATTTAACGAACTGCAGCAATTTATTGCACCTTGTTATCCCTACTATTATGTCATCTTGAGATTTTCCTCTGATATTTCCCCGGTGGTTAAGTTAAGATGTAAAAACTATCCTATCCTACTTTCGATTATCTACATTAAAAAATTGATCAAAATTAACATTACTCTTATTGGTCGATAGTTTGCTAACGGCATCACTTCTTGCACCTTGTTATCGATGCCATTGTCATGTATGACCTCTTGAGACTTCTCTTCCGACACTTCCCCGATGGATCCTACTTACCTTGGCCCGGGAAGCACCTTGGCGTTGGAGAGGGGACGTCCCCGGACCCTGACCGCCGCCTCCGCCCGCGACCGTGGATTGTTGGAAACGTCTGCGTCTGGTGTGTCAGGGTCTGTGACTGTGGTAATGCAGAGCAAGTCGGATTGGGCTTAGTTTTGTTGGAGCTCTGATCGAACAAAGTGTATTCCTTGCAAACTCTCTATGACTTGTGATCGTTTCTGTTTATTCGTCAGTAGTGTTTTGCTGCCTTATAACCGCATTACAAGAGGCTTCTAAAATTTCGTTCGATTTTTCAGTAGTTACTAAGTAGGAGTCGTTTTAAGTTAAGAGAGTTATATTAAGTTTTTATGAGAAGACAATTCATATTAATTGAATTAACTTTGACGTTTTAAGTACTTAATGTTCTAATCATGACCAGCAGTCACGATATTATAGTTTACTTTGTCGTTAAATCAGTTGTTAATAGCCAATTTCTTCCACACCGAAGAAACGTATACCTTCTTACTTCATCAATGTGTCATGGCAGAACTTATTGTCTATTGTATTTTAAATAATCAAAAATTGTACACATCATTTTCTAGTATCGTTTACAAGACGTTTGTGTCAAGCTAATTTAACATAATCCTTGATATGTAGTAGTCTCTTGGTGCTAAAAGTACTAAACGTGCTTTAGTCACTTATATTATTACAACACTCCTAAGGAGAGTTCACTTTTCAAACATTACCAACCCTTGGCCAGGGACGCTCAGATGACAAAAGGAGAGCAGACGCCCTAGGGTTCATAAATTTCCCTAGTTTTGGAGAGTATTCTCTTTGCGAATTCCCGGATGAGAGATCACAGTCTCGCACACTGAGACAACTGTATGCGTAATTCATCCCGCTAACGAATCATCTAGCATTTATTCCCTCGCCTTGGCAACAAGTAGACCACTTAGTGATTAGTGCAGTACGTAACCGCCGAGGTAGTTCGGATGGTACAAGAGTAATGGGGGCCCTGGGTCCCCGCCAGCAGCGGTCCCCTGTGTAATGGTCCCCATTAATATAGGCCCCCGCCGCGCCGGACAAATCGCTGCGCTTGTTACGATCTATCAGTGTAGTTGACAAAATGCATTTATTCATCGGTTCTAACTATCCAACAGATGTTGGCTGAGATCACTACTGTATCTGCACAGTTGCGGGAGTTATCTCGAGGGCGTTTAAACCTTCTAACTACCTTTCAGCGTGTGGGAACTGTTGAAGTTAGTTCAGTGCTCGTATTTGTGGTTTAATTGTTTTAAAAGCCTTAACTACTTTCATACTAAATCTATTTTTTTACTTGGAAAGGTTTTGCTCGTAATAGTTGGAAATTAAAGCTGTGAATGCCTATACAGATAATTTACCCAGAGAAGTGGTTTCGTTTGGCGCAAAACGTTTCCATTATCTCAAACTATAATGAACAGAACAATACAAAACGATCATTTGAAAGTATACTAAATTAATAAAAACTTCGTCTTGAATTAGATAATAAATCCTTATATTATTAGTTTATATTATACTAATCAAACAACAGTTCTTTAAAATATGACCTTACAAGAGACTTCAAACGTTTCCTTTACCTCAAACTACAATAAAGAGAACAATACTAAACGATAATTTGAAATTATACTAAATTAATAAAAACCTTTGTCTTGAATCCTTATATTATTCGTTTATATTATACTAATCAAACTACAGTTCTTGAAAATATGAGCTTACGAGTGACTTCAAATATTTAAAATAGATGTCATCTTTATTTTGACCAGCTGTACTCAGCTTTTTACTAAAAGAGGACATGATCATTGATCAAATTACCTTCGTCACATAGTGTGTTTTGTCAACCTTTTTGATTGGTATGATTAAAAAGTCTCTAAGAAAGGACATGGGATTTTATATCAGCATACAGGTGGCTCAACTGGGCTTATGTTTTACACCGGCAACTACCACATACTATAGACAATTAATTTGTTAATTAATAGTCTGTGCAACTAGCGGAGTTGAATACCTGCTCCACAGTGCTTTACAAATAACAAATCCTTTTTTTACAACAGAAATACAGCCTGAATTTGAATCCTCACACATTATCACGTAATGATTTATATTACCGCACAATATTTATGATAAATCTAACCACCCAGAAGACACAACTTATATTTCAGTTCCCAAAGACCTAATTAATGGGTGTTGAAAATTCTCAGTTGCCATACGTCCCCGCAGTTTCATAATGATTGTTTACCAACAGTGGCAGAATAAACCCGTTATCAGGCGATTAACCAAGAGTTGACCGGCGACTGTCACGTCGACGTTATATAGAGGGCGCTAAACGTTGTATCTTATTAATATTGCGATAGATTTAGAGCCCCACTGTTACTCAACTCGGTAACATAATCTCGACTCGAAATAGAGACTGTGGATCATCCGATCAACGACTCAACCAGACAGTTCATCTTTCATCCGAGATCGTCGATATTGTGTTTATAACTGACTCAGCGTTTCAAAATGTTCCACACTCTCAGTTGTATACAAGTTCACGTGCTGTACTTGAATCCTTTCAACTTAAAAGTTCGCGATAGGAATTCTCCACATTGTCAGTAGTATTTTACTAAATTTATAAATATAAAATCGACGAATAAGTTATTTGTATATTTTTTTGTTGTAATTGGAACTAGTAGAAGAAATTCTGAGATAGGAAATTCAATTTCTGAGATAGGAAATGTAATTTCTGAGATTGGAAATTTAATATAACCCACACATCAAAGATTTTTTACTCTTTTTGTCGTCAACGCTTCAACTTACCATATACAGTGTACGAAAACCAGAAAATAGTTAAATATTATTGAAAACTACATTTTTACTTTTAACAGTATGAAATGATGTGCATTTGCACATAATTCAATAAATACTATACTTAAAATGTAAAATTTACGTTATTTTTATTTTGTTTAACGTTCAATTTATTTCTTTTGTGTATTTTGGAGGATCGAATAAAATGCTATACAATAACCTCAATAATATTGCTTTGCGTGAGAAACAAAATAGAACGAGTATAATGAAATAAATCCCTCAATATTTTACATAAAAAGCTGATCAAATAGTTATTTAAAACCAAAAGCGAACAATTATATATAATGTATTCGTTTTTCAAACGAACACAAATTTAATTTGCCCCCAGTATATTCTATCCTATGGTGTATATTTATTCCTTTGGATACAAAACTTTCAGCAATTGGTTTCCTTAAGTTATATTACTTCCAAACTTTTCCAAAGTTTTATTTGCCAACATCGTGAATGTTTAGAAACAGTTTTCCAAGTGGAAGGAAGCTACAAGAGCTTACACTTACCATATAAATAGTTGGCGCCGGACTGGGCACTTCAATTCTGCCTTGGTGGGCTCGGGGGGTTCAAAATAAATAACTCCTCTCCGTATTATTATATTTATTTATTAATAAATTTTACCACTCAGCAATTTGTTGATTATAATACTTTGTTTTCGTCTTGGTTTTACTAAATAAGCTCAATCGTAAAACATCGCGAGTATTATTTACATTTTATAACATACAACTTTTTAACTTAGTTAAAATTATTCATATGCAAAGTTTAATTAGTAATAGTACCCCTAAATTTCGTAATACACATGATGAAACAATTACTTAACTCAGTACCCGCACATGCTAAACCGATGTACGGGTTCGCATACTAAATATCTAGTTATAATTTTGTTAAACCAATTAAAATTGTGTGTAACAAAAGTTTACTGTACGGTATATCGTAAGTAATAGCATTGACTATGTAACTATAGTGAGCAAAGGTCATTTGCTCGTGTTACACATGATATTTTTCCTACAGTCACTATAAAGCATATAAATAATACGTCTTTTAAAAGCTATACAACACCTTTTTAGGTTAGGTTAAACCCAAGCGTTGAACCATAGATTGAAAGAAACTCCTTTTATCTATGGTTGAACGGAATGGGAAACTCTGCACCAGCTGATTGTAGTCGTAGTATCATTAAGTGTTAGCCATACTTATTTGCAAGAGTACACATATAAACAGTAATAATCAGTATAAGCAGAATAAATATGTAATTTTGTAACATTTTACGCACGAAGAAGAAAACAGTTCGTATGCTAGTTCATACTTCTTTCTTGATTTTTCAGGAAACAGGTTAATGAAAAAAGATTGTTGTATCGTGAAAAATGTTGTTGATACTGTCACACTAGGTACTAGACGTTGGATTAATATAACTTTCGATTTATCTGTTGATTAAATATGTCGAGGTGTTTTATAGAGATAATTTATTTGACTAATGTATCAATAGGTTAAATATATCTGATACGGAGTACTGTATTTTAATTTGTGTTTTTCTCAATTAATAGTCAATTTAATGTATGATTGGAAATGTTGTTGTGTGATGTCACTAAGTTAAATATGTCTGATTGTGAGTTGTTTCAATTCATGATAAGATTTCATGTAGATGTCTAATTCAGGGTGTTTCAATTTTCTAAGGTATCAATAAATGAAGTATATCTGGTTGGGAGCGCTTTATTTTATCAATAAATGAAGTGTATCTGATTGGGAGTATTTTATTTGATCAATAAATGAAGTGTATCTGATTGGGGGTATTTTATTTTATCATAGATATTAGTTGACCGATAAGGAGGGTTGTAATTTTATTTAACATAACACTTCGATAAAACATCGCCGCAATAAAATGAAGAGGCTCTCCGGTTTCAACTCGACGTGTTGAAAGCTCACAATAGTTTGTCTAGGGGGAGATGTCATTCCGAACGCAATAAAGAACACCATTTGGAAACCGAAGTCGATCAATGTTTAAATACAGATCTAATGTGCTGCTGGGTGCCAGAATCGAACATAGCGAATGGACGACTCGTTGCGAAGTTGTCAAGTTGTAAAATATTTTACTTCAACACCACTTTTATAGTATATTGTAACAGAAACCACATATCGGAATTATCTTAGAGTTAAAAATTTAAATACCCAGGTCTATAAAGGTAAAAAGGATAGCTTCACACAAAACCAGCTCTTGTCCTGAATAACAAATTGTATGCAATCATTATTTTAAGTAGACTGTTTAAACTCAAACTACATTACATACTATATTCGATTAGAAACATACTAAAAGAAAAATTGTGTTTTTATAATTTGTGCTAAGAATTGCATTTATAAATTTTAAGCCAAGTTTCGTACAAAAATGCCCGATTAGTGGTAGGAGTTTTGCCCCATACATTTTTTTATATTTTATCGTTAGAAAAAAATTTTCTTTGATTTTTTTAAATTTCACATGAAACCTAAGAAAACACACTGTTCAATGAAATTCACACACGATGTCAAACTGTGTTTTAAAACATTATTCCACCAATTGTATTAACAACAATATTGCATTTATGACGTATATACTAAAAAGTTACATATCATGTTTCAATAATTTCTTAATTTTCTACATATTTTCAAGGATTTCTTCTGACGACATAGTATAAACTCTCTCGGTGAGTTAAAACGACAAATTTTAAATGTTACTACATTATCTCTGTTCTGACATTTTGGACAAGTGGGTACTAAAACCGTTAATGCTTTACAAGAATCTTTGTTGTATACCTCTATACCACGAATTCTGGAAGCCTTATGTGCCATATTAACAAAATCCAACTTACGGTTACGACCAAATCCAAAATGGACCCCGGAGGCTGTGACTAATTCCTCTAATCGTCTCTGTACTAAACAAAGTACTGCGGGGTGAAAGCCAGGTGTAATTATTCAATAGTCATCCGCTAATGCTCCGCGGACTATTTTATCTCGGCCGTAGTACGTAGGCTTAATCATGTTTACCTTTGCGCGGACGTACCACCTTTGTAGAGCAAATGATACACGGCACAGTTATCGTGGTGCCACATTAAATATCTGGGTCAACCTTTGTAGAACATTACGTCCCCGTCTGAAAATAATCGATCACTAACTCAAAAACTTGACTCTTAGAATATATATCGTTGTTGGGGTAACGGTCCAAACTCTGGTCTCTTTACTAAGACATTTTGTTTGGTAACACGTATACGGTACTACCAAATGAACATACATAGAAAAAAAAACATCGCCACAGACAAATTGAGAACCTCCTCCTTTTGTTGGTAGTGGGGAAGTCGGTTAATAACTCATTCCTCAATATTATGTCAATTGACAGTCCGTAGTACTGTAATATCCGATATTGATAATCTAAAACAAAATAAAATCTGGGTCCAAAATTACCTTCGGTAAGAGTCGAACCAGCAACTTTTAGATTTAAAGGAGAACACCAAAATTTCTTGGCTACCCAGACAAGATTTTTCCTGGCCTTTTAACTTTACTCAAATTCCGATTTTTTTATTCATGTGTTTACTCGATTATTTTCTAAACGTTCATATTACGAGTAATCCCGATGGTACATTTTTCATTTACAAATTAAACCGCAACCAACATAATTATGGCAAAACAGTTGATGAAACTAAAGCGTGCCGGAGTTACTACACTTTTAGTTGGTCTTTTTCAGTAACTTCTCAAACTCAATAAAAACTCTTAAATTGGATTACAGTATTTCTCGCTTATGCCCCATAGATGCATTATCGTGTGGAAAATAAAATTCCTACCTAATTTTGTTTAATTTTGGCAAATGAAACTCCAGAACCACGTTTCGAGCTATTGGAGAGCCTAGAGCGTGGCGCATCAGATGGGGTTTGGTGGTGAGGAAGCCAGATTCCAATAGTCCAGTTGTTTGAGTCCCTAAAAATGCTTAAGGTTAGTTAATTGATTCAAGAAGAGGTACTTAATTGAAATTTTAATTAAAAGGGAGATCACTTTAACATTGGCCTATACTTGCATAACGTTTGTGCATAGCTTAAACTATTTGAAAAAAATTACAGACTCTTCTGATTTAGCCAAATTACATTCCTTCGAAAAATCTAATAAGATATTCTCGTTTTAATAATCTTATTGGTTTTACCGGAGGAATCAATCCGCACAGTTTTTCCCCGTTTTCTTTTCAGCTTTGGTAGGTTTCGAACTCCGGGTCATGGTATTATCGCATTACTTAGCTATTGGTAATAGCAGGATTCGAACCCGGGCTTCAAGGACTGAAGTTTGATCTATTTTGAAGCTGTCCCATACAATTCTGTTACATATTGGTATCAAACTATGTTTATGATGCAAAGTATAAATTTTAAATTCCCGCAACGTCATAAAATGCAACTCACGAAACTTGAAATAGGTCCGAACAACACCCACAAAAGCTTTATCATTTTCAAGAGTATATTGCAGTTGTTGGAATGGGCGGAATAAGTCAAATGGTATGTAATTTTAGAAGTAGTTTGGTTCGACACGCTGAGCTATACCATTTTACCATTTTACGAGGCCAACTCAGCCTTTCGTTTGACGCCAACTAGAAGTCCGACCTGACACGCCCTTACACGTTCAACCCTCCATTAACAGTATTGCATGTCAGTGTGGTTACTGATATTATATTAACAGCCATCATTGCTGAGGGAGGTTTAATTGAATATGATGTCAACCCTATAAATAAATACCCCCGCCGCAGCAAACCTGCAGACTAAGCGAATTTCCATTTACCTGATTGGATTTACACTAAAGTGTCTCCTTAATATCACATTATTCCCTATTTAAATAGAATTATTTTAACGAGTACTAAGGTTTGCTGCAACAGGGAGGGTAAAATAGTGTTTTTGGTTGAAAATGTCAATAGTTTAGTAAGAAATGAATGTATTTTCCAATTTTTATCAACATATGTTCAACATGCAAACTACAACAATTGACTTAGGTATTCTCCATAAGAATGGCATAGGAATTTTAAAATTTAAAATTTTTTGGAATTTTCTCCGAAACAATTAGGCGCATAATAACGCTTTAATATACTAAATTATTTGTTTTTTTAAGCTCTACAAAATGGTTAGAAAAGAAATTGTGAAATTTTGTGTTTTTAGTGTCAAAAATGGGAAAACCCTATTTTTACCCCATAACCCCCCCCCCCCCATAAACCCCCGTTACCATAGTCCGATCATGCTGGTTCGCGAACTCGTCCGAATAAATGTAGGTTTACACGTTTATACCAAATTTCATCAAAATCGGATCATATCTGCTCGAGTTATTGTGCTAACGGACACATATATATATGTGAATTTGAACGGATGGTGTTTTTGGCCTCTAGGGACCTCAAAACGAAAATATAAATCGGTCCCGGGTCCAGGTCTTACCATGAATACTACGGTAATAGCTTATTCCCTTATGGGAATAAGTATATAAGTTATAAGTTATATGGGAAATTCGCTAAAATCGTGAGTATAAAAATAAAGTGAGTAGTTTATGAATTTGGTAATTCTAAAAACTGTTGACAATTCCAGTTAATGTGGAGTTAGTTTTTCTGTGATTCTTGTCTAAATAATTTCAATTACATACTTAAGCGGTTTTACAATTTTAACTACTAGACTTTTGAGAACTTAATCGGATGATCACATTTAAAATGAGAATTGTTACAGGAAATCTGCTGTAACTACATAATATAAAGGGCTTACTCATGCTTAACATCATTTCAATATGTATTTATTGTAATCAACAGTTTCCGCTCATAGTACAAACTTGTAGTAAAAATTCAACCCGAAATTCTAGCACACTGAACCGTGTGAACTCTTCAATGAATCATGCTTAAGTCCGATGCGTCATCACTACGCGGTTCCAAAGAGGAAAAAATATCTTCGATAAAAACATCATCTTGTAATCTAAAGCTGTCTTTTAACAACTGATTATATTCTTCGTGACATAAGTGATCTTTTACAATTACAGTGTGATTGGAACATGATGTAGTCAATGTCTAATCATTTTATATCAAAGATGATCAAACTGGTAAGGGCTTCATGTTTACGAAGAAGATATTTGTCTAATAATCTAAACAATTCTTCATGAATTGATTTCAGTCTGATCCACGATTCATCTCGTTTAGCCTATCCAAGAAACCTATACAGGTTCAAGAATTGTTCGTAATACTCCGTCCTATCCTGTAAGAAGTGTAATTTACCTAACAGCTGTAAAATATCATATAACTATATCCTACAGAAATTATATATACTATTTTTTATTTAAATTGTATTTTTAAATGAAAAGACAAAGTTTACTTAATCGAAATTAATTATAAACTACTAAAAAGGCCTTGAGAAGAACGAATACTGGAACTATTGCTCAGTCTTGATATTCTATCTCAATGGGTTCGACGAAACGATCTTTTGGCCATTTTCAAGGCTGTGAACTTGGGAACTACTTAAGTTGATGACTTCCTTTAGTGAAATGATTTCGTTTTAATTAACAAGCCTATCACGTGTTGATGGTAAATACTCCACGACCACATGTAAAAGAAATTAGTTTAATTATATGACATTATAACCGTACATAGCCTACTATGGTTATTTTAATTATATCAACCTATTTTGTTATGCAACCCATCTAAGTGTATTGCGGGACTGCGGGTTAACAATACCAAAATATATTTCTCTGTACTGTAAACAGTCGTATTATACTAAAGAACCTACACGGGGTAGACTTAAGTTGGCATCTACTACAGTTGAACGACTATTACTGGACATTGCTTTTACCGAGATTAAAACCATCTCAGTGAAATGTGCGTTATCTGCATAAGGTTTATTTCTTAGGCCTCACTCTTCGTTGCACCTTTCCACTTGCTAGGAATTGTTGATATCTCAAAATTATCTTTGTGACAGCTGATGAATGTGAATACATATTTTTTTCACATTACATGTTTTAGGTAGGATACATAATAAAACCAACCATCATGTTTGAACTTATAAATTGTATGCTCTTTTCAATTTTAAGGTGAACTAGTTATTATGTCATAATTACGAAAATTGATAAATTAATAAGACAAAACAGTATTCGCTAGTAATAATTGTATTTTTTATCATTAACTTATGTTAACTACATGCTACTGTTAAACGTTTCGAGCTGACAATAGACGAGAGACCCTACCTCTCTATGAAATCATTAGGCCCGATTTCTTCGATAATGTTTTATGTTTGTAATATTGAATTTATACCAAAAACTGTGAAATTTACACTGAACAGAGCCACATAAAAAGTATTTTTGATAGTATATTGTTCTGAGTTTGTTTTTAAGTAACTCTAATTATTTATAAAATTAGTTCTAACTAATGATTATAAAAACACACCTTAAAATTTCCAAGTTTTCAATTATGAGTTGTTAAAGAACATGTGAAACTTCCGAATAACTCAGCTTTAATGATTGTTTAGTGTAAAATCTTTTTACCCCTGCTTTTCTTAATTCCATCCTTACAACCTCGCTTCACCTTAGGAATAAACAAGCCTGTGAGAGTTAACGATATTCGCGGAATAATTTAAACAACATTGTTTTTATCAGACAATGAACATCCAATTCATAACTGTCAACTGGTTAGGAGGAGAATACTCGACTTTTAATAACCATTTATTTACATGTTTTTCGTTAAATTCTATCGTGTTTATATCGCAAATAGCGCTGTCAATAGGATGAAATGTATTTAATGAGTACGATCACTTCCCCGCAGTACTGGATTTTATTCCTATATAGGCTTTGATGATTTGTTGAACTTTATTACAAGTTTTTCTACCGTACTGTATAAACTTGTGTATTTTTAACTCATTATAGGAATAATGCCAATGGAACTTCTTTCGACGTGTTAAATAAGTCTGCGTTAGCGTTGGGCAATTCAAAAACTCGGAACGTTTAAAACAAGTTTTACATTTCTGAAAATGAGTAATTGTTGTGAATAAAAAATCTCAATGAATTGTGTATTCTAAGAATCGGTCGCAGTTAAACAGCTGAATGTTTACATAAACTAATCTCAAAACTCTATGTGATTTTAATATGAATAATACTGACTACTCGTTCTTTGTATTAACTATTTCCCTGATTATTCTCTAAATTAATTGTGAATAAAACTTCATATTGCTCATGTAGAGTGATTTCTTCATAGCTAACTCGCAAATCGCCTCGTCCATGATTGTCAGTGTGTTTCTGAGGTAGCTATAGATTACTGATAACCTTATCAGAGAAACTTGCATGGGTTTATCTTCTTCAATAGTATGATCGGACATAGGTTTGTCCGAATTAATGCAGAAGGTTTTCTTTTTTTATCTCTTTATTATCACTACCTCATCCATGTTTGTAATGTTTTGATTTGTTTTGTAAGTGTAAGTTAATTTCTTTTTTACACTTCTGTATTGTTATATAATTTGTGTTTTTTACTTATTAAAAGTAAATTTTAGATTTTCATAGTCCACAACTCTGTACATGTATATGTTGTTTGTATATTTGTTGTTCCTGTCCTGGGGGAAGAGTGGACCTCTGGTCTAACTCAGGGCAGGTTAAATAAAGAATTTGTCATCCATGGTCAGTGTGTGCTCGGAGTTAGCTATAGGTTACGATAACCTTATCAGTATAGAAACTGGCATGGGTTTATCTTCTTCAGTAGTATAATCAGGAAATAGGTAGTGTTTGTCCAAATTAGTGCAGAAGGTTTTCTTTTTTATCTCTTTATTATCAGTATATCATGAAGCTTTCTTCTCTCTCTTGTCAGGAGTCCTTCTTGTCTTTTAATCTTTGTACGTAGAATGAGAACATCATATATACATCTATGAATGAGAACGCCCCAACTGCTGCATTATTTTTTCTCATCAGTTTCGTGTTGATGGTCAGTATACAATGAGACCATCCCCATCTGTATCTGTGTGGACCATCTGTATTTATATATTAGTTGGTTCCTAACTGATATATAGTTTTTTTGATCTAATTACTGTTTCATACTATATTCTATACTAGTCTATACTAATCTATACTATATTTATAATATATTATATACGGTTTCATACTACAATATATATTCTTATATTCCGAATCTAGCCTCTACCTTTTCTGATTCATCACTATCCTATGTTCATAATTTAGATAGGAGTCCTGTGCAGATATTGGTCCTAACTTACCCAAAGAGGGTTTACAGTTTGAGAAAGATTGTTTCTCCAGAAACAGCTTCTTTGTAATGAAAATAATATTCTGTATAACAATATGGAACTTTGTGGTCGCTCCAAGCTCACCAAAAGCCTGACCAAAAGCTGTTGACGTCACAACAGTAAAAGTGGGAGTATTCTAGGCCTATCTCTATCTTTCGCTCTCTCATATTCTCAATGTTTCATCTGTATGTTTATGACGTAAAGAGTTTACGTTCTACCCGTTTGATGGGCAGTCGACGTCGCCGTCCTCACTTAACGATGTTGTTTGTGATATTCAATTAAATAGGCGTCGTGGCGACGGGTAGCGTCGTTGCCGACGGGAGGGGGTAGGCTGCTGGGGGAGGGCAAACAACCCTTTCTGATAAACAGAGACAGGCAATAGCTCAACGCTCAACCACTAGCTGAATAAGACCTTGTTAAAACCGACGACAAAGTGGTGTTATTGTTCTTCAATGCCGTGAAAGGACAAATATGTTGCATTTGGCATCTCTACTGGCAAAGAAAATATTCCTCGTGTAGAAAAGATTGTTTTAGTCAAAGAGTGGGTATAACAAATTGATGAAAAATTATTTTTGAGGGGGGATTTGAATATGGTGCTTTTCAGAATCATGCCTTGGTTTGAAACCAAAGACTTGAAACTGCACAGTTTGGTTATTGTTCCCTAACATTTGTTAAACCTTTTCGAGGGGGTTACATCTAAAAGGCCACTTTGCAACAATATTTCGGGTATTAAACTCAATGTCATTAATTTTGCTTAATGTTATTAAGTATCTACGTCTGTAAGTGATGTTCTTACGATGCTGCAGTATGATGTGGCGATTTATAAAAATGTTATAAATGGTTTTCCAGCAGTTTTTGACACAGACCTATGTATTAGTTTCAAAAAGAAAAATTAAAATACGATGTACTGTAAAAACTTAAATTTTCACAATTCTAATCTTAGATGAGCCTAGATCGAATAGTGAAGGGGTGTTTTATACACTCGTACAACATACTGTATTTTTCAAGATCCTATAATGTTTAAATTGCAAAACTTTAAAACCCCACAAATCATTGTAGTTGATCCATCTTTAATTAAAGTTTATTCAAACTAGAGTTTGTACGAGGACTGGCGCCCTTCCTAATCGTAGAGCATGCTTGTCACGCCAAAGGAACTACTTCATAGCTTAAAGAGTAATTTATATTGAAAACTGGCATGGCGTGAGCGGTGTGGCGCGAATCGCATATGCAATATGCGCCAACCTTGCATGCAAGCGGACAACGGTTCACAGTCTTAATCGCGTTCGTTCATGTTACAGCTTAAATTACCTCTTTCTACAATTACTTAACTATTTCCCCCGACTATTACAAGTATTAAAATTACATTCTCTTCTCGGAATGTCAGACTCTTCATGAGTTCTGTAGGTGGAAGGTCCCATAGCTCCGATTAGCTAGAAATCCGATGCACATTTAGTTTTAATAGCTCCGAATAGTCTAAATACTATACAGCTGTGATAACTGAATTGAGACTCCGAAGATAGAATTATTCCCATAGATCCGACGATTTTTTTAAACACAAATATCCGATGAAATTTCAAAATATCCTCCCAGGTTCGAGCGAAGCGAAGGGTACAGTGGGGGTAGTTAAACAGTGCGAGTACACGCCTTGTTTTTTTATAATGTACATCTGCTATGTCTCATTCAGTGAAGGAAAAACTGGTATTTTCGCACCAACGTCTATTATTCGCGTCTTTTCGACACGCTTACTAAAACCGCATCGTTTTCTAATATTGTCAAACCAATCTAATGTGGATCACTTTGTGTGTATGTGGGAATTATGTAATCTTTTTGCCGGTACTTTTTGTCATGTGGGATATTGTACTGATAAATCTTCCTATGAGGATTGTCTCATCTTTCTGTTCTTCCTTTGTGCCAGAAGAGTTTTACATTGGTGGCGGCTCCCTGGCACTTCCTACTCCCCCTCGTCCGCTCGCCGTCGGTTGCCGTCCCCCGATGACCGTGTGATGTGTTATCCTTGATGAGGGGCCTCGCCGGCCAAATGTTATGGTGGGAGGGGGGTCCTGTGACCTTCGTCAAGTTCAGTGGACTCTGAACCAACAGGCGTACCACCACCACGCCACTACTTCTGTCTGGCCGGGCCATTGCTGCCACCACAACCACTGCATATCTACAATACATCTACAACCACAACCAAACCAAACCATATTCTGCATGGAATTAGTCCTGTGTACGACGTTTTATCCAATAAAAAATAGGTCTTTGTAAAATGTAATTTGTTGAAATAAATTATTCATATTATACATATATATTTATAAATATTTAAATTTAGTAATCAGTATTTAACACAATAGTTTAACAGCATTACCGATTACAAACCACTCAAATCACATATGGTATATTAGGTAAGGCGAATAAGTTATTTGCTTTTGTTTTTTTATATATTATTCAACTACAGTATGCGCATTATTAATTTGCATCGTGTGTGATAACAATATGTTAAGCTTAAGCACTCTTCTCACAGAATTTAAATATTTAGTTGGTATATTCTGCCAGCTCAGTCTGGAATTGACAACTAATGTTTGTATATAACTAAGTTTTGGCCAGTTAATCGTATAAAATTCGTAGTTTCTGGAATTTGCTGAAAGTTTACAGTCTGGAATTCATAGTTGCTGGAATGTGCTGAAAATGTACAGTCTGGAATTCATGGTTTCTAGAATGTGCTGAAAGTTGACACTTTGGAATTCACAGTGCATATGTTCTGTATAGATGTACAATCCACTAGTTCCACTGTTTTTTCTGTGGCATTAACCTCGCAGTGTTGGTACTGTATTGAGAGATGAAGTATGAAGAGCGCAAGTGGCCGTCATCAACGATATGATATGTGGTATGCCAGCATGAGTTTAGACTTGAGTATGAGTAGCCAGGACAAATGAGTAAAGCTAATGAGGCGGCTGTAGAGACGCTGATTTACAGTTCACCTGTCACTTCGCGTTTAAACATGGCTTAACTCTCAGTCCCGTCGCCGTCAGTGACAATGTTACACGATGGGTCCGTCTTCAGTTTATTGGCAATGTAGTTTCAGACGAAGGATCGCGTGTGATTTCCAAATAGTGTTATATTTACAATCCAAAGATATTATTCACGTGCAATGAGCAAATTGTAGAGAAAGAATAAATATTTTGGGAGTCGTGCCAAGTGCAAAAAGTCTAAAACATGAATTACATAACTGGTGGTCCATGATCACGTCAAATTGAAATCACAAGTCTTTTAGTTTAATATAGTTTTCGTTCAAGAGTAGTCTAGGCTATATGAAAAGCAGGCTAATATGTAGGGAAATAATTTCAGCGTGTATGGTAAACTTATTTGAAATGTTCTTATATACAATATTATAGGGACAGTCTACAAATTTTCACGACTTCCTTAAAAAAATACAAAATGTCTTAAAAGTTTTTAAGTTGTTTCAAAATAAGACCATGAATGAAACAAAATACAAACATTTGTATAAACGTAGATACAGATAACAATTCAAATCAATGCTCCATTTACTAAAAAAAAAAAAAAAAAAAAAAACTGAAATACACACTACAGCAACTGTGGACGATTACAATATACTACAACAACATATTATTTCCTTAATACATACATATCCCCCAACCAAAAGTTTGTTACAGTATTGGCATATTATGTCCAAGTGATTCTCTTTCGAGCTGTAAATCATTTTCAAAGTGGAACATTTATTTTGTTCTTGAGCCCACTCTCACCACTAGTGACGGTTTTTATTGTCGTGCGGCGTCCCTTCCATCCCCAAGGTCAGTTTTTAGGAGGTTTGGGGCGTTAGGTCTGCTCTGCACAGAACCACCATTTTCACTCCAGACACACTCCAATAGTTCAGTGTATGAATTTCATTGTTTATACTTATGCGAACAATTATAATACTGCCATGAAGTGAGCCTCATAGATCCTTCGTAGGTAAAACCAATCTGGACCACTATAAGAGGGAAACGTAGCATTGACCATCAGTATACTTATTCAATGGTTGTAGTGGTCTAGTGCTCTAATAGCCATTTTGGGAATGTTAAATAACTTCGATATTGTGGGCAATTTTGAAATGCTCAAGTGGACAATATACTAACTCACTAAAAGCCCTGCAGTAAATTCATGACTATCTTTGGCCATTTTACTGATACATACTGTGAAATGGTCAAATATATACAAAACACAATAATAAAATAAGGGATGTGATGCATTATAACTTCACAATACATGAAAATGTCACTGATAATGAATTGACAAAAATGTAATTTCTAAGCAAAATAAATAATTTATAATAACAATTTGAAATGTGTTGATTCAAAACATGTTTTCCCTTTTCCCCCAATTATGTAGCGCCTACCTCTTTGGGCGCTCGTGGCCATTCGTATTTACTAGTCTGACTGTAACCCAAAAGAGCCCTTCCTGATCCTCATAAATTATCGTGACCACTTAAACATTTCAAAATCACCCAAAAAATCATGATGGTTTAACTACAGCCAGACAGAAGCGTTGTAGTGACATATTTATCTAATTTCTGACTTTAATATCCAGTTGTAATTTGAACATGTAGAATTTGACCATAATGTGAACGAGATATCATTTTTTTATCTTTTAAAACTTTTTACTGAGAATGTTGTGATCGTTGAAACCCTTGAGTACTTTGTGGCAACCTCGCCAATTGGAGCGCCTGCAATCCCTCCGAACACCGATAGAAAGCATTCATGCCTGCATGTCACAGGTTTAGGAGTTGAAGGCGCTAATTGTACACTTGATTCAGCCACTGTTGCTTATTTACTACTTCATTGCTTTGATTGATGCTATGTAATTGTGTGCATTTTTTTGTCATTTAATTTGCATTAAAATATGATAGCTATAACATATATTGTAACACAAATTTAATTTGACTTAAATATATTGTGCCTTTGTAACATTTTACTATGACTCCTAGGTACTTAGTAGATATTCCATGTAATGGCCAGCAGCAGCGAATTTTTAATTAAAAAAAAGAAGTTAAATGGGACACTCACAAAATGGCCGCAGCGAATTTTTAATTAAAATAAAAACAGTTAAATGGGACACTCACAAAATGTGTTGCTGTCATCTTTGATCCTTAAATCCTTTTATCCTTGGAATGTTCAAGTTATCTACAAATACTGTTTAGGGTTAGGGTTTCTTAGTGTGGTTAGAACCAAGGATTACCTAAACTTGAGTTGATGAATTTTGTTTATTGTTAAGTACAACTTCTATAGTTGTGATTTAGTGAAAAATATCCACAATTTTTATTTTGCTGATTCACAATCTTTGTTACAGGAGATCAGGGAGCTCCTCAATGACTTCCCAGTGACCAAGATCACGGTGACATCCGGGGCAGGTTCCTCGATGGCCAGGGCGGAGCTGGAAGATCCGGAGATGCTGGAAGAGTGGGACCGTGACAGGACGTTCCTTCTGCGTGGACAGTGTGTACCCGTGTGTCCTGCGGCGACAGAGATGATGTTGTGTGTGGCAAACCTACCTCTGGACTATACGGAGGAACAGTTCAATGCTCTAGTCAAATCATGTGGGGAAGTCAAACGCAGCTTCCTCATGATCAGCGAAAAGACTGGTACGTCACAGAACAGATTCAATGCTTTTTGTCTTTTTGTTCATTCTCTGATTGGTTAATTTTCACCTAAACGAAATTTTCAAATTTTATAATGTTTCCTATTTGTTACAAAAGATAATAATACTATGTTCGCTGTTACTATAAAGATTTATAATTTTTACTCTCAATTGGGAAAAGGAAGGTTTCAATTTGAGAACGACTTCTTCAGTATGAACAGCTTATGTAAAATAATCCATAGCGCATGAGCTGTTCTATGGATGAACGAAAGTTTGTTCTTTTTCCTTAAGCTTTTCACAGTCTAAATGTAGAAAGCTTATAAAGTCTTCCTAACTTAACATGATTATTTTTTACTATATTTGTTATATTTTTAACTTTATTTAAAAAGATTATATAGCAACTTAACAATTTGTGACTCCTTCTGTAAAGTGTATTTATTTTTATTCATTAATCCTTATTCATATCCAGAAATATCCACAACCCCAGGTTTTTTAATAAGTCCCGAAAGAAGTGTAATAAGTTCAAACAGAAATGTAGTAAAAAAATTGAAAAATGTACCTTTCAAATAATTACTTAAGATTCTGTATTAGAATGTTTGTCTAGCAGTTACAGAACACTTTTTTATTCCACATCCTACACTAGTCTCTAGTTCGGAACCGTTTAACACTTTATTTCAGTCTAAAGGTGTGTTTTTTGCTAGAGGGTTTGGCATCATCACATGGCTAAATCCATTGGTGGTTGGCAGGATTTGAATCCTGACCTTGGGATAGAAGCCCTGCTCTAATAAGCTAGACCTGCTCTCTCCCCAAACATTAAAAACTAACACAACTAGACAGGGTAGTATTAGCGCAGCATTAGTCAGCTTCTCCATGAATTTGGACATAAGTTTATTTTGGTGCCATTCAAAGCTCTTTCAGGACAATTTTGGCAAACCCTTCTATTATTTATCAGCCAATAAGATAGAGGACAGACAATTCTGTCTTTTGAGCTACATACAAAAGTGATAAAACATTAAAGCCAATAAATGCAAAGGCTGAGCACATTGATGATATCTAAACTGTCTGAGTTGGACCAGAATCAAGCAAGTCTGGCAATGTTGTCGTAAAAGAATGGGGTCCCTGTTGTTCATTCTAGTTTTACTGCTTTCTTTATTATCTGTAGCAAATATATTTATTACTGAAAACTTTGTTTAGAACTGTCAACAGAAACATCAAATGGGATTCAAAAATAGTAAAATAAAATTGCCATATTATGTTTTTGATATTTTATTTTTAGTTTGTTTTTTTATATACTGTGAAAACTCATATTCTGTATAGCTGGGTAGCTCAGTGGTTTAGTGCTCGCCTTGTAATCAAAAGGTCACTGGTTCGATCCTGAGGAAAGTGTGTAGCTTAATGATGGCTCAAAACTGGACCCAGCTGTTTCTAATCATTGGTCTTTCAATAAATGACCCTTACTAATAAAACACCTGATATTAGTCAGTAACAAAGCTACACTAGGCATCACACTCCATTCTACACTCATCCTTCACTCATATTTTGGTTAAAATATCTATATCAGTGATGTCCCCATCTCAATGATAATGATAATAATAGTTTCCTATTTTATCTATTTTTTAAACAAATAATATAGTTTTGTGAAACTTGTTCATTGAAATTAAGTCAGTATGGTTCAAGCAGTTGTGTGTTAACAAACCTGAATAACTTCTTGGTCATTAAAAAAAAAGAAATTTCTTTTACAAATCAATTGCAAAGTTGCTAGGGCCAACTTTACAAGATTTTTTCTTAGAAACCTTGGGTAGAAACTGTTTTGCAATATCGATATTTTGGATGCATTCATCTTCCTATTTACACCAATTTCATTTTCTAGGAGAAAGCAAAGGTTACGGGTTTGTTGAGTACAAAAGTAGAGAAATTTCACTACCAGCAAAGAACGTCCTCGACAGGCAACAGATCAACAACCACACGCTTGTCTGTGATTGGCTGGACTCGAGCCACGTTACATTTGAATCACTCCACTCCAAGTGCCTGTTTGTAGACCGTCTTCCAAAAAACTTCCGTGACATGAGTGAATTTCGCAAGATATTTTCATCGATTGTCAACCCTCCATATTGCCAAGTAAGTTTTACGGGCTCTTTAATCATGTGTTGACATGCTGTATTTATGCTTATTATAAATAGTTGTAGTAAAGAAACTGCTTTAAGGATAAAAAACATTTTTTTCAGAGTACCCAGACTCAAGCGTAAAAACCATAAAATTGTGAATCACTAATAAATACATTAAAAAAACACAAAATGTGAATTATTTTGAAAACAAATATGTAATTCCTAGAAATTAAAAATAATTACCCTCTTCAATATGACTTTATCTACTTTATTAACTTTTAAGTGTCAATGAAAACAGATAACCAACAAATCCCTAGCTCTATAGGTTGATATCTTTGTTTTCAGATTGCCCTGAAGCACGGGTGTCCACAGGATTGGGGGCTTGTAGAGTATAGTAACTGGGAAGACGCAGAGGCTGCGCAGACTTCACTCAATGGGTACAATCTGCACGGTGAAAACATCAGGATCAGTTATTACATTCCTGGAGTGCGGGCTATCAACCTCTATCTGCAGCTGCTTAATGATGCGGTCAGTGCAAACTAATCGGCAACTTTTGACTTATTTAATAGAACATAAAGAGCCTATACAAAGTGTGCCATCTGAGTCTGTCAATGGCTCTAACTTCCTCATGTCTTCCCATTCTTCTTTTTTTTATGTTTTATTTTAATTTTTGTTTGTTTAATACTGTGAAAAACTCATATACAGTAGACTCCCTCTTATACGGACACCTTTTAACCGGACATCGGTTTAACCGGACTACACTCGGCGAAAATGACATCTCTTTAACCGGACAATTTTTATCAGCACATTGGTTTACCCGGACTAGATCGGCAGGAAGTGGGCAGTACTGAAACAACTGTTCTCATGGGAAAGATTTGTTACCAGTGATCAAGTTGTCTAAATACAATGCTCTCCTAAATTTAAGTCAAAATTGTTGTTTTTACTTGGTGTGTATCTACAGTTCTTCATATTTAACATTAGGCTGAAATGTATCCAAGCCACAGGTTGTACTGCTTTCCAAAATTAATCTTAAGGCTGTTATCAAAGGTGTATAGACCACAGTTTTTATGCAGTGAAAGCACTTTTTACAAGGTAATTTGTTTGGGAAGATTGTTTGTGGGCTTTACTCACCTTTATTTGAGTCTATATCTATGGAATCAAAGTCCGACATTTTGCGGAACTCGAAAAACCTCCCGCTTCCTGTGGGTTGGAAAAAAACTATTTTTATCCTGCACACGGGTCGAACGCCTAATTATGACTGCTAGAGCTGTTGAACTTGGAAGTGGACGGGTAGGGGTGGGGGTACATTGTCGATTGGAAATAAGCCATTCACGCCCATGCCCTATCTCCTAGATTATCCAGAAGTTCGCCTTTAACAACTTTTAAATACACCGTACTAATATCCACCAGTGGTCGTGAAAGAGCGACTCTGCCGATCCATTTCCTCCAATACAACTTCTTGTATAGAATTTTAGATTAACTCCATTCAACAATATCGTTTATATCTTTGATGAATACTTATCTTTATCTATAACTTTTTTTATGTGCACATTTATTCACACTTTGGTATACAAGTTTGACCCACGTAACTTCTGCCACAAGAACAAGGAATTGTGTAAATTAGATTTTTGTGTTTTGTTGCTCGTTATCAGGTTTTAATTAGGTGACACAACTGTAAGTGTTATCTTTATTTTAAAAAACGGTTCTTGTATTTAGCACTCATATGCCTTAGTTTTTCAAAAGTATTCTTTAAATACGGAATACATACATATATCAGGGGTTTTATCTTGGTGCTGGGATCTTTTGGACTATTGACTTTATATTTAAATTCTTTAAGGCCAGTTGTAGAGATGTGTTTTATGTTTATATTTTCTTTCTAGTTTTAATCATTCATCTGTACTACAGATAGATTCAGCCTGTTTAATAAAATCGATGGCTAGGGCGGTCTTGACGTTTGTTTGGGTGGTTGGAGGAAAAGTTGAGTTGAGGCATAGCAGTCGGTTTCCTGAAAACACTAATACTAGAACCCTGTAACTGTTTCTGGACTAATACGTCTAGAAACGGTAATCTATTGTATTTTTCCAATTCAATTGTTTCCTCAAATTTTAAAAGCTTTCTATCTATTTTATTTTTTTTTACGTTTATGTTTTTTTTTTTCAAATTAATATAACTTGCATTTTATTATTATTAATTGTTTTCAGGAACCTAAGGGAAGATCTACTGGGCTACTTCCTGAACCAACTGGTCAAGCCATCGTGCAAAATCTTCAAAACCTTTTCAAACAGAATCCTATTTGTGAGTACCTATTATTAATTATTCCTTGGATATTAAATTTGAAATCTTAGCTTATGCAAGTTGTGATCCTAGAAGCTGCATTCATATGGAAATTGAAATCTGAATATAAGAAAGTTGTGTCATCTATAACAGGATGTTTTTTTTAAACACAACCCTAATTACAAGTTGGATAACGTGTTGACTGAGTCCTTACCCCTCAATATGTTTGTTAGGTTAGTATTCTTTTAAACAACACTTTAGATCAAACTGTATGTTTTTTGTCAAAAATATTTATCTAATTATGAGTTTTCATTTTCATCTATGGTTTCAGTTGCACAAAACCTGCAAAGTATAATTGCCAGTCAAATACAAGCGGCTCACAGTGGTGAAATGCCTCCAGACCCTAAAAGGGCATCTCCCTTAGTTACTATGCCGGGTAAGTACAGTACATGAAAACTTTCTAAAACATTGCTTAGTATGTTTAATTATTGTCAATGCTGAGGTAAATGTTTTACTACTCATATTTTGGAGTCTGTGATTGTTTGATCAGGGCTGCTTTTATAAATTGGCCCGGGCCCCAAGAGGTTTTAGGTTTTTTGGGGGCACAAAGAGGGGACAAATTTAACCTCAATGTAGGTGGAGAGAAGCGCAATTATCTCTCACTTTCATAGTGCATCACTTGCAAACCATGGGCCTGTGTTTAATTAATTTGTAAAAAATGTGTGTGTCACGATCAAATACCAACCCTAGGTAAAGGGGCCTCACAATGTGCTTGTTAAACACTCACATTGTGGAGTAAGCATTTTGTGTGGACATTGATCAAACTGAATACATCGTGGGTATAACATATTGGCTCAATTGCTCAAGTGAACACTTTTTCTCATAACATTTTTGTGGCAAGTGTTTGTATTTTAAATCCATCCTGAGCTGTGCATATTTTTCAATTTTGCACAAATTCCTAATTTATTTCAACAAACCTAATGTGCATGTTCAGACAAGGAATTTTAAGTGCATCAATTCCTAAATATTTCAGGCTCTTTAAGTGGTCAAATAAAGGTATCTATTGATGATTCAAGCATATCTATTAATCACTTTATTATTTAGACTTAAAACAACAAACAATTTTGATTCTCTCCCATTAACATGTTAGTAGACTTAGCTAACAACATCATATTGCAATATTAATAACTTTTTCCGATGATCTCACTCATTCTGATTGCTACAAAATAGTTGATGGTTTGTTTAGAATTTTTTCATTGTGATAAAAATAGCTGCTTTGTTATGAATGAGCTTCAGTGGAGGTGGCAGCCTCCAAATAGGTATTGATATCTGTATTTAAGTTTCCTATTTATCCTCATCCAGGAATCAGAAAAATGGGTGACTACAAATCTATTCAATCTAGCCTCAACTGACTAACTTATATATGTGTTTTGTGTTGTTTGTTTTTACCTGATGCCACTGATATTAAATGGTAAGTTAAGGAGAACTTTTATTGTTCAGTAATTATATATTTGTTTACAGATCCAGTCAGGAAACCGATTTATTCTCCATCAGGAACAGAGCTTCGAAAATCTCCCACCATCCCACCACCGCCACCACCAGGGCCTAGTCCACCGTTGTTCCTCAAGCCCACCCCTCCCCCACCGACCAAGGTATTTAGTCTTATATAACTAAATATATAATCTTAAAGATATATATAGATTCAGATTAAGTCATATTCAACATATTATAAATTATCACCTTCAAAGTTGTTAACAGCCAGTATCTTTACTCTAATAGTCTTATTTTACCTACAGATACCATTGCTGCCAAATCCGTCGATGGCTCCCCCACCCTCGAGAAGGTTAAGTCTCAGTCCCCCTGCTGGAGAAGTTGCTCCGCCTCTGCCTGTCGAAGAGGAACCCTCCCCCAGCTACTGGGCGGGACTACTGGGACAGCTAAGAGGAGGTCCTCCTACACCCGTCTCCTTCCCTGTACCTCCTCCCGAACCACCGAGTCACCCCTACAACATGCCTCCTCCCAATTTCATTCGAGAGCATGCTCCTAATATGCCCGTAGAGTTGCACCAGAGTCTCATAAGTCTCCTCAGTAATCCTCAGAACCTACAACAGATCTTAACCAATTTACATTCCCTGGGTCAACCAGCCTCAGCCACACCTACCTTCACATATCCTGGCATCAACCCGATGGATCCGTCCTGGCCAGTAGCCCCGCCTCTACCTCGCTCTCTACTCACAGTTTCTCCCAAACCTGTCAATTTGCCACCTCCGGTGTTCCCCACATGGGCTCCTACGTTCCTTCCCCCCTCCCCTCAACCTGTGTTCACTCCCTTCGGATCTCCGGGCATCATTTGGTCACAGGCCTCACCCATGGTCTCTCCGCAGCCTAACCCTATGATGACTCCTATCGGTCAGAAGAGGAGGTTGTTACCCTCGCCCGAGCCTAGTCCAGAAGGAAACTACATTGGTCAACATTCTCAGGGACTTGGCGGACATTATGCCGATTCCTACTTCAAGAGAAAGAAGAAGAACTGAGTTATTTTAAGTGAATTTCGCGTTTAGGGGAGAAGTTATTATTTTAATTGTACATATACTTTTATGTACCTCAAATTTACAGTCAGGTGCTTTGCTGCCCACAAGAGTCAGACAACTGTTTAAAGCCTTAATATCTCATGATCTCGAGTTATTATTAATTTAAGTAACAGCTAGATTCAGCTGTGACGTTATAGGCATTAACTAGATCCTATTAAGTAAGTGCCTTCCTCATTTGTGATCATTACAACTCGTGTAATAGGATTTTATTGTTATTATTTTTTACGGTTTGACGTTTGTCTTAAGTTTATTTATTGTGAGAAATAAATTTAAAGTTTTGTTACAGAAGGTGGGATCGGTATTATTTTTGCCTTTATCGATCACAGTACTTCAACTTTGATCAGTCTTATACTTCTTCTGTTTCTGTCATTTAGGGAATGGGGAGGTACAGGTTTTGATGGCACATGGGGCTCAGAATGTAAGAAATCAGCTTTTGTCGTGCTTAAAATATATTTTTATAAATATTGCTATCCTCAAATCAGCATGACTTAGTTTTCCATAAGTGTACTATATTTGATAATTATTTATATAAATATATTCGATTATAGGCTATACATATAAATATATATATATTCATACAAATGTCTGAAGCTGCCTTATTGAGCACAATGGTGCATGACATTCGTAAATTTTACTCACCGAGGCTATATAAAAAGCTATAATATTAATAATACTCAATCACTAGGCCTCGAATAATCTCAATCTAAAGCACAACACATTGCTTATCGTGAGAAATGAATTGTGTGCAAAGCCTTTACTGTATAAACATATGCCTTAAGCCTGCAGTGTGTTAGTATGGTCTATTATTTTTATTCTTAAAAGTCTGTTGATTTTCCTTCCGTTACTTGTTCTTTTTCTGTCCAGGTGTTTGTTAATTTCTTTTACGTTCCTTATTTTAATTAGCCTGTTTATTCTTTTATCATGACAGTGTTATTATTTATTTCCTGTTGTATTTTGTTTTAACTTTTTTGCACGATCAGTTTTATTTTAGATTTTGATTACTGGTTCAAACTGCAAGCATAAATATTAATCAGTGTGGTTCTGATCACACCATTATTTGTATGAAGAAATACTTTGTACTTAATTGTATGCAATGTTGTGGAATACTTATAAATCAGGATCGTGGCATTTTCAATCTTTGCTACATTGGTCATGCCCAATCACTGAAATGTATTAGATCGATCCAATTCGGTGTTGATATTGTTTTATAACGTATATGTATAATATGTGTACTTTAATCATTGATGTTTATTCAAGATTTTTCATTTGATTTTTAACCATAATAAACATAAAAACTCTTGTATTATTAAGAAATTTTGCAATGATTGTGATATCAGTTTCATCTCTTGCAAAATCGACACTCTAGATTCCCAATAATCTAAACCAAAAAATAATTTATAATTAATAGTTTAAATATTATTTTCACTGGTCGAGGGATAAGCATTCATAAAGGGTTGGCAAGAGGCTAGTCTGCTATTGCCATTTGTTTGGATTAATGGGTATCTAGATTGTATATTTATCTTTTTTGATGGAATAGTCTAAGTAAAAAATAGTGTTATATTATTTTACAGTTTAAATAAATGCATGGTTCTGAAGTTAGGTCATGCTTCCAAGAAACTTTAAATTGTATAAAAGTAAAAATATATATATTTTTCTTAGAATAACTCTCTTTTTGTAGCTTTACTATTTTCGTACTACATATTATAATATACTATAAACATTATGATAGTAATATTGACTCTAAGTGATATTGTATTCATCATATAAGCATTTTAAGTATTTTTTGAGTGATGTCAAGTTTGTTCTGTTGTTTTTTTAAATGTGTTTTGCCGCACTATAAAATGAGTGCAAGGATTTATACCAGATTCATTTACAACCCCTTAACTGCCCTTGTTATTTGCATCACCCGTTAGCTCTAACTGATTTCTAATTTCCAAACCAAGATATTACTAGTACTAAATTCCAACTTAGGTTAGTTGCTTTCAAAGTGATATCTTATTTATGACCACTATTCTAGTTACACTATCCACATAATTATAACCGTATATTAAATCAAAGATACAAAACCTGGTTCTTGCTGTCTACAAGAAATGTTACAAAGACTGTTAAGGGGTTAAAAAATTGTTCAGGGATTTTTTTCCTGGTCCCTAAATATAATTGCAAAGAGTTGTTTTAGAAAGCCTGAGTTATAATAATAAGCTGTTCATAATTTTATCTCACCGTCCAGTTTTATTTTATTTAGAAAACTAGTTCATTTGTTTTTTTTTCTTCAGAGCACATTACAAGGCAATGGAATTTGAACCATCAAAGTTTTCCTAGATTATGATTTGTTGGAAAAAATTAACATATTGCATGTCTGCCCTTATCACTGTGAGCAGTTTATCCATAAGTATAGCATTGAGCTCAATCTTAATAGGTGTAATTATGTACTACGTTTTTCTAAACTAAATGGGTATGGTGATATGAATTTTCTAAATGTGCACTTAAATGCTGTTGACATTATTTTTAATCTAAATATCATATATAACAAGGTACTTTTTTCCATCATTTTACTCTCTTTATCTGTTAGTGATTTTCCCATATAGAGAATAAGCTATTACCGTAGGTCACATGGGATAATGGACCCGGGACTGATTTACTTTATCCTTTTAATGTTTCCAGTAGAACAAAAAATTCATTCAAATTCATTTATATACAAGTAAATGACTTGTAAACTCTACGTTAGCACGGTAGAGTGAAAATCATTCTATTGAAATTTGATGCAAACAAGTAAAACTACAACAGAGATTATGAGGGGTAAAAATTGGTTTATCCTATTTTTTTAATAAAACATAAAATTTATTGTTTTCTTTCTAGACCACTTTGTAGAGATAAAAAAAACCATGTTGTAAATTGAAGCGTTGTGGTACGGCGTTGAAGAGTGGGAGTGATCGGCAGACTTCGGAAGTGATCAGAAAGAGTAGGTAGTGATTGGCAGGGGGGAGTGAATAGCAGACACTAGGAGTGATTGACAAATGCACTAAAATTAGCAGTATTTTTGTTAGGTTCCAAAATAACAGCTGTTTTTAGAAGCCGTTCAGTTATCCGGCACCACTAAAGGTATTGAACTGCAAGCGTGCAGTATTAAGTGCATTAGCAAGCGTCTACACCGTTCTTGGGTTTTTTTGCTCCGACAGCGCAAAACACAACTCAAGGGAAAATCACTACTCAATCCAACTTAAACACTTTTTTACTTGTTTAAAATACATACCCAAATTTTTTTAAAAAATTAGAGAATAAACCGAATTTTGGAGTTTCAGCACCTATATAAATATAATAATTAAAACCAAACTTATCTTCTAATGCAGGCTAGGGCAAGAACATGTTACAAGCCACAAAAAGAACAAATATTTTCTTGAACAAATAATGTACTTTTCTTTCTTAAAACGAGGACACGAGGGAATTTAAATAATATTCAAGATCAAAAGTCAACACCATACCTCAGAAAAATAGAGGTCGTGCGGAACGAGGTGAAGCCTGAGATTTTCGGCGGGAACGGTCTAAAGTGGGGAAATCCATGGTGGGGGTAGGAGACGAGCCGATCGTCGCCTCGCATAGCGACACTTCCCCCGCCACACCACTATTCCCCTCCAAGCTTCACCTCGTTCCGTACGACCTATAAATGATTGAAGCTTGGAGCAATACAATATGCACAAATCATAGTGTAGCCTATATGCATCAAATAACTGTAGTAGGGAGGGACCAAAATGTTTGTTGTATACTAACTTAAAAGTTGAACATTTGGAAGTTGAATACATATTGTGTAAACTTAAACGATGCTTTAATATTTTAGAATACACTATTATTACTGAATAAGGTTACACTTAGTGTAGGTATATTAAAATTTACCGATAAACTGCAAGAAATGTTTAGAACATAAATAGATTGAAGACTTATTTGCTCACCGTATCTTTTATATTTATGTAATTGAAATATTTCCTTGTATCGTAAATGTACATAATAGTTTGTTTTAGTTTTTTTTAACAGTTCAGAAAATCATTATCACTTCGTAAGTGCTTTCTGTGTAATATTTTTGCTACCACTATCCTTTTGTATCTGTTCTATTTGAATGCATATTTCATTTACCGTTTTATTTTGCTTATGTCATATTATTTTGTTGAATACAGATAAATATTAGTTGGTAAAAAATAACCATATTTTTATTTTCACCTCTTCAAATCTTGTCTGTCAATAAAAGGTGCAATGTGGCCACCTGGCTAACCATCAACACCACTCATGTTCTAACCTATATATTTAAACTTTCATTGAAGTCTTTCCTTAAAAATGGTTTTGTGGTTTAGTTAATCTTCCAACTATACAATTCAATCAGACTTATTTCTTAAATTTATCTGTCTTTACATTATGACTGGAGAACTAAGGTAAGTCCTAGTTTGCCACCAGCGGGCAAGACTCTATAAGAAGTGGCACTTATTTACACTACTTACTATGTAGCCACTTTCTACTTTCTAAGCAATGAGGATTTTTACAGCTACTACTCCCACTACTGGAATAAATTAATTCTAGGGCATCGTTCTTGATAAGTGCTACTCATTGGATTCTAATGACAACAGACTTGTGCTAATATTAAACCGCTATAAAAGTCACAATCATACTCCCTTGTAAACCTTGGCATACCTAACCTCTGTGAAAAACTGTAATTGCAAGGCTCTAAATCTTGTCCATTGAAATTCTACCCCCTAAAAAACGTTAGAGAGAATATTTAGAGAGAATATTTTCCTCAAATCAAAGTCACGTTTTAAAGATTAATTTTATGAACAAAAGTAATTGTAAAATATTGGATAACCTAGCATGTATACAAATTTAGAGGTTGGTTTACACAAGTATACAAGTAGATAGATTGGGGGCAACTGTCATGCTTGTACATTTAAAATTGAACTGAGAGGATGGAAAATTGGATTTGCTCTGATTAAATTCACAATTATAACTAGATACGTCATTGACTTCCACCGCTGATTTATTTAACTTCTAATGACCAACTCGAATGGTCATAATCGTAACCCCCTTCCTTCTTTGGCTGTGACTAGTTTCTAAGTCTCTTTTTTTTTGTCTTTAGGTAACCCATTTATTGTAGCAAACTGACGATGGATGATTTTTACGTGTTAGCGAAACATAGGTCTTTAAAACTATACAGGGTGGCTGGTCATAAGTTTTGCAAAATTTTTTGAGAGTAAGTACAAAGTAAATGAAGTTTGATGATGCATATAAGAGGTTCCAAGTCTAAAAATTAGCTCTGCAAAGAATTATTTTAAGATTTTAAATAATACCGTAACCATGTTTTTAAACACAATACAGCAGTTTCTCAATTACTTGTGAATTGATTTGAGTAGATGATGTCATTTTCGTGTTCTACATTAAATTTTGAATAAGAATGATACTTAACGATAGAGAATCAATAGTAAAAACTCTATTGTAAATAAATAGTTCTAAAGATTAAAATTAAGATTTATGATACAAATAAAAAAAAACCATTATTCTATAGCATTTTTCTACACCCTGTATACAAGAAGGTATGTTGAAAAATATGCCATTTTATAAGCTTTCCAACCATAGGCTACACTACACTATTTAGCCAAAGTTCCCTGTTTTCTAGTATTCAAACCATTATTAAAACAAACAAAAGCAGATCTAAACCTCAGCACAAGGTAAAAGTTATAGGGGCACCCAAATGCTAAATCTGGCCCTGTCCATCCTTGGTCAAATCTGTATACTACCAGCAAGTGGTAGCCATTTAGCAAATTAGAGACAAAATTACAATTTTAGCATTTGCATGTTGATTTGAAAAGGGGTCATACATTACATTGGTTTTTGTGTATGTTGTTATTGCTTGTTGACTAATGGTCACACTACTAATTGTACAAAATGACTATTAAATAAGCATAAATAGCTCTCAATGCAAATTTCAATTCTTATCTTAATGTTCTCCTAACAAAGTAGGTAAAAAATTCCATCCGCTTCTAGAATGAGCAAAAAGAATCAAGCGAACCATGTTTCTGGTGCTCCAAATACTTTAGTCATCTAATAGCTGAGAAGAGATAAGGAAAAAAAGTCTTTGGACTCCAGGCAAATCACAGTCCCCAACCTGACTGTCAATTCCTATTTGGAAGACTGCAAATGTGACGGCAGGATAAAAATTACGCCATGTCTCATATTTTTGCAAGATATTTGATGTTATTTCCAATAAACAAATAAAATACGTAAGACATTTTAAGTACCAAGGAAAGTATGTTAGTAGCAGTAAATAAAGTAAAGTGAGTAAATAACTTAAAATCTTTAGTGAAAACAAAACATTAATAAATCAGACCAACATTTACAGGATAATTTAATTTACTAAATCCCATTTCATTCATTGCACGAAAACGACCAATGAAACCTACTCGGTACTATCATCGATTAAACCAACGGAGTATCCTTCGTTTGTGCTCCAACAGAAACAAAGATATGGAGCATTCGAGATGGACAAAGTCAGCAACACAATAACGAGATGACGAGACCAGAGATCGGGAAACGTAGCAACCACAGTGCTCTATCGGCCATCATGATGGTGATGCGGCAATGACTTCGTAAACAAATAATTCATACAGGGAACAGTCATTCTCTCTTAACCAGAATACTAAAAGATGTTAAACACCAAATACACATTACTTTATAAATGTAATTTAACCAAGCTTGATAATATACAATGAATGTTTTCTTATTTTAAAAAGATTCTTACTAAAAATGAATGATAAAATTAATATGTTATTCCTTGGGATTGCCTCCTCCCCTTCCCCATGAAACAGCTAGCTGGTCTCAATTTAGAAACCTTGGGTCAGGTGTGCCCATCCCCCCCAAGCTCACGTCGCATAACCCCCCCAAATTCTTTGTTTATGCCGGGAGGTCTGGGGGCTAACCCATAGTTATAATGCAGGGGGGGGGCAACACTTCTTTAGGTTACGCTGCAAATTTATGGGAATTTAAGCTATTGAATCATATACTTTTAACCCAATTTAAATGGACAAATTTGCTATACAACTCTAGTAGCAAACTATTTGTTAGTTTAATTTTACTTTAAATGAGTTGAATTTTCATAAAATAGCTGGACAGTTTGCTTCCGGTAACCCAATTTATATTTTTATAGCACCATAGTTAATCACCCTAAACATCTCATATAGTTTACATTTGATACTGCACCAACAATTATTTTCATAGAAATGTAAAAGACAAATAAGTCATCAGGAGCAGTTGAAAGAAGTAAATAGCTTAAACTTCAACAACGTAGATAGCTTATACAACCAAAAGTCCTTTAGTAGCACTGTATTTAATTTAATGTATGCATAATTTATTAGTAGGATCTATTTGAATTTTCAGTAAAATTACTTTACGTTAATTAGTAAATAAGTAACATAAAGTATAATGGTAGGCATAGTAAAGTAGTCAAGTAAGTTAAAGGGGTTAGATTTCCTGTTAGCTTGTCCACAAGCGTTTAGCATGGCATGGATTGGATAAGCAGTGAGAGTAATTTTGATCATTTATTGGGAAGGAAGAGCACAAAAAATGCAATAACTTTAAAACCGCAATTTTTACAGCAATAGGGCCTGTGTAATTTATTTTGTAGTTAAAAAAGACTATAACATGCACACAATTTGAATCAAAATTGACCATGTAGTTTTTTAAAATCCAATTTTCCCATGGTGGAAGGAAAATGCATAGGTGTGCTATACCCGTCAATTGATGACGTCACCCAGATTGCAAACAAAAAATCTGCTGATGTATTGCCATATAAGTATATATTTGTATTGATTGTTATTGTTTTTATAATTTTTCTAAATGATAAAATGGTGTTTGCAATCTGAGTGATGTCAGCATATGACGGGAATAACACACCTATGTATTTTCCTTCCACAATGCAATTTTCCGTGATTAATAGGTTTATAAAAGGGAAAACCACAAAAGTTGCAATAACACTTTTGAACCGTAATTTTTATAGCAATAAGGGTTATACCATTTTGTTCAGAGTCATCAAAGAGTTTTTTTTTTTTTTTTTATGGTAGAGGAGGGAAAATGCTTTTACGCACAAAGGTAGCCAGCCTGTAGTGTGAGACTCCTGAAACTATCACAGACTTCTCACTAAAAAACCCCTCTACTCTGTTGGACACAGACCTGGAATTGTTTGTCACATTACTTCAAGTCAAGCCAACATGTGACCTAAGCCCTCAGGGCTCTCACCGTTTTTGGCATTTAGATACTTTATGACCTACACCGCATCCCGGTCAAGGTCGAGCTTCTTGGCGCGGAGAATACCCTGGATGTAATGTGACACACAGGTCCAATTGTCCTCACCCTCCGTCATCATCGTTATGACCGTGTCCACTGACAGCAGTCATACTGACTGTTGAGCCTCCAGGCGGGGCTTTTCCCAACGCTGGCAGTGGAGAAAGGTATGTTCCACGTCATCGGGAATGCCTGGGCAGTATATGCAATTGAGTGACGCGGCTTTGCCCATCCTGAAAAGGTACGAGCGGAAAAAGCCATGACCCGTCAGAAATTGGGTATAGAAGTCCATCTCTCCGCACCGCCAATTAACCCAAGGTTGGACTTGCTGTATCAGTCGCCTGGTCCAGTGTCCCCGAGTCTCCTGTTCCCAGCTCTCCTGCCACAGCTGGTAGGTGCGGGTGCGTTCCTCTGTTCGTGCCTGGTCCTCCCCACGGCGCTACTTACTTTCCGTGTCCGGAAATCAGACTTCGCTTTTCCAAAAATTAGCTACCGATATGGCTTTGTCATTCGCATGTAAAAGATCATCTAATTTGTAAGACTGATCTAGGCGTGGGTAGATCAGCAGATGGCCAGGATCCTGAACAGCACCACACGCGCACAAGAGGTTTTCTTCGTCTGGTAAGAGTCCCCATTTCTGCATGTTTGTCTTGCATTTTGGTACCTCAACCCTAATTCGATTTAGGGTCTTCCACACCGTGTAATGAAGGCCTCCACCAGGAGCCAGTTCCTCCCTGGCTGGTATGGGAGGGTTAGTCAACGTGGCCTCCCACCTTGCCACCCGATTGCTTGAGAGTGATCCATCCAGGACTCGTGTCCGTAATAAAAAGCTCTTTCTGGACTGAAGCCGTCGCTCTGCAGGTTGGTGGTCGTGTAATGGGTGACGAGGGTCTGTCTCTTGCTTAGTCCTTTCTGTGTTGGCAGCGACATCACGTCGGATTGATGGAGGGGAGATCCCTATGATAGGATAGAGTTTGTGTACTGGGGTTGGTTTCAAACACCCAGTTACAATCCGAGTCATGTCATGGACTGCAATGTCAACCTTTTTTGCATGTGACGATGCATTTCATACTGGTGCAGCGTACTCCGCAGCCGACACACTGAGCGCTAAAGCTGAGGTTTTGAGGACATTATGGTTAGCACCCTAGCATCAGCGCTGATAAATTGCCATTCTCTCCGCTGCCAAAAGTTTGACGGGGATGACTCCAGCAACCACCAGGATGGCGGGTTCGAACACTGTTCGGTAGGCGGATGCAACTCTTAGTGCTGCCTGAAGCTGCACTGGGGCGAGCCGCATCCTATATACCTCCTTATTGAGAGCGTCTGCCCACACCTCAGCACCGTACAAGAGTACAGACTGGACAGAAGACATTAACAGCCTTCTACGGCTGGACCGAGGCCCTCCGACACCGGCTAAGAGAGGAGACTACCCTAGCGGTCTTGTCCGCCGTACGGAAAATCTGATATCGGCAGCTAAGCTTGCTGTCCACCATTACCCCAAGGTACTTGGCAGAACAAATGGTCTGGACTTCGACGGCCCCTACCCTCAACGGCACGATGGTGTCAATCCGTTTTTTTGTTAATATCACGATCTCAGTTTTGCTCAAAGCAAGCGAGAGACCGTGGTCTGTCATCCATGCGTTTATGGTACGCATAACTCGGTTCAACTTTAGCTGAGCCAGCTCAACGCTACGTACAGCTATCAAAACTGCAACGTCGTCTGCGTACCCAACCAAAAAGAGTCAAAGAGTGTTAATTTTTAATCAAAATCATTTGGGCCAATTCTGAGAAAATTTTATTTGTCCATTATTTTATAGGGGTTTATCGAAAATCATCATCAAAAATCTAAATAAAAAACACCTGGAGGGACAATGGATTACCTAACCTACATACCAAATTTCATCAAAATAGGACATGGAACACATGTGTGGTCTGTAGCTCTATACACATCCATACTTACATCACTTCGAAAACCACTTTTTTTGGATCTGGGGAACCCAAAACTCAAACTCATAAATTTTTACATAAACAATTCTTTCACCATATTAACTTGTAGGGGGAGAAAGTAAAAGTTATGTCAAAAAGTTTGAGATATTTTGAGATATATTGTAAAAATAGCAAAATTATTATCCATAATACTGGTTTTTATGAATAAAGTATATACCATAAATAAACCTAAACAACCATCAATAGGTCCCAAAAGTCAATGAGATTATTTGAGAATAAGTTCATAATGAACGGTAAAAACAGTCTCAAATTGCAGATAAAATTTAATAAGCCAACCATAATCCTTTGACAGCAGTTAGCAGGGAGTTGTTCTCCTTGTCAAACATGATACAAGTCAGATGATACAACATGATTCATGAACATGATACAAGTCAGCAATTAGCAGGGTTCTGTACTATAATCAGTGCAAGGAAGCCAACTTTGTCAGGTGACTGTAGGAAAAATATTTATTTATCAAAATAAAATGTCAAATGGGATTTTGATTCCATTATTACCCCAGTTGTAATTAAATTATGGAGGTCGTAAAAATTATTTGATTAATCTTTTATGTGCTAACTAACCACTGGCTTGTATCCCCTCCCCAAAATTTTCTGATAGCCCCCTGTGGGCACCCCTGCCTTGGGTACGTACCACCAGTAGAAACTCTGCACTTATGCAATCATATATTTTTTCTATTATTCTGCAAGTCTTTTTTTATTCTGCGTTTCTAAAGTTTAACTGTTTTTTATTTAGTTTTCCCTCGGGGGCCATGCTAGTGGGGAGATGTATAAGAGAAAAAATAGACCTGACAATCCTGATATATCGTCTGTCTTTGTTTTTATTTCAGAACATCTGTTTAACCATCAACAAAAAAGAACCAGTGTCATTTGATTATTGTTTAATGGTAAAAATGGACAACAAATTATTACAAATCCCTTTATTAACACTGAAAAAATACATAAAGCTTATCTTACTGATGCTATTGTCTCTTGAACTAAACCTAAAATTTAACTCTTTCAAATTCCTCCAGAGTTAGTAAAGTCATAAGATTTTGAATGATTGGAAAAAGATGTATACTATAATTTGATGTGAACATATGATTTTTATAACCTTATAAAATAAGGCACAATATTAGATAATAACAAAAAATTGCTTCAAATTTTGTTTAAAAATTATCAGTAGATTAAAATACATCCATTCATACCATCAGATTTGTATATTTTCTTCAATTAAGAAATATTGCTCAGAGATGGTGGAGCTAGAAGTATGACTCACTGGCCAGGTCACCGGCTGCCTGAGCAGCTCCAAGAACGCACAATAGACTCAAGGGATAAGACTATTAGTGTGCTTGACTGGTTCACCCCTGGTTCTGCCTCACTCTGGCATTCAACTCAGTATAGAAACATTGCTAAAATAGTTTTTAACTTAATTCTAACGTTTAAGAAACAGATACAAATTTACAATCTTAGAAACCAGGGGCGGTTCCAGGAGTATTTTTTTTTGGGTAGGCCTGACAAAGATCAAGAAAGAGTTTGATTGGGGGACGAGAGGTTTGAAGGCTTTACTCGCAAAAAGGAAGGAATTAAAAAATATAATGCAAAATAATTAGTTTGAATGCTTTCCCTTTATTTACACGTAACAAAATGTTGGGTAGGCCCAGGCCTACCTGGCCTGCCCTCTGGAGCCGCCCCTGTTACAAACTCAAACAGTAAGGAATCTTTCAAATTCTCTAACTGGACCCAAAATGTAGGCTATATTTCATTGAATATGTAATATGTATACTAAAGTACGAGGCTTGTCAGTTAATTATGGTCACTTTTCTTTTGCCTACGAATTACATAACAAACACACACTTAACTCAATTATTAGTACAGAGAACTATTTAACAGTTGGACAGTAACACTTCCTAAGCATTGTATATTTTATAAAAAGTCATAAGAGTTATAGTAGCAAAAAAGAATGGTTTTATACACCTATATTTAATTTTTCTTTCACTGTTATGTGAAGTAATTTAGAGCACCTATTAAAATATTTTATTTCATGAGTATTTTTTTCTTTTTCCAAGCAAAAATAAATATATTTAAATGAAAGGCACGAGGTGTTATTTTTTATTATGTTCATACATTTGTACTATGTATTATTATGTATTATTATTTTATTATGTATTATGAAAATATATCTTGAGCATGATATGCTTGGTTGCTTATATGTTGCAGTAACATTGACATTATTTCAACAAAGGTTCATAACAAGTAATAAACCTTAAATATTTCCAGAAATTGTGTCGTTTTGGTTGTTTCTTACACCTGTATCCGTCATAATATCTTGTCAAAACTATTTTAGGCTTATAATTCATAGTTTTAAATCAATAAAACCGTGACCTTGATTGTTATGGGGAAAATAAATTAATGTTATATTTACTTGTGGAATAATCATACTTATGGGGAATTAAGGCTTATCCTCTACAAAATTAGCATTGGAAAGATGTGAATACATTGTGAACATAGCGGCACAAATATTTAAAAATGTTTAACGTTCAGAACAACTCTAATAGAAATAAAACACAACTGTGATAACTAAATTGCATACATAGGGGAATTAAACTTCGTTAATCTTTATCAATTTTAAATTCAACATTATTTGAGTAATATATAATATATGACTGGGACGAGTGGCGTCGTCCTGTAATCCAGCTACTAGGAGGTCACGAATTGTGGATATTTATAGGCATGCACTGTGGATGCGATACTCCCTGGTGTGGATTAACATCCACACGGGTGAGTACTACGACTATCCGCAGTACTATCCTGATAATTAGACCAATTTGTATACATCAAAGGCAAAAATGTGGTTTGGATTCCACTATAAACTGTAGGTCCCTTAGTTCCCATTAGCTGTATGGGCTATTAATTAACAGCTGTGTCTGAGAAATATGTCGGCCTTAGTCCCTAACAAGACTACAAGATCGCGCCACTCATCCTACACTCATCTCCATTCATTCTTGGCTTAAAATACCTACTTTGTATGGTCGCCATTTCATTGAAAAAAGTATATAAAATAATTGGCTGGATAGATATCATTAAAACACAAACATTTTAATTTAGCTGAACTTTAAAATAACTCAAGACATTGTGATATCATAATGATATGTTTTCAATCCTAAACAATTCATCCAGAAACAATGCTAATTTTATATGAAGTAACATTTTTTTTTACATAATATAGGAATGGACTTGGCTTGGTGCTTTATTCATGTTTAAGCACAGCCACTTGGTATTTTTATTCAATCATAGCAAAAAAGGTGTCATTATTTTTATTTTGATAAAACACAAATTAAGTCAGACAAATATATTACTATACACATTTTCATGAAATAACCCCTAAATCAAACATTTTAGTAAAATGTAGAGTAAATGATATCTTAATAACCAAAGATTCAGTAACAAGAAGAACCATATTTTATTCAAACTTTGCTGTTATATACCAAAGCACACACGTGTGTAAAAAATACAAATGTACAAAACTAAATGTTAGTTATGACAACATTATAGTATGTTTAAGTACACTTTACACTATTTATGAATATATTTTACATTGTGATAACAACTATGATGCCTTTGTGAAGCTTTATAATGGCTAAGACTAGCTGGTATAACTAATTATGTCATTAACAAGAACATTTACCTAAACACAATTATGTTTGGGAAATATTTATAACTTCATAATGGAGGCCATTAAATGTGACTGTAAGGCCTAACTTAAGATTTGATTCTGAGACTCCACTTGGTGATTTTCAAAAATACATTACATATAAAAAGATTTAAACTTGCAAATAATAACATTGTACCCGCAGTATTATATTTTAAGTACGGGTTAATTAAATAAACATAAATAACTGCTAAAAGCTTAATTTATACGCTAATCAATTCATAACTATACATAAGTTTATACAAATCTTAAAAATATTAAAATAATAATTAATTGTTCAATAATTTAATATAAATATTATAATTAAAATGATTTTGAATCATGTAATCGATCTAATATTGGCTGACATTTATTATTAACACATATATCAGTGATCAGACACAGTCAGAATCAGTGATATTCTTCATCACACTTTTATAAAGGATCATTGCTTCTAAGTACTTATTAATTTAATATCATCGGACAGTTAAACAACAAGTTTAAAATATAACTTTTTTAAAAGCTACATAGAGGAACATTGATAGTTAAATAATGGAAAAACATTATTACAAATCTCAATATTTATAACTGGAAAAGTTAACCTAAACTAAATAGAAATACAATAACACAGCCTTTGATGATGTAATGACTATATGGGTGAGGCCAGATGTGATTCAAGCCATCTCACTAGATATATAAGGGTACCCAAAGATTCCCTCTTTCTCAACTTGTTTGTACTTGTTTTTCGGCTGCTTCTTTTTGTTTATTTTATGTATGATTATCTTCAACAATCTAGATTCTCCCACTCCATTCTGCAAAAATAACCAAAGACGTTATGATTAAAGCTTGAGATAGGTGTTTCTTCATGTGCAGCACACTGTGACATATGCAGCTTACATAGACTTTAAGTTTATGTAAAGCAGTACAAATCTTATAGAAGATAGTTGTGCTGTTAACATTACGTGGAACATCATATTTAATATCAAGTGGGTCCCATTATCTGTCCTCACTACCTTCAAGAAGGTGCTAAAGTACATTTGACTTATTTCTGTATCTTTATGCTTTTTAAAAATGATATTTTGACTTAATGATTTGTATTTTGACTTTGGTATGGTCAAAATTAGTATGGTAGAAAAAAACTATTTGATGAAAACCAACCCCAAATAACTGTATCAACAAGGCGTTAACATTAGCCATTCAAACAAGATCCTAAAAAAATATAATTCAAGATAGAACACGATTTTTCATTACATTAAAGGAGAGTAAACGGGATTTTTTTCCACCCAGAAAGTGAGTTATGAAAGTTATGAAGTGAATTTTATGTTTTCTGAGTCTAAAATGGGAAAAACCTATTTTAACACACTAAGCCCCGTTCCTATAGTCCTATCATGCTGGTTTCCAAATTCGGTAGTGTTACAAGTTTGAACCGAATTTCATAAAAATATTAACATTTTTACTCAAGTTATCGTGCTAACGGACAAACACACACACACACTTACGAGTTACAACACATATGAGTTAGAATTAAACGTATTTTGGCCTCTGGAACCTCAAATTTTTTTTTAATAGGCCCCAGGTCTAGGATTTACCGTGCCACCTTAGGTAATACCTTCTTCTCTTATAACTTGCTTCATACCCGTATAACTTTTGATGTATAGGGGAAATTTGCTCAAACAAAGAAATTTATTTTATTAAATTCCTAGAAATAAAAAAAAGAATTTTAGATAGATGCACGGTATTGTAAACATTCAACACATAATCCACAGCAATAGCCATACCAAAATGCGTTTCCACATTTACTTGTGGATGAACCCTGGGAAAAACAGTTATTAGCTCATTTTAAATAATGTTCTTACCTCTATGAGAACTGCAATTATTGTATTGACAAGGGGCAAGGCCATGAGAGAAACCCGAAACCAAGCCTCGTTTGGAGTCCAAGGTTTCAGTTCAAAAAGCTCTGCTAAGATGGAGGGTGGATAGATCAACAGTAGAGTTGTGAACCCTGTCAGAACTAACACGAAGCCCCCAAACACCCCTAAAACATCAAGTCAACATGTTACACAGTGAATAGCTACTAACCCTTACCGAGCGTTAGCTGTATATATACGCAACTCAATCTGAAGGTCACAATCGCACGACATATACGCCAAAACATGTAAACGTCATTTAGGTATTTTAAAGTTGTTTCTTGGCCGTCAACAGTTACCTTAGGCCATTAATCAATATTACTGTTGTGATAACCTTTTTATTTTTCGTGGTAAATTAAATTTCTGATTGGTGGGTCGGCATCACTGATCTGGTAACATCTATTGTTTACAAAACCGGCCGGCTGAGTCATGTTATTGTTATGTTTTGCGCAGACGTTTACTTGTTCTTGAGTGAAGTAAACCTAGTAAAGTAACATTATTTAGTGGAATATATTCAGTCGATTAGAAATGTGTTGTATTGTTTATTGAAAATTATTTTTGTTTATTTTGGATGTTTGGAATCAAAATGTTTTATTGTAGGCCTATTATGATTAGATAGACCTAGGTCTGTTTTGTCTTTTGGTAATATAATAAAGAAGTCATAATTATTGTTCTTATCATGATACTTTTTATTTCAACCTGCTTATATAAATTATTTCAACAGTTATATAAATGTTTATCATAAACAAAACTTACAAGCAATAGACATATATATATATATATATATATATATATATATATGTATATATATATGTATGGATCAATGCATTCCTTAGCGATCATTGGACGTAAACTGCAAAAATTATGGTCATACAACTTGTAAAAAAATTATTTTTATAAAAAAAGGTATATTTATAATCAACTTTAACCACCAAATAGAAGTAAAAAGCATCAACACTTAAAAATCAATTTTTTAACCTCAAACAAATTATTGATCGCGTAGTGAGTAGGAGTGCTTTGCCCTGCAGCCGCCACTTGGGAAGGGTTAAATATCCTTTACATGAGGTCCTTTATTTTTACATAAGGATAATATTAGGTTTCTCAGTCTTTCTTTAGACTTCTAAGATTAAAATTTTCCTTACAAAAATCGAGTTTGAATAACATTGTAATGTGTAAAGGATTTTATTTGACAGGGTGTCCACCAGGCCAACCAGAAAAAATTCATGAGTAATTCTAGATAGTTCAGGCCGTACTTTACATACTAAACTTTCCAACGCGTTTTTGCGCCAACTCCCGCAATGCTGTTTCTGCGCTAACACAGTTGGCTATTTTAGTTATCGGAAAAAAAACATTCTCAGTTAATGTAACACAATTTATGATGAGTGTAATATTGCCTGACATAAGTATGCAATTTGTATATATTACTGATTAAATAGAAAACTAAAAACCAATTCTTAAACCTGCAATTTATCAATAACTTCTTAAAAATAGTGATATGTCAATACCAAAATTGATCGAATCATTTATGGAATCTACGTACCAACACCTGAAAAATAGATTCTTAATACAGTACTGATGATTTTAATTTTACAAAATTTTCCGTAAGGATTACTACACCAACCCCTGCCTTTATGTACTTTTATATAGTATGTAATTTTGGAGTTATGGGTTGTTTTTCAAGTGGCCTACAAAAATAATAATTCATAAATACCCAAAATCTCACATAGCCAATTAAAGTTTTTAATTAAACTCTTCTAAACACATTAAATAAATACCATGTTAAAGGTAAATGAACAAATTACAAAAAATATAAAAATAAATCTTTCAAGAAGAGTGCCAGTTTGAAATTTTTCGGTCGAGCTAAACTCGAGGTCGCATGATCATCTACCACTGTTGTAGATGATCCGTGATAATCATCGTTTTCATGATATATCATCATCGTTTTCCGTGATAACTGCAAAATCCTGAATATTTCCCTCAGTAACGGAAACATCACCACTGTCTTCCGTGGTCGTGACAAAATCCTAATATTGTTCAAGGGTAACAGACACACTATAATCGTCTTCCGCAATCCCAGAAAAGTTATCATCATCTTTGGCGATTATAGCTTAATTCTAATAATTTCTCACTGTAATCATCGTCAAGCAATAGTTTTTGGACATCATCATCGTCTCCTGCAGTCACGGAAAAGTCATCGTCTCCCGCGTTCACGGAAACGTCATCGTCGTCTCCCACGGTAACAGAAACGTCAATCGTCGTCTCCCGCGGTCACGGACATGACATGGTCGTCTCCCGCGGTCACGGACATATCATTGTCCTCTCCCGCGGTTACGGTAACGTCACCGGTGTCTCCCTCGGTCACAGAAGCGTCATCGTCATCTCCTGCGGTCTTGGAAACGCCATCATTGTCATGCGCGATCGTGGAAAAATCATTATATAATACCGCAGCTGCTTGGAGTTTGGACATCATCAAGCAACATGATGTCCAGCAGTCACGGAAACGTCGTCGTCGGCATGCACGATCGCGGCAAATTGAAATTCCCGGTCAAATACGAAAATCACGCATAATTCCCGGTTTTCCAGGTCGGGTGTCCACCCTCTTTGACCATGACAGATGTACAAAACAAAATTAAAATATAAATATCAGTTCACATTAATCTAGTACTGTAGAATAAGGATTAAGGGTATACAATACTGTTAAGAATGTTCTTTCAAAGCATGATGTAGTACCTTTCTGTGATTGAATCAATTGAAAAGTTCCTAGTTCAATAAAAAAAATAGACATTCTTAGTCATATCGGAAAATCTTAATTTAAGAGGCTATAAAAATATAGGAGGATGATTGTTAAAAAGCTTTAAAATTGTATACTAACATTGTAATTGTATAATTTTTATAACTTGTATAACATTTAATTGTATAATAAAATTGTATTAGCCCAAATATAAAACATAATACATATTATTTGCAGAAATAAGTAGGGGTTTAAGGATGTTTCCTTATATTTATGGAGATGTTACCAATTATTTTTTTTTATGAAAGGTATAAAACTCTGTAATATACTAACAGTTAGTGTGGAATGGCTGCCGATGAGGTTTGCCCTTTGAGAAAACACAAGCTTGGATGAAGAATTGAAAACAGCTGATTGTATAGACCACGGTGTTTTCCCATGATTCTACAGCACCTCCGTTTTCCACTTCAGGATTGACAGGAACATACCTTCACAAGTACAAAATTCATTAGTGTAAGGCAACAATCATACAACATCAATAAAACAATAAAACACATAACACACATTATTTAAAATAAAGTCTAATAATTTGTAAAGTATTTGTAGTTACTTCATAACTCAATGTATTGAAACAAAACTACGATACAGTCCCGAATATCCAATCATAGATTATCTGGCTTTTCTAGCAGAGTTTCCACGTGACCACAAACAAAGATCTCACTTCCTGTCTGGAGACAATTCTGCTTTATTGTAATGGAAAATCTTGTTTTATCCCGAATGACCTTTTTGATGCATTTACACAAGTATTTGGGGTTTATTTTTATTTGGAAATCAGTAAATAAAATCTGGCGCCATAACCTAAAACCTGTTACTTGTGAGTCAGAACCTAAAAACTGTTATTTGTGATGACAGAATAAGTTAAAGGTTTCAATGGAAAAACTTCAAGCCAAGAAATAGGTTCGTCAAGTTAAGTGTAAAAAGGTGTATCAAAAGTGTTTAATGACTTTTACCTACGACCGTTTTTTAAAGTCTAGCCATTTCAGTTCAGTTCTTAGAATTGAAAAGTTTCACTTAACAGCTGTTTACTTTCATATCAGCATAGTTTCATTTCATATCAGCATAGTTTTTCTCATATCAACACGGGTAACGGACCAATGAGATTCAAGGATTGAGAGAAAAGAAGTAAAATTAAAATGTTTGGAACGTCAACTAATCAGCTGATTAACTGATCAGTTGACAATTTTAATTGTTGGTCCGTCTTGTTCAATGTTCCTGTTGATACTCGCGTAATTTTAACCTAAGTTGGTATTTAAAGGAAGGTAGATTAAACTGATTTAAAAATTTCAGTTTTAGTGAAAGTGAAGTTGACGAGATGGAAATGAGAGCACAAACTGTTTGTGCTAATCTTTTGCCACCAAAATCGAAACAAATGTATGAAATTACATACCAGCAATTCATTAAATGGACGAAACAAGATAAGGTTAGATTGTTAAATAAAAATGAGCTTCTGGTTTATTTTGAAAACCTCTTAACCGTTGTTTCACCCAACTCGTTGTGGATGACATATTCGATGCTGAGATCCAACTGTAAATTAACTGTTTCACTATATTGTTCAGTTGTCCAAATAAATATGCAATATTTCCCTAACTGTAACTGATACAGTATTTATGGTGAGAATGCTGCTAGAAGAAGCTATTGCCTGCAAAAAAATAGTAACGTATTATTTAACGAAATTTTACAAACACGTAATTACATGAAATCAGCTGATTATACAATAAGTCGTTGCATCACTTTCAGTGGCAATGACAATCAACGAAAACATAACCTCACTAAGAAGTTATGAGTAATGATTGTTAGTAATTAAAAACCACATTGTAAGTACTTAAAAAACTGTCGTAGATAAAGTAGTGTACGCAACTCGCGTTAATAGTCTTTACGACACTCATAGAAGTTTTTAAGGCACTCGCCAAGGCTCGTGCCTTAAATTTTCTACTCGTGTCGTAAAGACTAACTTAACGCAATCGTTGCGTAAACTACTATTAACACATTTCTCAATGGTTTTTAACTATTTTCTGTGTCAGGTTGGATAGTTGAGACTCTAATATAAATTATAAACCCAATAGAAGAGCTATGATGAGACTAAACTAAATTTACTTTGAACTCACCTATTGAAATTGAAATTGAAAATTATGAACACAAAAACGTTTAAACTATTTTATACTACAAAAATGTTCATACCACGGCTGAGCCTGCAGAATGTACAAAGACAGGATCTGGATGAGACACAAGTTCGTGATGTGTAGCAGAAGAGGAATGACATTGGCGGGGGCCACAAGACTCATGACGGGGCGATGAGGCACCAGGAACTTCGCAGGCCCCGCTTGTCCCATCATGAACGCCAAACTCGTGGTGATCACCAAGTCAACATAAAGGAACTCTATGTTGCTGAGCTCAACAGCACTCTGGAAAATAACACAAATGTTATAGTTATAGTTATAGTTTGTACTTTGTAACCAAATAATTAGATTGTTGATAAATTTAGGTACATCATCAAATACGATAGCTCAGTGTTGGTTTGAGATTGCCTACACTATCTTGGCCACTGGTTTTTCCATGCGACTTAAACTGTAACAATATTTGACTGCCTTTAGATCACCTCACAGACTAAATCTATGGTAATTGATAACGGGCAGATGAGATTAGAACAATTAATTATAAGTTTTTGTTGTTGTATATTGATTACTGGAAATGAACTATCCTGGGGAATGTGCTGTTCCTCCTTTTTCTTACCATGTAGAAAATACACATACATATTTTATTTAGCATGGATTTAAAACGGTAATGACATATTTTGACTTGTGAGTTAGTTATAGTTAACAAACAACCTATTTATATGTCAAGATATTTAATTTATTTATTTAATTTTTTTATTTAATTTATATGCCAAGATAGATAAAGCTATTTCTTGATAATAACAGTAATTTTTATAATATTGTAAACATATTTTTGAAATTTTCTATGAGAAGAAGATCATGTTTTAAAAACCTGTCACTTTTTGATACAAAACCCACTGTGAAGATTCTTAAACACAATAATCAGACAAACAGATCACAATTTCTGTTTGCTTATTTGCAATAAAGGGTGGTCCATAAATAACGGATCATTTTTAAACAAGTGTCAATCAACTGTTATTACGCATAGAATATTCATTGTTGTTTTAAACAACAACAAATGACATGCCATTTGAATTCATGGATTGTTGGACAATACAATACCGTACCTTTTGCACTGAAGCCTATTAAAAAAATAACGAGTATGTGATTGTATCTCAGAGGTTATTTTGAAATCATTTCAACGCCCATTGTCATGGTGCGGTTCCCTCTAAGAATACTATCAATAGGTGGGTATTTAATTTAAGATCTCAAGAATAAACATCCGGGGAGGTCAAAGTCTGTACGTACAGATGAGAACATCGCACGAGTTCGGGAATCTGTTCTCCAAAGTCCAAAAAGATCGACAAAATAAAATTCTGTTGCTTTAGGTGTTTCTAGGACCAGTTTACATTGTATTTTACATGACCATTTGAATTTGCATCCCTACAAAATAGTTGTTGCACAGAAGCTCAATCAAGGTGACCATGGATTACGCCTGATGTTTTGTCAAAGACTCTTTCAGCTGATTGAAGGCAAAATCCTTCTGGGGCGGCTTTACTATGTCACTTAATTCAATGCAAAAGGCACAGTGCGTCCAATGATCCATGATTACTCAAATGGCATGACATTTGTTGTTGTTTAATACAACAATAAACATTCTACGATAATCAAGCATAATCAAAGTATTGAAATATTCAAGTAAGCAATAATCAATTAAGTATTGAGCCAATTAGACCACACAACATTTTTAGGTTTAATCATATATGAAAATCTGGCATGGGATAATCATATTAACAATCGTATTAGAATAACATCCAGCAGCCCTTACGCATTGAGAAAATTGCTACATCATGTAATATTGAAACGTTAAAAGCAGTCTATTATGCATTAATTCATTCCAATATTGCCTATGGAATTTGTGTCTATGGACCTACCACGGGAAATAAAACATGGACAGAGTTTTGCTCCAGCAAAAAAGGGCATTGTAGTCCAGGTAAAATACGAAAAATATATACCTAACCTGGGAAAAATTGCTTTAAAGCCAATCAAAGCAGAATTCTTGTCATTACATATTAGGGGAGGTCTCTACCAAAATCCGACAAAATCCGGCCATGGGAAAACCTCCAAAATCACGATTTAAAATGGCGGCTTTTCCCAATATTGGAATATTTTCAAAAAAAGACACCCCACTGCATTTTTAATCCACATTTTTCGAGATATTGACTTCGGACCACCGCATATATTTTTTGGGTGATTGGTACTTTATTTTGACAGCGTAATCGTTTTTGGCCGCCATCTTGGATCCGCCATATTGGATATAAATATAATTTCTTAAATGTAAAGATAGTGTTGTGACACATCATAATAAAGTAGATTTTCACGCAGATCACAATGCCGAAATCCGTTTTTTAATATCTTTATTCGTTCTAAAGATATACTAAAATAAAAATTCTACCCTATACATTTCTTATGGACGTTTCGTATTTTGAAAATTTTTTAAGATTATTTTTCTTATATCTCCAGTTCTAAATGAGGCTTCCAGTTCGTTCTGGTCTCAAAATGTTCAGTGATGTAACGGCTTTTATTTGAGCTATTGGTCATCAATTTACATGGAAATTGCTTTCCCTCACTCTTGTCCCTTTGGTGTCAATAAAATGTGTTAATAGAAAAGAATAATGCACAAACACTCAAATGATATAGTGATAATGTTTATTACTTAATGTACATAGATATCAAAGAAAAAAAAATACAAAGAAGATTAGTTATAAATTAATGTTAAGGCATTACATCACTCTAGGTCTGAGTTGTTGTCAACGTCTTTATCCTTCTCAATGTCCATTTCATTCTCACAGCCTGTACTGAATTTGTCTATTGTAAAATATTGCATTTTGTTATGTTACAAAACCCCAAATTTCTCAGTGTTACCATGCTCGGATTTTGTCGGATTTTTGTTTATATATTGTCCTGTATGTATAATTTGAAAATATGGCTTAAATTTGCTTAAAGCAATTTTGCCCACCTCATAGTGTATTTTACCCGGACTATTGAGGATAATGTTGAATTTAAGATCAACAGTCTAGGTAAGGCAAGTCTTTTGTATAAGTAAAATATTCACAGTCTATAGTCTTTTCATTTATGAATCAATTAAATTTTTTTATGAACGATAAAATTGCAATAGGGTCTCTTATTGGTTCATAAATATAACACAAGATCACACCGATTGGTAGAAGAGCACAATTTGGAATTTTATAAAAAAAAGTTGTAATTTAGGAAACAAATTTTTACACCACCTTTTACAGATTTGAATCAGCATTATACTCCATTGAAGAAATGTGTGTAACTGAAAATCGCTTTAAAACAAAAACATTATCTCCATTGATTGTTCTATCATGTTTGTTTTCTGTTACTTTTACATGTTAATCAGCTGGGCTTATTGTTTAGAGAAAGGAATATCAATTTGAAGGTCATTAATTTTTATATATTTTCTGGACTACTGTAAAATCACTAGCTTTAACAGTCTAGACAAGAAAATTTATTTTGACACAAATTCGGGTACCAATCTGTACATTTTATGAAATAAAGATGATGATAAAGATAAAGATACGAGTAACAACAGCTGATTGAAAAAAATGTTTAAAAATGATCCGTTATTTATGGATCACCCTTTACTTCATAGTTAATAAAAAAGAAATATATTTATTTATTTACCCTTTTTAATAATACGCATAAAGAAAAACAAAACAAAAGACTTGGGATAAAACAGTTTACTAAGTATAAAATTTTTAGATTGAAAGGCAGCAATGGTTATGCGATAATTTTAGTGTATGTATATCTAGTTATAAATTTATAATAAATAATAATAAATATTTCATTCAGTTTATTTCATGTGGTACAGTCCACTCTTGGTAATTCAAACACTTGATAATTCAAAATTTTCGATAATTCAAAATGAAGGCTCAGTCCCTAGAGAATCTCTCAATATTTCAAATTTTTACTATGCATTTTGATACACTCGGTATTTCAAAGTCCAAATAGAGGGCAGGTCAATTTGTAATACGCAGTAATTGGAAGTTTTGTCGGAAAAACACTATAGTTCGAAGTAACTCAGTAATTCGAAGTTTCTTCGGTTAACACTCTACAATTCGAAGTCATGCTGTAATTCGAAGTTTAGTCGGCAAAACACTCTATAATTCGAAGTGATCTCTTCCTCTTATAACAGGAAACTATACAGTACAGTACATCCTGTTCCCATGGTAGGCTAGTGTTGGACGTTTTGATGTTTGTTTAGTTAGAGCAGTAGTCTGAGTTAGTACGTGACTTGTTTTTCTATGTTGGCAATCCGATCTCTAGATTGCGCGACATCTCCTTGAGCACAAACGTAGTTGTCGACAGCTGATAGTTCAGCTATTGGCGAAATATATAGTGCTAAATAACAGATTTCTTTGCAACTACAGTAACTGAAAAATAAGCCGTTGATTGTTTAAAAGTGTACTAAAATACGGTATGATGTTTTATTGTAACGTGCTGTACCTTTGTATGTATTAAACAAATGAACTCTCTGTAATTCGAATGGTTTATTTTTCTCCCGATAAATCGAACTCTTGATAATTCAAAACTCTTGATAATTCAAATTTATATGCTTGGCCCACCAATTTCGAATGATCAAGAGTCTACTGTAGTATACTTATCCTACTAATAAGTTACTACGGACAAAAAGTTTTAGTGTTTAAAAATCGTATTAATAGAAATAAAGCCAACACTTACGTTATACAGAATGAGCACAGACATAAACTGGATCAAGCTGTAAGTAGCCATGTACTTGAAAAGGCCAAAACTGGTGACTAAGGCACATCTTCCCTCTTTCATGAGGTCTAGAACACAAGTTACGTCTTGTCGACGTGAAGTAAAGGGAGCGGCTATAGAGGCTTCTGCTTGAGATAGAGACACACTCACGTGCGCTGCCTTCAGAGCCTACGGTAGATAAATGAACAATTGTTACATTTGTTTGGATTCATAAACATAAATTAGGTCTTGGCTTCTGCATAAATTAAGGCACATGTCACAAAAGGACTTATCACACATATACATTTACACCCTTATTAGCAATATGAGAGTTCCCTGAATGCCAGGTAAAATATAGTAACTCCCATATAGCTAAAGGTATAGTTATTTCCATTTTTGCAATACAGAAATAAAACTGCACTATGGCCGCTTCAGAGATAGCTTACATCAACGGGTGTGTAATTGTTCACTAAACTAAAGCATGATTGTCTCAATCTGCATTCAGTCGACCAGTCGTTAAATACAAATTACATATAAAAAGGGACACACAATATGAAAACTATTAGAGTATGTGCACATGCACAACATAAAAACTGGCAACCGACTGTTCAATCTTTATCACTGCAGGAGGTAACTGTATGACTGGAACAACTGATAACAGCTGATCGAACGGCCGTAGTGCAGTTTTACCTCTGGATTGCAGATGGTAAGAACTATAGTTATTTGTGCAACTAGTGAGAAAAGTGAGCAATTGACTCACTCAAGAGAAATCCTTACTGGTTTCTCGAGTGAGGCAATTGTACTTTGAACTCGAGTTGCACATTATACTTTTCCTACAGTTACCATAAAACAAATATATTGGTGAAGAAACATAACCTATTTTTACACAGAAGTGAACTCTTAATATAAAATTTAATGTGAAGTGACAAATACAACAGTACAACAGCTGACCAGCTGATTTACAGCCAGTGCTGCCAACGTATTTCGCGCGCATACGACGTTGCCTGCATGTTACGCGCTCACTATTTCGTGCCTTCACGTTGCAAATCTGGAGTGAGACAAAGTAATTAGAGTGAGACAATGTTAACATTGTCTCGCTGATGAGCGAATTGACCACTTTGCTTTCTCAAATCAGTGAGAGAACATGTACATTGTTAGGTAACTGTAGGAAATAGTTATTTGTGCAACTAGTGAGAAAAGTGAGCAATTGACTCACTCGAGAGAAATCCTTACGGAATGGTTTCTCGAGTCAATCAATCAATCAATCAATGTTTATTTGCCATAAGGATACATTTACATATCATTGACAAAGTCTATTTGCAGTTTTCAAACAAAGTCTTAAAATAAACAACAAAATACTCTTACAGGCCAAATATTACAATTAACACTCAACTCCATTCACATTCTTAACTGAAATTAAAACCAAACTAAAGGACAATTTCTCCCAGCTTAAAATAATCATCCAGACTATAAAAAGGGTTCTGAAGTAGATAATTATAAAACATAGCCTTAAATTTGTTAATTGAATGAAAATTTATATTATTTTTTACTGAATTATACACTTTAATTCATAAAATTATGTGGCAATTACTAGTTTTACTAAGACGATGGGATTCTAACAGCGCAGTATTTTTAAAACGAGTGTTGTGACTGTGATTATTAAATTGAAGATATTCAGGGTTTTTTAATATATAAACAATCAGATCATAAATGAACAAATTCACTGCAGTTTGAATTTGCAGATCTATAAAAAGAGGTTTGAAATGATCAGGGTGTGTCCCTGTCATAGCTCTTAAAGCCCTCTTTTGGAGAATCAAAATTTCTTTTATTCTACCACTACCACCCCAAAGCACCAATCCGTATCTCATGATTGACTGGAAGTACGCAAAATAGGCTGTCCTTACATATTTCTTAGGAACCTGATCTACCAGACGATCTAAAAGATGCACCACACGAGACAATCTTGAAGATAAATAATCTATGTGAGCATTCCATGTGAGTTGATTATCAATTTGAAGGCCTAAAAATTTTACAGCTGTGCTATTATTTAGATCACTCATAGTGGGGATTTGTTTTAGTGTAAAAATCATGTTTTGGGTTTTTTCTTCATTAAGCAAAAATCCATTTGCATCAAACCAATTTGATGCTTTTAGCTTTGTTTCAAGGACAAGATTTTTTAGTTCTGTTAGGTTGGGGTTTACATGAAAAAATGATGTATCGTCAGCATAAAGAATAGTTTGACTCTTTACTGCCAATGGAAGGTCATTAAAATAAATTAAAAATAAAAGTGGACCAAGGACTGAGCCTTGGGGAACGCCCCATTTTACATTCTTTTCTTGTGACGTATTGCCATTAATACTTACTATTAGTTTACGATTGTTTAGGTAAGATGAAAAGAATTGTAGAGATGGCCCTCGAAACCCATAATTTTGTAATTTGTTTATAAGAATTTTAAAATCAACACAATCAAACGCCTTGCTCAGGTCACAAAAAGTGCCCTGAGCAAATAACCTATTTTCAAATGCCCCATGAATCTGACGAATTAGATTATCAAGAGCATCAATAGTGGACATTCCCTTTCTAAATCCAAATTGGGATACATTAAACAAGTTGTTCTCCTCAAAATACTCATTAACTTGTTCAAAGACCAAGATTTCAATTAATTTACCAATTACTGGAATTACTGAGATAGGACGATAACTTTGGGGTTTATCTCTTGGACCCTTCTTATAGACTGGACAAACACGTGAGACCTTCAACAAGTCTGGGAATACTCCAGCTTCTAACAATGTGAGGCAACAACAAAGGCACAAGGAGCAACAAAGTGAGGCAATTGTACTTTGAACTCGAGTTGCACATTATACTTTTCCTACAGTTACCATAAAACAAATAAATTGGTGAAGAAACATAACCTATTTTTACACAGAAGTAAACTTTTAATATAACATTTAATGTGAAGTGACAAATACAACAGTACAACAGCTGACCAGTTGATTTACAGCCAGTGCTGCCAACGTATTTCGCGCGCATACGACGTTGCCTGCATGTTACGCGCTCACTATTTCGTGCCTTTACGTTGCAAATCTGGAGTGAGACAAAGTAATTAGAGTGAGACAATGTTAACATTGTCTCGCTGATGAGCGAATTGGCCACTTTGCTTTCTCAAATCAGTGAGAGAACATGTACATTGTTAGGTAACTGTAGGAAAAATATATTTATATATTTACACACAATCTGCTACACTCAACAATCAACATAAATAAGTCACTTGTGCTTTGTTTGAATTTAATTTTCCTACACTTTTAGGGATCTGAAACAATCAGGTGAGATAGCAATAATCTTTTGGATACATAAAATTGGTGTTTCATCTTACTGTATAAAAACGGATGTTTTCAGTACATGAGTTGTAGAGCTTAAGTAGTTGATTTATCTATCTCTAGGGTAAAAAATCCATGTGAGCATTTACTCCCTTGTAAACTAAATTTGATACCAATTATCTACTCTAAATATAATACTGGCATGTATAATGGAATATTTCAATAACAACTACAGTACAAATCTTGCGACCAGGAGTTGATAATATAAGTAGCATAAACTCACTGTCTATAACAGCAATTATTTTCTCTACTTGTTGAGTCGTAGAGAATTTTAAATCTTAAAAATTCTATTCTCAAAATGTATTAATTTAATTTTACCCAAAGGCAATCGGAGAGCATGAAATAAAAACTCTGCTTCTCAGTTCACACACTTTTTAATATCAGGTTTTAAAATTGGATATATTGAATTATGACAAGAACTGTTATATTAGATTAGAATATTAAATGAAATCTTCCGGAAGGTTGAAACTTTTAAATCCTAAAAATCTGATAGAAATATTGTAAGAGTATTTTGAATAATTGCTAAATAAATTAAGTTAAAAATTATTTTCTACTTGCGGAGTCTTTCTTGAGAAGTCCAGGTTGTGGTGAGTTTCAAGTGAGGTCGTGACGTGGGTAGCGAAGCGGTTGTAAGAGGGTTGGAGCCGGCGATGTCGTCTGGGAAGGTTGCAGAGGGTTGGCCTCAAAGGAGTAGCTAGGAGAGTAGAGGTTTGACGTAGAGAGACTCTGCTAGTGGTCCAGTGATGCCCGTAGAGGAGAGGGATGACTTGAGCTTAAAAGTGGCGTGCAGGTTGACGACAGGAGAGAATTACCAGTCCATTCACTTGTAGAGGTTTCATCCAAATATTAATACTGAAGATTTACTTCATTCACTTCACATCACTGTCACTGATACACTGAACTGTACTATTATGTTCTAACATTGGTTATAATTAAAAGAGAGAATTTAGACTACATTTTGAATCTATAACTACAATATATTTGAGGACATGTTAACTAGAAGGCAGTAGTGTGTAGACTGAGACAGAGCAAAAAGTGAAAGCATAAAACAAGAACAATACTGTCTGGCAGATAAGGAAAACGAATATAGATAAAACCAACAATAATGGAATGCATTGGAAATACCAATGTCCAGCCAGTCCATTCATTACTTTTATCAGTAGTTTATTCTGATATTATATTCAAAACTCTACATACCGCCCACCCAAATGAATATTTGCAAACGTAAAAACAAAAATCAAACAAAACAAAAAAGGAAAGGGTAGTTTATGAGTCAAAGTCAGAGGGAGGGAAAGGAACCAGCTTGTGAACTGGGCGCACAAACGTCCCTTGTGCGGTTTTGATCTTGACTGCTCTTACTATTCCGTCACGTCCAGGGAAAGTTTCTTCTATTCGCCCGATTGGCCATTCAAGTGGGCTGGTGTTCTTCATTTGGAGGTATGCTACATCACCAACTTTGACATTGGGTTGAAGGAAGTCCATTTTCTACGAGGAATCAGGGTTTGAACGTATTCCTGTGACCATCTCTTCCAAAAACACTGAACAGCCTGTTGTAGAAGTTCATATCTTTGTAGTCTGTTCATGGGTGTGTCACTGCAGTCAATTTCAGGTGGAGCTAAGAGTGGCGATCCAATAATAAAGTGACCTGGGCTCAAATAGTCGCCATCGTTAGGGTCTGTGATCATCGTTCCGATTGGTCTACTATTGAGAATAGCCTCTATGCGTGTCAACAAAGTGTTCATTTCTTCATAGGTGAGAACAAGTGTGCCCATTACTCGTTGCAAGTGATGTTTGGTGGATTTAACAGCGGCCTCCCATAGTCCACCAAAGTGAGGGGCTGCAGGTGGATTGAAGTTCCATTTGATTTCCTTTTTGGCTAGATGCTGTGATATCTCTGGATTGGATCTTTTTAAAAACTCCTGAATCTCTTTGAAATGATTTGAGGCACCTTGAAAGTTGGTACCACAGTCACTGAAAATCTGCTTACAAAGACCTCGTCTAGCACAGAATCTATCAAGAGCAGCAAGAAATGATTTTGTTGATAGACTTGTAGCAAATTCAAGATGGACGGCTTTTGTGGACATACAAATGAAGATTACCAAATAACCCTTTGATCGTGGAGCTTTTCTCCTATCACTTTCTTTGAATTCAAATGGGCCTGCATAGTCAAGTCCTACATTGAGGAATACCCTGAGGTTTTGAAATCTTGCAGAAGGTAGATCAGCCATTTTGGGTGTCATGGGCTTTGCCTTGAACATGTAACATTTGTTACATTTGAATATTCTTTCTCGTAATAATTGGCGTAATCCACTGATCCAAAATTTTGATTGTATGAGAGATTGGGACAATCGAGGACCACCATGTAAAGATAGTTTATGATAGTGATCACATAACAGAGTTGCTAAGCGAGATGATGTTGGTATTAGGATAGGATGTTTTCTGGAGAATGAAAGTTGGGAGTATTTTAAACGTCCGCCCACCCTGAGATAACCTTCTTCATCGAGAAATGGAGCTAGAGATCGATACTTAGTGGTGCACATTTTCTGTTCCTTTATGTTTTGTATTTCACCTGAGAGATATTGTTCTTGAACATTTTTGACACATAACATTAATGAGTCGTTTAGTTCTTGAGCGGTTATTGGCCCTTGCCTTTTGCTTATTCCTTTCTTTTGACTTTGAAGATTAAAGATAAATCGTAACAAGTAGGCAAGAACGAACTGCACTTTTGACAAGCTAGAGAATTTTTCCATAAGTTTCATTACTATGTTGTTATCGAGACTAGTTGTTAGGAAACATTCTGATTTCAATTCGGGGAGATGAATTTCTTCTGTGGGTTTTACATTTGATGATGGCCATAGGGTTGAGGGTTCATGAAGGAAGGAAGGACCTTTCCACCACAAATCAAAATCAACTATATCTTGAGGAAGCATGCCTCTGCTGGCACAATCACAGGGGTTTTCTTTCGAAGCTACATGACGCCATTGTGTTGGGTTAGTCTCTTCTAAAATGTCAATTACTCTGTTGGCAACAAAAGTTTTCAATTTGTACGGAGGGGTTTTGAGCCATGACAACACAGTAGATGAATCCGAAAACAGTATGATTGTTGATGGGTCAAAATTGAGATGTTTTACTGAAATTACTATTTGCATAAGTAACTGAGCCGCAGAAAGTTCTAGTCGGGGAATACTCATTGTTTTTAATGGTGCAACTTTACTTTTGGCTTTTATGAGGTGTACTCTGATTCCAGCTGAGTTTTCAGTACGGATGTACAAGTTAGCAGCGTAACCCTTTTCAGAAGCGTCACAGAAGCCTATAAGTTGTGTGGAATTTGAGGATGCTGTGGGAATGAATCGTTGGATCTTAATATTTGAAAGTTGTGGGAGAGTAGAAATGAACAGAGACCATTTACTACTTATTTCATTTGGAAGAGGTTCATCCCAGTTCAAACCAAGAAGCCATAACTTTTGCATCAGATGCTTAACATAGAATGTAACTGGAGTGATCCAACCTAGCACATCGTATATTTTTGATATTTCAGATAGCATTGATCGTTTTGTGAAAACTAGAGGGTTGAGCTTAATCGAGTATGAAAAAGTATCATCAAAGGAGTTGTACTGCAGTCCAAGAATTTTCATTCCAGGATCTTCATCTGAACATAAGACGAGTGGTTGTTCACGGTGATCTTCTGGTACGTTGTCTAGGATAGGTTTGTAATTACTGGACCATTTGCGTAAAGTGAATCCTCCTAAATCTAACAGTTTGATGAGTTCACTCTGTAGCTGCAAAGCTTGTTCTGGTGTGTCAACACTGGTGCATATGTCATCAACAAAGGTCTGATGCAGAATGGCGTTTGAGGCTAGAGGGAATCGCTTTCCTTCATCTTTGACAAGCTGCAACAAAACTCGCTGGGCTAGGAATGCACTTGATGTGACACCATACGTGAGAACGTTGAGTTCATACTCCTCAATAGGTCCGTTTGGTAAGGTTCTGTAAAATATGTGCTGCAAACTCCGTTGCTCAGGAGCTACAACAATCTGTCTATACATCTGCTTAATATCTGAACACACAACAATGGAATGAAGACGAAAGTTTGTTATAATTTCAGTTATATCCTTTTGCAGCTTAGGACCTGGGAACAAATTGTCATTTAATGACTTATCATCATTTTTAGGTTTGAAAGAGGCATTGAAAACTACTCTGAGTTTGGTAGTGCTACTATCTTCTTTCCTTACACAGTGATGAGGGATGATGTACGTAGAGGGGGTAGTCGCAATGCTCATGTGACCTTGAGCAATGTAGTCATTCAAAAAGTCCCTATACTCCTGATACATCGTTGGGGTTTTCTTCAGTCTTGATTCTAAATTTATTAGACGGTGCTTAGCGATTTCTCTTGTGTTAGGTAACGAAATGTTGTCTGATCTTACAGGCAGTGAAACTACGTATCTATTTGTTTCATCACGAAAATGAGTAGTTTGAAAATGATTTTCAGTCTCAATGTCTTCAGGATTGATAGGTTTCTTAGTGTTTACTGACTCTGTTTCCCAAAATCTTTTGATTGATTTATCTACAGACTCACAGCAGGTCAGAAAGTATGAGTTTTCATTTGTAGAAGAAATGCTTGGTACTTTGCCACCAATAATCCATCCAAATATGGTTGCCAAAGCGGAAGGTTGACCTTTGATTATATTGTGTGAGTCCAGAATAATATCATAGTACAAGTCAGATCCTAACAAAAAATCAATGGGTGCACTTTGGTTAAAAGTGGGATCAGCTAGCTTTAAATTAGAGAATTTTGACTGTACAGAGCGATCTAATTGGATGTTAGGTTGATCAGAAGAAATTTTAGGTACCACTATCGCTTCAGTTGTCAATTCAGTTTCAGGTGTAGAGATTGGGCTTATACTGCACATTACAGAGCCTTTGTTTTGGGAGACAGATGTATTAGCTACAGCCATAAGCGTAATTTTGCTGTAACGTCTTTTTAGACCAAGGCGTTCAACACATTCTGTAGTAATTAAACTAGTTTGTGATCCTCCATCGATGATGGCCCTTACCTGTTTTAGTTCACCATCGTTATCACGGATGCCAATAATAGCAGTACTCAGTAGCATGTTTGTACTTGAATAAGTATTAGTGTAGTGGCAAGTCTTAGGTTCTACATTATTTCCAGCATTAGGCTTAGACTCTGTCACTTGACTGTTATCTGAACGATGTAGGAGAGTGTGGTGTTTACCAGAGCATTTGAAACACTTAGACTTAGATTTACAATCAGATATCATGTGAGATCCGAGGCAAGAAAAACATAAGGCACTCTTTTTAGCTTGATCATATCGTTGCGCTACACTCATGCCTTTAAATTTTGAACAACCATAAATCTTGTGAGAGATGTCCTGACAGCACGGGCACGTTAATGGAGCATTCTTCCCTTTATCGTAGTGAATTGTATTCACAGTAGAGAGCATTGCACTGCGAGAGCTTGATGGCTTAGAGAACTGGGTAGGTTTGTGAGGTTTTGATTTTCCCTTGGGATCATTAGTGATTTCTAGAATTTTGAGCTGTTGTTGGACAAATTTGATTAGGTCTTCAAACTTTGGGATATCATTACTTGAATGATGACTTTCAAAATCCTTACGAGTGTTTGGTGTCAAAGAGCGTAAACCAATGTGGAGCATAGTGAAATCAAATAAATCGTCAATGCCAAGAACTTTCACAGCTGACAAATTACTATTGAATACTTCCATGAAGTTTGAGAAAGAGTTAGTTGAATCCTCTGTCATTTGGCGAAAAGATAATATTTTGTCAAGATAACAAGAAGCTAATAATCTTTTATTCTGGTATCGTTCAATTAGAATTTGCATTGCAATGTCATAATTGTCATCTGATATGGCCAGAGTGTCAATGAGAGAGAGTGCGTGAGATTTTAGTAAACTACGTAAATATGTAAGTTTTTCTACCTTGGTTAGGCAAGTGTTCTTATGGATCATAGAGGTGTAGAGGGCATAAAAGTTTGGCCAAGCTGTAATTGATCCATCAAATGGTTCAATTTCCAGTTTTGGTAGTCTTGCTACTTGAGAAGATTGTGTTGGGACAGATGATTGAGTAGTTTCCGGTTTACTTTGTGTATTTAATTTCCCTACATTCATCTTACGAGCAATTGTCTTCACATTGAAATAAATCTCATCATATGCCAATGAAGCTTTATTAACATCAATTTTTTCACCCTCTTCTACCTGAGTGTTTACAACATTTATTTCGTCAGATATTTGCTCAAAAGCCTCATAATCATCTTCGATTCGCTGGAAGCGAGAAACAAAAGAGTCTAACTCAGCAGTATAGCTTTGTTTTTGTTGAGCTAACTGTATACATTTTTTGCCAACATCATATAGAGCTTGTAGTCTAGCAAAATATTTTTCTCTCCTTTTAACAAGTGTTTCTAACTGGACAGTAGGTCGGGGAGTCATGTTTGCAGATTAAGTTTATATGACCAAGGAGGTATAGGTAGGTATAGGAAACCCTAGAGAAAAATAAAGCAACTTAAAAAAGTTAAAACAAACTACAAAAGAATTTAAACTTATTTATGCTCTCCTTTTGCAAAACAAAAGAAATTACCAACTTTAAAGTTACTGTAATCCATCCGGCTCGAAGGACCATTAATTTGTTGAGTCGTAGAGAATTTTAAATCTTAAAAATTCTATTCTCAAAATGTATTAATTTAATTTTACCCAAAGGCAATCGGAGAGCATGAAATAAAAACTCTGCTTCTCAGTTCACACACTTTTTAATATCAGGTTTTAAAATTGGATATATTGAATTATGACAAGAACTGTTATATTAGATTAGAATATTAAATGAAATCTTCCGGAAGGTTGAAACTTTTAAATCCTAAAAATCTGATAGAAATATTGTAAGAGTATTTTGAATAATTGCTAAATAAATTAAGTTAAAAATTATTTTCTACTTGCGGAGTCTTTCTTGAGAAGTCCAGGTTGTGGTGAGTTTCAAGTGAGGTCGTGACGTGGGTAGCGAAGCGGTTGTAAGAGGGTTGGAGCCGGCGATGTCGTCTGGGAAGGTTGCAGAGGGTTGGCCTCAAAGGAGTAGCTAGGAGAGTAGAGGTTTGACGTAGAGAGACTCTGCTAGTGGTCCAGTGATGCCCGTAGAGGAGAGGGATGACTTGAGCTTAAAAGTGGCGTGCAGGTTGACGACAGGAGAGAATTACCAGTCCATTCACTTGTAGAGGTTTCATCCAAATATTAATACTGAAGATTTACTTCATTCACTTCACATCACTGTCACTGATACACTGAACTGTACTATTATGTTCTAACATTGGTTATAATTAAAAGAGAGAATTTAGACTACATTTTGAATCTATAACTACAATATATTTGAGGACATGTTAACTAGAAGGCAGTAGTGTGTAGACTGAGACAGAGCAAAAAGTGAAAGCATAAAACAAGAACAATACTGTCTGGCAGATAAGGAAAACGAATATAGATAAAACCAACAATAATGGAATGCATTGGAAATACCAATGTCCAGCCAGTCCATTCATTACTTTTATCAGTAGTTTATTCTGATATTATATTCAAAACTCTACACTACTAGATGTGGACAATTTCTTGTCCCTGTGTCCCAGGGGTATATTTAGCATGTATTGTCACAGCTTAACACATGGTAAATCTCTTGTTGTAAAATACATTAAATATACATAACAAGCATAGGCCTACACAGTTTTGTACAATATGACGATTTACACCTTTTGATATTTGTAAGTACTCTAACCTCATTTTCTGCAACCACGTAAAAAAATATATTGTGCAATTTTTAAAGTTTTTACAATAACTTTATATTTGCCATGTATTAGCCTGGGATTGTACACACAAAAACAGCACCTACAAACAGCTCCTGAAAAAAGCAGATGGTACCTCTGGGACATAGGGCAAAACAACTATCCATATCCAGTGAATACCGTTATAGACAATGCATTTTTAAATTCCATTTTGTAGCCCCTGAACTGCTTAGTATAAACTAAATTAAAACATACCTCGTCTTGCAGTTCAAATAAATAGTGTCTTTTTCAATCCACTACATGTTTCGCAATGTTGGCATTTTCAAGTGGTGTACAGAAACATTGAAACATTATAATATCCGAATTGGACTCGTCAAATTGTAGAAATTTACATTTAAAGACAAAACTGTACATACATTTGACACATACGAACGAAACATTATCATGTAGGCCTACAACACTTATTGCAACCCGATCACGGCACTGACTGAGACAGAACGGTTCAGACGGTGTTCTGGGACAGACGGTGTTCTGTCTCAGTCAGTGCCGTGATCGGGTTGCAATAAGTGTTGTAGGCCTACATGATAATGTTTCGTTCGTATGTGTCAAATGTATGTACAGTTTTGTCTTTAAATGTAAATTTCTACAATTTGACGAGTCCAATTCGGATATTATAATGTTTCAATGTTTCTGTACACCACTTGAAAATGCCAACATTGCGAAACATGTAGTGGATTGAAAAAGACACTATTTATTTGAACTGCAAGACGAGGTATGTTTTAATTTAGTTAATGCATTTTTACAACTAAAAGTACACTAAGAGATTTAAAAAAGTGTAAAAAACTTACACCACAATCATTTGCCCCATCTCCAACCATGGCAACAATGTAATCCATCGACTGAAGGACTTCGACAAGTTGAGTTTTGTGGTTGGGAGACATTCGAGCAAACACAATACATTTGGTGGCAATCACCCCCACCATGGAGGGGAAATGGGTCCTTAGTAAAGACCAGTTAGTGCCATCTATGGCAAGATACCCTGAAGATGGGCCCATGGACAGTATATCTACCTAGAAAAATGAATAATAAATTAGTTTTAGGATGAAAAAGTACTGGGTAGGAGGAAAACATTGAAGAAAAGAAATTAACACAATTTACCTACCCAAAAAGAGTTCCACCAAGTTGACAGCACAAAAAGTTCACAATCCATTTCATATTTTTCCCATACAAGGGGCTTTTTCAGAAGGAATTACAGTAGTAGTAGAATGGCTGTAACCATATGTGTTTGGACTATCTCAGTTAGAGTTTTTTTAATGCCATTCTATCAGTCCCTTCTAAGGAAGCCCCAATTTAGGGAAAATGTCATATTAATGTTATTGTGAAAGTTTTGTGTGTTGTGTTATGGAAGTCTATTTGGGCAAGTAATTGATTACTGATTCAAACAACTGAAACACAGTACAACAACAGTTTCATATTGCTTTGAAATTAAAACTTACACATAATATACATTTACTTTTCAATTGTACAACCCCAAAAGTCAAAAGATGGATGCAATTGCAATAGATATTTTTATGTTTCATTGAGTAAAAAGTGTAACAAGATATAAATGTTTATTACTTTGTAACCCAAGCTTTATTAGTTACATAACCTGGTTCAATATAAAGTTCAAGAGACTTTTTATGAATGAACTATAAATTAAACACAAAAAAAAACTTACGAAGTCTGGCGAAGTCAATATGGAAAGTGATTTCAGTCGGATGACAGGATTTTCAGGGTCATTTTTCAGGTCAACAGTGACCAATGAGAGAGGACAATCCCTTGGTAACATTCCACACTCTCTACTCACACTAACAGCTGTCAGTAGATTGTCTCCTGTAAAATAAAAAACATTCTATTAATAATAACAAGTGACTTGAAAACAAAAATCTCATAACAGGCCTTTAATGTCTCATCAGTTAAAATGAAAAATACCTGAAACTAACAAATCATGGTGAAAAAGGCTAACTTTGTATAAGCCATCTCTTAGCACTTTGAGCCCCAAAAGCAATCAGGATACAACAAAACCTTCAATACAACAATCTGTGTGAGAATAACTCAAAGAGAAACAGCTCTCTGATATGGGCTGCAGCTTAACAACTACTACCGGCATCCAATGATTAGGTACTTTTAGTAATCAAGTTTAAGGGTCTAACATTTTTTATTTTAATCTTTTTTCAAGCTATATTAGTATGTTCGGCAGAGTCATGTGCAATTAGCAGTCGAGCACGGTTGGCAACTATAAGGAACGAAAGGCAAACGTTAGTTGCCCTAGATTGAATTTTTAGGTGTTTGATTTTTTATTTATCTATTTACAACCATCATATCTACATTACATATCTACATTTTTTTTTTATTGTTGGCAATTTATATTTCTACTCAAATAAGATGAAGCACAATAAAACACTGCAATATTGGCCCATCAGCCAATGATTTCCTTTTGACAACCTATAATTAGGAGTATTTTTGCTAGTCATGCAACAACGGCTGATTTTAAAAGAAGTTCAGTAATCCAGCATTTTTAATAATCCAGATACTTCGAAGTCCTGAAAGATCCAGATTAACAAGCATCTACTTTATTGTTAGTGGGGAAGGCTATTTAATATGCTATTTTTAGTGATGGGTCAATTCCAGAAATTTGTCAATTCCAATTCTGTTTTGATTTTTTAAAATCGATTCTCGATTCCGATTCCATTATGTTAAGAACATTTCCCGCGGCATGTAGACATCGTCATTGTCTCCTGCAGTCACGGCAGCCCTCTGAATAACCCCCACGGTAAAGAAAACATCATTGTGTTTGACGATCGCGATAAAATTTTGTTCACGTGTAGACATCGTCATTGTCTCCCGTGGTCACGACAAAACCCCGAATAACCCCCACGGTAACGAAACATCAGCACTGTATTCCACGATCACGGCAGTGTTTTATTAATAGCGGAATCGACCCATCCCTAGCTATTTTAATACTGTAAAACATTGATGTTTTTTTTTGAAGAAATTAGATATATTTACCTGTGACCATTACACACTTGATCCTTGCTTTCTGCAGTTCACTGATAACCTGCCTGGACTTGGGCTTTAAAGTATTCTGCATCAAAAGTAATCCAAGAAATGTGAGATCTTTTTCCACCTATGAAAACAAAAAGAGTAGAAAATGAATACTATACAATAGACTGAAAACATATGCAAATTATTTTTATGATCTGGGGCCTGTTTCGTAGCGAAATAAAAGTTACAAGCTGTTACTAGTAACTTGTAATTTCCATTAGATTTGCATTGCATTTGCATTTCCCCCGAGGGTACTTTTTTTACAAAAGTTAAAAGCAAAAGCGTTATTACAAAATACTATGAGCTCAGGCTCAGAAGTTTGTTCAATAACGTTGTAGAGAAAATTAGGATACAGGTTAAATACTGGGTAGCACATAATTCCAGACAAAACAACACTTTACTGCTTTACTCTAAGCAAAGGGTGTTGAATCTTATTACCAAAGTTATCTTTTACACTGATGTGAAATTACAATGGAAATCAATATTTATCTCCTGAGTGCTTTGCTGAACTATCTGTAGTATTTTAATAATTGTAGATGTTAGCCTACGATCGCCGAATAATATTAAAAAGGATTATCTTAGATGGATTGCCTAAAAGCGAATATTTAAACATTTTAAATCTATAGTACATACCTCATGTCGTTGGGATCGTTGAGCTTGCAGCCAGGTAAATTTGCGAGGCAGCTTGTTGTACGCTAGGGCTATCACACGGTAACCACGAGCAGTGTACTCACACAAGACAGTCTCAATGTTATCAGGTACTGTGACAAACCAAGGAGATTAAGAATGTATCAAATATATGTAGGAAGACCTCGACTAAACGAAGTAATTGAGGGTAAGGTACCACAGGCAACTGGAAACCAATGAACTTTGAATTTACTATTTACGCCTCCTTGAAGTTGCCATTAGGAAAAATTACTTGATCAAATATCTCAATATTGTTATTGAACTAGTAAGTTAATACTTGTGGTATTTTCTTGGGCTTAGTTGTGAGTTTCAGTTTGTGGATAATGTGCCACAAAGTAGATCCACCTAGGATGATCGAAATTCTTCCTTGTTGAATTAAATTAAATCCTCTTAAATTATCAGTGCATTACAAAACCTAAACCCTGGAGGGATACAATTTTTGTGAGTGTAATTTACAAAAACTCAAACATTGCAGTGATAAAGATATGGTACAGGTTTATACCTTCATAAATTTAACCAAACAAAGATTTTTGGCATAAAATTGGAGCTCAACTAGTTTTTGTTGTATTTTTTAAACGCAAAACCTTAGATGCAAAATTCTATAAGGTAACCTCTAACTTAAAAAGTTTAAAGAAAATGGCAAAATGTATCAAAAAACGTATCAAATGTATCAAATGTATGTAAAACGTCGCCTCTTAAGTTTCAAAGAATTTGAACCCAGTGCAATGTGTACTTCTTCGTATAATGTTTTTACAAATTCATATTTACCTGAACTGGGAAGACAGATGTTGACTATACTCTCGGGAGCACCCTTAGTGAACACGGTCATGTGATTGGAGCCGAGGACTCTGGCAATGACAGTCATCGTCATGGAGGTGGTGTTGAATGGAAACTGCTTCACTACACCTATTTCATAAGGCATCTGAAATAAAACACACAATAGAATAAAATACTAGTACCACTTATTTGGGATGTTTTGAATAAAGTAGTAATACTGGTTTCAATGTGATTGAAATTCAAACATTTATTTGATGCTTACCTCAAAAATAGTTTCCCCCTCGTCAAGGTTGTCAAGCATTTCATCGAGTATCTGGAAAAACATGTAAACATTAATGTATAATATAAACTATGTAGTTAATGTTAGGCTTAGGTATACAGGGTGAAAAAAGTGTTGGGACAGTTAAACATAAAAAAATAACAAAGATTGAGCTACAAACAATTTGTATAAACTTCCTAGAGGCATTAAAATCATTTAACCTCCAACCGTTTTTTAAAGTAGCTGTTTCGGTTCAGTTCTTAGAATTGAACATAACAGCATTGCTGTTTACTTTCATAACAGCATAGTTTTACTCATAACAACACGGGTAACGAACCAATGAGCAAGAATTGAGAGAGAAGAAGTAAAATTGTAATGATTTGAACTTCAACTAATCACCTGTTCAGACCAATTTAATTGTTGAGTGGTGCAATTAGTGTTTGCTACAATGTTTCGTTGCATCACCGTCAGTGGCTATGAAACAGAAACATAACCTCTCTTAGAAGTTTTGAGTAGTGATTTTTAGTAATCAAAACACTGTCGTAGGTAAAGTAGTGTACGCAACTCGGGTAAATAGTGTTAACAACACTCGTAGAAGTTTTTTTTTGTGTCGTTAACACTATCTTTGCACAATTGATGCGTAAACTACTACTAACACATTATTTAGTGATGCACTACCTCCTCAGGGGGATAGCCCGCTAGGAAGACTTATTCAAACTCACCACAATAGAGTTGGCTGCTGATGATCTTTTTGGCTTCACCACTGCTGGAATCAGCAAGTCATATTTGGTTGTATCTTCTCCAGGCTCCTCCAATTCCTGTACACAACCATTGCCTATTTTAGTAACAGCTTTTTAATACCACTTAACTTACTGAGCAACAATCACCTTTGTGAATCCTGATCTTCAGGGGAAGACCACAGATCTGAATTATTGGCCAGTATTTAAACAGTTCAACTCCTGAATACTGAGATTGGTCAGTCTACTTTGATCATGGAAGCCTATTTTCTAGTTTAAGAATCACCTTTTTCAATAAGGCACTTTTTGCTATGGTTTGCCCCAGTATTATTAAAATTTCATGATAGTTTGCAATATTTATAAACATTATCTATTGTTATTTCAAGTTTAGTTTTTATGTTTAATTTATTCTTTCCCTCTATTCAAAACTATAGTTCAAGTCTTATATTGTTCTGAGAATAAGAGGAGTAAAACCATTGGCACCGGCCTATCACACTGTAGAATCATCATGTGCTCTAAGGTAAAAAATGGTTAATCATTTAAATTCTAAAATAAATTCTAACCCATTGCAAAGCGCTGAACATGCTGAGATCCAGAGGGTCCCCTGAGAGCTTCTTGTCAATGTAGGTGAGTGTATGACAGCAAGCCATGGTTTGAGTGAGGGGTGACTTGGAATCTAGTGTAGAGAGATCTGTCACTAAAGTGTCTCCATCTAGATTTGTCTTACCACAAGGTACAACTCCAAGTACGTCCAACCCTTCTTCTGTAAGGGTTCCTGTCTGCAAAACCAATATAACTGAGCAACACTTTTGGTAAACATATTTAAAAAATAACTCGAGCAATTAAACTTGACTACTTCTTGTCTTAGTGTGTGATAAAATAGTCATATTCATTTAATACCCATATTTTACTCATCTTTATGTTATCTTTGATTATGTTTCAATACCGAGAGTGTGTGATTTACGGCAAAGATGATTAACGGAGTTTTTTTGCTTGTTAAATTTGTTTGTTGGGGGTTTGCCAAAGCAGCAGATATCTAGAAGCATCAAGTCCAACATTTTCCAACAGTTTTTCAAAAGCCCTATGATAAACAAATCTAAGCCAGTTTTGAACCATCAAAAATCCATACACCTACTGACTTTTCTCAGGATTGGACCGGTAAACTTCTGATCACCAGGTGAACACTATAACCACTCAGCTAACCAGCTAAATTTGATAATGAACAATCGTCTCATTCATGTAACACCCATAATTTATTAATCTTTGCCTTAAACTACACAACCTGGCAAGATGGAATTGTAGTTAATGGATTAATACGGTGTGTAAATTAAGTATTGAAACAAATCTGTATTATTTAAACCGAAATAGATAGAAATATTCTTTTTGTGGCATTCCAATGTGTGGTTTGTGGTTTTATATGTATTGTTAAAGGGGTAAAAAAATATTGTTGATGTAAAAAATTGCGGAACCTTTGTTAACAATCAATGCCACAATCAGAATATTTCTATCTGTTTCGGTTTAAAAATACAGGTTTGTTTCATTTTTTCTGAAATTAATGCTTTTTCACATAAATCAAATTTTGGAATACTTGCAACTTTGACTAGGGGTGAGATATCCACCTCGGGTTTGTGTAATTGTGTTTCTTATGACAAATCCTTTGAAATGAGGGGTCACTCAATAGGGGTTGCTATTTGAAAAAAATAAGTCATCCCCTACCCACTAGGGGAGTTAAAAAATATTTTTGATATATAAAATTGCGGATCCTTTGTTAAAAATTAATGCCACAAACAGAATATTTCTATCTGCTTCGGTTTTTAAAATAAAGATTTGTTTCAATACTTAATATACACGCTGTATATTTATTTCCTTCAAATTTTTAAAACAATACCTTCACTCAAATCAGTAAAATAGATGATAATGCAGGGATCCTGTAAACCTGTCATTACTTTAACGAGTTTAATAAGTATTTAATATTTGGTATATTTTGAAGAATACAGTTCTTATATGAAAGATAGAACAATTAAATATCACATAACCACTAATTGAATTATTTTTGTGCTATACTATATGTAAACATTTTTAATCCAAAATGTTTAACTATTCTGATTTCAATGGTAACAAAAATGAGAAATTACATCCTTTGAATCGGAAGAATCATTTAAAAGTGTAATATTTCTTAAAAAAATTATTCCTATGAGTTCTTAGTATGCAAACCTTAATTAAATCTCATGATTTAATAGTAAAAGTCAGACTCACTTTGTCAAAGCATATGAGCTTCACTTTTCCCCATACACTTATTAGAGAGACTGAGGTACTAAAGATATTTTGTTTCTTGAGCCTTTTTAGCGAATAGTTATTGCCTATTGTTATGGCTGCTGGTAAGGCTGGCGGGACTACAATGGTGATTATGTCCAAGCTTCGCAGAATCATGTCTTCAATTGCTGCCTAAACATCAAATTTATAATTAATCCTTACATTATAGTATGTATGTACGATCCTGTTTCCTGGCCTTTTAGCCTACCTGGGACTGGCACAGGACTTAAACTCGAACTTTGCAAAACTCTCGCGGCTGTTTTCCTTTTGGCTCCCCCTCTAGCTTCAGTAGCTTTTTTACCCAAATCATAATTTCCAAACTGTTATCAAACATTTGATAAGTACACAAGAAGATACGATTATCAATACTAAAGAAGGGCGAATTTGATTAAGAAACAAAAGTGTAGTGGTAAAAATTAATATGGAGGTGACAAAATCTATTTTCTTTACCGTATATCTCATAATCAAATTCACCCTTATTTAGTATCGATCAACTTATATTTTTATAAAATTGTTGAAGTTATGACAAGGACAAAAAAGTTACTGGAGCTAGTAGGTGCTTGTAAGTTTGTAAAGTTGTAAGCTTGTAAATAGGGAAACTAAAAGGTGACTAATTGGGACGAGTCACAGTTCGGGTTTATGGCCCGGGCCATAGACTGAGGGGGCAGGAGACAGGTTTGATTACACAGACTATAGTTTATATGTTTAGTCAAAAGTATTTGGTTCTTAATATGAGGAAAATAATATCCATGTATAAGACATATTATAGAGGGATAGATATAGGAAGACAACATGACAAGAGAGGTAGTTGAAAACAAACTAAGAGCACCAGGAGAAAAAAACACGATCAAGATGGTTTGGACAAGTGAGAAGAGAGAATTCATATTAAAATGGAGTTGATTGTGATAGAGGAAAGGAGACATAGAGAAAGGACTTAAAGAAGGTGGTTATTATGAGAAATAAGAGGTTAGGGGGTGTGGCTACGGCAGGGGGGGGGCGAGCGGGACCCCCAGGACTAAAATATTTTAATATTAAATTCCCAAAATAAAAAAAATTTATTTTAGTATGATATTTAGTACTTTTAGATAACCTAAATCAGAAATACTGAACACATATTTTTCCAAAATTTCCCGCCTGGCTGGGGGATATTCCACACCCCTAGGCCCCCACGGAAGGCCTGGGCACGCCACTGACTGGAGTAGGAGGAGAAAATACTGTGGAGGGAAAGGAAGTTTATGTAGAGCATAGTTGAGGCTTAGACCCAAAATAATTGGAACAGAAGATATATAGCTTAACATAACCTTTATGTTAATGTGTACTTATATTTTACATTAGCAGCAATTTGATTTATGTGCAATGTAATTATTTTATGTTCTTTGGCAAAACTGTTCATGAACTTGGCGAACATTGATCAAATGTCTATGATAAGTCAACAATCCTGAACTATGATGGGTTCAAAATATGAACAGCAAGATGTATAATTAGATAATATAGCATTCATTAATTGTCTATAGGTGTAAAGGCTACTTGAAATATTAAATGTTAACTTTGCTAAGATACTTACCCCATGTAGTATGTAAAGATAGATGCTCAAACCAGTGCCAATGAGGGCAATGAAAAACATCAGAAATAGGAACTTCATACTATCTGTGTAGAGATGAAACCCGTAGTTCTTAGGATACAAAATGGATCGAACTAGCTGTCCATTGGCAGTATCGGCGCCAGTTCTAACTACTAAAGCGAGTACCTGGAATCCACCATGGATAAGTTTCACCAGAATAAATTTTGGAGACAGAAAGCTCTAAAGTAAGGTTGTTTGATTATGATGAGGTTAGTGTTAATAATAGCTCGGAAGAGTTATAGTAAAGCAAGAGTTTTGGACGTAGCAAATGTAGATTGAACAATGATATTTTTTTTATCAAGATAAGTCATTTTTGTGTCTTTATCTTAGCCTATGAAAATTTCTCGCGATAATGGAGGGTTAAAAACTACAAATAGTTAAATAAATGAAATAAAATAAATAAATAGTAAATAATAAATTAATACATTTAAAAATAAAATAAATAGTAAATATTTAAATAGTTGATAGATCAATTGATAATTTGGGTGTGTTGCTAGCCTAGTGGTTAGAGTCTTGGACTTTGGTGTGGGAGGAACGGGTTCAATTCCTGGCACATTCACAAAACATTTCATTGGTTTGGGTTTGGACCACTTTCCCTTAAAAGTGTTTGACTACTACTTCATAAAAAAATGCCACTGTGTTAATTTCAGCTTTAATAAAACAACTAAACAAACAATAACATTTTACATTTTTTTGAGTTTGATGAAATTTTGGTCTCACACTACAATACAAGTTAACAATGAAAAAATTTAAATAATCACCAAGAAAAAGGTGTATTAATACATTTCAGTGAAACAGTTTGTTTTAAACTTGCTTGGAGAGCCGCCTACATATGATTCACACACACACACACCCTTGTTGTTTTGTCTATACATTTGTCTAGTGTTATTACTGTCAGATTGAATGCAGGACTTTTGCTTCCCACAGTAACAGAGATGACCTGATAGTTATAACTTTGCCTGTCAATACAAATATTTGATCTAAAACAATTACAAGCACTGAGTTGCTTTACACTACAAGGTAACAGACCTATAATACTGTGGTGACACTATGGTAGGTGCTGCAGGAGGTAGGAAACAACATGGTAGTCAGGAGTGGAGGCAGGAACTTTCAAGTTGAGTTGTCTCAGCTGGAAGTTAAGTCATAAGGTAACATGACAAACATTGAATCACAATTCATCAATACGTTATTAATTATTAGCTCATTAATAAGTTAATAAATGGTTTTGAGACAAAAACTTACACTGTAGAATCAAAATTCAAATATCATATGATAAAAGTGATATAATTTACACACAGCTGCTTTACAGGAAATACATTGTTAGTTTTAGTGATCCTGTAAATATGACAACCAGCGGTTTATGCTTGAGTTTTAACCAAAGTTGCATTTTTATGATTTTGATCCATGATAACATTTATAATTTTATGGTTTTGATTACCTTATTTGTGGTCTAGCAGTGTGCAGGGGCAATAGTGTAGTATGGTGATGACCTGCCACTGAGCAATACAAACTATCAAGGGTTTAATTGAGAGGCTAGACCTCTGAGCCACCTTGAGTGTGCTTTAGCAAGATCATGCGTTGTTGCAGAGACCAAAAAGAGGGCAAAACAGCGGGGATAAGAGCAATGTCCTTCCCGAGGTGGCCCTGCCCTTACATAACACGACAGATTCAGAGCAGGAGGTCGATTAAACACTTCTGGTGGCAAAACTAGCAAACACCAGTTACATCTGCCACTGGTTACTCTGATCAATCTTCATGCCACTGGTGTAGACATGAAGACATTGGACATAAACTGGGCCCATGATTGAGCATCATCTGGAGATGTAAGGGTAAACTGTGAGGAGCAGCAGCAGCATAGTGGGGGGGGGGGGGGGATTGATTGCTAATTCAGACCCTATGTCATAGCTTGACTGGACTACAGTAGACTCCTCTTATCCAGACACCTTTTACACATCGGTTTAACCAGACTACACTCGGCAGAAATGTCATCTCTTTAACCGGACAACTTTAATCAGCACATCTAATTAACCGGACTTGATCGGCAGGAAGTGGGCAGTACTGAAACGACTGTTCTCGTGGGAAAGATTTGAGACCAGCGATAACGTGTATAAACACAATGCTCTCCTAAATTTCAGTCAAATATTTGGGTTGCATGCATTTAAGTGGTATGTTTTAACGAGTTTTTGGGGTTGTCGGTTTAACCGGAAAAACTGTTATTTGGACTGGCCTCGGTCCCGAGCAGTAGATAGAAATTAGAGAGCAGTAGAGAAGAGATAGAAACTACCAAATGTGAATCATGAACTATTGCTGAATCTAGTCTCAGAGCCTGGCTAGCGCAAGATTTTTTAGAGTACCAATTTGACACCTTTGTAAGAGTAGGACAACTGCATTGCTAGAGAAGAAATCCACTTTGTATGAAAAGGAGGTAAGGGATACAAATGAGAGTGAAAATAGTGAGAGGGAACACTTCTAGTATAGCGAGTAGATACTTCTACAGTAGAAGTCAAGGAGATCAGCCAAGGGTATATCTCAAATCTCAAGGACAACATGAAGGAAGCATAAAGAAGAACTTGCAGGAAAGTAAGGTGTTCAATCAATAACTTTTAAGACACAAACTCATTAACAAGCTCTTTAGGGCTGGAATCTGAGTCATCAAAGAAAAAAAGGATAGAAAGATTTCAATTTGGTGTAAAACTGTAAAAGAGTTCATAAACCTGATACCATCTGAACACAACCTGGTCAATAGTTCCAAAAAAGGAAACAACCCCCCCCCCCCCAACCAACCCCCTAATCTTGAAGAGATACTAGAAGGTACTTACATTAAGTGAGGTGAGACAATGAGGAAGGTTTTTAATGGAACCACGACATACACCTATAGTTGCAGTCCTAAAAATTTGAAATAAAAAAAACTTAACACAAAGGACATAGTCATAAGTAAATATTATGACCTGAAATGGAAATTATGGAAATTGTCAATTAAACTTGTAGGTGGTTGCAAATTATATACATTTTTGGATTACAATAGACTGATGATGAGGTGTTAGATTTGAACATGTTTGCTAGTTAAGAGATTTTGGATCAAAACGAATTAAATGTAAACTGATTGGTTCTAGCAATAGCCATGTTGTTAGAGACATACACCCATCCATCTACTCACCTTATTGTTTTCGTAGAAGCGAGACTGCACTATACGTGTGCCTCTGTACAGGGTGTGACGGCTATGAGCAGCGTGGGGATCATACACCTCGTCCACATAAGCTGGAGGGCTCTTCATCACCGGAACACTCTCTCCTGCATACGGAAAGTGGGGTTAGTTGTGCATATTCACTATGCCTACTAACAGTTTGCTGTTCTGCCAACAAGTTACAAAACTATAGTATAAGAATGACTAACAACAAAATGCATTTTCAAGCTTTTCTGAGTTAGATATTTTTTTCAGGACCCAAATCAAACAAGTTACGAGTAAATATTACATTAAAATCTTGCACACTTGACTCCTGATTACCCAATACCCATATAGTGGATTCCTCACCAAACATGAAAAGAATTTGTGGGTCATTCCATATCAAATCAACAAGGCTCTCAACCTGACCATCTTGGATTTTGATGAGATTTTGCATATTTGTAGTATTTTGAGTCCTGAATCCAAATATGCTTTTTAAAAAAATCTATATTTTATAGTTTTTATGATAAAAATATTTGAAAATGGTAAAAATTGGCATTTTTTACCGTGCGCGCAAATCTAAAATGTTGTCTAGGATGAGTTCTATTAATCCTATCAAGTTGTACAATGGCTCATTTTAAAGAGGATTCAAATGCCTTTAATCTGATACCAAACTCAACCTACTTTGGTAAAAATTAATTTTTTTTGAAAATTTCAAAATATGTTTTTGAAAAAAAAATTAAGATAGTGTTTTTTGAAAAATTTGAAAATTACATATGTTAAAGAATGTAATCTAGTAAGTACATTATAAAAATTTCAAAATGGGATGATGATGGGATCAGCAGTTATGATAAAAATACTTGACTATGGTTCACTGTTTCCAAGCGTTTTGGCGCATACAGCGTGTACGTACTAACCTAAATGTATCATTTAATAAGAGTCTATTAATTATATGATTCAAATTAAAAATATCTGCCTATATTTGAACTATGTATGTCATATTTTGCTTTAATATAATATAAATCTAGCAAATAAACAACATTATTCAAGTTAACAGAGTTTCCGTCAACCTTTGAACATGGGGGCTACTTTGAACAAACTTTCCACTTTTCATATTTTATTTTTTTTCATAAGTTATTAATTTTATCTTTAAATGATAATGTTTATTATAATTTTCTATTCATAAATACTCTACTCAAAAAAAATATTTAATAGTGCATACTATGGTTCTACAAAACATTAAAAATACTTATTTTTCACTGAAAATTTTTAGTAAAAAAAAAGTCGTCCAAACTTCCATGTCTACAGCAAACCCAGTAAGTTTATGATTTATGACTTAAAACCATAATTGAATAGCCCATTTATCTGGGATTGAGAAAATACCTGCTTTGATTACTTTATAAGCAGTAATAACTTTAAAAAAAAGAAAGAAAAAATTACCCAATTTGCTGACCCTTACTTATGGCGTCGCGACCCTTAGTTCTGGAGCAAAATTTCCTGGACATGAAAAAAAATACTTGGGTTTTAGGCTGTGTTATTTTTTAAAATGATTTTTCTAATGAAAACAGATGTTTTGAGCTTTAGTTATTATTAGCAGCCATAATCCAATTCCTTTATTTGACTGCTATGATATTTAAAAAATACCCTTGCAAAGTTAAAAAATAACCGGACGGACATTTTGAAAATTCTCCGTAACTTTTTTTAATTTTTGACATATCAAAATAGAAGTTATACAGAAATGTGGTATGTGATTTGTGGTATTTAAATCCACAAATCAGTTTTCAATAAAAAAATTTTAATTGTTAAAGTAAGAATACATTAGGCTATTTATACTTATGAGCAGACATTTCCCCAAAACTAAATAATTAGGCTATCATGGAATATTATCTATGTATCAATAATAAGGTTACTACAGGATTTAAATAGATTGATCACAGTATGTTGTTTGACAAAATTATCAATGCTTGTTTGTCTCTCTCTCTTGTCACGAGAGGAAAGACAGACAAACTTGGACCTATGGGTTTTGGCTCAGGTTCCTCAGTATTTTCCAGTTGTGTTGCAACGATTTACTGTAATTAATCTTTAAGTCTGCCTTTTCACTAAGCTGGAGACACTAAGTCAGCCACTAGATCTGTGCAAAATCACATTGTGAAGCACTTTACGTTTACACTATCAGGTCGCAGCGACCCACCTCGGCAGTAGCGACCCGGTCTTGAGAAGTTGTAATTTGTTTGACAGGTACACAGGTCTAACTTATGTTTGTCAGTCTTTTCTCTTGTCTCAAGACCGAGTCGCTACAGCCGAGATGGGTCGCTGCGACCTGATAGTGTAAACGTAAAGTGCTTCACAATGTGATTTTGCACAGATCTAGTGGCTGACTAGTGTCTCCAGCCTAGTGAAAAGGCAGACTTAAAGATTGATTACAGTAAATCGTTGCAACACAACTAACTGGAAAGAGGAACCTGAACCAAAACCCATTGGTCCATGTTTGTTCAAAGGTTGACGGAAACTCTGTTAACTTGAATAATGTTGTTTACTTGCTAGATTTAGTTTATATATAGCAAAATATGACATACATAATTCAAATATAGGCAGATATTTTTAATTTTAATCATATAATTAATAGACTCTTATTTAATGATACATTTAGGTTAGTACTTACACGCTGTATGCGCCAAAATGCTTCGAAACAGTGAACCATAGTCAAGTATTTTTATCATAACTGCTGATCCCATTATCATCCCATTTAGAAATTTTTATAATGTACTTACTAGATAACATTCTTTAACATATCTAATTTTCAAATTTTTCAAAAAACACTATCTTAAATTTTTTTTCAAAAACATGTTTTGAAATTTTCAAAAAAAATTAATTTTTACCAAAGTAGGTTGAGTTTGGTATCAGATTAAAGGCATTTGAATCCTCTTTAAAATGAGCCATTGTACAACTTGATAGGATTAATAGAACTCATCCTAGACAACATTTTAGATTTGCGCGCACGGTAAAAAACGCCAATTTTTACCATTTTCAAATATTTTTATCATAAAAACTATAAAAGATAGATTTTTTTAAAAAGCATATTTGGATTCAGGACTCAAAATACTACAAGTATGCAAAATTTCATCAAAATCCAAGATGGTCAGGTTGAAAATAATTTTTTATTGGTTGATTTCATATGGAATGACCCTTGTACACTAGTTACACAGAACCATGTGTTGGTGTTATTTACAATCCTGAAAGCTACTCTGGTGGCAAACTATAGAACTTGGTAGCTTTAACCGTTACACGGTACATTGCCTTTGCCATTTGAATCTAGCGCACAGGAGTCATACATATCAGACTATTGGAGCACTAGCCAGTAGCCTGGACAATCAGCTGCACCATAACCATTTTTCAAGTAAATAATTATTTTATTTAATAAGTTTAATTCGTGTATTTAAATCTCATTGTGTAGTAAATTAAGTATCTATGTAAGAAAAAATAAAAGAACATTTTCTATTTTGTGTAATGTCTGTTCTGTTATTCCTGATAACCACCCTTCTGATCCATATTACACTATGTGGGACTGTATTTAAAACAGTGAAGTATAATATCTCCAAATGTATGCGAATGACACAAATTGACATTGTTATACATTAAATAGAATCAACACATCTGTAATTCCACCAATACCTGTAAGAACGCTTTCATTAACTATGCAGTTTCCGCTTAGCAAAAGGGCATCGCAAGTCATTAGACATCCGTGAGGGGGGATGACTATTGTATCTCCAGGAACTAAGTCTTCTGATTCAATTTCTACAGTCTCTGCAAAAGAACAAACATGATAGAATTGTGAAAATAATGGATATTCTCTAATATTTCTAAATAAGGAATCCAATACATGGTGAAAATGTACAACATTCTAAGCAAAAAGAAAATTCAAATTTGGAAAACCTAAAAAAAAATGCTAACATCCTATAGAGGAAATTTCAGTTTCTGCCTCCCCTTTTGCCAAACCTAACCCATCTAACATGTTGTTTCGTATCTCCTAAAGCTTCGTTGTACAGTAGAGTCTCGATTATCCGACCTGAATCAGTAGAAGGAAGGTCAGTTAAAACAGAAAAAAATACTAAAACCATGGTAAACATGGTCAAAATCATCAAATTATAAAAGTCGATTGTCAAACATATTCGAGGCTTTAGGCTGGTTTGTGACTTAAATTATCACAAATAAATATAAAAAGAAAAACACCACATCTGTAACTGTAATATGTACAACAAAGGAATGCTCGTCTACTAATCACAGGTGTCCTTTAGCAACCCAACAAGACATGAGGTTTGGCAGAAAAATATCCAGATATAAAAAGTTGATAAACTGGGAACTGTAGTACTGAATTTAGCAATCAGACAAAATATCAGAAAGTGCAGATGCTTAAAGCCTGGTGCGTATCTTCAGAGTACAAACACAGGAGGCAAGATGGGTGGTTTCGTCATACCCGCTCCAGTGTACAGTTATACCACACGGAGTAGAATCAACACATGATTTCTCCGTACTCAATATCGCTGGAGGGTCAGAAAACAGGTTTAGTTGGAAACCCGGTGTAGCCAAAATAAGAAATTAAATACTAATCCTATCGTAAAGGCTGCTTCTACGTTTCAAAATAAGTAACTCATTGGAGGCATTTTGCCTTAAAACAGTATGAAGTTGGTACGTAGATTAAGGTCTCCAGTTACAACCAAGCGAGCTATTTCAAATAACACACAAGTCTTGTGTTCTTTACGTCTGGCTGACCCTTTTTCCACAGAAACCCAATCACAGAACATGATTTATATTTGGCGGGAACATCGATGTAAGCTAGAATAGTAGTTAGTGAGGGAAGTTTAGAATATGATATGGTGTTAGATTTTAACTAGCTTACTTGATCGAAATTTATGGAAAATCCTCGTTTTGAAAATGTTGTAATATCAGTGAATCAGGGTTGCTGCTGGTTCAGAGGATAATTCTCTACTGTACTGTGTGCTCTGGAGTGAGGTGGTCAAGTGATAGAGGGGGCTTTGGCTCCGGAGGTGCATGATTCAAATCCTGCCAATCACTAATAGCTTAAGCTAAATTATAATGCCGCAGCTATAAAGGTCTAACCTCGAGTACTGTTAGGTGTAAAATAGTTCTGGGCCAGAGCCTTCCAAGGATATGACGAAAGGATATTAAAAAAAACCTACTAAATGCTCACTCAAAGATTGCCTCAATGTTAACAAGTAGCTCAAAGACATCTCATCCAGATAAGTTTTGGAAGATGTATACGTATGTGTCATGAATGGAACCTACCTCCGTCATCAAGGCTCACTGTTACTTTGTTGGAGTTGCTCTCTTCCACAAGTTTAATGGTCATCAGACTTATCTGAAACAGTGGTATGATACAATTAAATGTCAATTCAAAAGTGTCATTTGTTTAACTAAAATTGAAAATGTCAAACAAAGTTATAAGTCTCCAAAAGCAGTAAACCTTGTGTAGAGGTAAGAGGTAAGTAACTTAAGTGTATTGATCAACTATCAGTAACTTATCCTGCATGCTGTTAATGGTCATATTTGCAATGGTCAATTTAGATGTTGGATTGTTCTTTATTATGAAGTGAATGGGAGCAAAGTGTCAAGTTGGATTCTAAATTTTAAATTTTTTGATTGATTTTGTTAAGAGCTGATTAAAGTATTAAAAATAATGTTGAATATTCTGAAAAGGTCAAAAATATCACTGATGTAAAAGTTGTTAAAATTTAATATGTTAAATATGTATACATAATAGTTTAAGCAAAGATAAAACTTTTAGTTTATTTGGGGACTACACAATGTGTGTATTATTAGTGTCTATTTCTGAGAATCTGAATTTGCCTCTTGTGACTTATATAATTGACACAACTAATAATATAAAACCAAATCTCTTTATTGAGTAACAACAACGATTCATTGTAAAAAATTGTATTTGTTTTATGTAGGGAGTTTGCATGAATGTTAACTACCTAAAAAATCATATATCAATTATCAATTATTAATCATTAAGATGGGGACGCCACTTAGGTGCGTATTTTAACCCAAATATGAGTGAAGGATGAGTGTAGAATGGTGTGAGATGATCTGTGTAACTTTTTTACTGACTAAGATCAGCTGTTTCATTAGCCAGAATAATTTATTTAAAGCCAGGAACAGCTGGGTCCAGTTTCGAACCATCAAAAAGCTACTGACTTTTCTCAGGATCGAACCGGCGACCTTTTGATTAGTAGGCGAGCACTATAACCACTCAGCTACCCAGCCAGTTCCAGATAATTCCAGTATAATTCCAGGTGCTAAGGATTAAGATAATTACAATTAATGGATGGTGAATGAAAACTATTATTACGATTCTGTGTGTTAACCATCCCGCATGTTACTAGTCTTCCGTCGCCCAATAACTACTTAATTAAAATCCATAACACTCAATGAACTGCATTATTTTACTGATACTATTAATTTTTTCTCTATTTAGGTAAGAAGTTTAAGGTAAATCTAACTGTTTCTTACCTCATAGTATAATAAGAGAAATGCATTAATATAATTTATTTACTGGCTAAAAAATCACCTCCTAATTAAAATTAAAGTTAACAAAGTAACACAAATAAAACTTCATAAGGGGGAGTGATAATCACATTCAGGACCTATTTTTATGTCATGAAGTTGGCTATCAAGGACATTTAATCAACAGAAAACATGCATAGCAGGCATTAAAAAACAAAACACAAGCCAATAAATACATCATACAGCAAAATTTATGTTAACCAGTTAAAAATACATTAAATAAAAAAAAGAGTTAGTCAGTTTTATCACAACTAGACTAAACACAGTGGAACATACTTAATTCAAATTTTCTTATTATAAATTTTTTTTATTCTTCAAATTTCTATAAAGCCTATATTGAAATTTCGCAGTTAATTTGAATATAATATATAACATAATACTAGAAGCGAAGGGGTCGACCCCCTTGGGCATGTTTTTCTTTTATTGCATGTAATAGTCCATAGGCCAACACTAACACATTGTGTTATTATTTGTCACACTAAATTCCTTGTCATCTATTTAGGGAATGTCAAGCGGAGGTTAGTTTACAAAACTTCGTTTACGCTCACTGAAGCTATGAAATCAGAATGGTAAATGATGAGAGTAAGTATTCTACTTTCGGGTTGGTGGGGGTGGCTTCACCCCAAATCTCCCCCCCCCCCGAAATCATGTAATATAATGCTGTAAATAATTATGTTATCTTTGAGTATCCTCTTTATCATCTGTTGCTATTGTATTGAATAATTATCAATGTTTTTTTTTTGTAGTGCTTGCTTATTAAACTTGTAAATTACCTGTAAATACTTGTAAATAATGATTGATTCACAACCAAAAGTTTCAAGTGCTGATACAGTCATGTTATTGTTATGTAATTTCCAATTTTCTATTTATATTTGTTGCTACTGCATTGAATATTATATTGTTATGGTTGTTTTGCTATGCATTTTAGAATTGTAAATTGTTATTATTGTTATTGTTTATTATTGTTATTGTTTATTGTTGTTATTGTTATTGTATTATCATCTTGATGTAGACAAATTTGTAAAATTGGTTTAACCGTGGGAAACAAATGAAATGAAATGAAATGAAATGAAATCTAAAGCTGGATCCACCACTGTACGCCTTTGACATGGCCGTTACATATAACTGTAACGAAGGGATTAAGTAGATCAATGAACTGAAAAACTTGCATTAAGACACTGCACGGTATTGGAAAAAAGCCTAATACTGTGCACCACTACCCAGTTAAGGTCATTGCCTTCTCCTTCCCTACTTCCTAAACACCCTTAATAATGACGCCGTTTCACCATTGGCCGGTCGCCACTAAACGCACTCTACCTACCAACCCTTGATTTGCTCAGCTGATTATTTTTAGTGAACATATACACATTTTATAAGCAATCTAATCCTTTTGTCAGTTTAAAATTTTCTTTTTTAAGTTTAGACATTGCTTGTTTACGCTTATAAGATTGTGGCATAGGGTTGGGGATCAGCTAAAATAATGGTAGGGGACATAAAGAACACGACGGTGGTGTAAGATTTCAACTACCTGGCTTGGCCGCGATTAGAGTTTTTCAAAATTGTTAATTTATAGACTACCCTTTGATCTTAACTTTCTGTTGGCTTGAACATTTTAAATTAATTAGTTGTGAAAGATTGGTAGTCAGTTACTTAAAGCGTCCAACGTAGAGGTGTTTAAATTTCAAACTTAATTGATTTTAAAATATTTAACAACGATTTTCAATTCTGCAACTTACTATTGTAGTATTTTTAAGAAAGTTAGCAAAATGGATTTTTAGGATTTTGAATCTGGTTAAGCACTGGTTAGAATAAATGATTGGGGATGAACTACTGAAATTATGTTGATATCAATACAATGTGGAAGCTACAATCTGTTACGGCACCTAAAACCCAAAACATTTAAACAAACAATTAGTTGTATTAGTTAGACTACAATACACTCAACCTACACATGAATGAGCAAATACAAATCCACATACCTTACGAGTTTGAATGAGGGTGTCTATAATCGAATAAGCAGAAATTATAATAATGAAAACGGAGTAGAAAATATAAGTGTCATAGCACCAGAAGATTATACTGGCAATTTCAAAAACATAAAAAGGATTTAGTATTTCATCAATTAATAAACGCCAGTATGATTTAACTTCAACATTAATTTGGTTTCTTCCGTAAACTGCGAGCCTAGAAAAAGAATAATTTTACATCAAATCATAGAAACAAAAATCAAAGATAAATCAAATATCTACAAGTAAAATCTGAAATAGCTTATTAAATAAATTAACAATATTTTTTGGTTTTATGTTTTTATAAAAATGATTTTATTAAAAACAAACACTTTATAGGAATATTTTAGTTTGCATACTTTAAAAAATGTGAAAATGAGATATATAATTAAATAAAACACAAATCAGCAACAATTCCAACAATCCATTCTACACAACTCATGTCATGTGCATTTAAAATTGTTTTATTGTGTTTAACAATACACAAATCATGCCCATTCAATGCATAACTTTCAAAAGAATGGCAAGCAATAAAATAAGTAAATCCATCTCTCTGACTGGAAGGTAAGTAAATAGTTTCTGAATATAATTTATGACCATGAATAAAATTGTGTTAATACTGTATGCTGTGCAATAATGGCATGACCTTTAAATAAAAGAAGTTCTGTAATTATAATATAAACTTATACCACATAATCTTACACACATTTAATTCTTTTTGTGATCTATAACAAACATTGGAATTGATCTAAGAGTGGAATTACATTTAGATTATTTGACATCTCTCCATTTAACAGTGTAACCTTGTGAGAAAAATTGAAATAGTCCAGTTAGCATGTAGGCTTCAATCAATGGCACTGTGACACATTTGAAGGTCTAATATTAAAGGCAACGTTGTTGAATCTAAAACTATCTCAACTGGCAAACCAAACTTCAATCAAGGAACTATAAAAATCTGATAGGACTTGTGTAGAACATAAAAATGGATATTTTATCTGGCATTAGTAGAGTTGAGTTAGCTAAGAACGGTTTAAAATATTTAAACATATAAGTCAGTGAAAATATTTTGTTGTCTTGAGAGAACTCTACAAGAAAACTACCTTTTGACTTAAGTCAGTGGCTAAAAATATTTAGTGTTTAAGAGAGAAATACAGGGTGCGGCAAAACACCCGATCCATTTTCTACAGCGCAATGTTTAGTGACAGGTCGTCTGAGGGTGGTGGGGGTAGGCTCATTGGAAAGCTTACACGATGCCATTATCTGTAGTCATAGAGTAGTGGTCACTTGAGCAACGCACGTTTGTTATAGAGTCGTTTAAAAAAAGTAATGATTCAGTCATTGCAACTCAGCGGCATTTCCATGCATTCTTTAAATTAGGTCGACATGGAGAGGTCCCGTTGCGATTATCTGTATAATCAACCAAATTAAACAGATTAATACAAATTAATCTGTAGGGAAAATAATTTAGATCAAAACTCAAAATTAGTGTAACAGAGCAGTCAGACATGCTCAAAGCAGATGCTTTTTTTTGCGCGGGCCTACGAGGGCTATTTCCCACAGCAGCACGAACTCTATAGAATATTAGTTGTCTGGCGTCCAAACCTCTTTGGACGGCTTGTCAGCTTCTTTTTTAACGCAGAAGCCGATGTTCTTAAGTTGGTAACCCACCACATGATTGTGCTATTTGACAGAATTCTTGTCGCCCTAATTAAAAGAATGCACGGAACTGCCACTGAGTTGCAATGACTGAATCATTACTTTTTAAATTTGATTCAATAACAAACACACTTTGCTCAGGTGACCACTGCTCTATGACCACAGATAGCGCGCTGCATAAAATAGATCAGTTTTTTTCTGTACCCTGTATAATTCAAATAGTTCACCTGATAAAATATTAAGAGCCATTTTATTGGTAGCTATAAGCCCCGGAATTCTAATTGTCTCTGGTAAGCTAAGTGAAATCTAACCATTCCCAAATAAACTAAATTATTCACTAGGCTTTCCCTTAAAACATAAAAAGATTTACAAGTAACTTTTATATGTCGTTTGATCTAGTAAACTTTGACCAAAATAAGCCATCTTTGATTCCTATCCAATAACTAATCCCATCAAATACATTCTGTCGTTTTATAAGAACGTTATCCATGATAAACAAACAAAATCAAAACAAAACTATTGACGAAGCACTTGATCTTGAACATGAGGCACTTACGTTTGTTTTTGTTGCTGAGGAGAAAGGCCATCTGTGTGGTTGTCAAGCAAAGTTTGAAGGGTATTTTTGTCGTTTGCTAGCCCTTGTAACAGTCTGAACTCTCGAAGTTCTGGGGTCCAAATGAACTTGCGGAGTTGGTGTACGAAAAACCGCATAGTGCATCCAGCCCCATGCACTTCACTACCTGCAGTCACGTAGACTTTGTGTATCGTGTCTGTACCCCACGGGACCTACAACATATGGCAAGAACCAATCAGGAACAGTTTGGCTTGGAATTTGTTGGTGAATTAATTATTTCAAAAGTTGTATTACATCACATTTCAACACAAATCAGTGATCCAGCCTTGGATAAAAACAAGTTTCCAAACCTTTTGAAAAGCTGTCTCTAAAATTAAAATCGATAGGAACCAACGAATGTATGTACAGGGTGTTTTTTTTTTTTTTAACACAACCCCAATTACAAAATATTAAATTCATTGTTTAGGGACAAAACAAGCTCATAAGTTGGCAGCACTGCTTCTTTTACTTTGTTACTGATGCAGATATGCATTTTTAGCATTGTTGTCTTCTTGTTTATGTGTGAAGAATATAAAAATGCATATCATCTGATCGGTAATGGTGAAAGGAAGCAGGGATGCCAACGTATGAGCTAATTTAGTCTTTAAACAGTGACTCTTTGTACTTGTAATTTGGATTCTGTTAAGAAAAACACCCTGTTGTACATTATTAGTATCATTGTCCTGATAAAGGCTTTAAGTTGAGAGATGTAAACAATAAAGTTTGCAAACTGCTTTTTGCAGCAATTAATAACTTCGGTTTGGAATAAGTAGATTCAATTATTTGCAGGCAAGTGATTTTCAGAATAAGTGAAGATTGTGATTGTCTAGAACTTAGATATAAGATTAGAACTTTGGATAGATTTATGAAACAACTAATATAAAGTCATATTTTAGCTTTGTCATTTATCAAAAGAATATATTAAATGAAATGAAAATGCTTCTTTATTGAGGCGAACTTAGGACCTCATGGTCCTTTCTTACAGTTAACCTCTATATAATAATAATAGTAAAGTAATAATAATGATGAATATATTACTATGTTAAAAGCACATTGTTTAAAAACAAGTTACTGTCAATTCATATAGTTGTTAAAATATTTTTAATTTTCATCCCAAAAGCCGCATTTACATAAAGCCAGTTGATGGGCAGTAAATTTAAATATACTAGAGGAGAGGCGAGTAACCTGCCTGCTCTACCGGCCTCGTGTAAACGCGGCTAAAGAAGGGTAATTTTGCAGCCCCCTTATATACTGATTCCAGACCCAGACACCATTTGTCATTGGGTTAATAAATTATGGTATCTTACAAAAGGGCTACATTAGAAAGTTGTTCACAGAAAGTAAAAATGCATAGCACGTAGGCCTACAATGCTAATCAAGACGTTATATAGGCCCTAGTTATTCAATAATACTTAGATTTTCATTAATAATATGGTCAATTTAAAAAGGCCTAATTCCACGAGAAAATTTGTCTTGTTTTGCAGTTATGCAATGTTTTCCTGAGGTGAGGGAGGAATAAATGATTTCTTTAATGTTACGATGTTTTGTATGCCTTCTCAGTTATATATACCTTCCAGGCAACTCATAGGCAAAGTATTTATATGTTATTTTGCTATATTTGAACCTACCTCAAAATATATGTATTACAGATAAAAGTATGTGTTATTGCATTTTTCAAAGCTAAATTTATTTTAATGTAGGTTCTATTATTGTAATATATATTTTTTTACCTGTAACCAAGAATATAATAAAAATGAACGTTTAGTTTAAACAACCAAAACAGTAGCCATTACATAATTTTTTTTTCTGAAAAGCATCTTAGAAATACAGTCAATGCCAACAAGACTGAAACAATCTGTTTTACTTTAAAAAAAAAAGACTCACAGGAAGATTGTAAGCCTATTAAATTACTGGGTGTCACTTTAGACCAGAAGCTTGGGAATCTCACACCAACTCAGTAGTTTCAAAACTTTCAAGGGCCTGTTTTTGCTACGTAAGCTACAACAATGTGTTAGTAGAAATATGTTGTTAAATTAAATACTTATTTTAGCGATTTTCATTCCCATTTGCTGTATGCCACAATGTTCTGGGAAAATAGTAGAGGTGCTATCTATGTTTTTGCTTGGCAAAGAAAAGCAGTAAGGATTTTGGCCAATTTGCTTATCAAGATGACTGTAAGCAATGTTTTATTAATTACAATGTAATGTCTGTCCATTGCATTTTCATATTTCAAAGTCTTTTATATGTAAAGGAAAACCAGAGTGATTATGTAAGTTTTGAGAAAGTTCATACCTAATTATAACATTAGAAGAGCACAAGATATCGTCCCACCCTCTTCTAGATTATAGAAAACAATAGTCAGCCACAAATACTAACAAATCAAGTGTTTCAATAAATTGCCATCAGAGATCAGAAACCTTGAAATCCAACCATTTAAATCAAAACTGTCAAGCTGGTTTATAAATAAAGCGTTTTATTCTCTTGATGAATACATTTTAAATTAATTATGAGCTTTGATCCAGTGATGCTTTGGTGATTAGTTGTAATTTATTTATTGTTAATTTGCATAGTTTATATTGATTTGTCTCTAATTGTTATTTGTGATGTTTTATTCTGTTATATCTGTTAGCCTGACAAGTACACTGTACTATTTCCTTTTACACTGCATATTAGTGTATTTCTTTTGTTATTTGACGTTTTCTATAGCGATGTAATGTTGACAAATGACAATATATGGATTCTTATTCTTATCTCTTCAGAATTCTTTCCCTTTTTAATCAGGGCTAGTGAATTCAATTAATCATATATTAAATTAGCAAAATAATAAAATAACCCTGATACACCAATTACATATTAACATTCTATAGTGTTACGAGTGCAAAGATAAGCTTTTGTTATTTGAATTTTATCATTCAAGGTTAATGGTAGCTAAGGTCAAGATTGATGCGTAATTGATACATTAAATAACCATGAATAATACTAAAAAGATATAGTTACTATGATAAAAACCAGGTGCAGTTCATAAAAATCTAAATAAAATATTAAGATATTTAACAGTTGCAAGCCAAAATAAAATATTCAACAGTATTGTAACTTGAATTAGTTAGGTACACACAAAACATATGGAAAAAAGTTGTCTAAAAAGAAGTTTTAAAATAACTGTTGAATGTGAAATTTCAAATTTAAATAACTCCTATTTGAAAATTTTTCCATATCCATGTCTAGCTAGACTAATAAGCAAATGAGAGTTAAATTAACACATTAAAAGCAATTTGTGTATGGTAGCTATAGAATTTTCTCCGTAACCATTAGGCGCAAAGTAACGCTTCAATATACAAAATTATTTGTTTTTTAAGCTCTACATGTTGGTTTGGAAAGAATTTGCTAATTTTTTTGTTTATAGGGTCAAAATTTAGTGATTCGGTGGCTCAGTCGGTAGCGTCGCGGACTTTGGGCCCAAGGCAGCGATGTCGTGGGTTCGGATCCTGGTCACTGCCACTAAAATTTATCAGTACAGTTCACCTTTGTACTGTACCGGCTCGCTCCTTGCTTTGCTGTAAACGCTCTGCGCACGGGCGCTTAGTCTATGTGGACGGGCAAATGCAAGGTTAAAAGAGGACGCCAACCTCTTAAAAAAAAATTTAAAAAAATGGGAAAACCAATTTTTACCACTTAAAACCCCCCATTAACACCCGTTCCCATAGTCCAATCATGCTGGTTCGCGAACTCGTAAGAATAAATGTAGGTTTACACGTTTATTCCTAATTTCATCAAAATCGGATCATTTTTGCTTGAGTTTTATATATATATATATATATAAATATATTTATTTATTTATTTATTAATGAATTTGAACGGATGGTGTTTTTGGCCTCTAGGGACCTCAAAACAAAAAAGTAAATCAGTCCTGTGTCCAGGTCTTACCATGACTACTAAGGTAATAGCTTATTCCCTACACATGGGAAATTCGCTAAATACAGATTTAAATTTTTGTTATCATGCTTAGTGAGTTTAGAAAGTTTGGTACTCAGGTTCAGCTCAATAGGCTATCTTGACAAATTTTGAATTCATTTAATAAAGTGATCTTTCAAATCGAACACCTTTATTGTATTGATACACTAAATTATAGACCTATGTGGAACTTCATTAGTCATACCACAATAAAAAAAAAAACAGCATGAAGTTGATGTTATTATAAAAAGAACCCATAATGTTAACAGGATATGTAAATATCCAAACACTGTTATCCCTGTTTAAAACCACACTGCTTATCATGAATAAATATTTGCTTTAAGTTTAAAAGTTCCATTTGTTAGATGGTAACAAATATTTTCATTAAATAATTTTAATTTGTTACCCACATTGTTGGAGGAACGTTTAATAAACAAGCTGTGCTTTATATTTTAATAATGATATTGATATTGATGATTGGTGAATATGACTTCTCTATAGGCCTACTTTAGTTTTATGTTAAATGATTTAATTAATCACCATCCAAAATTTTTTTAATCTTTAAGATTGACTTGGAATTATTATTGTTCAAGGAATTGTATATAAAAAAACAGAAAACACATAGGCCTATTATTTTAGTCTACCATAATGTTGCCCTTTATCACATAATGGTTTTAAATGTAATGGCATCAACACCTAATAAAATATTACAACAGTGACAGTGAATAAACAGTTATGTAAAACTGTAAAATAGATGGCTTGGCAATTAACAAACAGTTTCAGACAACTAGACAGCTATAATGATTAGTATTATAAATGCACGCTTTGATTCATCGGTTACCCTTATCTCTCGACACCATTTACGTGATCGGAGGACTCAACGAGTTAACACTGTATGAGGTCGAAAACCAACAAATGATAAGAAATGAAAACTACTACAGTATTTAGAATTACTGATAACACAAGAAACTTTTCCAACTTTTATCAAAAGATATTAAAACTCTTTTGTGTTTGATGAAATTGCTCAATAAAAACTTTGCTTCAGTAGAAAGATAATTACAACTGAGTAATTAATTTTGATACTTTAGATAATTAATGTAACATGAATTTGGAAATGCACAAAAAACTTACAAGTTTCTTTTCAGATAAATTGAGAAATTATTTGTTAAAACTAATGGGGCTTTTTTAGTTGTACTTTTCAAAACAGCATTTTATTAAGTTTAACAATTAATATCACACACATGGCAATGGTAGAAACAAAAAGTTAACATACCGTACTCATTATACATTAATCATCCCCACGAATCTACCAAAGAAATTTTAACGTTAATCCCATTTGGTTATATGTATAGTGATAAAAGTTTACTATTTGTTTTTTGTTATATGACTGATTTTAAAACTATTTCAATTAAAATAAAACTATCTGTTTATACACTGTTGTATTTTGTTATTATAACCAAAAAGTAACCTAGAATGAGAAAGAAAAAACATTTAGTCGACACTAGGGGCTCAAGCGTTACAAACATAAACGAGCTTAAGATTTTAAAATAGGATGAGAAGAATGTGTACCATTCAAAGTCAATGATAGTAACAAGACCAGGGTTCCGCTGGGACTGTTCCCTTACAAAACAGTGGGGGGAATGCTAGTAGTGTAGAAAAAAAAAACAACATAAACACCATAGTTAAACAACAGTTTGTTATATTATATTCTGGCCACAAAATAGTTTGTAAGGACAAATGTATTTTTACATAAAGTTATTTAACTAAATCACCTGTATAAGTACAGTATCTGCCAAATCCAGAGAGCAGCGTCGAAGTCCCAAAAAAGCATAGCATCGTGGATACCACCTCAGAAACAAGTATGGGATTCCAAAAAATATCACAGCAACAGTATGTAGAGCCAACGTTGAGAGCCAACATTTTCGATAGCCTGAAATGCAAATTAGTTAATTAGTTTATTTAAACATCTTTAATTGTAAACACAAACTGCACAAATATATTTCAATCAGTTTAAATAAAATGTGTCCATTTATTCACTGAAAGCCCTTTTAATGCGACATTTAAATACAAGGCAATTTGGTACCTTAAAATGTTTTGAACCGCTATTGTTCAGGTTGAAAGAATTGTTTTTGTTAAACATGTATTTTTACTAAGGAGGAAATATTAAGTATTTCAGTTACCTACCATTTAAATACTTTTGATACTGATTCAAATGTTTTGTAGACACAAATTGTCCTTCAAAAATATTTGAACAACGGAACTCTGGAAATTCCTCTATTTTTCAGGTGATTGTTCATTCCCTAAAGAACTTAACAATAGAATAAACCTTACAGTAACCTTACACAATATTGTTGTTAGCTCGGTAATGGATTTTTATTTATGACCACACAAAAGTAGTTCTATGACTACTCTCACAAGAGAACCCCTCACCTCCTCACACAGAAATATTGCTAGTAGTTTCTAACGACATGGTATTGCATGATTAAAATAAAACATGAACAAACAAAGTAGATGTTTTCTATCATGATTTGCAGACAAAGAGAATTTCCATTAACATTGGATTTCTGTATTTCTAGTAGAATATTCTCTTTAAATTTTCAGATTTATTTCCTATTTAAATATTGTAATGAGTACTAAGGTTTGCTGCTACGGGGAAGGTAATGAGGTGTGTTTTTTATTGGAATGTTGATAGCTTTAATATGACACAGACAAAATTGCAAAATTGTATTTAAATACATCCATTAACAAACAAATTACAACAGTTGATTTATTCTCCATAAGAAAAATGTGGGAATTTTAAATTTACAATATTTTCAAATTATCTTTGTAACCGTTAGGCGTACAAAAACTCTTCAGTATTCTAAATTATTTCTTTTTTTAAGAACAAAAAAAACAAACAAACAAATAACAAACTAAACACAACAAATTAGTTAACAAATTAGTTTGGAAAGAAATTCTGAAATTTATTGTTTTATGGTCAAAAATGGACCCATAAAACCCCCCATAAACCCCTGTTCCCATAGTTTGATCATGCTGGCTCGCGAAATCGTTCAAATAAATGTTGTTCAAATAAATGGATGACTTAAACTAACCATCACCAAAAACTAAGGAAATCACTTATTTGGTAAACAAGATAGTAGTGAATAGCCAGTGGTTTGATAACATTAAATTTTCAAAGTGTTTCTAAATGTTATATCATAACTTAGTGGTTTGGTTTAGTTTTCTAAGCGCATCTGTAGCTATAAGTAGGTATTACAAAATAAAATATTTTACGGCTCATTAAGAAGTTGAATACATTGTGTAAATAATATAACCAGCATATGCAAATAGAAAAACAAACTAAAACGGTGATTAATCTGTATGCGCCACGAGTTTGACTAAGGATAGTAGCCCAGAACTAGCTCTTCTTGCCTCAAACTGTTAAGGAACTAGCAGTCAGTACAAGTTTGACCAAGGATAGTAGTGCAGTGCTAGCTCTTAGGATGTACATCTTTGTGTCTCAAACTGTTAAGGAACTAGCAGTCAGTACAAGATTGACCAAGGATAGTAGCCCATACAGTGCTAGCTCTTAGGATGTACATCTTTGTGTCTCAAACTGTTAAGGAACTAGCAGTCAGAACAAGTTTGACCAAGGATAGTAGCCCATACAGTGCTAGCTCTTAGGATGTACATCTTTGTGTCTCAAACTGTTAAGGAACTAGCAGTCAGTACAAGTTTGACCAAGGATAGTAGCCCATACAGTGCTAGCTCTTAGGATGTACATCTTTGTGTCTCAAACTGTTAAGGAACTAGCAGTCAGTACAAGTTTGACCAAGGATAGTAGTGCAGTGCTAGCTCTTAGGATGTACATCTTTGTGTCTCAAACTGTTAAGGAACTAGCAGTCAGTCCAAGATTGACCAAGGATAGTAGCCCATACAGTGCTAGCTCTTAGGATGTACATCTTTGTGTCTCAAACTGTTAAGGAACTAGCAGTCAGTACAAGATTGACCAAGGATAGTAGCCCATACAGTGCTAGCTCTTAGGATGTACATCTTTGTGTCTCAAACTGTTAAGGAACTAGCAGTCAGTACAAGTTTGACCAAGGATAGTAGTGCAGTGCTAGCTCTTAGGATGTACATCTTTGTGTCTCAAACTGGGAACTAGCAGTCAGTACAAGTTTGACCAAGGATAGTAGTGCAGTGCTAGCTCTTAGGATGTACATCTTTGTGTCTCAAACTGTTAAGGAACTAGCAGTCAGAACAAGTTTGACCAAGGATAGTAGTGCAGTGCTAGCTCTTAGGATGTACATCTTTGTGTCCCAAACTGTTAAGGAACTAGCAGTCAGAACAAGTTTGACCAAGGATAGTAGTGCAGTGCTAGCTCTTAGGATGTACATCTTTGTGTCCCAAACTGTTAAGGAACTAGCAGTCAGAACAAGTTTGACCAAGGATAGTAGTGCAGTGCTAGCTCTTAGGATGTACATCTTTGTGTCCCAAACTGTTAAGGAACTAGCAGTCAGAACAAGTTTGATCAAGGATAGTAGTGCAGTGCTAGCTCTTTGGATGTATATCTTCTTTTCCCAAACAGTAAGGAACTGGCAGTCAAACATAGTTCAAATTAAAAGTCATGGCATGGTTGAATGAAAACACCCCATACTTCCAATATTTCCAGAATCCTATAGCCTAACCGATAAATGAGAGTTCCTTGCAACTTTTTAACTCATAACATTATCCTATGTAAAATGTGTCATTTTGCAAAGGACTGTAACTTTTGTTAATAATGTATGTATTTTATTGAGAAGATATTTATTTATAAATTGTATTTTGTTATAAAAATTAACTATACTTTTTTAGAATAGCGGGGGTTCCAAAATAGAGAATGATCAACCATATCCTTAGGAAATGGTACTGTACATTGTAGAGTAAAGGGTGATATGTAATGTATAAAGTACTTGTTAAAGCATTACAGTATATAAATCACCAGCCATTGTGAGGATTTGAACATGCAACAGTACTACTGTACGGTACTATAAGACTTATAATCTATCAAGACACCAACTTTTTACTGACTTCTAATACTTTTCAATATAAAGTCATTTGTAAATTATTGCTACCAAAGTTATTAGTATTCTTTGCAGCTTTATCATGGACGAAAAATGAACAAATTCTTTTAACGGTGAGTGCTAAATTTAAAAACAATATGTAGGCTATATAAATGTCTAAAACCTGTATTAGACGTTCCGTATTACTTAAATATTACGTGTGAAATATTATTACAAATAACCATGTAAAATGGTTTAATTGTAGCCAAAACATCACATGTTTCATTTCTGAAATGACCAATTCAAATAGGCTATAAACTTAAAACCACCACCACTCATACCCAAGTTACTCGTCAAAAATCTATTCGGGGAAGTAAGCAAAACTGCACCACAGCAGGAAAAAATCCTGTATAATAGTTTCAAAGTAAGATAAAATACTGAAGACAGCAATACTGTATTATTTAAAGATACTCATAATTTATTGTACATCTTAACACTCCTTAATTTAATTCCAAACTTTTTAATGTCCAACTATTTTTATACTAACGCCCCTAGTCAGTATCCAGTATGTGGCGTTTCGTAGATCATGATCGAGTAGTATTCTAGGTACAAGTATAATTAATTTAAAATTCTCACCTGTACATTTTAAGTTCCTCTCTTCTTTTCCGCAGTCAATAATCTGGACAGAAGGAGCCTCCAGCACCTCATACCCACTGCGACGCAGTGCTGAAACAATTTGCACAAAATTAAAATTTACAAACAAATTGAAAATTAGCAAATTGTAAAAGTTTCAAACATCATGAACTTAAAGCAATTTAAGAAAAGGTGAACTTAAAGCCAGAATATTACTGTATGATTTCCCTGATTTCAATTTGTGTTAGTGTGTGTTATTAGCCATTGTCAATGGTTTGAATGTTAAAAGTTCCTTTTATTTTCTATTTATTATATGTATGTTAAGAAAGTATGTTTTGTAACATAGTGTAATAAGAGCTCAGATTAATGCAACACACATAGGTTTTGTAACAGCATGGGATTAGTGTTCACATATATGTAACACAAGGTATATTTATGTAACATTGATGTACTTGGCAATCAGATGTATACAACACAACTAAATGTTGTTTTGTCTCATTGCTGTAATTATTAGCATTCAGATAATTGTATTTTTTTTTGTAACATTCATAAATGTTTTGTTCAGACTTATGAAACTCAAGGTATGTTTTAGAAAACAATGTCTGGAACATAAATTAGAGCTCCTCATTCTATTTGAAACTAAGACTGGCACACAAGGTACCAGAACATTGCCCAGCAATATTAAAATTATAATAGACTTAACAGGCTATTTTTATGGAATGGTTTAAGTTTGGCAAGAAATTGACATTGGCAATGATTGAGCTCAAGGGAACATTAAAAACCACTATCCGACATTAGAGGCTGAAATATAAAAATAGTTTTCTTCAAGACTCGCTGACTCAGTCATAAAATAAAGAAATATCCTTTTGTGTCTTTCCATAGGCAATTTTAAGGTCTGTTGAATATGTCAACAAGAAGCTAAATCTGAATTGATTTTAAATACTGCACTCTAAAGATTATATAAATACTTAACTACTTAATAGGTGTGTGTTTAGCTTAAAAGTAGTAATATTAAGTAGGCTAAGAACATAAGTGTGATGTTACTCTGATGTACAAAGAAAACTTACTTCTCACTAAGTGTGGGGACGATTCACTTCTCCTTGACAACTTGTTATGTTAGTTGAATTTGATTTTAAACAAATAATACTTTGAGAAAAAAATATCTGTATTGAAATTAAATTTTGCAAAGAATACATATTGATAACTAAAGTATATGTTGTTGATGAAGGTTAGTAGCTGGTATTTCTTTAACGAGTTCCGAAAATAGACGTCAACGCTCTGCGACTACACTCACCTGAGTTTGCTATTTGCAAACTATTCGTCATCGGACTTTATAGACAAGCACTTGGCAATGTCACCCGGCGCCAGAGCACATAATAATGAAAACGTCCAGTGCATAAGTTATTACTATTCTTATCAAATTTGAAATTATATCTGACCTGAATCAACTGCAATATTTTTAGTTAAACAAAGAACATGTTTACATGTTTTTTATTTATGAATTTAACAATAATCAGTCAAATTAGTCATGTCACAAAATCCAATTGGTGTCTACTTTGGTTACCTACTTAATTTTGAGACTGTGCATTGCTTGCATCTTTTAATTCATGATTTTTTTTATTAATCTCATATTCAAACCAATAAGGATACAAGTTAAAAGGAAAATGTACTCCACAAGTCACACCACACATTTGTGTTATGCATTTGTTTTTCGTCTTATGTCGCATCATTTGTTTTAACTAATGTGAATAACTCATATAGACTTAGTGTTTTCGCCAAAGTTCCATTTTAAAATTCACAAAAATATTGATATTCAAGGATAGAAAAACACTTTCAAGTGAGTGATCAGATAACATTTTTTTAAGCAATTAACACTTAAGCGCCTAAGTACCAAGATGTGACAAGTCTATGACCTGGTAGTCGTCAGAAAACAAACCAATCTCTTCATGAGTACATACTGTACTACACTGGCTCAACCCTTCAATGAACAGGCACAAGGTACAGTATACGTGGATGGGCCAATGCAAGGTTAAGGAATGCTTTTTAGAAAGGGGTAAAGATAAATGTAGGTAAATTTAACTTATCTCTAACAGAGTAACTAAGGGGGGCGAGCTAGTCTAGTGGTAGAGCACGGGACTTTGGTTCCCAAGGTCCTGGGTTCAAATCCTGTCAATGTATTTTATCTAGTGATAGTGCTTCAACCCCCTCTCTAGACTTAGCCTGATTAAGGTGGAAAACAATTCCGGCTATTACATTTAATCAAATTGCTAGATCTTAATTGAATAACTTTAGATGTTCATAAACAATACTAAAGAACAATTGTTATATTCTAGGTAAACTGTGAAATAAAAGTTTGGTAATATACTTTAAGTGCCATTATTTTTCAAGTTGTATGCCCAATTCAATAATAATAGCTTTTTTTACTGCAAACAAGGGCAGCCACAAAACACTTTGAGATTCACAAAATCTATAAAAAAATCACTATATATAATGTTTTTTTTTTTTTTGACATTTTACAGCCTTATTAAAAATCTGTTAGTCGTTTTGAGACATTCATTTTTTTAACCTCATCAGCCTGCCAACAATCTAGTTTGACAAGCACAGTAGCTCAATGTTAGCGTCTTAAACTTATATCACAAACATCTCTGGTTCCAGACCAACGCCTACATTATCTAATCACTGCACTGCAGTACCAATGCCTGTGCATGTGACTTACACCAAACAATACTCCACTGTCTTTAGATCACCACACCAGTAGTCTATGGTGACAGACAGTTGTTTTGTTTGAAATAAACAAGTTTTCAAATAATGTGTTCATCAAAAAATTTTATGATAATTTTTAACGAATGCAACTTTTATAGTAATTTAATTTATAATCTCAAAAATATGTAATATCATACATTGATCATGTACAACTTGCTAGCCAATTAAGGCACAATGTAAGCACATTGAAGCATTAGAAAACCAAACCCCATTTGAAGATTAAGCAACAAGCCCTTGCCCAAAATCAACCTTGTGCTATCTAAAAACCGGAAAACATACTAGGCTAATAATTTCAGTATTACACCATGCAGTTGGACAGAACATTCGTAAGAGGTATTTATGATCTTGTGATATTTGTAATTAAAATCACACACTGGTACTGATCAGGTAGACAAATTTTTAATCTTTGATGAACCAACCAATTAACTATTTTTATTATTGAAACAAAAAGATTACACTTTTGATTTTACAATCAAATACAGGTGAAAATTTTAAGACGCATATCATATTCTATTTTAATAGTTTCATTTTGAACAGGAAACATCTACATTTGATTATAACAATTTAATTAGAAATGTTGTAGGAAATAAAAAGAGCATTATCAAATTCCAAAAATGAAAATAAAACTACTTACAACCTTTTATGACTACACTTTCTAAAGACAAGCAATAGATTTTAATAATTTGATAGCAAAAACGGATTTTGTGAATCAATCTTCTTAGGCAATAGCTTTGGACAAAAACAATTACAAGTGGCTTATACATCTGATTTCTACACATTTTTGTACAATTTTTAATGCACACCCACCACTCTGACAGCAAAATGCATGGTTAATAGTGTGGAATTTCATCGGAGGGGTAACAGCTAACTTCTAATCCAAAAACCTTTGCCTTTCTTTCCCAAATGTACAAAACAATGCACAGACCTTTTATAAAGTCTCAAAGTAGGTGTCATTACATTGTTGTGCTGAGACTAAATAACTGATAGAGAAAGAAGAGTTAACATAATGTAAAATCATTATAACAACACATATCAAGAAAATGCTTTTAGCATAAATTTTACCAATAAGAAGCAGGGAAAATAATTTTTAGAAGGAACAAAAAGAAAATATTAGTTGCATGCAGGAATCACTGCAGTTCACTGTAGAGGTTAGATTAGAATTAAGTATTTAAGACAGACAAACTGGCTAATGAAGAAGAATTGCAAGCATGATGCAATCGGATGATATGATACTTACGAGCATTTCTTCCTGGAGAAGTAATGGTGTTACAGTTTCTTTTGTTTTGGAACACTGATCACACAAAGAGCAAATAAACAAAAATAAAATGTGTGCATAGCACTAGAAAAACCAAGTAAATTTCTAGTCATATAGTCTATCTATAATTAATTAGAGAATTATTTGAATCCAAGTAAGTTACATTCCATTTTTCAGATTAAGTTATAATTTAGAATTGATTAACTTATGGATGATGGAGAGTTTATGATAGGTACCATTTTACAGTAGGCTATGTTGTCTCTACAACAGTTATCACAATTTGTAAATAATGTTAACTTAGCTGGATATGAACCAAATAAAACATTTATTTTTTTACTCTGCAGAGCTTTAGATATTTTTTGCATTCATATATCAGAATATAAAAAAAATTAGCGAAATGTATAGCCTGGTTTGAGGCAAAAACAGAACACTAGGAAAACAGTTTACTTACTATTGAACTGCAAGTTATTAAAATAAGTTTTTTAGTTAAATTAATAAGTTCATTCACTAAAATACTGTACTGTAACCTAAAAGGATCTTACAAATGTTTTTAGTCATATTCTTTTATTAAAGGTTGTGGGCACAATAGGGAATTTAAATTTAAAAGTAGCCCTCAAATAATTAATTGCAGCCTATAGGATAATAAATTGTAAATTGCTTGGTTCGACTAGAGCATCTTATATTCAGCTAGTTTTCTCGAGATTTGATTTCACCTAAGCCAATGGCGTTCCTCTCCGGATATTTAATTTGTTATTAAGTTATTCAATGGATACATCACGGAGGCAACCTCAAAGGATAAACTGTATTTTTAAGGGAGGAAGAGTATTTCTTCTACAGAAATGTTACCAGTGGAGGTTACACACTTGGTTCATCAAAATCAATGAATTTAACTATTAGAATTACCAGTAAGTTACACCATAAATTAGTAGGCCTAGCCTATCCAAAATGTATCACTGTAGTCAGGCCTGCAGTGCACTATGAAAAATAGCCCCCAAGCATGCAAAGGTACTAGCTCTAAAAAACTAAGTAGTTTCCCTAGCAGTAGTAATCCTTAGCAGAAAATAACATAACCTATAAATTTATCTCTTGATGAGGTTATGTATTAATTGTACTTTCATGCATGATAGATTAATATGATGAAAATGGTTTCAGTGAAAAGCTAAATCTTTGATTATATTTTGTCCCACGAAATAATAAATAACAAGTTCTAGTTTAAACTGAGAAATAAGAACTGGGGTGGGATAATAATAGAGCAACATATTTAAAGAAACTTATGTGAAACTAAACATACCTGGTAAATTAATACCTATCATATCATTTCTTGAAACCGTTTGAACACCTCGAGATACTATTTTGAAATCACACAATAAACTTTAAAGACTAATTAAGGTTAAGCAGTGTGAGCATAATTTAAGTTAGTTAAGTCATTCTAGACTGTGACTGTGCGCCGTGCGGACTGTCCGCTCCGTTGTCTCTGTCTGTCAGCCAGCTGCTGAATTGAGCTAACGTGACGTGACGTGACGTAACGTAACGTAACGTAAAGTTCTAATGAATGAAAACTGAAAACGATGGAATTGAATCGGCTTCCCCTGGCCATGGCATAGCAGAACTCAGAAGCAGAAGCAGGCTCAGTATCATCAGTGTTACCAATTCACCGCCAAAATAGCAACACTATTATCCTCGCGCCTTGTATTCTCGATTCTCGGAATTAAGTCAATGGTATTACAAACTTGGTCATTTGGGTGTAACCCGCGGAGGCAGAAAACATTCTAAACTTTATTGAAATACGTCCAAAACTACGAATTTCTCTTGAAAGTCCGAAATTGAAGGGCTTAACTAAAATTTGTTTTCCTACAGTTACCTAAAAAATCAGGCTTCCTTGCACTGATTATAGCACGCAAAGTATAATTGCTGCATTTGCTTACTTTTACCACACTCATTTTACTTTGCCGCATTCCAATATTCCAACCAAACAACACAAAACTGTTTGCTTTTATCGTACACCTAATGCGTGTACGATTGTAAAGCTGGCAACACTTAAAGATAATACGACTACGATTAGCTGGCGCAGTGTCAACATTCAATAATGCTTGGATTTAACCATTGACAAAAAGAATTAAATATAGACTGTCATCCGTGCTGCGGTTACCATAGTTACCGGTACCATAGGTTCTGGCGCACACCGCTGGGAGCACCGTGTAGTTACATAGCGCGTACGCCGTATCTAAATTAACTACAAGGTGCTCCCAGCGGTGTGCACCAGAACCTATGGTATCCGCAGCATTGACACTTCGGGTTTTGAGCACGAGAATGTTAAAACATATTCAAAGTGAAAAGTTTAAACTTGTTTAGGTTGCAAGCAAATAATACAGACTAAAGAAAGTTTCAATAATTTACTGACAAAGTTTTATTGTAAAGATGAAATAAGGTTTGAAAAACTAGGATTTGGTTTTAAACTCGAAGTTTTCAACAAATCTACAATTCGTGTTTTTTTATTTTTTTTTTCAAACTTTCTTCAAAAGCTGCAAACATTTTAGTTGCAAACTGCAGTGTAAACGTGCCTTTACATATGAAGATTATGCTTAAAACAAAATCACGTCCTCCGAGTAATAGGCCAAAATCAAAATAAAAAAATCCGCGTAGCTTTTCGTGGATGGAGATTATTTTGCATTACAGAGAGAATTCCTTATTTATATTTGCCTGTTTATTGGTTATGGTGCCTGGTTATTGGTTTGTTGGTGGTTCTACAACTTTAAGTTAGCTCCCCTAACCACCGGATCGCGGAATCATCGTATAAAAACTGCCATCAATAGACAATAGACAATTCTTTATTCCGTTAAGTTCTAACGCAAGAGGCACTTGCAGTTGTAGAATAGAGTGGAGTTGTATAAGAAAGAATAATAAATTACTTATTTGTAAACATTACTGTCTTGAACTTTATTTGACAATGTGGATTTTACATAGTATTACAACTAAAGCATCATGTTTTGACTAGTAATTGTTATCTTTAACATTCTTACTCTTTAATAAATAACCGCTTTTATAATAAATCGCTGAAGAACACTTATTATACAAATTGATAAATGTTACCTGGTTGTTTACGATTCCGGAAAAATCTCCAGACAACCATCTTGATATGAATAATCACAACTCACAATACACACGGAGTGCAGACCATCCGCACCTGAGCGGATCGGATCCTCGCGAGTCCGGGTCGAGTCGGGGCGAGACTATTCGTATAACTAAAACAATACTTGGGCAATGGCTCAATAACAATGACTCGTGCTCGCGCTCACTCCCACCGTCCCACGCCAACCAACTATTGCAATTTGCAGTACGAAATACGAGTCAACCGAACTAGTTTGATTCGGGCCTGCGATTACGATATTTGAGAACGATATTTTACTGACAGATTTATTTTCCAAAACGGTAACCAAATTTTACAGACTCAACCCACTCTCACCTAACGATTTATTGTAAATGCATATTAGTATATTATTGAATAAAATGTTTATCAAGTAATACGAACATTAATAGTCATATAAAACGATATTAATCGGATCGTTCACGTGCACCTACCCAGTGTAAAACCAAACATGCGCAAGGAAACGAATCGTGATTGTAGAAATAACCACCACGACTTTTGAAAATTTATCAATTTTGATAAGTTTGCAACATCTGCTCTAAATTTGTGTATATAGTAAAAAAAAAAAAAACAAATACAACAGTTGTTAGTGTTTGGGATATAAAAGTTTCTGCACGATCGATGGTAGACCCTTAGTGTGTCATTTTTTAGCTAAAACCATTTTTGTTTGTTTTAAAACAGAACTGTTTGTAAATGGATCCACTATTTCTATTTGGAAATGTACACTAAGTTTAAGAGCTCTATCGTGGTGATCATTTTATAATCTAACCACAAAGTAGTGCAGTATATACGGAGAGCACAAAAAATATATTTTCGAACTTAAGGAGGACGCCTGGTTACAAAAATTGAAAAAACACAGCTATTGAGGAAGTACGTTTATACCTATGATAGTGATATTAATCTTACGCCCGTTTTCTTTAAGTCCTCTTGGTGTCTTGAACCACCTTCGACTGTTTTTTTTTACCGATTTCCCCTGTTAGTTCAGTAGTTTTATTACTATTACCATGGATAAAACCTCAGAGTAATAATACATAATTATGTGTTATGTATTATTACTCTGAGATTAAACGATTAAACTGTTCTCCAGTTTAGTCTAGGCCTATGTCATTATGTCACGGCAGCACCCAGCACCTCTGTTGAGGACCAATGTACGGGATGTTTTATGTTAAAAAGGGTACTTAACAGGAGTATGTCTAAAGTACTTATTTCGTATGTTGATTTAGTAACTGAACTGAATGCAGACATGGATTAAACAAAACACTCCCTCTCAGATTCGCCATACATTAAGGTCAGCTGAAGAAAATATCAAAGTATATTTCCATCCAGTTTCTGTAAAGAGCGTTTTTATGGTTTACTATATGCTACTCAATTTTTAGCGAATTTTAAATCTATTCCAACTGTATATACAACTAACAGTCTATTCTTCAACTATATTATTTAATACCTAACTAAAGAACAGAAATTGTAAAAATCTACCCTTACAATTATATTTGGTTGACATCAGCACTATTAAACAAACAACTTTTGACTGGATAAAGCTCATAATAATTAGCTTATTTTGCAGATTTATTTATGTTAGGGTGTTTATTCTTGAAATAGTAATCGTAGACTAACTAGATAATAATTTAATCTATGGTGTAATCTATTTAAACAAATTTAGAAATAAAGTGGCTACATGCGATTTAATTCAGTGTGCGACGCCAACCGAAAACGAAAAAGGAATCTTTTAAACTCTGAAACTCTCAACTCAACTCAACTTAACCTCCTCAAAATAATACAAAAAACACTTTTTTAAGTAAAGTGGGAAGTTTCATCTTCTTAATATAACTTAAAGTTAACCTTTTATCAATTAATAACATTTAAATTGTCGTTTAGTTTATTAATTTTCCTTGCCTAAACAAACGAATGTCTATCAGTTAAGGAGTTCAGTATTTAGGTTGGCTAAGTACATTATCTTGCATAGGCCTAGGCCTTGTTGTTTTAGAACCATACTTTACCCTTGTTAAGTTATTGTTCAAGTAATAATTTCTTCGCTGAGCTTTAAAAAAATAATAGGCCTAATAAAATTGTTGCAAGATATTTCAAAATGCCAGCAAGTGCAGATGATATTAAAGCTCTACTTCGTGAACGTTTGGAAGCTGTTCATGTGGTAAGTTTTTCTAGCATGCTCGAAGTTGGCTAATGAGTACACTTCCATATCTGTTGGCACAAACAACCGAATGAAAATATCGATCGATATATCGATTATTCGTTAAATCGTTTGGTATTTAGGCAAGGTTAACCTAACCTAACTAACCAAATGATATATCGAATTAAACAATCGAATAATCAATATTACTCATTCGGTTGTTTGTGCCAACAGATATGGAAGTGTACCCTGGCTAATAATAACTAGGATATAAGGTTGGCCAAGTCAGGTGTTGGAACAGTATGTTAATGCTGAATATAACTGGATGTTTTCGAACTCAATCATTAACCCTCCGAGTTTTATGTGTCGTAAAAGCGACTCATAACACATCCGCTGTAGTGTTATGTGTCGCTTTTGCGACTCACAAACACTGTTTATGGCGACGGCTCTGGGACTGACTGAATCGGATTAAACTGGATCGAGTTAGGTATCGTTTTTTTCAGCAGATTCAGAGCTTTCTCCTGATGTCTGTTTCTATACGCTTTTCATTTTAGTTCCGCAAATATTGTAGCAGACAGGTGACGTGCGTATTTGTAAACAGCTTGGTTAACCTCGCACCGATGACTGATGTGTTTTATTACGTTTATCATTGTTTTAGTGTTATAAATCAAAAGTAGTGATATACGTGGTGCATTATAAGAAGATTTAAGTGGTTTTGAAGGGCTGGTTGATGATCCTGAAGAAGTAGGTTGTGATATTGATGTAAATTATCAGCCAGATTCCTAGCTATGGTTAGGCTATGCATTCTTAGCTTAACGCTATGTACCGAAATCTGTTTTTGCCCATAACTTATTTATTTGCAAACCTACTTCCTAATAGCCTATTATTATATTTTTGGAATCCTCATAAAATTCTGAACAAAGTGGCTATTTTAAAATATTTGTAGACCTATAAATTATAACAATTTATTGAGCCCAAACATAAATTTTTTTCATTTATTTTATATTTTTTGAGAAATGTTAACCCCACAAAAATTGTTGAACATTTTTTTTTTATGTTTTGTATGGTAGCCTACATTGAAGCCCATAATTTTCCAAACAAAATTATATATAAAACAGTATACTTTACATTGTTTTTAAGTTTCTAAGATACATTTTAATAAAACCCTGCGATTGCGCAATAAATGGGCGAACATTAAGACCAAAACTAGAGACACTTGGAGGGTTAAAAGAATTTATGTCTAATCACAAATTGCTTAAGAAGGGTACACGATTGTAAAGTGTCTGTTTAAATCCCACTGAACATTATTCAAACTTGGCAGATTTCCTCGAATTGTTATCAGCTACCACTACGAGACTACGGTAATCCTAGGCCTAGCTTGGGGAGCGAGCTGGTGTAGTGGTTAGAGCGCGGGACTTTGGTCCCTGTGGTCCCGGGTTCAAATCCCGTCAAATCATCAATGGATTTTATCTAAGTGATAATGCCGCAACCTTTAAGGACAAAAAAAAAAATCATATGCCTAGCCGTGTGGGAACCAGCTAAGTCAGATGGATGAAGTAAAGTGTACAGTGCTGGTGTCAGATTTGAACTAGCTTGCTTGGTTCGTTGTAGATCTTTACTCTTCAACTGTCCCTAAGTGTAGTGACTTGGCAATTTTTGTGATTTTGTGACTTAGGCTATTAAAAAAAAAAAAAATTCTTGTAGATTCAACCAATAGAGCAAACGTATTGAACCATTATAGGCTTAGTTACGTAGATTGTACCTAGTTTTAAAGAACAAATATGTAAACTGCAGATATTTTATAAATTGGTTTTTTAAATAAAGTGGTAAAATGAAAAAAAAATATTTTTGAAAGTCAAAAGGAAAATTTCTTCAATAAAAGGTCTAGTGAGAGTTTTAAAAAGTAACCCCGCTGTATCAAACCTAACTTGATTGGATTTTCACTCCAATATTTCCTCAAGCCACTTTTACACTAAGCCAGTTGGAGAGCAGGCTACTTGCCTCACGTAACTTTAAACACATTACAGGCAAGTTACCTGCTTCGTAACGTAACTTGCCTGCTTTACTGGCCTCAAGTAAACGCGGCTTAAAAGTTGTCAGATTTATTCCCTATTTAGATCAAAGTTTGTTTTTTAGTAACTTAATATGAAAAAATACATTTGACAAATGTTATAAACTATTTTCCTAAACAAGCAAAGTACAAAAGTTGACTTATTTTCCATAAGAAAAGAATTAAAAATTTAAAGTTCTCTTAACTTTTCTCCTTGACTATTTAAGGTACCGTAGGTTCCTACAACAATGCTTCAATATGCTAAATTGTTTTATTTGTAAGCTCTACAAAATATTTTTGTAAAGAAACTGCAACGTTTTACGTATTAGAGGGGGTGAATGGGAAAATCCCATTATTATCCTATAAAACCCCATTCCTATAGTCCTGCTGGTTCATGAAATTGTTTGAATAAATGTAGGTGTACACGCTTTTACCAAATTTAATGAAAATCGGATAAATTTTACTTGAGTTACCTGATCTTGCTAACGGACACATATACATTTTAACGGATGGCGTTTTTGGCCTCTGAAGACCTCAGTCTTTTTAGTATAACAAAAAAGTAAATTGATCCCAGGGTTAGGCTAGACTGTTTCTCACATGTCCAGTAAAGCAACTAACTGAACAGGAGAACCTACTCTCCTTCACATGACAGTGTCACTATAGCTAGAATAAAAAAAAAAAAAACAATTTACCATTTCTTTCTGCAGAGGGTTAATATGTAGGTTAAGATTATATTTAATTGATGTAATATGTAAAACTACAGTAGAGAGTTAAACAGTTGACTATCCCTATGGGAGTCTACATTGGTAGGCTTAAGCGGACAGTGTAATCACTCGATTTTCGGACTTCCGGTGAGAGCCGTGTCAATTCGGTATATGCACTATGTTCAGCACCAAACTTTTTGCCAATGCTATGATGAGGTATTCTCAATGGCAAAACTGAGTGTCATCCTACCAATCACTAAATGGATTTAGTCTAAGTTACATGCTGCAACCTCTAGGTCTAGCCTGGAGCAATGTACAGCTTGTGACACCTAAGTTGGCACTTGGCCTAGCGCGGACAGTGTAGGCGGGAGGAGGGTGGAGGTAGGGAAAAGACCGGACTGCAAACATTTCTGCTGCCTCAGGGAGCTGACTCCCCTTGTATTATGTAGGCCTACTTGAGCGCCTTCAGATGGGTCACGAGGACAGTTGATGCAACCCGCATAACAGGACATTATGTTTTTGAAATAGGTACTAGTAGCGATCAGCCCAGTACCAGCTTAGATGTCACAAGCTGTAACAAACTACCCCAGTCTAGAGCCTTGTTAAAAAAAAACCCCAATACAGTATTAGACGGGAAGAGGCTGAATCCTGCCCTATATAATAACCCAAATCATTTTAAAGGGGTTGTTATAGTAAATTTATAAAAATACACCTCAGGATTAGACATATAAAATATATTCTAACCAAACCAAATAAAAAAAAAAAATCATGTTGCAGGAGGTTACAGACGACTCAGATGGATGTGGGGCTAAGTTCACTGTACTCGTAGTATCTGACAAATTTGTTGGAAAGTCAAGACTTCAAAGGCACAGGTAAAACTCTCTCAGTAATGCCAATATTTGATTGGGAAAAAATTTTAAATATTTATATACCGGTACCAGTAGAGTCTTGATATCTGACCTTCTGTGTTAATTTTAGGTCCCTTGATATTTTTACATTCATTAATGATGTTCCTAACAATGTATCATCAAACCTAATATGCTGATGACACTACAGCCATAGTAAAAGCAAATTATGTACTCTTAGATTAGAGCTTGATCGTTCAATTTTAGACTTGACTAACTGGTTTGAGGCAAATGGTTTAAAACTTAACAATTCTAAAACACATATTATGCAATTCCAAAAAATTCCAAAATAAACAAAACATAATTTTTGAATATATGAAAATGATGTATGAAAATGATATTTTAGCTTTTGTCGAACATTTGTAGGCTTAAATATTGATAAAAATTTGACATGGTAACGTCACATTGAAATATTAGCTAAAAGTTACATACAGCTTGTTTCCAGATGTATGTTTTAAGAAACATAATAGATTCTAAAACAAAGGTTATAGTTTATTATGCCATATTTTTTCCATTATGCAATATGGTATTGAGTTATGTTATGGGGCTCAACATCATATGCCTCAACTATTTTCAAGATACAAAGAAGTTTTTAAGAATCTTATCATTTAGACACAAAAAAGTCATGTAAACCGCTTTTTGAAACACATGGAATTTTAACAATGCCTTCACTTTACATTATTTATGAACAATCAATTTATTCATCAATACCCAACACGTTAAAAAAATCATTTTGCCTTTACGAAAGATCACCTTACTATATGAGTCTGAGGCTTTACAACGGTCTACCTGCTCATTTAAAAAATGTCAATAATATTGTAAAGTTTAAAAACAATTTAAAATATTCCTTATAAAGAAGAAATATTATACAATAGAAGAGTATTTAAAAATGACTGTTTTTTTAGATTAATTTTAATTCTTAGTTTTAATTTTTATTTTTGTTTGCTAAGAAATGACAATGTCATCTGTTTCACCAGCTTTGCTGGAACTGCGGAATATTTTTTATGACAATAAAGTGATGTTTTTATTATTATTACTACTATCCAACCCCCCTGCCGACAATCAAGCACCATGATATCACAAGCCATTTGTATGTGGTAGCTGTATACTGCGGCGGATTCATCAAGACAACCCCCTACTGCCTCCACTGTCTCGTCCAAAGATACAGTTTGTCAACTGCTAATACCTGCTTACCTTTCTACTACCCCTCACGTCTAGTTACAGTGAGAACAGGGACCTGGCTGAGTTAAAATGCCACCACTCTTTCAAGCCCCCCCCCCCCCAACAATCTTTAAAGGTCAATGACTGCTCGATGTGGCTATCCCGCTCGAACCTCTTTACAAACGTCTACCAATTGTTGTCTCACTTTCATCCAAGAAACTGACTGTAAAAAATGTTGTCTTTTTTTATTTTAATATTCCTTTATATCCACTTAAAAAAAAAACTACATACAGTAAACTCTAATTATACAAATCAATTGGGACCAGTCCCCTTTCGGATGAACAAAAATTAGGATAATTGTATCTATAGGCCTACTGAAATTCAGAGTCTCTTTTTTTAATTGGCCGAGTCATAGCTTTTACTATTGCGATTGCAGAACGCGTCCATGACGATTTGGCGATCAGAAAATGTATGCTTCCGCCACGATTGCGGAGTACGATTGTGATTTCCCGTGACCGCGGTCGATCAACAAGACCGTTGATATATTTAACACTTTGCCGCGATCGTGACAAACAAAGACAATGTTACCACCACTGTGGGAAATGATGATAGTATCAACAGAACCATGGGATGTATTTATAATTTTGCCGTGAGCACCAAAAACAATGACGATGTATACGTGACCGCGAGAGACGATGATTGTGTCAACACAGCCATGGGATATATTTATCATTTTGTCACGACGCGAAAAACGATGGCGATGTTACCGTGATAGTGGGAGACAATTGATAGTCTCTAGACGAACGTGGAATATGTTTATCATTTTCCTGTGATGGTGAAAAACAATTACGATGTTTCCGTGAACGCGGGAGACGATGATGGTGTCAACTCGATCGCAAAACAGGTTTTGGATTTTGCCGCTATCACGGCTTCGGCCTTCTTTAACCCTTCGCGGACGGGTGACGGATATATCCGCCTAAGTCTTTGGTGATAAAGGACGAGTGACGGATATATCCACAAATGGTTTTTGGTTATATCCGCCTTCTCTTCAGACAGACTGGCCACTGGCAGGTGCAAGAGGAGTAACCAGATGTTTCGCGGTACCAAGGCGCCACTTTCCTGCTCTTTCCATGACTGCGCTCTCCCCTGTACTCCCCCCTCTCTCCCGTGCCAACCCCTCTCCTGCGCCTCACCCCCTCCCACACACCTACCACCACTCCTACGCTCCCCCCTCGACGTTTCGCGCTCAACATTACGTTGTCTTTATTTATTGTTTACATATTGTTCTTCTTTATTTATTGCCTAATGTTGTCATGGTCATATCTTCAAAGACGGGTGACGGATATATCCGCTGCATTTCTACTCATCCGCGGACGGGTAGCGGATATCCTCATAATTAAAAACGAGAAAAAAATTATTTTGACAGTATAATGTGTTCCACTGTGTTTATTTTATGTATACATGTATAACAAAACACAAAAATTAAAAAATTAATTTTTATTTTTTCCTCCAATTTTTTCCTGTCCTATGTCATGATTGCCCGTCCGGGAAGGGTTAATAGTGATTCTTATTACTGTTGTTTTAAATTTCAAACTTTTCTGTAAGCAATTCGGATGATTGGCGGTTCGGATAATTGGAGCTCTACTGTAATAGTGTGACTGTTTTGAGTCTGTAGGAAAATTTTGAATCATCTGATGTAGTCTAAATGACCTCTATGATCTGGTTTCCTCGAGATCTCTATACTTCCTACCCTATATTGCTTTACGTTTACATATTCAGTAATGTACTGTAATACAGTAGTAAACTCTTTAATTAAATAATTATTATTCATGGGTACTGTAAATTAAGCATTTTCAAAAGATAGAACGATAACCTGATCACAGATAATTTTATTTATGCAGGCGCTTAACACTGTACAGTTAAAATTGCTGTACTGTCAAAAAAATTAGATCAATATAGTGATGCTTTACATTGGCATAAGAGATGATTGGCATTCTGAATGGCTGGAATCCAAACTACAAAGTTTACACATTTTTAAAACGTACACAATGAATGTTCATGTAACTGATTTTTGGACAATTGATGCTCTACTGTGTTGTCTGTAATCACTGAGAATTGTTATATTTTTTGAAAAATGTTAAATGTAAGCCAATACTCTTGGTTAAAGATTGTTAGGCTTAAATTTAAACCTACTCAGCTTACGATAGTTAATTGATGTCAAGCCTCGGGAGTTAAATAAGCATTAAGAATTGAGAAATACTTCCAGAAAAGGGATCAAATTATTTTGAAGTAGACCTAGTACCTACTGTAAAAGGCATTTCCCTTAAAATCGAGTTGCAAGAGCTGTTTATTTTCTTTCACATTAAAAAAATTCCTATAATTAGATTAAAAAGTTATCTGAAATAAAACTAATTACTACATCAGTCAACACATGCTGTAAGGAGATTTTATCTAACCGCGGTTTTATAAAAATGCAACTATGAGTAACTTCTAAGGGAAATATGTTTTAGTGTCAGTGAAGGATATAAATAGTTATTTTTAATGTATTTTAGGTTGGTACACGCGGCTTTGGCTGAAGAACTGAAGAGTATTCATGCCTTTTCACAACAAGCAAAGACAAGTGAAGAATGGGAAAGTTCAAAATGAAATTTGAAATTTAGCCATAATTTTTTACTTACATAATAAATACTTGTATTTAAGAAACATTTTCTATTGATTTATTACTTCCTGTTCTATTTTTTTAACTGATTTGTGTTATTTAATGAATGTCCTGTGTAACACTGAGAAATGTTCATTGGACCCGCACATTCATTGTCGTAGAAGTTAATCCTTGTTGAAATATTTGTTGTCCATGGTGACAATTAGAGGGTATATTTAGTATGTTTTGACGAATCGGTCTGCAAAAAGTGAAAAGAAAAAGATAACTCCCCCAAACTTTCTAGGATTTTTGCTACGAAGCTCAAAAATAGTGGTTGGATATAAGTCTGACTTAGGCTAGTAATCAAATTAGCACATCTAAAAAAACCTAGTTCTGTTTTATTATAATTAATATTACCAATGAGCTAGTTTGAATATTAATGTAAACAATTTACTTGAAAAAATAATATGTTTATTTTCCACATACTATACAGCATTAACAAAATACACACTTTTAAATACATAAACAATTATAAAATATAAACTAAGATTAAAATAAAAAGTTAAGTGTAACTAGTAGGCGAAGTGGCTTTTTGCTGGAGACGAGAGAAATGTTTACGCACGAACCGTAGGCAAGTGTTGAAAGTTTCTCTAGTGCAGCAAAGGCAGTTTGCACTCGCGTTACACGTTATATTTTTCCTACAGTTACTATAAAGCATATAAATCTTTCAGAAACTGTACAACATGTTTTTAGGTTATAGGTTAAATCCAAACATTGAACGAAATTGGAAACGCTGCACCAGCTGATCGTAGTCGTAATAAGTGTTGCCAGCTTATTTTTTAAGCGTATACGGAATACGTGCATAATAAAAGCACACTGTTTTGTATTGTTTGGTTGGAATACAGATGTGCGCCAAAGTAAGGCTTTCTGTACCATAATCTGTGCAAGGAAGCCAACTTTTTTGGGTGATTGTAGGAAAAAGAACATTTCTGCATTACTTGACAGAAGAAAATCAGCAGACATAGACAAGTGCTGCCTGTGCGTCTGCTGGGTTGCTATTAGAAATTTAAAAAACCAAATCCTATGGAGTTTTGAAAATTAAAGTGAACTGTTGATAAAAAAATAATAATAATAATTTAGGGCAAATATTTATGTATATTGAAATTTTTACTTGATATAAAACAAATTGAACAAAATACAGTTTTGATCAGGTGGGGACTATACCTAATGGATTCATGCTGGCCCAGGACAGAAGGGGCAAGAGTCAGGTCAAACGTGCCCATCTGATGATAACGTCGGCCTCATCTATATCAAGCCCGAATAGAAATTTGTTGACGTAGTTTGAAAACATTAAGGGAAGGTGAATAAAAAAGTGTATCATTACTAAAATGAATACAGATATTTCAATGGGGAATATTGGAGATATAGAAAGAGTTAGCTTTAGAGAAATTATAATTTATTGGAAGTGAAGAAATGCCTAATCGTGAGGAGTAACGGGTACTATGAGAGTGAGTTATTCCATGAAATATATTAGAGTGATTTTTAAAGATGTTTATTAATAGGATGTTTAATGAATAACTGTTGAATGGTGAGAATTGATGATTCCTCAAACAGTGTCACTAGAGTAACGTTAGCATTAGCCAAAACCCACTTTTAAAATAGTTTTCTGAGCAACGATTAAAGGTTTGAGAATACTTTTATAACACCTACCCCATGCGATGATGCCAAAGGTCAGCAACAACTGGACACAAGCAAAGTATGCCATTTTTAGTTCCTTAATAGATAGCATTCATTCATCTGTTTGAAAGCAAAAATATATTTCCGAATTTTGTTTCTGACAATAACAGTATGAGGATTCCATTTCAAAGGCTCGTCAAAAAATACTCCCAAATATTTCTATGAGTCCACTTTTTCAATGTTTTTGCATAGACATGTAGTGCTTTGATGGTTATTACAATTAGGAATAATTAAATTAGGTAAATTAAATTCAGTACTTTTACTTATGGATATTGGCATGAATTTTGTCTTGGATACATTTAACAAAAGAATGTTTTGATTGATCTATCGTTTTACAATTTATAAGATCATGCGTAGCTTTATCTCGTACCTCGGGCCAAGTCTTCCTCTGAAGGAAAATTAAGGTATCGTCAGCAAGTAGAAAAATTTGACCTAAAATGTTTAATTTAGACATGTTATTTATATATAATAAGAATTAAATTGATGTGAATTACTAATAATTTCACCAAATCATTCAGAATTAAATGTTTTTAATATATTACCAAATCAGAGTAAAAAAACCAACTTCTTCCAAATAGGGATGAACAAGGAATTTTCTAAGTAGTGAAAGTTTGGAAATTATCTTGAGCTACAAAAATAACAAGAGGATATAAGAAGTTCACCGAAAACCATTATTTTCATTTTAAGGCTGGATTGTTTTTCACATTACTTCAGGCTAAGCCTAGAAAGTTACGGCATAGCACATGGATAAAATCCCTTGGTGATTGGCGGCAGGGGCGGATCCAGATGGGGGGCACATGCACCCCCCCTCCCAGAAGCCATGTAAAGTGGTAATTAATTATAAACCCATTGATCCCATTTTAATAAGATTTATAAAACTTAATATCAAAAATATTTCTTTACAGTTGTCTAGGTAAAAAAATAAATCAAAGGTAAAATACTAAGTAAAATGCAGTAAAAATATAGTACAATAAAAAAGCATATAAATAGTTAATACCCCCGCCGCAGCATATCTGCAGACAAAGCAAATATTCCATTTGCCTAATTGGATCTACACTAAAATGTCTCCTCAAAAATATCACATTTATTCCCTATTTAAATAGCATTAGTTTAACGAGTACTCTAGGTTTGCTGCAACAGGGAGGGTAAAAAAGTTTTTTGGTAAAATGTTAATAGTTTAGTATGAAATCAAAGCATTTTCCAAATGTGATCAAAATATGCTCATAAACAAGCAAACAACAACAGTTTTCTTATTCTCCATAAGAATAACATGGGAATTTTAAATTTACATTTCTTTTTTTTCCGTAACCATTAGGCACAAAATAATGCTTCAATATACTTAACTATTTGTTTTTTTAAGCTCTACTAAATGGTTTGGAAAGAAATTGCTAATTTTTATGTTTTAAGGGTTAAAAATGAGAAAACCATATTTTTACCCCATAAAACCCCCCATAAACCCCCGTTCCCATGGTCCAATCATGCTGGTTCGCGAACTTCTTCAAATAAATGTAGGTTTACACGTTTGTACCAAATTTCATCAAAATCGTATCATTTTTGCTCGAGTTATCGTGGTAACGGACACATATATACACGGTTACAAAAAAGTCTGGAAACGGCTTAATATCTTTTTAACCAAATCCGTTAGAAAATCCAAACCTTTCACATCAACTTATATGTATGAAAACTACTTTTTGGAAGCATTACCATTTTTTGACCTTCACCAGGGGACGACCCATGAGGAGTAGGTACATAATCTTTAATGTAAGCATATGTTGATATGCACATCATTTTAAAGGGCTGGTCAAGTGGAGTTCATTGCTGAAAACCGCGTCTCAAAAGGTTTATCCGTTACAAAATGGCGGCTGTCCAAAGTTCTTGCAGAAAATACCTACAAATATTGGTAAATACTCATAGTCAACATTAGCCGGCAAAGTCAAAACCCAGGTAAATTTGTGTTGAAGATTGAATAATATTAGTCTATGACATAGTTGACTTTAAAATACAATTTCGGCTCTCTTGCAAATGTTGAATACAAGTATTTACCAATACTAAGGCCTGTGCAGGTATTTAGCGCAAGAACTTTGGACAGCCGCCATTTTGTAACGGAAAAAACCTTTTTTGAGACGCGGTTTTCGGCAATGAACTTCACTTTACCAGCCCTTTAAAATGATGTGCATATCAACATATGCATACGTTAAAGATTATGTACCTACTCCTCATGGGTCGTCCCCTGGTGAAGGTCAAAAAATGGTAATGCTTCCAAAAAGTAGTTTTCATACATATAAGTTGATGTGAAAGGTTTGGATTTTCTAACGGATTTAGTTAAAAAGATATTAAGCCGTTTCCAGAATTTTTTGTCCCCCTTTATATGAATTTGAACGGTTGGTGTTTTTGGCCTCTGGGGATCTCAAAACAAAAAAATAAATCAGTCCCGGGTCCAGGTCTTACCAAGAGTACTACGGTAATAGCTTATTCCCTATATGGGAAATTCGCTAAAAATCAGAGAAACCACCATCGTTATATGAATTTTTGTCTGTTTACATTAAAATAGTCCTAAAAATAGTGGGTTCATTGACTAAAATTACGAAAAATCCTCGGGGGAGCACCCCCCCTCCTTCCTCGGGGCGATACCCCCCAGATCCCCGTGCCCCCCCCCCCAAATGAAATCCTGGATTCGCCCCTGATTGGCGGAATTTGAACCTAGGAGTTTGGGTACCAAAGTTCTGCGTTCTACCACTAGACCAGCTTGCTCCACCATCTTTAAGCATTGCTGCCAGTAGCCTAACAATACATATCCAGTATTAGCACACTAATTTGACCATACTTTTCAGGGTTTGGAATATGAGTTTCCACAAATTGTAAAAAATACAACATGACTTAAAACTTAAAACTAAAAGGTTATTTTTTATATTCTTCAAAACAATTTTATAGCTGTCTAAAAACTGATCCAGAAGATGTGCCATTGTAGTGGCATATGCCCAGTAGGCTACAATATAAATTTCTCAATGTTATCCTTCAACAATTAAGTAACTGCTATGGTTATTTTTTTTTTTATTTAGAGTCTGAAAAGAAATTGTCCCTGAGGTTTTGATACTTTTCAAACCTCAAGAGAAGATTCAAGATATTTGAGCCGTTTGGCGTTTGGTCATAAACGATTGGACAAGTCGCTGAAACAAAGATGCAATTCCTATTGACTATGTTTGGAATAAGAATACAATAAAATATTTGAAAAAAATATTGATGAACAGGTCCCAATTATTCACTTAATACCAGAATTAATTATATGGCTAAGAAAACAGATTTTGGTAAAATCGATGCTTTTGATCAACTTTATAAAATATTTTAAAGGAAGTGTGACGTTAAGCTTTATGGGACCTTAAGCTATCTTTCAAGAACAAAGACTATTTATTCAAACTCTAGAACAAACTTCCACAAACAAATTTGAACAAACTGAAACAAAATCCAGGTGTGAGTCTTGGTGTGTCTGCTGTACTTTTGACTTTTAAGCTGTGCCGATTATAGCCATGTATGCAAAAGTAGGTACCTGAATCAACAATTTTTTCAAAGTTTAAAGCCATATGTCCATATTCGTGGGAATACACCTTAACAATAAACCTATGATGATCAACAAATATTTTAAGATGCCAGTTTATGTATATTAGGTATGAATTGATTTATTGGTGAGTATATCAATATCTATCCTACTTCACTGAAAACTCTGCTAAATCTTTTGACTATCCAAACTTTTTTAGGGATTTGACTATCACCTAGGATAAAGATTAAAATTGATGTTGGGCAAAAACTATTACACTGTATGTTCAAACGAGATTTCCTCAAAGCACTAATTAGTTGGGGACCCAGAACCTTGTTATTATCAGCCTAATCAGGTAATTCAAGGGTGTGGCCAATTAGCAGGGAGTAAGCTGCAATAGATTGAGTTGATAATTTTCTCTAACAGGTTGGTTTTACGTATCGTATCACAACTAAAACAAAGGTTTATTTTTGTTAATCTGATAAGGACAAAATTAAACTATAAAGCCAAGCTCCATGGGATAAGATTACAATATAGGGGAAACACTAATTACTAATATGTCATAGAGAGTATTTGCTTATTTTTTAATGTAAAACGTCACAATCTTTATTCTTAACGAAAGATTATTATAATTATGATAAATTAGTTTTACTCAAGTAATTTAATTGAAACTATCGTTGGACTATGGTGTTATTGTAGATCAAATTACTCATGATATTTAAAATTCATACCAGTTTCAAAATGTTGCTAGGATTAAGAACTCACCTCATTAACAGAATAAGTAGAATTAAATCGTAGATTAAAGCGTAGATTAAAGAGACCGAAACTCGAACTCGCACAATTTAACACCTTAGCCATGTTGTTAACACAGTATTGTGATAGCTGGAAGACCCTAGAACTGCAGCGGTAGTCCCTCCCCGCCCCACCGGACTGGACCTATGTCACTGGTGGAAGTAAATAACCACACTTTTTTGTATCACTATCACTCATATATGCCATTTTCCAATGCATGTATGTATGAGTTAAACTTTTCAAATTTAGTAAAGAACTGTGTGTTTTCGAATTGTTAATACACCACGTTTAAATTTGAGGAAATGCTATTTTTATATGCAATATTTGCATAAATATTCCATAAATTCTTATTTAAGAGGTTAGCGGGTCTTTCAACCTTGAATTTTGCCGTCCAAATAAGCTTGCATATGGAAAGTATTAATCAAAGTAAGGGGTGAGCCGAAACAGTACGTTTACACTGCACTGATAAATTTTAAGTTGCAGCATCGGGATACGAACCCATCATATCACTCTACCGACTCACGCAAAACTGAATACTCGGACTATGTATTGTAAAAATACGTGATAATATAAAACATTATTTAAAAAATACTCTACTAAAACATTAAACAGTTCGTTTACCTTATCATCAAAATATTGACAAATATTTCATTTGATAATGGAATAAGTTAAAATCACTCTAATTATACAGTAGCTTGCACAGTTTCCTTGCGAAATTTATTTAATCGTATTTAATGAATAAAATATTCTTTGAGAAGGACAAAGAAACTCGTAAAAGGCTACAGCAAGTCAAATTATGTTTGAATCCATCGGTCCTCAAGGCAAAAATTACTAAATACTGGCTTCAGAACTCCACCTTAGTTTCTATGTTCGTTACCATAATTCACTTGTCTTGAGTAAATTCTATTTTGACTTAAAAAATTACAGTATTCTCATCGAAATTTGCAAAACACTAGTATAGTAGACCGGGAGACCATATTCAGTTGTCAAAATTCACAAAACTGCGGCAGTCGAAAGCTACTTTAAAGCTACCGGTATCCAGTGACGGCAATACGGTCCCGGTTTGAGATATAATAATAAATCATCGGTATTAAAAGATTACAGGTTATTATTGCTGAACATTATACAGTTGCTATTGTGCATTGACAAATTAATGATTGTAAATGGCCATAGAAAAAATAACATGTTAATTTCACTAATTGCAGTTGTGTTATTCACACAACGTAATAACCAATTCATAGAAATTTAATGGACACACTTATGATGTTTCTCGTTAATATAATTAGTTTTTTACGTGTACAATCTAACAATCATAACATTTTTTGAACGCTTTCCTTGAAAATCCGGCATTTTCAGCATGGGTATAATCCAATATGATCATCTCAGATTTATATTGGATGTTAAACAATGAAAATATTTTGAAGATCCATCAAATCACTCACCGACTAACATTGTTGTAGGCCTATAACCATACTCCTTTTATCTATGCTATAATCAACCCACGTCGGCATTAGGCCTACAGGTTACATTACCAAGTACCTTGAATGCTTTGTTTCCAATTCACGAAGTTTGACATTAAATTTTAACGCTCGACCTATATCCCGTAATTCCCTATTATGGTTATAGTAGTATGTTTTCTGTGCTATAATGCACCTGAGCTACAAAGTTCTGTAATTTAAGTAAACACGTTTAAATCCAATTTTCAACGCGCTCTCATTAATTGCTTGCTTCCGATAGATTGTAAGCATAGATAAAATAAAAAAAACTATTACGGTGACAACAAGTTTTCACGGATACTTTCCCTCACAACTCTATAAAGGCGTAACACCACTAGCAAATTCAACATCTTCATACCGTAGGCCTACTTCATAACAGTTCGTTTTACAGGACAATGAAAGATATTGTTTCTCTCGTACTACAACTATAATAGCCAGTAGTAGCCTAGTTACTAGTCGTTTTATCATTTTAACTGGAAAACTCACCCCTAACTTTACTACAATTTTATACAAAAGATTCTACAGTTGAATTTGATAAGTAATATTTTTTGTTACCATAGTAAATGTTCACACGTTTCAATAGTTGGGGTGGGAACCGTATAGAACGCAACTGCTCGTCCAGTGCGACTGCGAAGTGAGGGGAAATTTTCTATTTGTTTTTCTAATGTAAATTCCATTTAGGAAGGAATCAAACTCCATCACTCTTTGCTACAATTCTTTCTCTGGAAGAAAATGTTGTTTGGTTTGTTCATTTTTTATTCCTAGCCGATACGATTTTTAATTCTCTAAATGTTTTAGAAATGTCTATTATAGCAAACGGCTATTGTCTCAATAGATTTAGTTGTTTCTCAAAATCTAGGTTATATCAAAGTGTTTTACAAAATACTTTACACAAATTAATTCTTTATGAAATGCGGTCCATAGCAGTGTAATATTAAAGTAATTAAATATGTAATTTAATTGTAAGTTTTAATCATGGTCTTTCAAATTTAGCCTTTTTTAGAATCAGTCATCTTTTTAAAACGTTATTTCTTATATAGATGTTATAGTAAATAATATTGTGTTTAAACTTTTCAATGTAAATCCAGCTTTTCAAAAGTTTTGTATAAGCTTCTGTTGTAAGCAAAGTTATTTTGTGGGGATTACAAGTCTCTACTTTTGAAAAAATTGTACGGGTAATTTTCCTTTGCTGTTGTTTTTGAAAATAAATAGGAGATAGTACTTTAATTTGTTCTCTTGATGAAAGTAATTAAGTTGATAAATCTAAATATTTTTGGGGGTTCATTCAACTGCGCATAACATTCGATGTTCATAGACCTCCCACACCACACATAAGAGAGTGTAAAGCATCGGTAGAGTCTTGTTTGTAATAATACCTAGTATTTTACGGTCATACTTGACACATGTTTTGTTTTCTGTTGGGCCTTGTGCTTATACGAACACATGCAGCGATATCTATCAGACTTCACACATCTGTGACAGTGACGCCCACACAGAAACACACGAGCGGATATTAGTCTACGTGACTCGAGACTCAGCGACTCAGCACTACGGGGCCGGATGCTGCCGTAAACAAACATCTTGTGCCTTTTCCCCGAGAGTAGGTACAGTTATGTATGATCCGAAGGAAATGAGGCATTGAGTTGTCTACTAGGGATCAAAGATTTTATAGATTTCTCCACAATCAACTGTTGTAGTTTGCTTGTTTATAAACATATTTTTATCAAATGTGGGATAATTATTTGTGTAACTAATGGGTGAAGTAGCAAACGAGAGAAATTATTACGCACGAGCCGTAGGCGAGTGTGGAATGTTTCTCGAGTGCAGCAAAGGCAGTTATTTGAACTCGTGTTACACATTATATTTTTCCTACAGTTACTAATAAATCATATAAATAATTAATCTTTCAAACACTGTACAACATGTTTTTAGGTTAGGCTAAATCCAAACATTGAACGAAAGAACTTTGGAAACGCTGCACCAGCTGATCGTAAACGTAATAAGTGTTGCCAGCTTATTTTGATTTTCAAGCGTACACGGATTACGTGCAAAAGCTCACTGTTTTGTGTTGTTTGGTTGGAATACTAATTTGCGCGCCAAAGTAAAAACTGGGTGACAAAGTAAATGCATTTATGAGTAAATGCAGGGACGGATTTCCCACTAGGCACACTAGACCAGTGCCTAGGGGCGGCAGGCCCTCGGGTGCCGCCACTAAGGCTCGTTTCACATCTACCCGGCTTCTACCCGGCATGCCGTTAACCCGACTTCTAGCCGGCACCGGCACGAGTGCACCTTTCACATTACGCCGACACCGGCACTCCGGCAGTTGTACTCCAGCTTGTGAAACTTGTGTGTCGTAGGGATGGAAATAGAACGCAATAGAGCAATTGTAATGTTAGGTACTTTGAAATAACTTTATTGCAATTGTATTTATATTTGATTTTTTTTTATTCAGTTTGAATTTGAGTAAAATTTAATTCAATGTTATGTAATAAAAAAAAATCTAAAAATCTAAAAAATAAAAGTAGATATAATACCAGAATATGACCCCACTTTCGGCGTTTTAGAGGCACTTTTAGGGCACTTTTTATAGGGGAAAAATGAGAAAAAAATGGAAGAGCTTTTTTTGGCCACTTTTTTTAAAGACCCAGCTCTCGACCTATACACCCCTATATAAATTTTCTACTTTTGTTAATACTTAAAATCACGTCTGGAAATGGTGAGCTTTTTATGGCCACTTTTTTAAAGACCTGGATCTCGTCCAATACAAGCCTATATAAATGTTCAAACTCCATTAAAATTTCAAATCCACATCCATTCCCATGTATATTTTCAAAATCATGTGAGGTTTGTGCGTGAACTCGGGCACGCTTATGGCTATGTGTAAACTATGCCTGACTCAAATGAATGACTGTGAGTGTAACCTAATGACCCCAATCAAAACCAATTGTCAACATTCTCTGTCTGTCTGGCGCCAGTCTGTCTGGGGCAGGTTTAGACAATTACCAAATATGTTTGATTGATTGACCTCAATTATTCAATTGTTCAATTTCAGTTTGTTCAATTTCCATTGTTAAGTTCTAAATTAATTTAGACAATTTTGTGGTATATAAGGGGGGCATTCTACGGAATCATCACTAACTCTTCCACCTGGATCTTCTTGTTTTGGTAAGTCTTTGACATCTAAGCTAGACTATTGTAATATGTTGTCGCGTGTCGGGTCATGGGATCAATTGGTGACGTAATTGATGCTTGTACTCATAGGCCTACTCTGTATTTCTTTTAACTTAGGAGTGTAGCTAATTTCCCGAGTCCATTTTTCAAAACTTAGCCGAATTGAGTCACTAAGGAACTTGTAAAAAATGTATATAAGTCTATTTTTAAACACTTAGAGTATTTTGAACAGTCACTAAGGAACTTAAAATGTATATAAGTCTATTTTAAAAAACTTAGCCAAATTCACTCATGACTTTGAGTCAAAAGTTTGCACAAGTTATTATTTAAAAACTTAGCCGAATTATACTCACTATATAATTTTGTCGAGTTCCTTTTAACATAGGTAACATAGTCTTCTCTATAACTAACACTCACTCTGTATATATGTAGACTCAGCATTCTGAATTGCTAAAAAGTATTTTTACTTAAGATTTTGGATTTAGTTTTGATTTAAAAAATTGCAATTGCCAAATTTTATTGTATGAAATTGTTTTGAATATTAAAATTTAAAATTCTGATTTAAATTATTATTTCCCATTAATTGAAATTGTCTAAAATGTAATTTCCATCATATAGAAGATGCTAACTTTGTTTTTTAGTTACATGTCAACTGTGTGCTGCTTCTCTATCCAAAAAAATAACTTATTTTGTTATTACTATTTTTAAGTGAGTCAAAATTGTGCACAAGTTATTATTTAAAAACTTAGCCAAACTTCATGCACCGGGGGACTTTGAGTTAAAAGTGTGTACAAGTTATTATTTAAAAACTTAGCCGAATTATATTCACTATATAATTTTGTCAAGTCTCCTTTAAAATAGGTAACACTCACTCTGTATATATGTAGACTCAGCAATCTGAATTGCTAAAAAGTATTTTTGATTTAAGTTTTTGGATTTAGTTTTGATTTAGAAAATTACAATTGCTAAATCTTATTGTATGAAATTGTTTTGAATATTAAAATATAAAATTCTAATTCAAATTATTATTTCTCATTAATTGAAATTGTCAAAATGTAATTTCTACTATATAGAAGATTCCAACCTATTTTTTAATTACATATATAAAAATGAAGACTACATGTCAACATTGTTTTGCATCGCTCTCCAAAAAAAGCAACCTGATTCGCCACTACAAGGTAATACATAAAATGAAGGTGAAACTGTGCAAAGTTTGTGATATAATCTGTGATAATAACATGGCTCTAAAATCTCATATATTACAAACTCATAAGACTTGTAATTTCTGTAAAAGAAATGTTGTTGGTCATTTTAAAAGACATGTAAATTCTTGTAACAAATGTCCATATACAATGATTAAATTTGTTGGTGAATCGATTAAAACTGAACTTAAAAGTACTCTTCAGTCTTGTCCTCTACCAATAAAATGGACTTTAGTAAGGAGAATCAAATTTATAAAATATACAATAGATCAAAATGGAAAATTAGTTAATGAGAAAGAATGTATTGCAGATTTTAGAAGCCTTACTACCTTAACCATTGAGAAGAGAGATTTAAAGCCTCAAATTGAAAATGCCCTTTTAAAGATTGACGCTTCCATACACAAATATCAAGCCGAAGGCAGTGGATGGATTTATGACCATACTAAATATTGGCAGTTGCACGTTTACAAGTATAAGCCCCTAACTCCAAAGTCATACATTCCCACACCAAAAAGTATTAAATTGACAAAAGCAGTTTTAAATATAAAGAATGTTGATAATAAATGCTTCCTTTGGTCAATTGTAGCAGCTTTACATCCAAGGAATGCTAAACATGCTAATAGAGTCTCTAACTATGCACCCTACGTAGGTAAGTTGAACATGACAAATATAAAATATCCCGTAAAATATCTGACATAGATCAATTTGAAAGAAAGAATAATATAAGTGTTAATGTATTTGGAGTTGAAGACCAAAAATTTATATATCCATTAAGAAGAACCAAACTGAATAGTAACACTCATATAGATCTATTATTATTACAACAAGGTCGTAAATCACATTACTGTTTAATTCGTGATTTTAATAGGTTAATGCTACGGTCAACAAAAGATAACAGTAAAAAGCATTTTTGCAAGTTTTGTTTACAACATTTTTACACCAAAGATAAATTGGAGTGTCATATAACATATTGTAAAAACTTTGATGTCCAACGAGTGGAAATGTCTAAACAAGATACATTACAATTTAAAAATTATAAATATCAACTTAAAGCCCCATTTGTAATTTATGCTGATTTTGAGTGCTTTATAAACTCTAACAACCATACTCCATCTGGATTTGCATTTGTCGTAGTAAAAGATTCTAAGATTATTTCTGAAGAGTTATATAGTGGCGAAAATGTTATGGATGTGTTTTTCGAAAGGTTGTTTGAGACTTATGACTTCATTAAAAATCAAATGGCAATATATATCCCCCTTGTAATGACTCCTGAGCAAGAGGCATCTTTCCAAAACTCAACACATTGTCATATTTGTGAAAAGCCTCTATATTTTGATAGGGTACGGGAACATTGTCATTCAAATGGCCAATACCGTGGAGCTGCCCACAATGATTGCAATTTAAACTATAAAGTAACAAAGAAAATACCAGTATTCTTTCATAACTTAAAAAATTACGATGGACATTTAATTATGCAACACTTGGGAAAGTTTAATCGTAAATTAAATTGCATAGCCAAAGATATGGAAAAGTACATTTCATTCTCTGTTGATGATTTAGTATTTTTAGATTCCTATAACTTTCTGTCCCTTCCATTATACAAATTAGCTTCCAATTTAAATACATTTAGATTCATAGACAATCCACTACTACAACGCAAAGGCGTATTTCCCTATGAATATATGACAGGACCAGATAAGTTTGCAGAGTCTCTACCTCCAATTGAAAAATTTTACAGTACTTTAACTAAAGAACATATCTCTCCCATCGAATATGAACATGCTAAAAATGTCTGGACCCATTTTAATATACATAATTTACAAGAATATCATGATTTATATCTTAAAACAGATGTATTGCTACTGGCTGATGTGTTTGAGACATTTAGAGACCTGTGTTTAAAGGATTACAAACTTGACCCCGTACATATGTATTCACTTCCAGGACTAACATGGGAAGCTTGTCTTAGAATGACTGGTATAAAATTACAATTATTTCAAGATATTGACATGCATTTGTTCATAGAAAGTGCAATCAGAGGAGGAGTCAGTATGATTTCTACACGTTACGCTAAAGCCAATAATAGATATATGGGCAAACATTATGATCCCAATCAAGAAAGTGTGTATTTAATATATTTAGATTGTAACTCGCTATACTCCACAGCTATGTGTAAGACACTACCCGTGGATGGATTTCGTTGGACGAATGAGATAGACTACAAAAACAATCAAAATGATGAGTTTGGATATATCTTAGAAGTTGATTTAAAATACGATAAAAGCTTACATGATTTACATAATGACTATCCATTAGCACCTGAGAAAATGAATGGCAAATTAATACCTAATTTAAATGACAAAACTAAATATATTTTACATTATAAAGCATTACAAAAATATGAGGAATTAGGTTTGGTTGCTACAAAATACTATAGAATTTTAAAATTTAGACAATCAAAATGGCTTGCACCCTATATTAATTTTAATATTGAAAAACGCAAATGTGCTAAAAATGATTTTGAAAAAGACTTTTACAAATTGTTAAATAATAGTCTCTTTGGTCGAACAATTATGAACCAACGCAAGTTTCGTGATATATATCTCAAGGATGAGTCACTATTAACAAAATATGTCACTAATCCAAGGTTTGACTGTAGCAAAAAGTTCGATAACAATTTACATGCTATACATTTAAATAAATTAGTTGTAAAGTTTAATAAGCCGATATATTTGGGAATGACCATTTTGGATATTAGTAAAGTAATAATGTATGATTTCCACTATAATTATATGTCAAAATTTAAGAACAAAAGATTTCTTATGACTGATACAGATTCTTTAATGTATTCTATAGTTACAGAGGACTTTTACAAGGAAATAGAAAGTGACTTGCACTATTTTGATACCTCTGGATATAGTAAAGACCATTTCTTATACTCTGATAAAAATAAAAAAGTCACAGGCAAGTTCAAAGACGAATTAGATGGTCATATTATGTATGAATATTGTGGTTTAAGACCAAAGTTATATTCTTATATTCCTCTAAAATGGTTATATGAAGAAGACAAGCAAGCTTTAGAGGTGAAGAAAGCTAAAGGAGCTGATGGTGCTACAGTTAAACATCTCCTTAGACATCAACATTATTTGAACTGTCTTGCAACTGGGCAAGATTACTATGAGAATGTGACAAGAATTAAATCTACAAATCATCATCTTCAAACCTTAACCATGAACAAGAAAGTACTATCATTTGACGATGACAAGAGGTTTATTCTAGAAGATGGCATCAATACGCTTGCGCTTGGTCACTATAAAATTGATCAAACATAAATCTATATTTGCCATTATTCTTTGACCTTTCTTTGTCTATTACAAAAAAGCCATATTTAGTTTTATCCCAGCATTGGTGGCAGAGATTTCTAAATTGGTTAAATGAAAAGTCATTACCAACATGATTGTTATATACATGTTTTAAATTTAAATCATCTTGTTTAAATAATATTAGGAAATTTACATTATCACGTAAATGTTTGTGTACTTTGCTGTAAGATTGACACAAGTAAAAACAGTTAATATTTTTATGTCGACCCATTGAAAAAAATTGTGTAATATTTTGACTATTTATGTCATCAAATACAACAACTGACTGTGATTTTACATCATTTGGTGTGATTTCACAGTCAGTACACGTGTGTAATTTCACTTCGTCACACAAACTAAATATTTCAATTATTTTTTTATATTTTTCTTGTTCTAAAGATTTAGATATTAAATATAAGTTTGTAAATTTTAATCCTTCCTTTCTTACAATTAAATTGTAAATTACAACCGTCTTCCCACTTCCACTTGGACCACAAATAACACATCGAATATTGGTAGGAAATAGACCCAACTTCTTTGGTATATTTTCCTTAGTATGTACTATTTTAAATTTATGTTTTTGTTGAATAAAAGACATTTTTTATATAATAAAAATGGTGAAAAATGATAATAAGAAAACATGTAAAAAAGGCAAAGGTTTATTCTTAAAGCCTTACAGGGGTCGAGGGCTATTGAATACTCTTATAAATAATCTTCCATTTCCACTTCACATACCATCATATCGGTACTGTGGACCTGGAACGAATATACGTCAAAATCTAGCCAAAAATGTACCTCCAAAAAATAAGTTAGACTCTTATTGTAAAGAGCATGACATATTCTACATGAATAATCCCGATACCGCTGCTCGGAACAAAGCAGACATGAGATTAGCAGACTTAGCTTGGACTAGAGTAACGGCGAATGACGCAAATCTTGCTGAAAGAGCTGCAGCTTATGCGGTGACAAATTTGATGAAGGCAAAAGCAAAAATGGGAATGGGATTAAAATTTAATAAAAAAGATGGACAACTACCAGCTGTTAGAGGCCGCAAAAGACGTGCCTCACTTCCGGGGGGTGTACCTAAAAAACGAGCTAAAAAATCTAACACCAAAAGTAAAAGAGTGCGGAATAGTTAATTTAGACAGTTCATCTGGCACACATTGGACAGCATATCGTAAAAATAAAGATATTGTAATTTATTTTGACCCATTTGGAATCCAACCTCCAAAAGAAGTAATTAAATATTTTGAGGGACATAAAATATTCTATACAACCGATCAAATACAAGATTTAAATAGTTCTATTTGTGGAATTTTATGTTTATCATTCATAAAAAATTTTTGTTTATAAAAATGGATTCATTTACAATAACATTTTCGGGTACAGAGCCAGAGCTAAAGTCAGTGTTCTTTCCTCCCATAGAATTAAATGATGATTATGTAATTGGATTAGTTGATTTTCAAAGTTATAATTCTATATTTAATGTGAAAAAACCTCTAAATACTTTAACATATTACAAAGTAGAGAAAAAAACATTACCAAAGGGAGAGATCTTAGTTGATGATTTAAACCAGTTATTAGATGGTAAACTTAAAGTTATAATACATAAAAATGGAGAAGCATTAATTAATACTAAAGTCAAACTTTTATTCAAAGGGCTTATTCCAAAATTAAATAAACTTAAAGGCAACAAATTAACCATTGGAGAAGGTGATGATGTTTTCTATTATGACCACAAAGCTCCAGTTACAATAGAAATTTCTGAAGGAACATATGAGGTGGTTGAGCTTGCAAAGGAAATTCAAAAGCAAATCCCAGACTTTTTCCTTACAGCTAATAATAAAACTATGAAAGCGACATTACTTTCTAGCCACGTGTTTGATTTTACAAAACCATGTTTAGGGTCTGTTTTATTGGGATTTAAAGGTGTTTCTACTCCTGGTGTACAGTTTGAATCTACAAATAAAATAAACATTAATAATGTAAATGTGATTAGAGTAAAATGTAATATTGCAAACGGGTCCTATTTAAATGGAAACAAATCACACACCATACATAGCTTTTATCCAGAAGCTCCTCCTGGCTACAAAATTATTGAAGTTCCAAGAAATATTATATATTTTCCTGTAAATAAGAGAAGTTTAGATGTTGTCAGTATTACATTTGCCGATCAGCATGACAAGGCAATTGACTTTAATGGAGAAGAAACTACAATTACTTGTCATATAAAAAAGATATGAGAATTTATAAGAATTTATCTATAAGTATACAAAATGCTAGGTTCCTACGATCAATAGGACTAAAGTTAAAATTTTCTATTAATAAAAATGGAAGATTTTCTAGACGTTACAGGGAAATCCCAATTCGACGATAGTGTGGTTAAAATTACAAATCACTCCTATGTTCCCCATAACACTTTAGCAATAAATAATTCTGATGAAATTCGAATATGTATTAATAATCAAGATTTGCTAACTCTCCCATGTAGGAGTTATCTGTATATTAAGGGAGAAATTGAAAATCATGATAAAGGTCATTTTATAAATAATGCATTTGCATTCTTATTTGATGAAATTAGATATGAAGTCGCAGGTAAAGAAATAGACATTGTAAGAAACCCAGGAATTTCTAGTCTTATGAAAATATTGAGCTCTTACAATAAAACAACTAAATTGTCAAATATGGCATTTGATTCTGACACAAATTTAAAAGAGTTCCATAAAAGTGGCAAGTTTAGTACTTGTTTGCCATTAGAACTGTTAATGGGTGTATTTGAGGATTTTAATAAGGTATTAGTAAATGTCAAACAAGAATTGGTGTTGAAAAGATCCAAAAATGATTTGAATTGTATATTAACAACCACTAGTGCTCCAGCCAGTGGTACTGCTGATGCAATTCCCAAAATTATACTTAACTCAATTCAATGGGTGATGCCACATGTAATACCATCAGATGGGGAGAAGTTACAATTACAAAAGATGTTATTGCAAAATAAAAATTTGCAAATTGCATTTAGAAGCTTAGAGTTGCATGAACTTCCATCATATCCCAATACTACAAGACATACATGGTCAGTAAAGACATCTTCAAGTTTGGAGAAGCCTAGGTATATTATATTTGGTTTCCAAACAGCTAGGGATAATAGTGCACGAAAAAGAACTGATGAATTTGATCACTGTAAGTTAAAAAATCTCAAAGTATTTCTAAACTCTGAATATTATCCTTATAGTGATTTAAATCTCGACTTTGAAAATGGAGATGTCTCTAAAGCTTATGAGATGTTTATGAGGTTTAGAGAGACTTACTATAATACTATCCCAGATCCTATGATTAGTAGGGCTGAGTTTATGAAGAAATATCCACTAATTGTAATAGACTATTCTAGACAGAACGAAACAGTGAAGGAAGGAATTGTTGATATTAAATTAGAGATTGAAACTGCAGAAAATGTACCAGCAAATACATCTGCATATTGTTTAATAATACATGATAAAGTGTTTGAGTACAATCCTTTGTCAAATGAGATAAATAAAATGTAAATAAAAGATGAAAAACATTCAACAAGAATTGGTTGACTCTGCAAATCAAATACGAGAGAAATATAGAGCTTTAAAACGTGGCAAGTTTCTAGAGGCTGAAGAGAGGTTTCAAACATTCCAACCTTTAATAGAGCCATTACAAGAATTAAAAAAAATCGCCAAAACAGAGAGGCCTCGAATGGAGATTCTCCCAATGACTCCATCTAGAATACCAATAATACCAAGATTACAACCATTACAGCAATCCACCCCACAGAAATTAGATTTTGGTCTTTTAGCATCAGACTATTTAGGAAATTACCTCAGTAAAAGTAGTATGACAGACACTACATATGGTATTAGACGAGAAGCAAATAAATTTTTTATTGGAAATAAGGAAGTTGACATTGCCAATGATGATGTTACAATTGCAAATAAAACCTACAAGGGGACAAAAGGTTTGTGGCAATTGTTAACTTTAAAAGAACCTGAGGATTATACTCCGGCTGATTTGCAAAATTATAAAGAAATTTTGGAAGCTACAAATGGACATTTAAAGAGTTACAAAGATGGTGCACCAATTTCAAGTAATAGACATACTAAATATCTTAATATAATTAAACCTCTATTTAAGTCTGTTGGTGAAGGTTTGAGACAAGTGACTGGTAATAACATAGACTATATTTATTGGGATGATCCTAATGAGCTTGTAGATAGGTTAAGACTTCTTTGGCTAAGTCGCCAAGCCGGTAACTCAGGAGTGGATAATGAAATAGATTCCATTATTGAGGAATTGAGAGAAAGTGGAATTATTTACTAAATAAAAATATGTTTATAGATAAATTTTATCGTTTATATAATCCATATAATAAGCCTGCAGAACCCAGGGCTAGTAGTGAACCTACTTTAAATTTACAAGACAATAGTTGGAATGGTTTAAACCGTAAAATTGGTAACGTTAAAGATGGGGAGTTTGTAGATGATATATCAACTTTGGGACAGACATTAACTAGAAAAGGTGATGTCTTCTTACAAGGTAGAACTAAATATGAGTTTTTAGAATCTAAGAATAAAAATTGGAATGCTAAAAAACAGAAAATTACTAATGTGGAAAAGGGTGAAAGTTTAGATGATGTGCCCACTTTACAACAGACTTTAATACGAACAGATGGTGGTACATTTGTACAAGACAATAATAATTATGAATTTTTAGAATCAGAGAATGGTATTTGGAATGCTAAGAAACGGAAAATTACTAATGTAGAAAAGGGTGAAAGTTTAGATGATGTGCCCACTTTACAACAGACTTTAATACGAAAAGAAGATGGTAAATTTGTACAAGACGATAATAATTATGAATTTTTAGAATCAGAGAATGGTGTTTGGAATGCAAAGAAACAGAAAATTAGTAATTTGATGGAAGGTACAGATAGTAAAGATGCTGTGAATGTTTCACAAGTTCCAAAAATGGAAGCAGGCTATTGGAGTTTTAATAGTAAAAGGTTAGTACGTGTTAAACCTGCCATTGATGACACTGACTGTGTTATAAAAGAACAGACTATAACTTTTGATAAAAAAGAAAAATGTTGGGATGCCAAAAAACAATTTATAAGAAATCTACCAGAGGGGGAACATTTGGATGATATTTGTCTAATGTCACAATCTATGCATTACGATGGATCAAAATTTGTATATGGAGAAAAAAATTTTAATTTGATGGAATATAATCCTGATTTATTAGTTGCTGACCCCACATCTTTGAGTGGATTTAAGTATATAGATAATAGACCATATATACCAGAAAACTATGTATTTAAAAGAATGGAAGATAATCTATTGATTGGGGCTAATGGTGATGTATTTAGAGTTACAGGAAAGGATGATGTTATAAAAAATGAATGAAATTGCATACGAGCTTCATAAGCCTGCAAGAAAGAATTTCATTAGAAGGTCTTTTAAAGTATTGGGTATAAACGAAACCATACAAATAGATTTAGTTGATATGCAAAACTATGCTAGAGAAAATTCTGGCAATAAATATATTTTAACTTTAATAGATACATTTTCTAAAAAAGCTTATGCTGCTCCACTAAAGAATAAGACAGGGTTAGTGGTTACAGAAGCCATTAAAACCATTCTACCAAAGGGGGTTAAAAACATTCAATCTGACAATGGAAAAGAATTTTTTAATCAATATTTTAGCAAACTAATGAAAAAATTAAATATTAATCACTATCACACATTTTCTACAACTAAGGCTGCAATTGTGGAGAGGTTTCAGAGAACTTTAAAGAATTGGTTATATAGAGAATTTAGTGCTCAGGGGAGTTATAAATGGTTGGATTTACTTCCAAAGTTAATTCGAAAATATAATAATAAAGTGCATAGATCTATAGGAATGAAGCCTAACCAAGTGAATGTTAAGAATAGTAAATATGTGCATGAGAGGTTGACTTCTAAAGTAGTGCAAGTTAAAAAGCCAAGATATAAGGTAGGTGATAGCGTAAGGATTTCCAAGTATAAACATGTTTTTAGTAAAGGTTATACTCCAAATTGGACAGGGGAACTATTTACAATAGCAGAAGTTAAGAATACAAAGCCTGTGACTTATATCTTGAAAGATGAAAATGGCAATATAATCAGGGGAGGCTTCTATACAGAGGAGTTGTTAAAGACCAAGTATAAGGACATGTATTTGGTAGAGAAGGTAATTAGGAGAAAGGGTGATTCGTTGTATGTCAAATGGCTTGGGTTCCCAAGTAGCCAGAACTCATGGATTTCCACTAAGGATGTCCAAGGGAGCACATCATGAGCCGGGAGCATGCCCGAGTTCACGCACAAACCTCACATGATTTTGAAAATATACATGGGAATGGATGTGGATTTGAAATTTTAATGGAGTTTGAACATTTATATAGGCTTGTATTGGACGAGATCCAGGTCTTTAAAAAAGTGGCCATAAAAAGCTCACCATTTCCAGACGTGATTTTAAGTATTAACAAAAGTAGAAAATTTATATAGGGGTGTATAGGTCGAGAGCTGGGTCTTTAAAAAAAGTGGCCAAAAAAAGCTCTTCCATTTTTTTCTCATTTTTCCCCTATAAAAAGTGCCCTAAAAGTGCCTCTAAAACGCCGAAAGTGGGGTCATATTCTGGTATTATATCTACTAATAAATTGAGTAAAAATTCTATTTCATTCAAATAATTCTGCTCTTGAACTAAATTAATAAGTAGTTCATGGTCTATTGATGGACATGACCAAAACTTTGCGAACAAATACCCAAAATTAATACACATTAACTACAAAGAACTGAACTAAAAGCCTTCTTGGTGCATCCGACAGATGGCAGGTGCCGGTTGTATGTGAACAGTCGCATTGGGCCGCTATACCCACTACTCCAGCCGGCTTGTTTACCCGGCACCGGCAGCCGGCCTTCGCCGAGGGGGCAGCCGGCATCCCTCGACTAGTACCCGGCAGCCGGGCAAGTGATTAACCGGTCACGACACATGCCGTGCATGTGTGAACGGTGCCATATACTTCTTCACCCCATTGCCGGTTAAACGACACCCGGCACCCGGCAGCCGGGTAGATGTGAAACAGGCCTTACGAGTGCTGCCGCTTACGAGTGCCGCCGCTTACGGGAGCCGCCGCTTACGAGTACCGACGCTTACGGGTGCCGCCGCTTGCGAGTGCCGCCGCTTGCGAGTGCCGACGCTTACGGGTGCCGACGCTTACGGGTGCCGCCGCTTGCGAGTGCCGCTGCGTACAGGTGCCCCCGCTTACGAGTGACGCCGCTTGCGAGTGGCACCGCTTACGGGTGCCGCCGCTTACGAGTGCCCCCACTTACGAGTGCCGCCGCTTGCGAGTGCCGAGGCTTACGGGTGCCGCCGCTTGCGAGTGCCGAGGCTTACGGGTGCCGCCGCTTGCGAGTGCCGACGCTTGCGAGTGCCGACGCTTACTGGTGCCGCCGCTTACGAGTGCCGCCGCTTACGAGTGCTGTCGGTTACGAGTGCCGCCGCTTACGAGTGCTGTCGGTTACGAGTGCCGCCGCTGCCACAATCCGCTGACTGTATGCGTGGACGCAACGGCACGGCGGTGACGGAAAACGACAGTAAAAAGGGCAATGATGAGATAGATGATTTTGCAATGGTTAAAAGTAAAAGGAAACCAATGTAAGGACACAGAATGAAGACTTAAGATATTACTATAAAAAGATATAAATTGGAAGTCGTTATTTCTTATATTCAACTCAAGTTCTGTATTTCAATAATAAGTATTTTAAAGTTTGTGAGATGGTAGCCATTTTCTATTTTAATTAAAATCCAAAAAATAACTTGCAGTGTTTTTTGATAAACTCTCTATTTGGACTTGTTAGACTTAGTTTATATTTGAAAAAAAATAAATACTTTTTGACCACATGAAGTTTAATTTGGTTTTTACGGCCCTAGGGTCACAAAACCAGTTGTTCGCTTACTTAATTAAAACATCAATGTATATCAAATATACAAGCAATATCCATATGCATTTTCAGCTTCCTGTATTATAATCAGTGCAAGGAAGCCCAACTTTGTCGGTTACTGGGCGGAAAATTTATTTCATACTAAACGATTTACATTTCACTATGGAACACTTGTTACCTTTACTATAGCAGTAAACCTAAGTACTTGTTAACTAATGTCATCTTAACAGAGAATAAATCTGAAATTTTAAAGGAGACATTTTAGTGAATATACAATCAAGCAAATGGGAATTAACCTAGACTGCAGGTTTGCTGTGGAGTGTGGTGAGAGGGGGGGGGGGTCTTCTGAAGTTACTTGTGAAACCATTCATTTGTGTTTTTGTCTACTACGCGAACTGTACAAAATAAACAAACCACCATTCTTCCCTATTCAATGGCGATGTCTTTTATAATCATATATCTAAAATTCTACAATCTATGCTAATTAATTGTGTTTTTGAAGCAGCTTTTAAAGTTATTTGTACGGTATTCTAAGTTCATACCGTGTTTTTAAGCAAGGATAAGAACACCAGTTCTTAAATTTGATCGTACATGATTGTACATATCTAATTTCTTTTAGGAAATTTCCCATGTAGGGGATAAGCTATTACCGTAGGTCTCATGGCAAGACATAGTTTAAAGGAGTAGACAGTCTGTTCCATCAATCTATGGTAAGACCTGGACCCGAGACATATTTACTTTTCGTTTTGATGTCCCAGAGGTCTCAGGGTGTCCCAGAACTCTCTCTCTCTCTCTCTCTCTCTCTATACCAACTGTTTTAGGTAATATTCCTGGACCATAGACAAGTAAAAATATCATACCGGTATTCAACATTTCAAAAACTCAAAAGTTAATCATAGAGCCGCTATTTTGTTTTTTTTACAAACAAATTTTAATTGAAGAACACCTAGTTATAAACAAATTAAATTTGGTATATGGATGGACTTATTACCTCAAGAACTAATTAAAGAAAAAAACATTTTTAGAGTGTTGATTTTCAAAATGGTGCCGCTTTAAAATATAAAACCTTAATATCTCAAAAGCGCTGGAACAAATTTCTTAAAGCACTACCAGATGAACTAAGATTAGAAAACAAAGCAAACAAAATTCAAGGCAAAACTGAAATCCATTTTAAAAGGAAAAATATATACTCTCTTCAGGACTTCTTACTTGACTGTGAGTTTGCATTAGGAGCGGTGTATGTTTGTCTGGGGCTGGTGATCCTAAAAACTGTGTAGATGCTATAAGTAGCTATTCTTATATTATGTAGATATGATGCCATTTCTTGTATTTATGTACAAAGACAAATTAAGATTATTGATTGATTAATATATTGTTAACAACTTATCTGAAAGTACAAAATTCATCAAATAACACAACAATAGTATATTTACACTTACACTAATGACACTTGTGATACTATCAAATCAAGTCAAAATATTCTTTATTTGCAGTTTTGTCAAGAAATTACAATTGCGACATTGGGTGTGATGATGATTAGAGTGTCCAATTGATATCAATCACCCGTTGACATTTTTTATATGTATTTACCATCTTGTGAGTAAACAGTACAAGTGTAAATATATTATTACAAGTGTTATTCGACGTATTTTTGAACTTTCAGGCATGTAATAACACGTACGATGCTGATCAAGAAGTTATTTAACAACTTGATACCTAAACATTTCAGGAAACATCTTTCTCAAAAACAGCTGATTTATATTTGATGGATGACATGTGTAGTAAAACTTGAGAAAAATGTGTCCGATATCATATTACTTACAAAGTAATTTAGGCCATATTCAAATTGTCAGACATTCACAACAGTTTGTCTGATTTGTCAGATTTTGGTTAGTGCTCTAGTTTTTCCGGAGGATATAAATCGCCATCATGGGCTTCACCAACAATGGCAACAAAACACAGAAATTGTGTCAAGACTCGTTTTCATCATGATTCTATGCAATGTAAGTCACAGTAAATTTAGATGGATCAATTTGATTTTCCAAGCATATTCCACAGCTATGGAAAGTTATGGCAGGCAATATAATAAAATTAATGCATCGTCCTGTAATTCTAATCTTCCTTTAAAAACCTTATCACTAATTATTTTGAGGATTAAGGGAAAGGCCATATAACAAGTCATATGATTTGTATTCACAAACTTTATATTCTATACAAACTTAACAGTCAAAACGATATATGTTCTTAGATTAAAACACTTATATGGTGGTGTAACTAAATACTTATGGATATTTAACTAACTCCTTATCTTATATATACTTTTGATTTACAACTCCTTTTCAAAAATGTGAAATGATTGATGAGAAACAGGTTTGGAAAAGGCTTAAGAATGGTTCACAGTATATGTTTAGTTAGAGTAATTTAATTGTTGTAAGGTCCTCCAAAGCAGAGTTAAATTCAAAACGGTGTATACTGCAGGTGCAACTTACTGCCTGTTTTCTTTACAACCATTAGCCCCTACCCTACACTACTATTATGAATAAAAAACAACTTAAGTAGGTAACTTACTCATGGTAAAACTTGGGTCCCTGATGTTATTTTTCAATTTTAGAGATCCCTAAAGCACAGAAAAGCAAAAGGTTTGTTTGAATTGTTTTATGCGTATTAACCCAAATGTGAGTCCATAGGCATCATAATAAGCAAGATCTTTTTTAATAAGTTTGTTAAAATCAGATGAAACAGACAATTTTGGGGATTTCTTTCAGAATTCTAATTTTCTGGAAACAACAAACCCACAAAGCCATTGAACTAATGTGTTAAGAGTTAAAGGAGGGTAAAGGGTTTATTGGGATAATTATCTGTTTCTTACTTCTGTTATTTCAGCTAATGAAAATAAAAAACATCTTTCACAATGAACTTGTTTGGATAAACAAACATTAACCAAGCCAGCTAGACATTTACTTAATTAACAGGTTTTCTGTAACAGGGTAACATATGTACAAAAAAAAGCAAAACAGGACTGGTTTGGTCTATTTCATATTCTTAGACAACTTTACGCTAACAATAGAAAAGATAGGCACCTAAATCTACTACCATTAAATTTTAAGTTCAGCTACGTAGGCACCTCGTGGCTACTTAAACAACTCTTACCGGAGGAGTGACAGATAACTGCATGGTAGTGGATCATGTGATTTGACTTGTTTCACATTACAGTACTGTTGAGATACTGTTTTTGAGTTCTGCAGAATTGCTGTGTTTTAGATTGTTAGATATAAGCCGACCACTTACTGCGCTAAAAACACAATTTTGTTTTTAAATAAATTTCGTTGTTAAATATACAAAAGTTTTAACAACGTTAACACCCGTGAGACTATATAAAACGAAAAACTACAGTTCAGTTCCCACACCATTTTTAATTCACTCATCAATAACTCCGTCCATCCTACAACAGCTGATCCTTGCCCAATATCTCTTTCTCTCTCACACAACTGATAAGCATAAGCTGGTCTAGTCTGTCCCTTGCTACCTGTGCGGTCGGTCATCTTTGTTAGAACAGGCCTGTTTTTTAAATGTTTAATTGTTTTATGTATTTATTCGTGTCCGTACTGTGTTTATCTTCTGACGATGTTAACAACTGATCAACTCTACACTATGTACCTGGAGCTGACGATGGTGTTTTAACACCGAAACATGTCCTGAATAGATATATTTTATTGAGCTGTGACGGGAATTACGTAAGTAATTTGGTCTTACATTATATCCAACAGCTCAGGGGCTACACACATGGATTTAAACAATTTTGTTAATGTGAACATCTTTTAGAGCTACAAACGTTGTAAAAAAGTTCCATTTAAAGTTCTTTATGAAATAAAATACTGTCCAATAAGTAGCAAAGCTGCTTTATACAGTACACTCCCGATTATCTGAAGATTAATCCAGGTTATCCAAGGTCGTTACAGGGCTGAATATATATATATTTTTTTATATTTTTGGAAACGGTAATTACTTTAATGTAGTATTTTTCTGTGTCAAGAGTTGGAATAGCAGGTAATTTGGGATTTATTTAAATGAATGCTTGAAATAACCATTAAGTATAATTTTAACGTAAGAATGATCTGCAATTACCTATCAAATCAAAACTTCACAGTACTAGGTTGGTCTCCAACCACAGCCACCTCTAATACAAGGCTGCGACGTTCGAACTGGCAACGCCGCAATCACACTCCTTCTGGGTCTGTCTTCACACGCGGTAGGCTATAACCTAAATGAGAGTTTTGCTGTTTTCACTGCTCTATAGAATGAATTAAAGATTTTTTAGTGGCATATAATAGTGACTTTTGTACTAAAATACAAACATAATGTTTGTTTGCTTGTAGGCCTGGGCTATTTATCGTATTGTACTAATAATTGCAATGAATGTGAAAATGTCTTGTAAAACTTCCAATTACAAATGAAAGAGTAATATAAAATCTTGTATTGTTTAAATAAAATTATTTTCAATTTTAAATATTCATATTATTGTTTTAGCCTACCTGACAAACCATAAGTAAATATTATGACAACATTTTAAGTTTTCTTTTCTCGTTTGAAGGCCTCTTTGAATAATTATTTAGCCATTGTACGTTTGCCATTGTGGAAACAATCTCAGAAGCTAGGCCTTCATATGGCTTTCCACATTCATTATAATGTGCAAAATGACGATAATAATACACGTCAATTTAATATTATTTTTTATTTATTTATTATGTGCTAATATACAGCCTTAATTGTTGTAAAATGAAGTAAAATCCCCAACTTCGTTTTCTTGTGCTAGTCGATCTTCTTAATCCTGTTGACTCTTCTTTATCCTGTTACCTTCCTCTTGTCTTCTTTCTTGAGGAGTCTTTCTCTTTGTCGTTTTTCGAGTATCAAGATACAAAGGTAATTTGGGAAAAAGTCTAGGTACGGCATTCTCACCTAAAACTGGCTTCTCGCGTCTATATTCACATCAATCACCTTATTCTTGTATTTTACCACAAAACTAAGGTCATCTTCGTGAAAATGTTTCACGCAGACACGAGAATTTTTTGAAGGTGACCAATCTGACCGAGGAAAAGCACGAATCCACGGTTGCTTACGCACCGGATCACTTGGAATCTTAAAAACTGTGTGTAACCTTCAGTTTTTTTAAATCAAGCTTTCGTAATTACCCTTGCACCCAGGCACAACACATATATCTGGCATGATGCAGTAGCAATTTCAATGTCATTACTAATGATTAAGGGTAATATAAGTACGAATAAGTACGTCGGTACGCGATTCCTCCAGTCACTGTAATGGTAAGACGACCGCGCACCAAGACACAGATGTTGTTAAAACATATTTTACTAGTATTAGACTTCTTAATGTGGTCCCGTGACCTGCGTGGTATTTTAGATTCTCAGTCCCAACAACCTCGGTTTAATTGGAAGTGTACTGTATGCTTGATTTAAAAGTGGAGATGCGTAAAAAAGTGTCACAAATTGAAATCACTCTTTTCATTTAAACATTTTTTGCCCATCCGGAAAGGGTTAAGAGAGAATTGAAACGTTTGTGTTGTTTCTCACTAAAATAAAAGTAAAAGTACATTAACAGTAATTCTTGGCATGTTCTTGGTTTGGCCCAGAGAATCAGTTTTTACGAGCACCTCTCCTCTTCATAGCAGCCGTACATTGAGGGCAGTACCACTTGCCTTTGGGTGGATCAGTGATTCCAACACATGGGTAGTGAAACCACTCATAGGGACACTAGAATAACAAAAAGAATAGGTAATGCATAAAATTAATTATTTTAAGTTTTACATCCTTAGTTAAATTGTTCAACAAATTAATTTAATTGTATAGTAGAAATCAGTTAAGATTTATAGTTGTATAGGTTAAAAGAGTGCCTCGTAGTTCTGTTGAGGAAAGAATCTGTTTCTGACTTCATATTTGCATGGATTATAGCTGTACAATCAGAAATACTATGGTTCTAAAAATATGGATAAATGACTCCAAGATAAGATGATTTGGGGAGTTTCTAAAACATTAGAGGGATGCATAGTTATTGTAAAACAAAAACTAATCAATAACACAATAAAAAATACACCACTATACGTTTGTTTTTAAAACCCATAATTATTTTGGAGGGGAAGTAAGCATAGATATTGTACAACTATTAAATCCCCCCGGTGAAAAATAGAAAATTATGAATGGCATTCAATTTTAAAAATATGCATAAGTTATTATTTGTGTTATTGGAGGTTTTAACTTTAAACTTAATTAAAAATCCAAACAAAATTTTAAAAACTTCAGAATGAGCTATACAGTTTGAAATTGGAGATTCACTGTTAAATTTTGAAACAACAAGAACTACATGATAAATGGAACAAACTACTTGCTAATGGAAGAAAAATCTACATTTATAACTTTAGAAATTGTAGAAAAATTTCTTAAGAAATTGTAAAATAAAAACTGTAAAAAAATTGTAAAGAAATTATGCTTTATCTTTAAAACATAGGACTTAATTTATAAATATTTCTCAGTGAAATTTGTCACAAAATAATTTAAAACACATTCCAAAAACCACTCCAAATAGCCCTCACTATTTATGGTTAGGTTCTGGGCAATTTTGCATAAAATCAAACTTAAATATAGTAAGTTTATGTTCGTAAAAACAATCAAATTAACTTCCAGTTAACTAATCACTTTGTTTATTTATTTAAATGCAACTGATATAACCACACAATTTTATTGGAGTTACAAGAGGTAGTGTAGTCGATTATTCAGGGGCTGGAGTCTACAAATAAATAGTGGTCGCTTTAATTGCCTTCTTGTTGGAGCGTACATCTACTATCAATAGCAAGGACTAACTGTAAAGATAAAGTTGTGGTACCGTTTGATTGTCGCAAGCCACCATCCCTCCAAAAGCAACTTCATTGCAGATACAGTATCTGGGCTCGTTGGGGTCGTACGAGAGGTCCGCTGAGGCTTCAAGCTGCGGAGGTTCCTCAGGACTCGGCACCAGGACTGGTAAAGCAGGGCTGCTGCTGCTACTGCTCACGTTTGCTTTCCTGTGGTCATTGAATATGATAGGTTAGGAATGGCTTGGAAGTTACTTTGGACGCTGTACAAAGAGCGCAGCATTTGGATTTGGTTTGGTGAATCAACTGCTCAGTCAGTGACTTGACAAATCATAACTCAACAGTCTGAGGCCTATGTGGATGGGCAAATGTATTTCTTTTAGGAGTCTGCGGCGCACCGCAAAAGTCGGTACAGTATGGTTCTGGCCTAATTACCGCTATCGATTCGGTATAGCATTTTACTCGGTACAAATTCGGTTCAGCCTATAATAATAAATTTCTTTCAATTTACATAGCCGGCAGTTGGTTCAGAGCACTTAAGGTTTATTAGATGCTTGTTTACGATTTTCATAATTTATTACTTGGGTAATGATGCAATAAACAACTCATTAGCAGTCCCGGATCTATTATTATTTTATCAATACAATAATTGTTGTACTCAAGGTCAAATCAAGGAATTCCAAGAACTCGTGAGTTTTATCACTTTTATTCCTTTGGTACTTCCATTTTTTATTACTAGCGTTATAATAGCTGTTTAAATTTCACCTCTCTACCTTGGTCAGTATTTTTGTTAACATTCAATTTGCCGCTGGCCATTTCTACTGCCATAAAACTCCTTATGGTTTCATATTAAACTATACAGTCTTATTTTAAAAGTTAAAATATTGCTTATGGATATTTTATCATTCAATTGACAAAACCACAAGCGTTGTTGTTTGTATACAATTTTTTTCCGTAATTCAATTTAAGCCTACTTGGTCTCAAATCATGTCATTGCATATTCTGTATCTTTGTTATTCTTGGCTGTTGAAATTTAAATGTTTTTGTTTCCTATATTTTTTATTGTGATGTAGGTACTTTATGCATTCAAAATCTTATGAACTAAAATGATGATAATCATTTTGCGACCTTCATCGCTAATATCATTGTTTGTTACTCACTTTTTATAGGCCCTCCTAAATAATTTGGTTCAGGCCTTCGTCTTTTGATTCTTTGGAAGAGCTTTAAAATATAAAGAATAACCCATGTTAACCGAATTCGGGTTAACCGAAACCCGGGTTAACCGAAATGGTTCTATAAAATAATATAGGGCGTAGAATGCTTTAATAACTTCAGTTGTCTGGTGTAAAGTATTTTCTATCCCATTGTAACATTTTTGAAACAATGAATTATATAGACATTCTCTTAAATTCATTTTACCTACACACTGTGGTGATACATGGCTATTTTTAGCATATGACGGGTTAACTGAAAAATTGGTTATCCGAAACGGCTCTCCCCCCTTTATTTCAGTTAACCGGGGTTCTACTGTACTAAGAAAATTGAATTGAGCTTGCGATAAACTTATGATTGATATGAGTTGATGTTAACTTTGAAACCGAAAAGACAATAATCTTACTCTGTGCAAATCCAATTTTGAGTTTCAGAAAAAGCTTGAGAGTTGTACACATCTTATAATTAGTTTTAAAGCTGATAAGAAAGATGCTCTTTGGCTTTACTTCATCATAACCTCTAATATTTCATTGTTGTCTGTTGAATGTGAACCGCTGGCAACTACACTGTCTTTGAATGCATTGATATGTTTTTTAAAGTAAAAAAAAAAAAAAACAACAACCAGTTTTTGTGTTGGTTGGAAATAATTTACCAGTTGTGTGAAATTATCTTCTCAAATTGTTGCTTCAACCTTTTGATTTGACCAAATTCTTAACCTAATTTTAAATCCACTTTATCACAGCTATGACTTATCTTAATAGTAAAATAGGTAAAGCCTGTTTATATGGTGTAAATTGTGTTTCTTTCTTGGCATAATCCTGTTAGGAGTAAATAATGTGGGATACTATCCATTTTCATAGTAATGTCAATGTATAGTAAAATTTAAAATAATGGTTTAAATAAAATTCTGAGAAGAAAACGGCAAAAATACTAGTAGGTGCGTACCGTACCGAGAACCGCCCTTAAACTTTTTGCACCGCAGACCCCTAACTTCTTTTTAAATTGCTCAATTCGCTTGTCATCCTTGCTGTCCGAGCAAACAAAAAAAAAAATAGATAAGGTAAGGCGTAAAAATTCCGTTAAATGCATAAGGAAGATTGAAGCACCGGGACAGGAAGAATTCCATACAATTCTCCCAGTCCACAGGGTGTTCAGCAAGTGTGTGTACAGTTGAATGGGCACAATTTACCAGGTTTAATATTTCAAGTTCCAGACTTTTCCTGATCAAATGTTGTTGGATATAGTATAGAAACATTTGATTTAAATAATCTATGGTTTATATTTTGTATTGTCTTTTCCAGCTGCTATGAAAATATGAACTTTTATAATTTTGACACATATGATTTTTGAATGAATTGTTATGTTGTGATTACAAGAAAATTGTTTGGTAGCATTTTACTATGATTGAGTAACTTTTCATTTGTGAATAATTAAATTATTTTCTGCTCATTATCTAGTCTATTTCTCTTTCCATTTTTGACTTTTAACATTTGGCGACCGTGACAGGACTGTATGAGTTCTTAACCAGATAGTCACTATTGAGATAATGGAAAGAAATAGGAAACTAAGAAAAACCTTCAGAACAGCATTTACCAGAATTTATAATGGGATAAATGAGGAGCTATGCAAAGATGAGCAAGACCTACACAATATACAGGGTAAATTGAGTTCTCTGGAAGGTAAGATAGAAGAACTAAAAACTTTAGATAGGGAAATTTTAGATTTCTTGCTTGATTCTGAAGCAGATGAAGAAGAGTTAAATGAAGAAGTTAGGCTAGCAGATGAATATGTAGAGAAGTTTAATCGAATTAGTTTAGCTGTACAGAGTAGATTGATTAGGTCTAGGGCCACTTCACCTAATTCCAATGGGTCTGTAATGAGTAAATCTACTGCTGTTAGGACTAAGCTGAGGCTACCTACTATTGAATTCACAAAGTTTAGCGGGGATTTGAAGGATTGGCTACCTTTTTGGGCACAATTCAAAAGAATAGATGATGACGAGAATATTGACGATATTGATAAATATCATTATCTTGTGCAGGCTACTTTAGCTAATTCTAGGGCTCGTCAGCTGGTTGAAAGCTATCCTGCTACCGCTGAGAACTATTCAAAAGCTTTGCAAAGTCTTAAAAGTTGTTTTGGTAGAGATGACCTTCTCATAGAAGTGTATGTTAGAGAGCTTTTGAAGTTAGTTCTGAGTAATTTAAACAGTAAGGTAGAAGTTTCTTGCATTTACGATAAACTGGAAACCCAACTAAGAGCATTGGAGACATTAGGAGTAACAACTGACAAATGTTCTGCTATGTTATATCCTCTTATAGAGTCTTGTTTGCCCGAGGAACTGTTGAGAGCTTGGCAGCGTCACTCTGGCTATGAAGTTGATGCTGAACTTAAGGATAGACTTGATGGTTTGATGAAGTTTCTGCAAAAGGAGGTTGCTAACGAGGAAAGGATTACTCTAGCCGCATCTGGTTTTGAAAATAGTAAGCGACCTAACCTACAGCCTAAAGTAAGTAAATCTACTGTATTTCGACCTAAGCCTAGTTACGCCAGACATACTGAAATGATGCCGACAGCTGCTGGTTTAGTTAACCCAACGAAGTCTGATAAGTTAAATACTAAAGACGTTAAATGTATGTTTTGTGGTTCTAACCACTTAGCTGAAAACTGTAAAGACAGTAAATTGACAGTAGATGAGAAGGTGAAAATCGTTGGAAAAAATGGTTGTTGCTTTACTTGCTTGAAGTATGGTCATAGGAGTGCGCAATGTAAAGTTAGAGTAAAATGTCCCAACTGTGGAAGGAGGCACACTGCTGTTATGTGTAGGGCATCTGCTGCAGAAGGAAGTTCATTGAGTGAACAACCAGTCAAAGAAAGTTCTCTAGCAAACAATGTTCACACAGAAGTGTTTTTACAAACCTTTTTAGTAAAAATTAGAAACCAAAATCGAGAGCGAACAGCACGTGCTTTAATAGATACAGGATCACAAAGGTCTTATATTTTGAAAAATACAGCAAAGGAATTTGGCTACGACATAGTCAGAAAGGAGAAGCTAGCTCATGCTTTATTTGGTGGCACTAGTACTGAAACAATTGAACATGCGTGTTATAAGGTTAGACTAAGTGACTTAAATAACAGTTATGCCTGCAATTTTGACGTTCTTGATCAAGATATAATTTGTAACGATGTTACAACAGTTAAGCCTGGTCCTTGGTCCATTGAGCTTGGAACACTGGGAATTAAAGTAACAGATGGAGACGGACCTATTGAAGTTCTGATAGGTGCAGACGTTGCCGGGAAACTTTACACTGAGAAACGATATCTGCTTTCCAACGGGTTAGTTGCGATGCACACTTTGTTGGGTTGGACTTTAATGGGAAGAACTACAGTTGAAGGGAATGACAGGTCCAGTTCTATGGCAGTAACGTCTTTATTGTCCCCTATTGATAATAAATCCATTTCAGATTTGTGGAGTTTGGATGTTTTAGGAATCAAGGATCCAGTGATGGTAAAGAGTGAATCTTCAGTTAAAAGTAGAACAATGGAACATTTTGTAGAATCTGTTTCAGTGGAAAATGATGGCAGATATCAGGTCAAATTGCCATGGGTTGATGATCACCCGCCGTTACCTACTAATTTGAAAGTAGCACAGAAGAGACTCAGTAATCTTACAAATAAACTTAATTCTAGTGGATATCGTAGTTCATATCAACAGGTGTTGTCTGACTGGGAGGAATTAGGTATCATAGAGAAGGTTAACGATGCCGATTTGGAAATTGGTCACTACCTACCGCATCGACATGTGATAAAAGAAAACAGTCTTACCACGAAATTGAGACCTGTATTTGATGCATCCGCTAAAGAAAAGAATCAGCCCTCGTTGAACGATTGTCTAGAAAAAGGGGACAATCTAATTGAATTGATTCCGTCCATATTAAATCGTTTTAGACTACACAGATATGGAGTTGTTGCTGACATCGAGAAGGCTTTTCTTCAGATTGGTGTACATACGGATGATAGAGATTTTCTTCGTTTTTTGTGGATTAATGAAGATGGTCAATTGGTTGTTTACAGACACGCTAGAGTGGTCTTTGGAGTTACCTGTAGTCCATTTATGCTAAGTGCAGTAATAAAACTTCATTTAGAAAAAACATTAGACTTGATAGATTCTGGATCATTAAACTACTCAAGAAAAGTAGTAGAGACGCTGGCGAGAAGTTTCTATGTAGATAATTGTATGGCAAGTTTTGATGACTTTTCAGATTTGAATCAATTTGTAGATCAAGCGACTTCTGTAATGAAAGATGCTAGATTCTGTCTTCGGAGTTGGGAGTACACAGAAATTCAGAGTTTCAAAAATGATTCTACCTTGACACCTATCTTAGGTTTAAATTGGAACAAAAATACTGACATGATTGAGTTGAATTTTGAAAACATTGAGTTTAAAGAGCCTGAAATAGTCACAAAGAGATCTATTTTGTCTTTTGCTCACAAGTTGTTTGACCCCATAGGTATAACTTGTCCTGCTACACTCTTGCCTAAGATATTGCTGCAGAAAACGTGGGAAAGTAAAATTGGATGGGATGACAAGGTTTCAGAAGAGATAAAACTTTTGTTTTTAGATTGGGCAAAGCAACTTGAGATTTTTTCAAATTTGAAAATTCCAAGATATTTTGGAAATGAAATCGGAGGGAATATTTCTTGGACAGTTCACTGTTTTTGTGATGCAAGCCAGGACGCTTATGCGGCCGCGGTTTTCCTGAGGGGTGAATCTAATGGACTTGTCACAGTTCAATTAGTTCAAGCGAAGAGTAGAGTTACACCTGTCAAGAAGATGACTATTCCTCGGCTGGAGTTACTGGCGGCTACCATTGGCACTCGTCTAACTAACAACGTCTTAAAGAGTTTGGGATTAGAAAATGTCAAAACATTTTATTGGACCGACTCAACCACCGTTTTGTCATGGATTCGTCGAGAAGATTACTGGGGAGTGTTTGTTTGGAACCGAGTAAAGGAAATAAGATCCCTTAGTAACATTGAATCTTGGAATCATGTTCCAGGCCATATGAATCCAGCTGATTTGCCGTCACGTGGATGTTCTCCTAAGCAGCTAGTAGAGTCGAAATGGTGGGAGGGACCACAATGGCTAAGAAACTCATCAAACTTGTGGCCTAACCAAAACTTCAGTGATGATTGTGATGAGAAAGAAGTAAATTCTGAACTTAGGAAGATCAAATCAACTACAAAGATTCTGATTAATTCAAAACCTGAACCAGATTGTTGGTATTACAGATATTTCTCCAGATTTGATAAAATCGTCAGATTGGGAGGCTGGTGGGAAAGACTCATAAGACTATTGAAACAGCTTCTACGCAGAGTCTTAGGAAGAGCTAGTTTGACTTATGAAGAATTTTTGACCATTTTGTGCAGTTGTGAATCTGTCATAAATAGTAGACCCTTGACTTACATTTCAGAAGACAGCCATGACATGGAAGTTTTGACGCCAGCTATGTTTTTGAATGGTACGAAGGAGTATGGAGTTATTGATTTGGACCAGATCAACTACACAAATTTGTCTCGTCGTTGGAACTTTAAATTAAAATTAAAAGAAGATCTTGAAAAAAGATTTAGAAGCGAATATTTAAGTCAATTGGTGTTGCATTCGAAGAAGAAGAAATCTCGTCAAGTGCAAGTTGGAGAAATCGTTTTACTTGGAAGCGACAATACCAAACGGATGGACTGGCCTTTGGCGAAGATTGAGAAGATACTTCCTGGAAAAGATGGCAACATACGTCTTGTGGAAATGAAAACATCAGAAAGGAACAGTGCTGAGACCCATACAACATGTGTTTCCACTTGAATTGGTCCAGCAGAAAGACAATCAAGATGGTAATGAAACATTCGAAATGGAAGATGAACAAGTAGCTGAAGGTGTTGGTCGTGAACATGATCAACCTGTTTACACACAAAGAGGAAGAAAAATTATAACCCCACGAAGATACCTGAAGCGATAATTAATATTTTGACTTTACAAGTCAAAAGGTGGGAGAATGTTGGATATAGTATAGAAACATTTGATTTAAATAATCTATGGTTTATATTTTGTATTGTCTTTTCCAGCTGCTATGAAAATATGAACTTTTATAATTTTGACACATATGATTTTTGAATGAATTGTTATGTTGTGATTACAAGAAAATTGTTTGGTAGCATTTTACTATGATTGAGTAACTTTTCATTTGTGAATAATTAAATTATTTTCTGCTCATTATCTAGTCTATTTCTCTTTCCATTTTTGACTTTTAACAAATGTCATAGTCCAACAACAAAACACTGTATGGACTCAACTTATTTCTATTATAATTGCAATTGGGATGAAAAGAAGAAAATAGTTACGCTGCTGATGTTTCCTTATAGCTAAAACCTCAGATAACATATAGGCAATGCCAGCACTCTCAAAAACATCAGTTCCACCCAAGTATAATTTCTTTTGTTATGTCTACGCCAGTAGCATTCTGTATGAAAGAACCACAACCACTTTTAAGGGAAAGCAATGTTTAAAGGGAGGTTTAATGGGTTAAATGGATGGCGATTGAACCAGTCCGTCCCTCTTACACTGAAGTCAGAGACACCAACTTAGCAACACACCCAAGAAAAAGAGTAAATGTTTTCTTCATGAATAATACAAACCCAATTCAAAATTATCGGATGGATTCAATACACATGATACTTACTGTTTTTTGTTCTTCTTGCTTGTGTCTTGAATGGCGGCAATGGCAGTTTGAGCTGCACCAGCTAGTTCCTTGCTTATACTGACAGAATTAATGGCTTCGTACGAAGCTTTCAAGCTGGCAGTCCTTCGCCCCTGTTGCATCTACAACCCAACAAAAATATTTAGCCACAAATATTGTTCGTGGTTTTTCAATTTCAAAAAGAGATGTGACTAAAAATATTATTAGTATTATTAATAGTATTATTAATATTATTATTAATACAATTATTTTATAAATAGGTAGCGTACATTTTACAAGCTATCAATGGACTTTACCATTATTGTTAAGGTATACCGAATCATTTCCTAAAACACAATTTGTTAGGATAATGTTTGCGCTTGATTTTTTTCATATCTAGGTATGCTCCCATTTGACCCTAATATATATTGAAACTGCACAAGTGCTCTGATTTGAAAGTTCATTCTACTGAATCTGCGGCCCACACAAATGTTACGACACACCCTCGGTGCAAATCTGGGGCCATTTTACTCAAAGTAATTAAAAACGACAGAGTGTGTGATGGGTCTTAACATGTAGGAGTTAACTTATTTTGTGTTAATCTCATTACATTTTAGTTTATCTAATTATATCAGTCATAATTTTTGTTTTATTTCAGATATTATTGTAAGTTTTTTTTGACATAGTTTTGTATGTTTTAATACTGGCAAAACTTTAAAGTCTTAATCATTAAAGTTGAACTCAGATCTAAGTAGGCCTTACGGATAACTTTCCCAGCTGATAGCTGATGTAAGTGAAATAAAATCAATTGACATAGAATTTGTATTAAAAAAATGTTTGGATCCTTTGTTCCTGAAAAATGAAGACATTAGGTTTAATCTCCAGTACTATTCTAAAATAGTGAATTACCTTAATGGCTCTACCCGTCCTAACCATTTGTTTACTTTTGGGTCTAATCAGACTACAGTAGAACTCTAAACATCTGGATTAGTTTGGACCAGATCCCAACCTGATGATCATAAAGCCGGACAGTTTGGATATTTCTAGACAAGGTTATTTAAAAAGATCAGAGAGTACCAAATTTAATAATATACATTTTGAAATCACAGTAAAAATAAACAACAAAAAAACTGCCTAATACTAAGATTACCTAATAACTAATATTACCTGCTGAGTGACAGCCACACTGAACACAGCAGTCAACAACAACAACAAACCAAATCTCATGAACACCAGTCACTGACGGGATAAACAAATTACTTAATTCCCTGCCGATCGATAACACTACAATAGACTCAACGCGATGGACACAATTGGCACACATTAAAATATGAAACAGATTATTGCAAAGTTCACAAATCTATAATACATTTTTCTGGTTGATTTTTAAGTTTTATTCTTCTCTTTGAGGTTATTTGAATAGTTAGCGATCCAGATGATTCGAGGAAGCATAACTCGGGTTCTACTGTATTCTAGTTATCCTTTTGCTAACCTAGTAATATTACCTGCTGTGTGGCTGCTATGGCCTGGGAAGCAGCTGCTGCTATAGCAGTGCCCCCCGCTCCCATGTGTCCGAGGCTGTAGTTCACCACGGGTAGAGGAGTAGCAGGGGGAGTAGAGCTCTGAGGCAGTATCCGCACCTCAGGCAATGTCGCCACAACTCGCTTGTGTTCTGCGGTTGAATCTTTGCGCTTATCTGTGCCTAGAAAACGTATCAATTGAACAATCTGATAGAGATTAGGGATGTCTTTTCACCAAAAATATCAAAAGATTTTTCAGAAAGAAATTAAATTTGAGATTTTTACTGACAGTAAGAGGTAGGACAGTCTCCCAAATTCTAATTCCAAAGAGTTATTGTCACAAGAATAGATGTGTTTGAGTCTGAGATTGTTGATCGAGCTGAGCTTTTTTTATACAAGGTGGGAAAAAAGACCCGGGACGGTTAAAAATTTCAAAAGATAATACAGTTAAAGCTGAAAAACTGGGCTCAAAGGTACTGGGCACTAAAATAATTTTACCTACAATGGTTTTTAAACTGGCCGTTTCGGTTCAGTTCTTAGCATTTGAAAGGTTCACTTAACAGCATTGTTAACTTACTTAACAGCATTGTTTTACTTAACAACATGAGTAACGGACCAATGAGGTTCAAGGATTGAGAGAATATAAGTAAAATTGTAATGCTTTGAACTTCAAATAATCAGTTGATAAGACCAATTTAATTGTTAATGAGTGGTGCAATTAGTGTTTGGTACAATGTTTCATTGCACCACTGTCAGTGGCAATGAGAGGTTATAAAGGAAAACATAAACTCTCTTAGAAGTTATGAGTAGTGATTGTTAGTAATTAAAAAACGGTCGTAGGTAAAGTAGTGTAAGGAACTCGAGTAAATAGTCTAAACGACACTTGTAGAAGTTTTTAAATGTCTACTCGTGTCATTAACACTATCTTTCACGCGATTGTTGCGTAAACTACTATTAACACGTAACTCAGTGATACGTCACCTCCTCAGGGAGATAGCTCCGCTAGGAGTCAAAAGAAAATCTTAAATGTGAGCATAGGTTGTTAAATGCACATAAAATTACAGGTTTTTGTTAGTAAAATAAAATGAAGCCAACCCATACTCAAAGGGGCAATCGAGTAAAAAAATTACAGCTGTTCAAAGATTACTTGAATTTGCGATTTTGAATCTTGACAGATATGTTATGTGATCCCAATAGTAAAAGCTCGGCTGAAGCTCGATTTTGTCATATGGTGCTTGATCACTTAAGCTTTTAGGTTGGGCTAAGTTCGGCTGGAACATCCAGCCGCTTACACACCTCAAATTTGTTATACTTTTAGTGAAGCTATTACCGAAGGTCTCATTGCAAGACCTGGACCCAGGACCGATTTACTTTTTCGTTTTGATGTCCCCAGTGGCCAAAAACACAATTTGTTCAAATTCATATATATTATAGTTAGCATGATAACTAGAGTAAAAATTATCCGATTTTGATTAAATTTAGTATAAACGAGTAAACCTACGCTTATTTGAATGAGTTTGCGGACTAGTATGATCAGACTATGGGAGTGGGGAGTTTTAAGGAGTAAAAATGGGTTTTTTTTATATTTGATTCTCAGACATAGAAATTCCCAATTTCTCTCTAAACCACTTTGAAAACCTTAAAATGACAAATAATTTAGTATCCAGAAGTATGTTTGTATGGTTATTGGTTACAGAGAATATTCAAAAATTGTAAATTTATAAGTACCACGTGATTCTTATGGCGAATTAGTAAACTATTGTAGTTTGCATGTTTATGAATATATTTGTCCAAACTTGTCAAATTTAATTATTTTGTACTAAGCGATGAACATTTTACTAAATAAACCCACACCTCCCTGTAGCAGCAAACCTAAATAATCGTTAAAACCAATGTAATACTGTTTAAGGAAATATTTTAATGAAAATCAAATCAGGCAGATGGAAACTCGCTTGGTCTGCAGATTTTCTGTGGAAGGAGTATTTATTTTTTAGTTGTAGGCAATGTGTCATAATTACATGTTTAATTACTATTTTATCCTTACCACTCGACATGCAAGACTTGTGTGAGGTGAAGGAGTATCGATTCTCTTTTTGGCAGCTGTTACTGGGAGGAAGATCCAGTTCTTGTGAACCTGTGGAGAAACAATATACAGTTTAATTTTGTTAATAACGATTATAATTTATATAGGCTACGGTAAACATCCTCTTAATCGGAAACCTCGGGATCAAAATCTCGAGTGGAAAAAAATTTGACAAGTTAAACTGAGGTGCACTTACATTTGTTAAAACTGTTTATAATCTACTCTAATTTACACCGATGTAGCTAGGTGCAGCTTCTGAAAATTAAAGTGGGGACAAGACCCAGCTCAGTATCTTGACTGTGGGGCTAATAACCGATGAGTCATGTAGTGAACGATTGCCATTTACAGACAATTAAGATTATGGACAGCCTAACCCCAAAACCAGATGAAGCAGTGTTAACTTGGGTTGGATAAAAAGGTTTGGCTTTGTAGCAATAACCTCAATATATTTAGACAAAATGTCTCTTCCAGTCAAGTTAAACGTTTAGTTTGTGATCTTCATTTAAAGCAAAGATAATCAGTGGTTAAAGTTACTCGTTCTGCCAAAACACAATTGGGTAAAGTTATCCTTTTTTTATATAATCATTAATCGTGACAGCAATTAATATGCTGAAAATTATACTGACTGACTAAACAAAATCAACACTTTAACATAAATAAAATTAGGAATAGTGAACAATTAACTAAAAATGGTATTCCTTACGTTTTTCCAAAATCTCAGTAATGCCCATGTTATCGGCTTCAAGTTCCATTTTGAACTTGTGAGTTTCTTGTTCCAGTCGGCGTAAATACCGGGACACCAAGTCGTGCATGTGATTTGCCAGTTGAACTTTTTCATCTAAAATCACAAGTATTCCCAGGTTTAATAAACACTAAAACCATCTTTTTAATAGTTTTGCTATTTGCTTATTTATTTTTAAACATCTTAAAATTTTTCATTTACTCTATTTAGTTGGAGGAAATATAATAAAATGACCAGCATTGGAGTTTATTTTAAAAGGGAGATTACTGCTTGCTGACCTGAGAAAGTTATTGTTCGGAATTTTGGTTGCACAAAAAAGGTCACATAACATCAGAAGCATAATTCATCTTTGTGTGGGAGTTCCTGCGAAAGTAGATACACAAGGATAAAGTCAGTAAGAAGTTATTTGTTTAACAAAGTAGGTACAAAATAATTTTAGCACTTTAGCAGTAACATTATATTTGGTCAAATTCATAATGAAGTTTGTTAGCATATTTTTGAGGTAAACCTCCTACCTTTGCATTAGTCAATAAACCTTAGTCTTTAACAATGGTGATTCAACACAAAGTCAAGAACATGATAACAAACAACACTTTAAAACACGTTCACAGATTTTTCTCATCAGTCAAAACTCACACAACTTTTAATACTGGATGAAATATTTATCATTTATGTGGAAACAATACCTTTCTAGTCATTAAATGATAGTGCACCATTAAAACATTTACTAGATAAGTTCATCTACGCTATTGGCAATGATAATCAATTGTTACGCACCGTATATTTTTCTAGATTAATTTATCTAATTTATTTTGACATGTTCTTTACCAGCACTGGAACTTGGGACATGTTTTTGGTGTAATATGACCTATTTTATATATACTGGTTTAAAGTGGAATGAACATTACGGCCTTGATTATGAGGTCAGAGCTGTTTATTTATTTGTCATCAAAACATCTACACTTTAATAATGGCGAATATATGAAGATTTTAAAAGTTAACTTTCCTTTGCACATATATGTTAACTCTTCAAGAGTAAAAGTGCTGAAAAAACATTGCTGAACCTTTATAGTACAGGATGGTTAAAGGGGGTTTTGTGATTTTGTTTAAATTACCTAACATTTATTTCCAATTAATCTGTAATAAAACAAAACTAAGCCATGGGTTATGAAACAGTTTTAGTAATAATAAGTTTTATGACGTAAGCTATAGCCTGGTATATCATTTGGAAATACATCGAAGGAGGATATTGTGAAGACAATTGGATGTATTGTTTTATTATTTGATGGTATATTGTCCTTAAACCAACATGTTATAAACAACGGTCCTTTTAAAACATTTTCTTAAAGGTTTCACTTTTATTTATTGGTAATTGTTTTACTGATAAATTAGATAAAAACTAATTAGACTTGAGCGATAGTTGGTGACATATTTCCCGCTATAACTACGGAATAGCGTATAACGGGAGATCCATAAAAACTGCTAACATTTTGCTTTGTGACAGCTCAGCTAATTCATGGATTAGAGAGATGATATTTGTGTTGTTTGGTTCTTTAATTAATAACATTTTTTGTAATTACAGTAGAGTCCCGCAAACTCGCCGTAATGTGGACTGGAGGGGTGCCGAGTTTGTGAAATGCCGTGTTAACAGGAACTAGGGTTAAAAATAAGAAAAATACAATTTTTAAGCTTTTTAACCGCCTTTCTTATTTATGTTTATAGTACAAGTCAGTATTAAGTCATCAGATATAGTACAACAAATCCTTGGTATGAGTTGCAAATTATTTGGCTTGAGTCCATTTTTAACTCGGACTCAAAAAAATCACTAATTTTCTGAGCCAAGTGATGGCCGAGTTATCCAGACTGCCGGGTTATCGAGAGCCGAGTTTGCGGGACTCTACTGTATAAGTTGTTTAAACTATTCAACTTTTCTAATGGAAGTGGCATAAAAAATAAATTATGTGTGATATCTAAGCAACGTTTGTAATAGTTTGGGGTTTCGTTGTGAAAACCTTGCTCTTCAAGTAGCCCCACAACCATAAATCAAAGGCGTTAAGCATGGGTCACACTAGGCTGGCATCAGGGGCGAATTGAAAGAAGCCGCTACTGTCAGCTTAGTGTGACCGCAAAATTCCCAGCTGGCACCGCCAGCCGGTGAGTATTTGTCAGCGGCTGGCGAAGTTGGACATGTTCAACTTTTGGTAGCAAGGCAGCGGCGACTAGAGGTCACGTGACCACTCTCACTCGCTGACGCCAGCGAGCAGCGTAGTCTGACCACCTCTAGAAGCGTGCCAGAGCTGACCAAAGATAATTTCCAACTTGGTTTAACACAAAAGGACAAAAGCAACCGTCTCAATTTTTTTATTAGAGGTTTAGCTAATTCTAGTAATTCCCGGAATGTATGTGGTGACATTCGTAAAACATTTTTGTATGTTTCTGATTCATCTTATAGTGCGTTTAAAAACGAGGTATTTTTAAAAAGTATTTTTATTTATAAATTATTTGTATCCAAGGCCTTGTCCACTAACGTCTCTTCTTGCGGGTGCGGTTAAGCATCTTATAATAAAATTATTTCTCTTTCACACACATCCTCAATATTAACTCCTGGTTTATGAGGACCCAAAAAAGGATGAAATGGCGACAAGAACTGAGCTTTAAACTAGGCGATTAAAAGTAGTATTTGTAGCATAGAAATTACTGAGCTTAGGTGGTCGGGGAAGCAGGTTATTGATTTCTTAAATTTATTCCAAAACTATACGTGCTTGTGGGACGTTTCTTTAAAGAAGTAATACAGTGATTTGTTGCAAAACCTCACAGCTGTTCCTTCTCACACATTGTTAATATCACGATCACCAGCGGCTGACAAGCAGCCTAGTGTGACCCGTGCAAAAGCCGCTGCTTGCTGATGATGGTGCCAGTTGCTGATCACCAGCGGCTGGTGAGCAGCCCAGTGTGACCCGTGCTTTAGGGATGGAGACCGGGCAGCTACAACTGGGTGATGGCGAGTTGACGATAACCGACGATAGTTCAACATTGATTGTATAGATTTCACTGAAAGCTAATCTAGGCTACCGGTACTGGATTTTGTGATATTTAATTTTAGAACACATTCTCAAGTTGTAAATAAATCTTACAGAATTAAAGTGACAACAAAACTTTTAATTCATGAATGCATAAGGTTACTTTAAATGAGCAATACTCTCAATACTGAATCCAATAGGAGTGTATTTAACTACAACCAAATAGTTTTCTCGGTTAACTCCAACAAAATAAAATTTCATTGGTTTAAAATGCCGTCAGTGAAAGTGAAATATTCTATAATTGTTGTTTATTGTTGACAGCTTTTTTTTTCTTACACCAGAGTGAAGCTTCCTTCCTATTAGGAAAGCTTTATTTTCTCACAAAAATCCATAAATAGGCCTAGTTATTTTTTGCTGCACATGAGAGGTAGAAAGTAACACGCTCGCGTTACACATTATATTTTTCCTACAGTTACTATAAAGCATATAAATAATTATTAGTCTTCCAAACACTAAACTGCACGTTTAGGTTAAAGGTTAAATCCAAGAGTTGAACGAAAATAGAATGGTAACACAAAACAATAGTTTAAGTCGTATTATCAAAGGCTGTGAAACACTGCACCAGATGATCGTAGTCGTAGTATCTTTAATTGTGACAAACTTATTTTCAATCGTAGACATATTATGTGCCTTATATAAGCACACTGTTTTGTATTGTTTGGTTGGAATAACGGAGTGCGGCAATAAATTCAGCAATTGGTAGCCTGCTTTGACAGGTAAATGTAAGAAAAATAATTTTCTCATTATCAACTAAGCTTAGTGTCTTAACAATCCAGGAACATTTTGACTCTTCTTCGTAATCGACCAATAATTAATTAAAAAGAAAAATTATTAACAAACCTGCATCCTCCAACGTTTTGTAATAATCTTTCCGTATTGCTTCATATTCCTGTTCCTTCTCTTGAGCCTCCATTTTCTTTGCATTGGAAAAAAATGTCTTTACACGTTTTTCCAAAGTATCCATAGTATCTGGAAGGGAAAGGACGGAGTGCATTAATAAATGAGTTTTTTTTAGTATATAACAAGTATATACCATGCAGTATGCATAACAGCTACATTACACCAATTTATGGAACATTAATTTGGCTGATTGTGGTGTATAAAAACCACAAGGTTGTTGTGTTGTTTACTGTTAGTGCTTAAAACAGGGCCATATTTCCGAATGGGTGGACTAGGTGCGCGCTTATGGTCTGGCGGACACGTTGCGGGCGTGGGCTGCCAGCTGCTGCGTACACGTAGTGTAGGCCTACCTCAAATCCTCCCCCAACTATCGTTCGTTACTACGCAGCGGCAGCGTGTATGACATCTGTAATGGAAATACTGATGTAAGCGAAGAAAAGCTGGTGATCGATCTCATCACTTATCAGATGTTGAATATAGCTTCTTTGATGAGCTTGTACACTTTAAATCCCATATCAAAAGTGTCAAGGCAAGACTTGAAAAATAAAGAAAACCCTAGCTAAGATGATCTTAAAATATAGCACAAAAACTGATATTAAACTCAAACTTAAAGCCAAATGTCCAAGTGAAAAACCTAACAAAATCACTCCACTAAGGATTTTGAAAGAAATTAGAGAAGAAGATCTTCATTCAGATTTTCCAAATTTATAAATAGCATTAAGGATCTTTCAAGCTCACAAAACTAAAAAAAAATTTCCAAAACTAACAATAACTAAACTGCTCACCTGAAAGATCATTTCCATGCCTTGAAAGGGCAACAAATTATTTAAGAAACCGATATTCTGAAAAAATACTTTGGTAACTAGCAGTCTTGAATATTGAAGGAGAACTGCTGAACTCCATGGACTTCAGTATGTTATTCTTCATAGTAGGATCTGTCATAGATATGCAGGGTGAATCACCCGTGCACATTCTTTAATGGGATATACAGCCGCTTGTGTAACTCACTGACCAGGTATACAAATTTTTACCCACTTCTAGAATAGCTAGGGATCTGAAATCTTTTGTGGGGTTCCGTCTCGGTCCCAACCACCCAGAAAAAAAAACATTTACAAATTAAAACCTCCCCAAAAATTTCCTTAAATTCAAATTTTTGGAGAAAAACAAGTTTTTTTAACGGCTATAGCTTGAAATCAACACTATTAGACGTTTAAAAAAAATCACACTCCTTCACCTTCAAAAATTTGTAAAATGTCTTGGATTTTCAACGTCTTTTTAATTTATAAAATCAAGTACTTTTCGGACATATATTTGTAGCCTACTTTTAATGATCCCAAAATTAAAGGAAAAGTGCCTCAAGTGACATTTTAAAATTTTAACATAATACACAAATTTTAAATGGCAGATTTTCAATAAAAAGGTAGTTTTTTAACACTTGTTGGGCACAACTGTTGTGCACGGGTGGTCTGATTCATCCTGTAAATGCTTATAACACTTTTCATTAAACACTTTTAGTCATATCCACTTACTTTTTTGTTTTGATTCATTCAGTTTTAAAATAAAACAGTTTTGTAAATAAAAGTATTTGTGATTGTATATCTGACTAAAAGTGTTCAATGAAAAGCGTTTTAAGAACCCTTGTATACAGACGTGTTTGTTTGCCGTTTTCGCGCCGCAAAACGATTATGACCCTTCTGATTGGATACAACAACAACATTGCATTCCATGTATCCTAAACAGAATCTCTTTTTGCATGAAAACGGCAAATCAACAAACAACTGTAAAAAGGGCTCAAAATGTTATTTGATTTGTTGATGCAACATGCAATTGCCGATTACTTTTCTACAAAATCAGCTGACATGACATGGCACGTATTGGGGTAATCTTAGTGAGGTCGGGGAGCGCGCTGACGAGTGGTGGGGGGAGGGGGGCGGCTAACTTCCCTGCCTAAAGGCGGCAGATAGTTAAATAGGTACATCCCTGGCTTAAAAATATAATATAAAAGCACAACAAATTAATTAAATTTGTATAATCTCTTACTTTGTACTTGAAGATCCATCTCCCTCATGTCGGTAAATCTATCACGAAGTTCTTGAGGCAAGTGTTCAATCACTATAAAAAAAAAAAATTCATTAAACCAGCAACTGTTGTTACCTAAATATCAGAATTATTACTAACAAATCACCGGCATTAAAAAATAACTTGACAATTTGTAATGCAGTGTGATATGACTGATATGTACGGTAATTTAACTTGAATGGCTTAAGATTTCTGGCATTGGAGCTCATAGGATTGAGGGAAAGTGGTTTTTTAAATACGGTTAATACTTTCATATCATTGAAACTTGAGTGGTTTTAGTCAGCCAGAGAACATTTTTCAAATTTAAGAATAATGACAGTTTACAGCCAATTAATCTATGATCTGATTCCGTGAAAAAAAAAATCAAAATGGTCTTTGTATGCTAGGTTTTAACCACAGATATGAAACTAGGAATAAGAATAATTTTTGTTTTAATAGACATAAGCTAACGTTTTAGGAGAAGAAGCCAACATTGTCAGGCATCAAATTTTATAATTCATTACCAGAAAACATAAAATGTATAACTGATTTTGGGTCCTTTATTAGTCATTTATTATTGTTAAACATTTGTACAGTTTTAATGAATTTTTTGGAAACACTCAGTGTATTGAGACAACTGCTTAATCCACGAAAGTGTATAGCAAAGACAAATTTGGAATGTACTATCTTTATATATGCCTATATGATAAAATCAAATCATTTTAAATCAAGCATTTTAAAGATTTATAAATTAGGTCTACAGTACTTACTTTCAAGATAGTCTTCCAAATAAAGCATTTTGGTTGGAGTTCTGAAACAAAAATTTTAAACTAAGTTATGAGGCAAAGTAATTGAAAACTTACTTGCCATAATTACTGCAGCTTCAACTCAAGTAGGCCTACGTAGGTCTTAGTCCAGGAGCTGAGGGGGTTTGAGCATGCATGAAAGTAGAACGCAATGTTATTGCTGATTATTTTAATACGGACTGTGGTGATCAAAATTACGTATGTCGCCCATTTCAAAAGTGGTCAATAAGGTAGGGGGAGGGGGCAAACATAGCGGTTTGCGCTATGCGTTAAACCGCTGATATTTCGAAAACGGTAAAATATAGAACATCTGTTAAAACGTCATTGTAATTCTAAAAATGTGGACTTCAATAATGGTTATTGGGTCCAATAATGGTTACTATGAGGTCGTATCTCCATAAATAAACAAGTTATTGTATAAAATATGTAAAAATGGACTTTTTGTGTAGTTTTGTTTACCGAAAGTAGAATTAATTTGTGGGTGTCGCAAAGAAGTAATCAAATATCTTTGCTGATAGTTGTAATATGGACTGTGGTGATAAAAAATATGCATGTCACCTACTTTTCAGGTGGTCAAGAACTTGGGGGGAGGGGGGGGGCAAAGATGGCGGAATGCGCTATGCATTGAAACGACTGTAGATCGATAACGGTACGAGATGGGACATCGGTTAGTTTTAATCCCAATAGAAAAGGTTATAGGGTAAAAAGTTGTATCTTAACTAATAAAAAAGTCATAACAATAATAAGTTTAACAAAATCTACATTATACAGCTATTTTCTTCGAAAATCATATGGATTGTTGATAAATAATAGTGTAATTACTTAATTACTCGGCTAAATATTAACCAGATGCATTTTCTTATAAGAAAAAAAAAATATTATTACAAATACATATGGTTTAAAATGTAAAACACGGCCTCCAAACTACGTATAATAGGCTACTTGGGGTTTCGCCACAATCAAATGCATACCTAATACAGACTACCACTACAAATCCAATTTTAATTATAATGTTATAGGTTATTACAATATGATTATGTAACAGATTCTTATTAAATACAGTTATATGATGATATGATGATTTCTTTATAATGATCCAAATTTCAATGATGACACTTTTTATTCTGTAATGATAATAAAAAATTGGCAAAACAGTTTTCTACCCTTCCGTTGGCAATAAGGCTACATCTACTCAATCTAATGAAATACCAGTGAACGTAAACTCAATTACTCATCCTGACTCTTCTTGGAAAATGTCAAAATCAGCTTCAAAAAGAGCTGATCAGTCCGTTGAACCAGTTATTCCAACACAAATCAGATTCAGTATCTTTCAAGACAATTCCACACACCAGGACTCCCTTGTTATGAATAACAACTGTGAGGATGCTGAAAAGAACTACAAGCGCTCAAGTTACGACAAAAGGACTAACTCAAGACCTACAAGTAAAAAGAAACAAATAAACTATAAATTAACAAATGTTTCTAAGCAAAGAATAAAAATAACTGTCTGTTCAGATAGTCAAGGTAGCAGTATTGCTAGCAAGGTTGAATCTTTTAGTCGGGGTAATATCTGTGCCTTTGGTTATGTCAGAGCAAATGCAACTTTGTTGCTAGTTGTTGACTCCTCCACAATTGAGGAAAAAACTCCAGTCGTAATCATCGGGGGAACTAATGACAGCCTTGATTCTAGCTTAAATTATATTTACTCGAAACTAGAATCAAAATTAAAACATTTAAGCAAACTACGACCAACATTCATCACTACAATTCCTACCAGGTATGATAAACCATCTTATGACAAAACCACCTCAGATTTAATCCGTGCTAATTGTTATTTAAGAGAACTGGTATCAAGAATTGAAAACACATATTTAATAGACCTGAGTGAGCTAAAACGTTTTCACTACACCAGACATGGCCTCCACCTGAGAAACAATGGTAGAAAAAAGGTAGCCCGCATGATTATTAGTTCTGTGACAAAATGGACCCTCAACGCTCAGCCATCGACTTCAAATACCGATTATACTCCTGTCCCGGATATCAAAGAAACGCCTCTTTCCATTTTTACAGAAGACCAGCTAAATCAATACAATATTACTGATAAAATTTCTATAATTGATGCCAATATGAAAGATGGCATTAATATTTACAAAACTAATGATAAAGTTGCTTTCGGACACTGCATTTCTGCCGATTTCACCTGCAATCAACAAATGAGTCAAGGTGTGGCAGTCAGCTTTAAGGACATGTATGGAAAACCGACAAGTTCTGATTATTGCAATAAATATTTAACATGCCAAGAACAACAAAATAAAGCAGTAATTTACAGTCTAGTAACTAAGCCCCGATACTACAATAAACCCTATCCTGAAATTTATAATTTGGCTTTTGAAAATCTAACTGATAGTAAAAAAAAAGAGATTTCCACACTTTCATTTGCTCCCCACTCGGCTGTGTTAGGGGCCGTATACTTCCACGTCACTTTGCAGCAGAAATAACTAAGTTCCAGCGCAGTACTGGTGCCTTTGTTAAAATTGTAATTCATAATGAAATGTCAAAAAATAATCTTAGAAATGGTTTATCATTCCCTGAATTTCGGACACAAATAGTAGATGCCATGAAATTGGAAGCAACTAGGACTCCACCTACCCAGCAAAGCAGCTCAGAAAAGTCATTTCTATTTCCACAAGTTCCAGCCTTTCCTCAATCTGATGGCAACCATGGTGATCCTGCAACTTCCAACAGCAGCCATGACCTGCAGCCTGCTCCAAAGTCTCCCAGATCTCCAAAAGTTTGTGACAAGGGGGGTAATAAAGTCAATTCGGGGAATAGTGCAGTGTCAAGTGAAATTCACAAACAAAATGAAGCTCAAAGACCAGAAAAACCTTTTTTAGCTTTAAGTCAGGAAAATGTAATAATAAAATAGGTAAAGTGAATAATTTTAGTATTTTACATCAAAACATTAGAGGAATCCAGTCTTCACTTGATTCATTGGAGATCACTCTAGATGAGTTGAACGCTAGTATTGTTGTATTGTCGGAGCACAAAATGGTGAGTCCATCGTTGGAGAGACTCAATGTTAATGGGTACAATGTTAGTGCTTGTTTTGGCCGTAAAAAAAGTAGGGGTGGGGGGTGGGGTCATTGTTTTAACAAAGCCGTACCTTAACTGCAAAGAGATATAATACCCAAAATTCAAAATCTTATTTCAGAAACAATTTTTAAAATTTGTTTAGTAGAGATTCAAAAAGTTTTGTTTAAAAAAAAGTTACTTATAATTGGCTGTTATAGAAATCCCATAAAACAAAACGAATCAGAATTTATTGAAAGATTAAATACCATGCTTGAAATTCTAAGTTCAAAATTTAAACATATAATTTTTGTTGGTGATATAAATATTGATATGTTGGATAAAAGTTACAATAATAGAAATAGATTATTGCATATTGTAAAAGCTAATGGATTTAAGTCATTAATTGATTTCCCCACTAGAATCACTGAATCAACTCAAACTGCAATAGATAATATATTTAGAAAGCAATTATTACAGAGTCATAGGAATCAACACTCAACTCTCAGACCATGATGGTCAAATTCTTGAAATTATCAATAATAGTGAAACTTCCAAATTAAATATTGGTTCAAAGGTCCATTTTGAGTATAAGAGGAAATTCAGCGATGCAAATATTAATCAATTTATTAGGGCACTGGAATTTGAATCATGGTCAAACCTTTACTCATCACCGGTTGAAAGAAAGTACGATACATTTCATCACATTTTTATGTATCATTTTGATAATTGTTTTCCTGAGACTTTGATAAGACAACATACTAACAAAAAATGGATCTCTAATGAATTGAAGTTAGAAAAATAAAATATAATTAATTTCAGAAAATTGGCTAGAGAAGTTAATTGTAAAAAAATGGTTAAAAAACTAGGGAAATGAACAAAAATTTCAGAAAACGATCATACACTGCAAAGAAAAATTACTATAAATCTGTTATTAATAATTCAAATAATGTAAATAAAACCACTTGGAAGATTATCAACTCAGAAGTAGGAAATAAAGCAAAAGATATACAAAACATAATTTTAAAATCAAATGACATTGTATGTACTGAGCCTTCTCTGGTTTGTAACCAATTTAATAATTATTTTGCAGATTTAATTGAGGATACTTCAATATGCAGTATGGAGCAAACTCAAGTTGAGACAGAAAATAGTTCAGAATATGATTTGTTGTTAATTAGTACTAACAATTTTAAATTTAGCTTTGTTGATGAGAAGGAAATTGATTACATTTTAAACCACCTAAAAAAATTCTTTTAGTACGGGATATGATGGTATTCCTGTGGTACTCCTAAAAAAAGCAAGATTTGTATTACTTAAACCAATCACTCACATCATTAACTCTTCATTAGTTTGGGCTAAGATGGTTGATTGGGATCGGCATCAATGGATTACAATTTTTATAAGAAAAGCCCATGGGGAGTAATGCAATGGCCTAAGTTAGCCCCAAGTTAGAACCTAGCTTTAATGTGCTAAACAGTTCCACGCTAGTGTTCAACAAAATGAGGGTTTTTTTTTTAGCTGGTGGCTTGTCTGTAGGACATTGAACTCATGGGAGCCTGGCACTTATTAGGCTGCGGCTCCACTTGCCGTAAATTGTCGCGCTGCGAATTGTAGCGCGCTACACGCTACAGTTGGTGGCTCCACTAGCAGCAGAGTGCGAACTACAATCTGCAGCGTCCTCAGATGCACCGTGGCTCCACTAGCAGTTTAGTGTAGCGCCGAGGTAAACGTGGCCCTGGATCATGCCGCAAATTAACATTCGTAGTGTTGTTATCAAGACGACTCCGATCACAGCAGGAAAATGGTGGATCCATCCAATATTAAGCAACGGAAAGTCCGAAGGGATGTTCCACACATTGCATACTAGCCTAAACTACAAAAGTATTCAGACAAGTTTTTTTAATATTATCGAATGCCCCAAAACTCCTTTGATCCCTTAATAGAATGAACACGTTTTAAGAAGGATACCAAACTAAGAGAAGCAATTGGAGTAGAGGAAAGGCTTTCAGTGAGATTAAGGTAATTTTAGGGTACTGAATTTTAACTAAATAATTTTATACAGTGAACCCTCGCTTCAACAATCCTTGGTGTGTTGAATTACTCTACTATAATGGTCATGTTATCTCTATTTCTATTCTATTTTAATTTTATTACACTCATTCTCTCTCAGAAGTAAGTTAATATTTCTAAGTAACCAATGTAGGGTGTTTTTTCCTTCCACCATGAGGGTGGATATTAATGAGTTTCGTAAGTTTTTGTTGTAGCCTACCTAATAATAATAATCTAAAACAGCCATTATGAGCTTTTTTATTATAGGGCTAGTAGGCTAATCATAACAATTGTACGACTGCTGCATTTAAAAACGAATTGAATGTTATTTGTTTCTCCAATCACTACTGTATTACTTTATAATACAAAGTAGGAAACCTCTAGACACAACCTATATAAATCAAGATTCCCACACTCCCGATGTAATAATTTAATAATTTCTAATATAATAATTTCACTGTCCAGTTCAGGCTCTAAAATAAAAAACTAAGGACACTAAAAAGTCGATATTGATTGTAACGTGTGTCTTGTGCCTGTATGCTGGTCGGCTGTCCGTACACTGACTTGGCGCGGCACTACAATCTACAGCTAGTGGAGCCACCTGTTGGCTGCAAAATGTAGCACAAAAATGGCCCAAGTTCCATTCCCACGCGACGCTACATTCTACAGCGAGCCATAAAATGTAGCGCACTGCAGACTGTCGCTAGTGGAGCCACCTTCGTTTGATCGCTGCATTCCCATTTCCTCAACTGACCAGCTACAATTTACAGCGCGGCAATCTAAGTTACGGCAAGTGGAGCTGTGGCCTAAGAGAACATGACCCTGAGTTTTTAAATGCATTTTCACTTCCTTGCCACAAAAAAGGAGGTTAACTTATTAAATCATTGTAAATATGATAAAAAGTTATAAAGATTAATTGGTATAGTATATGATCAACAACAAAGAAGGTCAAGGTAAAGAACCAACTATTGTTAAACCCTATTGAACCAACGTAACAGGCTTTATAGCGTGTCATTAATTGACCCTCGGTAAAAATTTGTGCTTCAGCCAAGCGTTTACACTTTACAGTAGTATAGTATAGCCCTACCAAAATGTGATTTGAGAATAATAGTTAAAGTTATCACTAACCTTAATTTAAGGTAGGCTATTGTCCAGGTTTGCTAGCAAGATGCTGATATATTTTCCAACAGTTACACGTTGTATGGCACTAAATTAATAGTAAATACTGACTGAACTTTAAAAATGTGTTTAATTAGTTGTTTTTAGAGAAAAACATTTGTAAATAAATAAATAATAAATCTTTCTTTACATTCTTCTTCTTTCTCGAATCCTGCCAGTGCCAGGCCAGATGGCCAGATGGTGATAGTGTTAGTGTTACCAGTTACCACACCACTGTGGTTAGGGTTCACTTACACTACGAATCATAGACCCTATGAGCCTCCAAATATGTAATAATTCTTAAAACAAATGGCATGGCTCACTTACTCTACGGATCATAGTCTATACGAACCTCGTAAATAATATTGAAGGTTCACTTGTACTACAGGCTCGTATATGATACGAGCCTATCGAAAATATATAATAAATGAGTGGGGTTCACTTACTCTACGGATCATAGTGCCTATGAGCCTCATGTCTTATATTGCGCATAGACACAGGCTGAGCAGAACAATTAAATGCTTTCCTGTTTCAGGTTACAGATTTTTCAACCATCTACCAGTAGCCATAAGGGACTTGCCTATTTCAAGGTTCAAGGTAGTAATGAAGGACTGGTTGATAGAAACCCCTTATGACCTGTCTGCATTTTTAAAGTAGAACTACCAGTTTTGTTATAGGTAATGCTCTTGCACTGCCTTGCATGGCTATTTTCTTGCTTGTTTTTTGCATGGTTTTGCTTCAGTTTTGTTTAGCATGGTTTTGTTTTGTTCCTTATTATCATATTTATCTAACTTGCATTTATTTGTGAATCAAGAGATGAACTATTTATGATTTATTTTGTATTGTAAGTGACTTAGTCTATTGCTTTGCTTAATGGCCTAATAAATCATTGAATCATATAGTGCATATGAGTGTAAGAATTATTTTATGTAAAATGTGGATTATTATTACTTTAGCAGGGAGGTGACCTTTCTCCGGAACGAGGACAATAGTCGTGGAAGTAGTCCAGGTGGATTGCGACATCACTCCCAGTAGAAGTCTCTATAGGCCACTGTTTGATGCATAGTACGTGGTGGTAGCGTCGGCAGATTATCGTTTTAGAACGGGTTCCTATCGGTATGCAAGTGGGTGCCATGGCATCCGGGCAGTCCAGGAGGCCATTGACCAAATTGAAGAGTGTCAGTAGCTGAGTGTTGCCGCCTCATGTGTAGAGGGGTGAGGCCAAAAAGAGATTCAACCTCGCTTGCCTCACTCACAGGGGTACGTATAGGTAGTCAAACCTAAGCCTGCATTCAAGAAGTCTGACGAAGTGGCGCTCGATGCTTTCCAACTGGTTAATGTGGTTCAGTAGATGAGGGGATCAAATTGTGGATCCATACTCAAGTATTGGAAGAACAAGAGCTTTATACAAGGTACAACGAGAGTAAGGGGTGAGTTGAAACCCTTTGTCGAACTTAGGATGAATCCATCAGAGAGTTTGCTCTTGCTTAGTGATGTGCGTAATGTGCTCAATTGGATTTAGCGATAGTGTCATATAATAACTCCCAGATCTTCAACTTTGGAAACCCTCTTTAGAACTGATTCATTGCTCGTGAATTGAGAAGTCTGAACACCGTTAGAATGAGATAACTACACATTTGTCCACATTTAACTGCATAGCGTAATTTTACTCCAGTCTTCAATGTTGCTAAGAGAGTTTTGGAGATAAGTTTTGGCCTATTCGTACGCCTTGCATGTTTACTATTGAGTATAAGATATATATATATAATATCATACGTATTGTTTTGTTAAATACAGCATATTAATTAATTAACATATTATTGTAAATGGTGGTTACCGTAAAATAAATAAATCAAAATAAGTATAATCAATGCCTATACTTTTTCTATATAATACAATTAACTTTTTTGTTGATTCCATAAAGCCCCCATTGATTAGTTAGTAATGGTGTTTTGAAAAAATAAGCATGAGTAATAATTAAATATTATGTCTAAATTACATTCGGTTGTGAAACTAACATTGTTATTTAGTAACTATTTTACGTATTTGCTCAATGAAAACTAAACCAACTGTACTGTCAAATATCGTATTCTCCACCCTGTTTGGTACGAAAAGACTAGAGACATTCAGTTCAGACAGAGAAGAACAACAAATTATTGACATTAATGTGATGGCTCACCAGAATTAGTATTACGTTAGTTGTATGGCAAGGCAAACGGAATACAGACAATTGTGTCAAGTGTTATAGTCCTGATGTAGTACAATAGTAATACAGCGAATTATAATAATGTTTAAGACAGTATACATGTATTAGCAGACTGTAAAAGCACAAGCCGGTTACCCGCCATGTTACAATGTCAAACACTGGTGTCAGTTTTATGTTTTTGTATATCAACTTATTCACTTCTTGGGTTGTCCCTTCAATCCGAAGGTAAGTGTTATGATTAACCGTGCTTATAAATATTAGTGTTAACGCTTCACAAACAATTCTTCAAAGCTTTACCTCTATACAAACAATACTCTTTGATAGAGCCTATGCCTTGGCCATGCTCTGCCATTATTAGACCCTAGTTTATTTTTATAAAGATAATGCATATGTCCTATCTAATGCCTATTGGTAAAACTATGTGGGACATCACAATACAAAGCAGATGGATATATCAGGTATACGGTCAACTTATTGTTAATTAGTTACAGTACCATATCATCACCTAATTGTAGGATAGGCTATCTAGCAGTTGAGTCAACAAAGCCTATCATACCCAATCAGTTTTCCGATTAACTTAAACGTATATAGTAATCCACACACTTCTCCTTGCTCAACAAATTCACATCCAAGACTTAATACACAGTATTTTACGGGAAATCATTTTTCCAATGTCAAATGCTTGGGACAAAAGGCGTGTCCACATAAAACAATTCTAAAGCACCGATCTTAAGTTTATATTTTGGTTTTTACCATCCTAACTCATAGACATTGCAGTTTAGTATTTTTTAGAATTGGTGAATTTAAGTAGGGTATAGCCTAAGTTTATTACCGGTTACTTACTTAGGTACCTTGATATTTTAATAACAGGCACATCTGCTAGAATGGCTCGCTATAGGCCTAAGTAAATTCAAAACGTAACAACGAATATAACCTGACTTTTGTCCTTACTCACACTTAGACGCTTGGTTTGTATCCTTATTGAAAAACAATGTAGTTTACCATTCATCCCTCTGAGATAACATAAACAAACAGACTTAAAAAACACTATAAGTTACTATCGATCCTTAACCTAAAATGCTGTTGATTAACTAAGAGTGTTTTTTTTGCTTTATTTTAATGGATTGGATTCAATTTGGCATTGGGAACATTGACTGAGCCAAAAATGTTAAACACTAAAAATAAAAATCTATTGTGTTTGAACTGGTCGCCTATTTGTGGATTGTGCTGAGGTTTGTAAAAACATCACGATAAAACTTACCATGTAACAATCAGGCATTGGGGGGTGGTTCATATTATAAAGATGCAGTTGTCAGCAATACTGTGTGATAAAGCTGGTAAAGCCTCAGTAAACAAAAGTTTATAACATTGTTTATTGATCTAATGAAGACAAAAATTTATTTGATAGCCTATCTGAGATCAGTTAGTGAAATATAGTGCATATCCCTTTCAGCGCCAACTACCGATATATCGGCACTCTCATTATATTCTAAAAACACCAACTGCCGATATATCAGCATAATCAAGTCTTTTGGATTGTTTATGCGTTACAAGGAAGAATGGGATGAAATGTTGAGTCAAATCATTACCTACTGGAGACAAAACATAGGTACCGTATCTCATAATATCACCACTGAATCCAACATCACATTAAGGAATGACAACCATTACCTCCGTAAATTTCAAAGCCAAGTTCCTACCAAGTCCGGCCCAAGAATTCTTCATTAAGGACATTTCCTTACCCATTATCGTACTTTACCCCCTCTTACCCGCCGTACAGGGAGCGGCAAAATGATCTGACTGTTGAGCGAGTAAGTGGCGGAGGGTGTTGGGAATAGGAGCGTTCTAAAGCCTACGTGCGGACATTTTTAGTAGCCATGGAGCTGTGGACAGGACAGCTGAGCACCATGTATTTGTAGTGGAAGTGTTTTTTTTAAAGTGGCAGTTCCTGTGTAGCTGTTCATCAGCAGTTCCGTAGACGTTTCAATGTGGGTCCGAGGGTAAAAGTCCCAACTCGAAACACCATTTTGCTGTGGGTGGGTAACTTCAGAGCTACTAGTTCAGCATTAAAAAAAAATCAACAGGCTGTCCAAGACCCCGGACGCCAGAGAACGTCGAGAGATTGAGAGAAGCTGTGGAAGCTAGTCCTCTGCGGCTTGCACGTAAATAAGCTGCTGTTCTGCCCATAAAATAAGTCTGGCCGCTCGGTAGAAGAGTATTACGATACGACCTGCACTTTCATTCATACAAGATTGCAATCGTGCAGCAGTTGAAGCCCTGGAGTGGTTATGCTAAGCACATCTCGTTTTCTGAACAAGTGATTGATTTGCTTACACGTCACAAAATTGTCATTATTCGAGTGACAAATCACACTTTCCAACCACACCACACAGTCCTCCTCACTCTCTTGACGTTCTCTGGCGTCTGGGCTGACCTTGGATGGCCTGTTGATTTTAGTTTCAATGCTGAACTAGTAGCTTTAAAGTTACCCACCCACAGCAAAATGGTGTTTCGAGTTGGGAATTTTCTACTGAACATCTACACAGGAATTGCCACTTAATAAAAATTCCACTTCAAATACATGGTGCTCAGCCGTCCACAGCTCCATGGCTTCTAAAAATGTCCGCACGTTGGCTTTGTAATGCCCCTATTTCCACCACCCTCTGCCACTCACTCTCTTGAATGGGCTACAAAGAAAACCGTCAGATCATTTTGCTCCCTGTAATAGGGCCATAAGTTTCCAGTCATCTGGCAATGAATCTCTGCATTAGATATGTTTTTTACAACAACAAAAAATTATCACTGACCTTATCTCACATGCAGCGAGAGATTCAATAGGTTTACAAATTTGTTAGACTTACAGCGAAGCGTATAGACAGATATAGAGCTGCAAATGGTGTGATTCTATTCTCAAATGAGGCCTGTAAGCAGTAAGCCAACTCCTTGTTGCGGCGTACACTCAAACTACGGAGCTATAGGCCTACACCTGAGCGGCCCTTACTTAAAAAACGCCCATCATATAAACATATATAGACCCTATATATTTGATATTTTTAAAATCTAATTTTAAATGTGCACCTAAAATTGAAACCATACATCTTATGGGTTGAATAGACCTATTTGTAGCTAGATTTTTTTCTGTTAGGGAGTTTATCGCAAACAAGTTTTAGTGAGCTGGAAAAAAATTATTATTTTAGTTTCGTGACATCTCTCTGATTCAGTTCTAATTAGGCATATGCCTAAGCTCCTAATTTGTTTTGAAAGTTTCAGATTTTTCACCCAGTTCTCATTGTAATTTTTGATGTAGGGACAAAGATCAGTGTTTTAACCCGTTTTTAGCCTAAACATATACACTGTTTCACACAAGTCCCAGAAGTTTTAAACACAAACATCCACCTATGTGCATTGAATCACACATGCAAGCTCTAGTGTTGTTTTTTAGGCTTAAGTGGCACTCGGTCCGGCTGGCCGATACAGTGACATGGTAGCTCAGTAGGCTAAGGCATTGCACTGACAACTGTAGTGCTGAAATCTTTCTAGATATAATTGATGTACGTATGCAATCCATACTAAGCATACTGATCTACGTATGTCTTTTACTTGGTGTGAAAGCCCACCTAACTTACACAAACACTTACATTCACTTAACAAACGGTGTCCAGCTTGGGTGGAAGTTAAGGACATTACTGAGTTTACTAGGGATTGCATTTAACACCTTATTTGTTTTTTTACACTAGAATAGAAGAAAAAAGCAGACATTTTTCATTTTTGCTTTTATTTAAGTTAAACATGGACAAAAATACATTAGGCTATGCAATACTGTCAACACAGAAGTTTTGAAAATTGTTGAAAACTACTTGAAACTGTCAGAAACACTCTAATGATTGGAAATAATACACGTCATAGGCTAGTACCTAGAGTTGCTGCCTTCCAAAGCTCTGAAATAAGTCAATAGGCTTCATTTTTATGGTGCAGGGTGTATAAGACAAAAGTCGAACGGAATCTTTTTGATGAGATATATCTTGGAAGGCTCATACATTGAAGTAATTTAGTTTAATTGACCTACAGAAGTTAAATGTTACGCTACTCGCCTCCTGTTCACCACTCTGTAGGGGTGGGAAGCAGTTTTATGACTAAGAAAGGCAGTTACGTTTTGTTCAGGATGGTCCTACCTAACTATGGAAATGTGTAAAGAATTGTTCTCTTCTTGCTAATCCTTGATAGAAAGGATTGTTCATACCTATTTGAACAAAAGTAATTTTAAGAACACACAGTATGTTTTATTCGATAACAGAGTATAATATACAGACAACTTAACTTTAATGGAGTAGGCCTACGAGAATTCATGACACTTCTTTTAAAATGCTACCCAATTTACAAAAGTAGAAATGCAATATGAACATGAAGTTAAAATTTATATATTGACATCCATGTTTGCTTATTACTTTCCCTTATAGCTTATTTGCCTTGTTAATTTCTGATAACCTTTTTGTGTTTAGTTGAAATTTTAAACTGTCCCTCTAAATCTTCAGAATATTCATTGAGATCCAAACATGTAAATTTAAGTCCTAAATTCAGAAAAATTGCTACTAGAGTTTTCGCTTTGATAATAACGTTTAGCACGATTAAAATTACTCAAGCAATTAAAAAATTCTCTCATTCCTATTATAGTGGCTGAATAAAGTCTTTTGAATCAGAAGGTTATTATTCTAATAAAAAACTGTGAGGATATTATTTTTAGATAACTAACTGCCATTGTAAATAAGACATACCCTAAATACTATAGAGGGTATAATGTGCCTGGTATGAGAATAATTATAAATGATTTCTGGTTTGTTCAATATATTTCTGTATAGATATACACATAGTGGGTGATTGATATAAGTGTGCCAACTGTTTAATTCGAAAGACTACAGTTTTTAACTACATTCTAAAAACCCTATAAAATACATAGTTTTCTTATTTTAAAATGCTCTGCCATTTTGGAAAATGGTGGCCATTTTTTAAAAATAGAATCAATATTTTTTTATGTTTCAATGGTATTTTTAGAATGTATATGCAGTTTTAAGACTTATTTACTCCTAGCATTTTCTACATAAAGTTACTCGTATAGGATTTACATGGCGCAGAATGTACACCGCAAGTAATTTTTTTTAGTTTTAACACGCTGTAACTCCTAAATGAAAAAAAATCTGTAGCTGTAGCATTGCTGTAGCTTAAGATAAAAAATACCAAGAATAAAAATGTTTTAAAATGATATTACTTTCTTACAAAAATCATAAAATATAGGGTCTTCCATAAGAAAAATCTATGTTGGCAGCCATATTGGAAAAATTGCGCTAAAATTATTTGTTTAACTTGACTAAAATTTTTAAAATCAAAAATCCAAGGCAGTTACAATTTAAATTTTTTTATATCAATAATAACTTTTGAATAAAACAGCTGGCACACTTATATCAATCACCCTATATAATATTTGTTAAATACGTGTATAGGTTCATTATTATTATTATAATTTTTCCTAGGACGCTAGGCACGAGCCTGGGATTATTTTTCACATTACTTCAGGGGTGTGACCTAGAGGTTGCGTCATTTTCACTTAGATAAAATGCATTGGTGATTTCGCAGGATTTGAACCCAGGACTTCTTGGACCAAAGTCCCGCGCTCTAACCACTAGACCAACTCGCTCCCCAAATAATAATAATTAGTTTGCTCCCCAATAATTTGCTAATAATAGGTTCATTATAAACAAATTAGGCTTTAATGTTAACATGATCTCAGGGTCTTAATACAACATCTCACAATGCACATAATATGTTAAAGTTGCACATAATATGTGAGTTTTTAATAATAAGCTATCAAACATGTGTATGCATATATACTACAACATATTTTAATATTAAATGTTTGGAAATTGAAGTGTTGTTCTGGTTAGCCTAAATCTATATAAATTAAAGACAGAGGTCGTTCAATTCTTTACATGTGATTTTACTTTACATGTGGGTTTTCCAATATGGGCTGAGCTATTCAGTTGACGATTTAAAAAGTGTATAAACTTAGATGGTTGCATATATTTTCAAACTTTGGTTTATCTAATATAATGATTCTTTATTATACCGGTACAATTGTTTTCCAAAGCTGTATTAGAATCTTACCTCAGAACTTTAGCTCAGCTGGAATATTCATAAACATAAACGAATGCAGCTGTGGTAAACAGAGTGTTGTTTAGTTCATGTCTTGGCTGTAACCAAACAGTGTGTACTTAAGACGTTTGGTCATTGTTATTTATGTTGTTGGGAAACGTACGAATCAATGCCTTACTCAGAAAACAATTTGGGGTTTGGTTATCAGGATTATAAACACATTTGTCACTAGAGCAATGTCATTATCCTATGACATGTTTATTAACAGTGTTCGTGGAAGAGGAACTGATGATACAGCATAATACCAGCATATCAAAGCAATTTTGTCAATGGCCTGGAGAATGAAAACTATGCGGCAGGAATGTAAATAGATTTGTACAAAGCTTTTGATATTATCGATCCATTTATATTGATTGACTGATTAGAAGCATATGGTATCATAGGATTACTACATAACTGGTTATCCACTTTCATTATCGTAAACAGTTTGTTAAAATTAATGGAATATTATTTTATGAATGTGATTTGAGATTTAGAATAGCTCAAGGAGGAGTTCTTGGGCCTAATGTTTCTATTTTATGTTAATGATTTGTTAAATTAAATCTACACTCAGATATATATTCTTTTGCAGATGACATAGCTATTATTTGTAAAAATAAGAACTATAAATACTATGATACATAGATGTTTGCTGGAAGATCTAGAAAAATAAGCAATTGGTGTGCTGTAATAAAACTAATTGTAAATATTAAAAATACAAAATCTATTGATTGATCTTTAACGCAAATGAATCTTATTTTGTTCAATGAGTGGGGATCGAGAAAATTGCCACTTGTATTAGTAGCCGTAGCTGCTTACGTGTTGCTCAGGTTGCTCCGCTGCTCGTATTGTATCCGAGGCCTTACATTTTGTATAGGATATTTGACACTTCTGTTAAAGTCAACTCTAATTTTATTGTAATTTAGTCTGTTTTGGTATCATTCACATTTTTGTGCATATACAAGGAGAGGATAATTTTTAAGTAAGGGCCGTTTTTGAAAATAGCCCTGTAGTTTGCGTGTAAGCCGCAACGAGGCTTCTTGCCGCTTACTGGCATAATCTGTGAACAGAGTGACACCATTTGCAGCTCTGTAGCTAACGTCTGTGATTCTCTGCGTGTTATACATTTTTTTTTTATTATTGAATGCCCAAAGTGAGTTAGTGATATGTTTGTTTTTATTACAAGAAACATATCTTATGCTAACATTTATCTCTAGATGACCGTAGGTTATGGTATGGCTTTAATGCAATGAGTGAGAGTAAAATGCAAAAATGGTTTACGAGTATAAAAATTGCCGTGAAAACCTTTTTCCTTTGTAATCTTCTAAGAGAAATCTGGGTACCCATTAAAAACCTAATTAATTCCTTCCAAAATTAAGATTTTTCATAGCCATTTCTTAACTCCCTAGCCCATTTCTGCACATTCCCCTCTATCATTGCATTAGGGTCATAAACTTAAGTCCTCTGGCGACGAATGTCAGCATCAGATGTTTCTCGTGGTCGAAACATATCACTGACCTTATCTCGCACCTGGTGGAAGATTCTATAATTATAAACTTTTTAAAAACACACAGTAAAGTGTACACAACAGATACAAATCTCCAAATGGTGTATATCTGTTCACAATTGGGGCTAGTAGACAGCTAGGAGTCTTGTTGCGGTGTACCCGTGAGCTACGGAGCTAAAGTAGACAAAAAACGGCTCCTAAAACACAGCCCTCGTACTTTTTTTAACCATATCAACCCTTATATTTTATGTGTTATAAGATATAACTGGTGATCTTATAAATTAACTTGTAACCAAATGTTAAACTATAAAATTAGTGGAGTGGGGTATCAAAAACTGAAAAAAACCAAAAACTTGACTGACGGGACATTTTAATTTGAATAATTGTTTCATCTGGTTTCTGGCTAGATGCTGACTACCATTGAGTCAGTTGTTATTCATCCCAGTATTATTTCACTTGACAACTGTAATGTTGACTCAATATATATATATATAGAAAGCACTACACCCACTTGTAATACAAATATTTTTAATTTGATTGATTGAATGATATAACTAATAATTCACATAACTAATAATTGAATTATTTTAATTAAATACGAACTTACCTATACTATTTGGTAAAATAATGACGAGGCAAAATATTTGTTTGGAAGTAAACTTGTTAAAAAAACTTCTGAATAAATAAACAAAGTATTTAAAACTAAGATTATTTCAAGCATCTCTCAAGCTTTGGGTGAAAGCAGAAGGATCAAAGTTAATTATTTACATTATAGAAAGATCTCTTATCAGCTATAAATAGAAAAAAAAAACGTAAGTGTTTCAGCACAGGACACGTATGTTTTCACTCTTATTACAAAGTAGACAGACAGGGTATTGTAGACAGACTGTAATTATTATAGCTGTAATTTTGTTACAGAGGAAAACAGAGTTGAGATTCTAAGAATCTCTGGGAAGAGTGATCTCAAGTTCTGTGAAAACGCCACATTAGAATGTGAAGTTCGACCCATTGAGGCCTCTGTGTGGTGGACGATCAGAGGCGAAAACATCACAGAAAATGACAGGTTGGTAAAACCAGCTACTTGTATATAAACTCCATATATTCAAATTCAAAACTTCTTTATTTGTTTCATGTACAGCAATACAATAAATAGCGTCACAGTTCCTTAATCTAACTCAGTACATTGTTGAATTGTTCAGTTATGAAATTGACAGTTATCTACATACATCAGCATTCACATCAGTTAAATTGTACAACTCTTCAAGAGAGTGAAATGCATTTCTGATCAAAAAACTTTTGAGTTCACTTTTGAACTTGTTTTGATTTTCTGTGCTCAATATTTCTATTGGAATATGTTTTAAAAATACCTATAAAATTTGGTATTAAGTAACTATCTGAATTTTGTTGGTTTTGATCAAAACAAAGTAATTTTTTAGCTCAATTACTCCTAACACTATAACCTCAACAGTTAACCATTGAACTGCTGGTCACCACCATTTCTTTAGTGCCATTGGTCCCAAATTGACCAATCCATTGTTTTACATATTCAAGCTCATAATCATCACAGTGACTCTTATTAAGCATAGATGTTAGGTTAAAAATAAAAAAATTGAATTCCTGTTTTCTAATTTCATGATGGTTGGCCAGTGGATCGTTAAAATTAGCACTAATAAGGTTTATGTTACCTGGCTTCTGTCTCCAATCCACGGTATTTTTAAGAAACTACAGCTGTTTCGTACCCTCTACTGGCACATCCTCAGGTTTGGTGAACGCCAGCTTTCTATAAAATATCCCTCGGTATTAAGTTCGTCATGGTTTTACGAAATACATGTAGACATTTACACACACAAAAGCACGCACAAAACATTTAAAAACTAATTAAGGAACGACTGCGAAACGTGATACGGGACCGGTGAAGGGTAAGTCGCGACTGTCACGTGTCGGCAGCGCTGACCCCTACCCCTGTTCTATCCTTATCTAACCTTTCTTTTGTTTGATGATCAGATATCAGGATGGCTGTGTTGTAAATTATATTAGACTCAAAGGACTGGTTTTCGTTCAAAATATGATGTGGTTGTTCTTTTGATGCCCTATATATTTCGTATTCTTCTATTGTATCCATATAGCGTCCTTTATTGCAAAAGTGTAAAATATCTATATTATTGTGAATGTTTGTATAGTTATGGTTTGTGGCTGTTAGGTGGTTGGAAAAAGCTGATTTAGAGTTCTTTTACAGTAGGTGCTCTTTAAATCGGGTTGTGAAAGATCTGGCAGTTTGTCCTATGTAAAAACTGGGAAAGTTGTAACATTTTAATCTATAGATTCCGGTTTTGTTGTTATCTATGTGGGATCTGTTCTTGACTCTGACCTATGACGACAGCTTGTTTGTCACTTAAATGATACTGTTATATCATTTTTGCCAGTTCTTTTCGTAGAGTATCATTTAAAACTACACCGAACTCAGCACTAACATATTTTTTGTTATTTTCTTTGGAAGTTACTTCGGTTCGGTTACGGTGTTTTCTGATCAATTTGTCTATGAGGTTGCTACTGTATCCATTTGACACTGCAATATGCTTTATCATCTTAACTTTGTTATTGTAGTTGGTTGGGCTGAGTGGTATGGTGAGTAGACGATGGACGAAACTATTGTAGGCGGATAATTTGTGGCTATAGGGGTGGTGTGATGATGATTGGATAGTTTGGTCAGTTGTAGTCGGCTTCCTGTTGATATTGAACTCTAAGTTACTGTCTTTTCTTGTTATAGTGAGATCCAGGAAATTAATAGATTTAGATACTTCCATTTCAAGAGTGAATTTCATATTTTTATGTACATTGTTGAGGTTACAAGTGTGTCGTCCACATATCTTCTGTAAAAAACTATTTTGCTACGTTGCTGTTCGAGTCCGACCAAAAGTGTTGATTTTCCAAGTTGTTCAGAAATAATTCGGAGAGAATACTTGATAGCGGCGATCCCATCGTTAACCTTTCATTCTGTTTATAATATTCGTTCTCAAATGTGAAGTAGCTCTGTTTTAGGACACAGCGCACTAAATTTATCAGTTCATTGTATATAATAAACAATATTATAAACAGAATGAAGGGTTAACAATTAAAAACGGTAAGAGATTTGAAGCAAATATTTGAAAGAATTTTCATGGTCAGGAATGAAATTTTCCATGAGACTCACCCACGTGTTTTTTGAAAATCGCACTCCTTCACCTTCAAAAAATGCCCTGCACTTCAAAAATTTGTAAAATGACTTGACATGTTTTTAATTTTTGAAACTACTTTTCCAACATATATTTTTACTTTTAATGATACCAACATTGAAAGAAAAGTGCCTTAAGTGACATTTTAAAATTGTAACCTACAAAAAAAAAAAAACTAATGCTTGTTGGGCCAAACCGTTGTGCACGGGTGGTCTGATTCACCCTGTCTAAATTTGCTTTCACATCAGTTTTTATGTTCAAAACTCATATGGTTGATACTTGTTTCAGATTCAAAGTGGTTGCCAGGGATTCAGGGGACACTATGATAAGTGTCTTGATAATGACATGTGCGACTCTGGATGACATTGGCAACTATTCTTGTCACGCTTCTCCTTCTGATTGGACAGACGACCAAGTTTCTCAAACATTTCCCATTGACATTACAAGTGAGTGGTTTTAAATATGGACCATTTTCATAAATATAATTGAAAGAAATCTTTTCATTCGAGTGGAGCTTATTCTACTTTTAATGTAATATTTAATTATTCATGTTCAGTTAAACCTCAACCTAGAAACATGGAGTGAGGTGAGAAAGTTACAATTACTCTAGTACATACAGGGTGTTCAAAAGTCTATTTTGAGTTGTAAAATTAGGCAAACCTGACTACCTAGGCCTTATTCTACCCCATTTTACAACTAAGAATGGTGATATTTTAGCTATTTTTATCTGGTCTTTTTGAACTTGATATCATTTGGTAGGAAATAAAACTGTTCTTTAAATTTGTTTTTAAAATCAGCCATATTTTAGTAATTTAAGTTTAAAAAATTAAAATGGCTGCCATTTTGAAATCTGTGTTTGAATTAAGATAACTTTTTTATGATGAAAATTAATAGGTATTGAATTGGGACGTTAAAAGTGTGTTAATGGCCACACGGTTTTATCATTTTCATGTAGGCTTCTTTTTATTTACAAACTGATCAAGCTTTTATAACTATGGGTAGTAATCCTTAGCTTTTAAGTATTAACCCTCTAGGTGTCAATGTCAATTCATCGATGGTAACAACCTGTTTTGGGATGTCAAGCATGGATGCATCGACGGTTACTTATAGTTTCTTAATTCAGTTGATTTTACTCCCATTTGGACTAGGTTTAAATCACTGTAAATCCTATATCGTTACTCATTTGTCAATATCCAGATGTTTTGAGAAAGTCAACGTTTTTTGTTGCCGTGTTGCGTGTTGTTGTTAACAAGTTGTTTGTTACTATAGGTTATTCTCTATTGAAAATGGATTTTAATCTCTCGGAAGGGCAAAATATTAAGTTAGTTTTAGTAATTCTTTATTTTGTAATGTATTCCTAAGTCAAGTGCTATTCCCTATAAAAACAAACCTCATTGTAATTTATCTCATTTTCCAGTCCCTGGTCAAGTAGTCTCCACCCAGGATGTTCGAGAGAAGCTGGGAAGCAGTGGCAACCTGAGCTGTACCTTCTCAGGATATCCTTTGTACCAGTTGGAGTGGCGGAAGGACAATCACTCTATCCCAGAGTCCAGGTGGGGCTTACCTTTCTAGTCCTGTAAATAATGTAGAGGTTTGCACTGTCCTGAAAAACTCAGTATGATTCCTATTCGAACGAGTCCGAAATGGGTTTTCACCATTTTTGACTATCAAAACATAAAACTTAAAAAATAAACAATTTAGTTTAGTAAAGTGATGTTGTACGCCAAAAGGTTACGGAGAAAAGCTAAAAAAACTTTAAATTTAAAATTCGTTGTATGGATGTTAAGTAAATTGTTATAGTTTTCTGGTTTATGGATGTGTTATGATCAAGTTTGACAAATTGTCTAATTTAATACTAATATAATTCATACTAATCATTTCACCACGAACAAACCTTAAAAAGCAGTAAACCTAATTGCACGTTAAACGTAATTGTGTTTAAAAAGGGAAAAAATTTGACATTTTAAGGAAATATTTGAGTGTAAATCAAATCAGGCAAATGGAAATTCGCTTAGTCCGCAGATTTGCTGCGATGGGAATATTAGGTCAATTTTTACTGTTACCAATGGTCCAAACTTTTGGTAACTGTCACCATCCCTTCTCAAACTGTCGGATTATTGAAAGTTACCTGTATTTATATTTATTATGTATGCTTGAAATAGTTGAAGATTATTTACAAAGCATGATCAACTACAATAAAACTTGCGTTGATGTTTCAGGTGGGAGATTGTGTACAGCAATGTTACGTGTCTTCAGACAGTTCTGCCCCTGAGTAAACTCGCCTCGTCTGACAACGGAACATATCACTGTTCCGCCCTTAGTGCTCAGGGCCCAGTCTCTGCTCCTGTCCATGTCTTTGTCTTAGGTAATATTTGTACTCATTTACAACTGAGCTAAATTTAGAATTTTTTGAGCTCATTAGATATGATCATGTAATATTTGTTAACACAGAATACACTTTACTCACCTAATTAATGTTGGTCTTCCTTTTAGTATGTTTGTTCCTGGATGTATTGGTGTTAAGTGGATAACCTTTTTTTTAATACTTCACAATGTGAATAATTTTTATTTGCATTAATTTCAATAATTATTGTCTAGTAGTTATTGCTATAGTATTAAATTCGTCACCCCCCTAAGAATTTCATTTAATTACCAGCAAAGAAAAGAGTGAATGACGATTTTGGGATGAACTTAAAACTGTGATCAGGGTTCAATAAAACATGTAATATCATTTTGGCTTGTCTTAAAGAATTTAGTAATGATTTACACCGGATATACAAGTTAGTTGAACGATAAATCCCTAAACTATGATTACCCAAAATAACAACAATTCCTATATCAATTTTAGATACTGAAGTTGGTTTAGAACACCGTACTTTACTATAAAGTTTAAAATAGTGTTAGATTAAAGATTTTATTAGAAACATATTTTTGGAATTTTTAGAATCATAACAAAATAGGTACCTAATTACTATCCAAACATTAGGGGTGGGCGAGTAGTGATTTTTCAATTCGAGTCGAGTCGAGTCGAGTATTTGAGTAAAAACTCGAGTATCGAGTCGAGTCGAGTAGTTGTGCGTCAAGTAGGCCTAGGCCCAGGGTTTAAGCTGCGGTAGTATTTTTAGCATCTTGCTTTTCACATCTTAAAAATGCTAAGTTTACATTGTTTTGCAGGCTAGGCCTATGGCAAATTTTCTACAAATAAAATTGAAAGATGTAATGTTCAAACAAATGTAATATTAGCCTACTGGAATTTTTTGTTTTAAATGCTTTAGTTATTGAATAGTATTTTTTCTACAGGTAAGTTAGCCTAACTTAGTTTTTGTCTTTGCAGAGAGTTTGCAGCATTTTGCTGAAACAAATTTCATCCTAGCCTAAACCCGGCCTAGGCCTAAATAGTTAGTTAAAGTACTTATAACATTTTTTTTTAAGTTATATGGTTACTAATTATTAGTACCTCCTACCTTAGGCCTAATACAAAATTTGGCCTAGACTACTTGTTGGTTGCAGCATTAAATTATTTAGGCCTACACATCACTTGTTCTTGTGTGTTTTATTTTTCCTTGCCTTTAATTCCTCCTCACTAACATGATAATCAACCTAAATAACTAACTTAATAAGGTAACTTTAAGAATTAATTTCAATTCAAATAAGAAACAGAATTTATAAAAATAAATTTATTTATAAAACAGAAAACTAATATCAAACTACATATTGTATCACAAGTTAAAAACATCAATATGCAATTTAGTCCAGTCAATAAAGGGATTGTAGAGGACATGGAGAGGGGGAAATTTTTTTTCTGCGGGAATGTGTTCGGGGTAGTTAGAAGATAAAAATACCAAAAGTCCCCGCCCCTGGCCCTGCTGCTTCAGCGGGGGGAGGGGGGGAAAGAGCCCATTTTTTAGTTTTTTACTTCTACACTGAAAACCATGCATCGTACGGAAAAAATGTAAATTACAAAAAGAAAGATGATGAAATTCTCTACAAGAATGGTCATATTCATTTCTTCCGTATATGCATTGGTTTAAAAGATATTCTCAAAATAATATATAAATTCTTAAATAAATTGATTTTTCACACGGTTTTTGTCAAATAAGTTTATATAATCCATTAGCCTGTTGTTGTTTCACATCAATCAGGATAGAAAACAGGTTTTTGAACACTAACCTATATAATATAATATATCAATCGTATATATTGTGTTAAAAATAGTTTACATAAACTTAAATAAACTATGTATATTTGTCATGGAAACAAGTAATTTTGGCATAATTATTACATTAAAAATTAAACAGATTATGTTTGTAGCTATATTTGTCCAGGTTTATTTATATGAGCTACCGAAACCAAGACTTAATACTATTGTTCATGATCTCTCCATAATCCAATTCTTGTTCATCAGACTCAATATCTATACTGTTAATACTGTTCTATAAAATGGCAACCATACAAAGTAGGTATTTTAAGCCAAGTGTGAATGGAGATGAGTGTAGGATGAGTGGCGCGATCTTGTAGTCTTGTTAGTGACTAAGACCGACTTATTCCTTAGACACAGCTGTTAATTAATAGCCCATACAGCTAATGCCAACTAAGGGACCTACAGTTTATAGTGGAATCCGAACCACATTTTTGCCTTGGTAATTACGAATTGGTCTAATTATCAGGAAAGTACTGCGGATAGTCGTAGTACTCACCCGTGCGGACGTTAATCCACACCAGGGAGTATCGCATCCACCTTGCAGGCCTATAAATATCCACAATTCGTATAAAAGGGGGGACATAACTGTATCTATATCATTATTATAGATATTTTGAGGTTATAAATAAATAATATTTATGCTTAGAACATAATAAACTCTTTAATTATATATTACCCTCATACATGAGCCCAAAACGTTTAATTTAGACATAAATAAGGTCTTTCGGAATTACTTCAAAAGATACAGCATGAAATCTAAATTCCAAGATGGTGGCAGTTTTTCAAAATGGCGGCCGTTCCCCAACTGGGATTTCTTGGGACTTTGTGTGGGCCACTCAGGACATTGTTTTGAACATTTCCACCAATTTTCAGCCTGTTATCAATTTTGTCCAACCTAATTGCACTGGATTAATAAATTTCAACTATACAATATCATATACAAAGATAGTTTCTAATCAGAACTCCCCCCCCCAAGGGACATTTGAACAGAGACACCAAAATTATAGTAACCAGGAACAGTTAATCCCTTAACCAAGTTTTTTTTTGCAAATGTACTCAAGATTATAACAGTACCAGATGTGCAATTTGTGCATGCAAGAAAATGTTCAATAAGTGTTCTCCGTTATGCCAGAACTGCTAAGGGATCTTTTTACATGAAATGCCGAAATGCCCATTCTGATGAATGAGGAAGATGAAGAATATACAGGCCTACGCCGAATTCTCACTTTGGTAACCAATATTGAGTCTAATCAACAAGAATTGAATGATGGAAATGTCCTAGATAGTGGTTTTCAGTTCCAGATGGCACCAGTTTTTGGGACAGAAGTCGGACCCTCTCATCCCAAGTGAGCCAGACCATGAACAATAATATTAAGTCTTGGTTTCGGTAATTGTTATAAATAAACCTGGACAAAAATAGCTACAAATACAATCTTTTTAATTTTTAAAGTAACAATTATGCCAAAATTACTTGTTTCCATGACAAATATATATAACTTATTTAAATTTATATAAACTATTTTTAACACAATATATACGATTGATATATTATATTATATAGGTTAGTGTTCAAAAACCTGTTTTCTATCCTGATTGATGTGAAACAACAACAGGCTAATGGATTATATAAACTTATTTGACAAAAAATGTGTGAAAAATCAATTTATTTAAGAATTTTTATATTATTTTGAGAATATCTTTTTTACTAATGCATATACGTAAGAAATGAATATAACCATTCTTGTAGAGAATTTTGTCATCTTTCTTTTTGTAATTTACATTTTTTCCGTACGATGCACGGTTTTTAGTGTAGAAGTAAAAAACTAAAAAATGGGGTCTTTCCCCCCCTCCCCCCGCTGAAGCAGCAGGGCCAGGTGCGGGGACTTTTGGTATTTTTATCTTCTAACTACCCCGAACACATTCCCGCAGAAAAAAAATTTCCCCCTCTCCATGTCCTCTATACCCCCCTTTTGAGCATTCATTGACTGGACTAATTAGGTATTTAAAAATAATCACTTAGATAAGCACTTCATCTGTCTTAAGTTTGAAGGTTATGGGTACTAGGGCTATCCTCTTCACTCAGTACAATTATAAAAATGATCAAGTCACTCGTCTCTGACAGACTGAAAATATCAAACAAAAACATAGTAGGCCTATTATCTCGAAATAAAACCCCACATTAAACACTTAATTTAAAATAAAACACATTTCACTGTAGCCCGGTATAGCCTATTAGGCCTTTCTTTATAAACTCAAAACTCACATTTTCTAGGTTAAGTTACAATTCAAACTGTCGTTGTCATGTTTCTGCCACCAGATTGAAAATTGCACAATCAAAATCACAAACAGAATATGTTTATTTTACTTTCTATTAAACTTGCACTAACAAAATCAATTTTATTTTAAGTTACAAATTCACTTCAAAGTAAAAACATTCAAAACTGACATTGACATAACTTCAATCACTCCAATCCATTGTTTTGTAGTTGTTACGCCAGCTGTCACCATATCTGCTCTCTCTCTCTCTCTCTCTCTCTCTCACTCTTTCCTCTCTAGTCAGTCTGCTCATTCTGCTTCTTCTTTGTTTTCCCATCAAACAGCTGTTTTGCAGGGCTGACGTTGCCATATTTATCATTACACCATATGGTGAATGTCGGTAAAATTATCACAAAATTGCTATAGCTTTTATTTCGTAAAAAAAAAATAATAGTTTGACTAATTTTAATCGTGTTTATGTAAACTGATTAGATTACGCCAATACCACAGTTGTAAAAGTACAACAATTATCGTCCATTTGGCAACACTGAACTGAGTTTAAAGTGGAACTGATCTTTTCTTTCTGCCAAGACCCAATGAGATTGCGTCATTCAGATGCATCGATGTTCCTTGTAGTAACTTATCGGTTTGTAAAACTAAACACCAATACCGATTAATGTGAAAAAATATTATGCTACAACAGGTTATTTTTATTTGTTGTATTTCTATATTTTGGTATAAAATATTTTGTTATTTCTATATTTTGGTTTACAATATTTTTATGGCAGTTCAAACTAAATCTAAAACTGTACTTTATAATATCTTCAAGAATCGTCTGCCATTGTTATACTAGTCACGAGACTCCCTTGTTGACTATCGACTATTGCAATTCGATAGATTCATTCAATGCTTTATTTCAACTTACTGTATCGTTATCGAGACGTATTGTTGACTGTTGTAGGAAAGTGAAAGTCTGTTTCTGTTAGTAGTCCTCTTGCTAGCTCTGCCGAATGACGATGGGTGTTTGTTGAACATTTGGTTTACGCTGGTCTAACCTATATGAGGTTAGATAGTGGTTTTTGTAGGAATGGGGATTAAATAAGGCATCAACACACAACAAAATATAATTTATTAAATATGGGTGTAGAAAATCGTGAAGTGGCAATATTTATAACTACTCGACTCGACTTTTCGAGTAGTGATTACTACTCGACTCGAGGTCGAGTATTTGAAAAAACTCGAGTAATTACTCGAAGGTCGAGTACTCGCCCACCCCTACCAAACATACACAAACACTATAGGCCTACAAGTTAAAGATTTTTGCTAATGTAAAGAAACCGGATTTCAATGTACATTTTATAGACAAATTTTGTGTAAAATATACTACATACTACAAGCTCATGTATTCAGAGAACAAATTAGATCCCTTTGGTAGGTTCCTTATGACCCTACTTGCAATCCAGGATGGTAGCTCATAAACTTAACACATTTAAAGATATTTTTGCTTATATTTAATGTATTCCCAAATTGGTGTTTATATTTATTTAAATCAAATCATAGCCTTTAAATACGTACTGTACGTAATTGTATAAACAATAGAACAAACAAATTATTTATGTTTTTAGTTAAGTTTACCTCATTTATGTTTTTCAGATGTACCCCATGTCACAATAGAAATAGTAAAAGTAGTTGGTGCCCATAAAATATTTCTTAACTGGACAGTAAATGATGGAAATTCACCCATTAAAGAGTACAACATTATGGTAAGTAACTTTTTTGAGTCAGGTTTCTTAGAGCTGAATAATAAAACTGATTATTTGCTTAGTAATTTTTTCCACTTTCTAAAGCTCATGAACTTTTAAAAATAATAAAGTGTTTTACTTACTAACCTTTTCTTGTCAGTGTATTTGGAAAAGTTTTGAGTTTATCTTTTGTCCTTAATGTATTTCCAAATTAAAACGCATTATAAATTATCTCAGCTTCCTAAATATGTTATATGCATTTTACTGTTATATTGAGTTGGTTTCAAACCTAAGTAGTTTTAACAATTTTACTTAAATTAAACTAATATTCTTGCACATTGAATTGATGTTGTGTGTTTTACAATTTATATTATCGATTTTATTGTTCAAATTTTATTTTAATTGGCAAGCCAATAGAAAAAAATTGAAACTGTGATCATTTGCTGTGTAAAAAAAGCTACATTAAAAAAATGGCTGGTGTTTAAACTTTATAATTTGAGAAAGGTAAGGAAACTCTTGTGATGGTTAGTGAAGTATTCATAACCTTCTGGGGCACTGGTGACTTTAAATGTATTGTCTATCATGTATTTTTCTTATTGTCACAAAAATTTATTGTAAGTAATGGTTCTTATCTGGGATTTCAGTTTATGAAAAATGGCACAAATGAATGGACGTTCACTCGGGAACGAGTGAAAGTGACTAATACAAGCTACGTCATAAAAAACCTCGAAGCTGACACAAGCTATAAAGTCAAGATCAATGCCGTCAATGCCAACGGTCCAAGCAAGGACTATACTTATCAGGATTATGTACATACTTTGAAAAAAGGTAAATAATTAACTGCCAGACTTCTATTAGAAATATAAATATTATATATAGGCCTAATATTGAAGTAGGACATTACCGACATTACACTATCTTATTCTGTCGATTTTTCAAAGTTAGGTTTCAAAATCTAGGCTACATGCCTATACTTGACAAGGCTACTTGTCTCTTGAGAAAACTACCTTAAAATACCTATCATGTGAATTGTTAGTGTTTCACATGCCAATCATATGTTATCAATTTTATTCAAACTTCTAAAATCTGTCAACAGTTTGTTCATCTAAATACAACACAAGTTATATTAGGCTTAACTAGCCTAATACCAGCCCAGGGTCTTACAGACAAAAAAGATCACAAAAGTTGTCTTATACTTAGACGAAATATTAGTGTTTTGCCATTAGCTGTAAATCATTCACGAACATCTTGCAATGTTTTTTTTTACTGAAATTTGCACAGCCGACATTGAGTTGCCATTCACAAAAACTGTGGTATAATCTGCAAAAAGTATTAGTTCTGAATTAGTTTTTTTGGGACAAGTCATTAATTCATTTCGGGAGAACAAAGCAAATTCTGTAACAATATTTTTCAAATATGACACCATGCCATGTAGAATTTTTTTTATAATTCATGTAAAATACCTGGCCTGTTTTTATGGTAAAATATTAAGAGTGTATAAACTACGAAACAGTTGTATAAAATAAAGGGAAAATAATTTAGTAAATCATTTACTAAAGTATAACCATGCTTAAGATTTGATTTACGAAATAATAAAATATTTTCACATATCACTTAATAAATTTTAGCAAGTAAAGATAATGATTTGTAACAGATCCAGACATAGTACCCATCCTGAAATTCAAAGCGGGAGGAGCTGACTTTATAAACGTGGGATGGGAGGTCCCTACAGAAGACGAAGACCATGTCCACCTTCTAGAACTGGAGTTGACCCACAACACTACCAGACTAAAGAGCATTAGCATGCAGTCCCTGGCTACTGACAACAAGAATATGCTGTTTGGAAAACTGGCATCAGCCACCACTTACCTTATACGGGTGAGAAGGGAAAATAAATAACCCCGACGATATGATTTAAAGATAAATTGTAATAGCTGTGTTAGCTCTTCATTCTGTATGTCATACAGTGTGGAGTCTACTCAACACTACAAAATTCAATGTAGCCATTTTCACAGTGCACTCTGCACAAGTGTGGGCCGCAATAAAGGAAGAGTTGATTTTTAAAATTTGCTAGGTTTTCATTTGGTTAAGGTTAACAGCTTTCTGAACTTAACAGTGGTTTTGCATTATCATGACATATGGATATGACAAATGGCCAATAGAATTTGAGGAATGTAAACAAAGAAAATATAAAAATTTATGTTTTCACTTTTGCTGCCATGGAAACCCATTAATATTTACTTTCCGTAGTACACCCTAGTGAAACCTTTAGGCAAGGCCCCAAGTTAAATTATAAGACTGGCAACAAGGCCCTGAAACTCCTTGGACTGTAACTTATTACGTAAGAAATTTCTGCCTAATAAGCAGTTGCAATTGTTTTTCCAAGATTAAGAAAGACGAACAGACACCTTAATCATATTTGTATTAAGTTGTATTATTTATTACAGGGAAGAGCCTGCAGTGAATATACATCCCAGTGTGGCAATTGGTCTGAATACATCAATGGAACTACTATTGATGGAGGTAAATGCTTGTGTGATATCTAATGCTCAAATTTGGTATTAGATTAAAAATATCCAAGTGGTATGGTACCAAGATTAACTAATCTTGGGGCTTTCAACCTTCTATGTAACCCAACCATCACTGGAAACAATCGAGCACAAAGAAATTACTATTTCAGTGTTCTCAATGAACACTGTAGTTGGTACATCGTGGCAACGTCTTTTACTGCCCTTTTCGTACTCATAAGATACAACGCCCTAGGCTTATGGTGCCTGCACTTGGTTGTATTTCTTAATTTAGCCTACTGTGTACGTCACAGTTCATCAACATGTCTTACCTTACCTGTATACCACCTCTCTGGTGCCCCTTACGTTTTGGTCTCAGTTTAAATAGAGACTTTTGGGGTACACTTCCATATCTGTTGGCACAAACAACCGAATGAGTAATATTGATTATTCGATTGTTTAGTATATAGTAATAGTTTAGTAATAATCAATATATCAATCGATATTTTCATTCGGTTGTTTGAGCCAACAGATATGGAAGTTTACCAGACTTTTGGCTGAGTGGACAAGTATTACCTATAGTCTTGTTATAGTTTGTGGTTTTTTAATAAGTTGGTTTCATGTCATTTGTGAAGATGGTTGAAAAACAGAAAAATGTAGCTGTCTCAATGTATAAACACCTCAGGGGTGCCCATCCCCCCCAAAGCTCACGTCACAGAATCCCCCCCAAATTTGTTGTTTAACCCATGCCGGAAGGTCTGGGGGCTAACCCATAGTTATGTTTATAATGCATATAGCATATGTTTATAGTTATGTTTATAGGGAAGGGGTGCCCCCGACACTTAATAAAATTTATGGGAATTTAAGCGTTTGAATCAAACTTTTAACCCAATTTAAATGGACAATTTTCCTTTAAAACTCTAGTAGCAAACTATTTGTTAGTTTAGTTTTAATTTAAATGAGTTGGATTTTTAACATGCACACAATTTGAATCAAAATTAGCCATGTAGTTTTTTTTATCCGATTTTCCATGGGTTAATAGGTTTTAAAAGGGAAAATCACAAAAGTTGTAATAACTTTTGAACCATAATTTTTACGGCATAGAGGGTTTATACAATTTTTGTCATAGTCAAAGAGTATAACGTGTTAATTTTTAATCAAAATCGTTCGGGCCAATTCTGAGAAAATTTTCTTCATCCATTATTTTATAGGGTTTTATGGAATATCACTATTAAAAATCCAAAATGAAAAAAAAACATCTGGAGAGACCATGGATTGGTACCTAAAATACCAAAATTCATCAAAATCGGACTCGGACCACAGGCGTGGTCTGTAGCTCAGTACCATACACACATACACACATACAGACAGACACACACATCACTTCGAAAACCACTTTTTTGGGATCAGGGTTTCTACATAAACAATTCTTTTACCATATTAAATTGTAGGGGAGAAAGTACTTGAAGTTATGTCAAAAAGTTGAGATATTTTCTAAATTGCCCTTTAATCCACTTCTGAGTTTGGTCCTTTTTAAATAAGTGTAAAATATTCAGTCTCAAAAATATTACTAGGCCTTAACTTAATAGCATATTTCGTGCCTAGGCCAAAATGAGGTTTTGCTGGTTCGAGGTAGTTTTTAAGTTCGATACGAGGTCGAGGACGTAAAACGATCGAGAACTGCAAAACCATTTCAGTCCGAGGTACGAACGCTATTATTCACCACCCCACACTATACCCTATTACCACTAATTCACCTCAATGATAATGCACTGCACACTGATATAGTCAACACAACTACAACTTTAAGGTCATGTGGATAAATAATTTGAGGAATCAGCAAAAATAATAATAAATAGTTGCTAGGCAGCGGTGACAATAAAACAACTCTATTGCAATGCTATGGATACTGATTGTGTATTTAAAGCGGGCAGCTGATTTTGCGGCCCTAGGGATGTAAAAACCTGCTCGATCCCCGAATGACGATGACAGCTGGCATGGCCTGCAAAACGTAACTTTCAGCCACCAATTAATGTACCTATATGTAAAACAGTTAAAAACATCATAGTGTGGCAAAATAGTACATTACGTTACTAGTCCTGAATCCCGTGCGAGACGAAGTCGAGTAGAGGTTTTTTTTTATACGAGTCCGGCCAACACATTTTGGACGAGTGACGTACGATAGTTTACGCCATACTACTAAATCCGTTCAAATCCCTATATTACCACCAACTAAAGGACTAAAATCACTTTTGTTATAACCACTCATTGCCACCCAAATACAGTATAATCAGCTGATTGGTGTCCGGCAAAACTCATAACTGTACAGTAGTAGGCTACTGTATGAAACCCCATTTGATTAAGGACAAACAGCTGTTTTCTGGACTAAATCCTTGCATGGGAAGTTCGTCAAAATAGTGTAGTGTGAAGTAAAAAAATAATTATATATCTATTCTAAGACTAGTAAAATTTGTTTGAAGCTCTTTCTAGATTCAAGAAAAGACAATAACAAATACAATTTAATTAATCCAGAATCATGTGTTTCAGTTCTTGAAGTTAACGTAAACACATAGCCTATCAAAAACCTTAATTAAATTGTCACAGTACTGTATGTCAATTTCTTCCAATGAATAAATGACCCAGGCATAATTATTTGGGAGAGCCAAAATATTATCACAAGCTTTCATGTTGTTGTTCATGTTGTAAAAATAGCAAAATGATTATCATTATCATAATACTGGTTTTTTATGAATCAAGAATATATTATAATAAACAAACCTAAAAAACCATCAATAGGTCCTCAAGGCAATGAGACTATTTGAGAATGAGTTCATAATGAAAGGTAAAAACAAACTCAAATTGCAGATACAATTTAATAAGCAACCATAATCCTTTGACAGCAGTTGGCAAGGAGTTGTTCTCACTGTCAAACATGATACGAGTCCAAAAGCGGAAATCCACATAAAAGTATCTATATATTTTATAGCAATTATAAAATGATTTATTAATCAAGATGAAATATCAAACGGGATTTCGATTGCATAATTACCCCAGTAATAAATTAAGGAGGTCATAAAAATTATCTGATTAATCTTTTATGTGCTTTTAACCAACCACTGGCTTGAATCCCCCCCAAAAAAAATTCTGATGTCGCATTTTACGACATCAAACCCCCCTGTGGGCACCCCTGAAACACCTTAAATAGGTTTACAAACGGAGATACATAATCCATTTATTAATTTATAACATGTTTACTTAGGGTTTATTATATTCCTAGGACCTTTAGATCCTTGGCAATTGGGTTCTATGAATTGGTCATTTTTAGGTTCTCATTGGAGAGACATAGTCATAGACATAATTTATTTCACAAAACGCTGAATACATGTAATATAACATTAACAATAAGGTGCACTGTCAAAATAAAAACATTGTCTGTACATAAAACATATTTAACTAAACAGAAAATCAAATTGAAATCAAACAGGAAAATATATTCTAAATTACATTTGTGTAAAAATCTTTAATTGAATAAAAAGCTTTGTCATTGAGTAAATTATCCATGGTTTCTTTAAATATTATTTTGTTCATTAACTTGTAGCATTAAGGAAGTACAAAACACAATCTCAGCCCAACATACAATGGACTTTCATAAAAGGGTCAATCGGTGTTTGGGGAGTCTATAAATATTTTCATTGCGAGTTTCATACCTGTGGTTGAAATCTATTGTTTATGGTGACTCATTAGTAACTGAAAGTATATAGGCTATCTTAATAATTCTAGAATATACAGTTTAAGTTAGAATTATTAAATTTTGAAAAGGTTTCTTACAAGAACTGTGTGAATGAGAATTAGTTATAGTACGAATAATCCGTTGTTGTAACCTGAATATAGAGAGAGAAATTCTTTATTTATACAAATTATTTTGCAGCAATACATCCAAAAATAAAAATATCACATGGGTCACAATGACCTGTGCGTGATAGAGTCCTTAACTGGCTGCTTCATCAAAATAAAAGTTCTTCACACTTCACTACATATAAAAAAAATCTAACAATAACTTGTTAAAATAAGCATAAAAATTAATTTACTATACAATTATAATTATAATAACCTAACAACCATATACAATGTGCAACTCAATAGCTGGGGAACTCATTGCTTGCATTACATCTGATGAACACATTAACTTTTTTTTCAATTCCCAATTTTACTGAGGCGTAGATTCCGTCAAGTAAGAGTGCTGTGGAAGGTACAGTACTTACAATAGATAGTTCAGTTAGAAGTAGGAATATAGATTTTATACCAGTAGCTTCACCCCATAAAATTATGCAAGAGATAGTAGGGAGTAGAGTAGCAAGAGCAAGAGAAGAGTAGCATGTATCAATATTTTTGATTTTAAGTTGCTTTAATGGCTTCCCTTAAATATTAAAATTTAAGAAAATATAGTGAATTTTACTGCCAATAACTTATTATACTTCAGGTTTATTCATTTTGATAAAAAAAATAAAAAATGTATTTAATTTCCAGAATCGGGACCACCGGAGAATGTAACTGTTGTCTGCAGATTTGACAATATGACAAGATCCCCGTTTGTTTTGGTTTCTTGGGCCCCACCTTCTCAACCTAACGGCAAAATTGTTTATTATAATGTAAGTTGAATACTGTATAACTAATTCTTCAAATATTTGAATATAATTTACCATATAAAGCTATTTATTAATCACAGTAGTTGGAAGAAAGTTGTAACATCCTACATATTTAATTCCAACTTGTTTTACTATGTATTTTTGAATAGACAGGCTAATATTTTTTAGTAAATAATTTCAGTGATGATGAAACAGGTTATTTTCCAACAACTGTAAATTATGTTGTGAAGTGAATTCATTTTTGGGATTGATGTTTTAGGTGACCTCAAAATTTAACATTCATCGAGCGTTGACTGTTTTCTGTCAAGGCCTCATGAAAGACATTGCATATGCTAATTCTATATCTGATACGTTCTCATTGAATACATGAATCAGTGATGCAATTAATTTTAACTGTCAAAGCGTCTGTCAATTAAAACCATTTTTTACTTGTTTGTAATATTTATTATTTTTATATTTTTAGTTGGAACAAATGTTGGGGTTTTTACGAATTCAACTTGTTATTTACTGTTGGAAGGTCTTTGGTTTGAATCTAAAATTATTTTGAATAGACTTGGGAATGTGGAGTTCAAAATTTTAGCCTAAGATATGACTTCTTCAGAGTAAATGTATTTTCTCTGACTTTTTGTGTATCTATAAACCTCTGTGTTCTTATTTCCTCTGGTAAGCTAGCTGAGCACCACAATAAACTTTAATATAGACAAATAGCATTTCTGCTTATAGCTCCTTAACATTTTGCAAGTGTTGGCTGCTGATAATTTGAACAAACTTGTTAATTTTTAACACCACTTTGTGTTTTTTCCTCAGGTTGTTTTAGAAGGCTCTGCGAAATTTAAAAATGAGAAAGGTGTTGATGATCACGTCACTTGGGGTCCAAAAGCAAAAAATGTTGATGAAAAATCCCACTCTGCTCGCTTTGACATGGTCCCACCTAATACAAACTACACGTAAGTAATGTTAATTTGTGGATGAATAATATTAGTGATTAATTTAGTGGTATTACCTCATTTATTTACTTGTAATTTAAGCATTTTGTATTCCATAGAGAATGTGATCTACCTTATTTACCTTAATGCCAAAAATAAATTAATTCTTCACCAGATTATCTTGACAGACTTTTTCAAATACTTCCATCCTTCTAATTCACTCTCACACTCTTGACTCTGGGTAGTGTTACTTAAAACCATGAGTACAGTTAAACCCTCACTAACTCACTTTAATATCTATTTTTTATCAATCTGTATTATTTTCTAAATAAACTACTATTGTAAGTAAAAGCCCTGGCTTACAGTTGGATTTGTTTGGTTAGAAGTGGTTGAGGTATGGTGAACTATCTTTGACTATCAACTTCTTTTTTCTGTAGTGCGATCATGTGTTCATACTTGTCAAATTTTGGTGTTAAATCAAAACAAACTGACATATATCTTCATTGAACTGACAAAAGTTGCATTGAAAAATAGACTGTATACTCTAGTTTTATTAAATTCCTTGGCTTTTAGAGAATATTTACTGTGAAATAGAAACTAGATTCCTAATTACAAATTAATAATGATTAATTTGCTATCAAATTATTGTCTCCAAATTATAAATGGTTGCTTTTAAAATTTAATTAACATGATGTCTTTAACGTAAAACATGCACACCACAACTAACTATATCACAACAAAAACAGTCTATAAGGGACAAAAGAAAATTGCAGTAGTTTATACAGTGTTACTTCTGATCTCAGTGATAATGATTTTACATACAGTAAAACACACTATAACCGGTATAGACGGGACCAGGTCATAACAGATAAACGAATTACTGGATAAACCGATTTTTGAGATGTACACAGTTAAAAAACACCTTCAGAAAGTCTCTGCAATACTACCTGCTATACATTAGCACGTTGTTGCATTCTCTTTGCGAAGGTGTTTTTTAGCGAATTTCCCTATAGGGAAGTAGCTATTACCGTAGGTGGCACGGTAAGACCTAGGCCCGGGACCGATTTACTTTTTCATTTTTATGTCCCCAGAGGTCAAAGACACCATTTGTTGAAATTTTTATATATGTATATATATATACATATAGATTTATATATATATATATACGTCCGTGAACGCGATAACTTGAGTAATTTTTGTCCGATTTTGATGAAATTTGGCTTAAAGGTGTAAGGCGGGATAAACTTAAATAAGTTCGCGAACCAGTATGATCGGACCATGGGAACGGGGTTCAGGGTGTCCACATTCTGGAAAATCAGGGATAGTCATGGAAAGTCATGGAAAAAAATTCTGGTCATTGAAAGTCATGGAAATAGGCAAAAGGTCATGGAAAGTCATGGAAATTCCCAATGACGGATGATTTTAGGGGACTATTCAATGCTCTAGTCGGCCGTAACTCCGACTACTGTAGCATTTTTCAGGATTTTTCACAAATGTTCGACGATTCAATTTATTACAGTTGTATTAGTTTATGAGTTTTGAGTTTGTATTATTTCATTGTTGTACCATTGTACTACATTGTTATTTGTTAATACATATTTCAGTAGTTTCTGCGAAATCTAGGCAGTTTTATTCGTGTGTGTATGTTATATTATAATTTGAGTAAAGTTCGTGAGTTATGGAAATCCATGGTAAATGGTCATGGATAGTCATGGAAAGTCATGGAAATAAATGACAAATATTCTGTGGACACCCTGTGGGGTAAAAATTGGTTTTTCTCATTTTTGACCCTCAAAACACAAAATTTCCCAATTTCTCTCTAGACCCTTTTAAAGAGCTTAAAAAAAAACAAGCAATTTAGTATATCAAAGTGTTTTTTTACAGTTACCTATCGGTAACGGAGAAAATTCAAAAAACTATAAATTTAAAATTCCCATGTTTTTCTTATGGAGAATATTGTAAAATGTTGTAGTTTGCTTGTTTATGCATATATTTTGACCAAACTTGGCTATTAATTTATTTTATACTAAGCTATTAATATTTTACTAAAAAATACACTTTATTAGTTTCCTTGTAGCAGCAAACCTAGGTACACGTTCAACCTAATGTTATTTAAATAGGTTTAATTAAAAATCAACTCAGACAAATGGAAATTCGCTTAGTCGGCAGGTGTGCTGCAGCGGGGGTATTTTTTTTTAATAATCTCGTCATGAAAAAGTCTCGAACGAACAAGATTTTATAATCTCTAAAATTTCTCGAACATTTTAAACTTGTAGTATCCATAGTAGACCATCCCTAATAGTCCAGTCAATCTGGGTGTTTTAGACAAAAAAATACCATTAGGCTGGATTTTTCCCATTGGCTACAGTAGACCCTCTCTAATCCGGCACTGCACCACTCCGGCACTCCAGTAATCCGGCGTCTTTTGACGGGAGGTCTTCCACGATCGCGGCAAAATTCTGATTATCTCCCGCGGCCGTGTAGTCTAGTTAAAGATAGCTTAACTGCTTCTAGCTAAAAAAAGTCCAACTGTAGGCCTACAGGGCACAATTTGTGGTAAATCATGTCTGGACCAGCATTATCACACACATTATCACAGTATATTGTCACAATGTTCGGTGCTTGTGTGTTCAGCATTTGGTGAGTCGGTGACTCAGTCGGTAGTGTCACTGACTAAAGTCAAAAGGTCAAGGCAGTGAAGTCGTGGGTTCAGATCCTGATCACTGCCGCTGCTTTTTACCAGTACAGTTCACCCGTGTACTGTACTGGCTCACCCCTTGCTTTGCTGGGTACGTTCCACACACAGGCTCATAGCCTATGTGGACGGGCAAATGCAAGGTTAAAAGAGGCTGCCAACCTTAAAAAAACAGCTAAGAGTCTAAAAATATGAATTATGTTTGTATAGGTAAAAGCTTAATTTTGCAAGTGTGCTACTTTACATACTGAGTGTTACTATATGTCTGCAGAGTAAAGGTGGCGGGGGTGACACGCAGTAGAGGTGGGGGTAAGAAGGCAGAGCAGCACTGCCAGATGCCTCCCACCACTCCTGACAAAGAGAAGCTACGAACCATCAGCTGGGGCAAAGTGGAGGAGCAAGGACGTTGGATGGTCAAGTTGTTTATGCCCAAGGTGTCGGAGAGAAATGGACGAATCTGCTGTTTCCGGTAAAGATCACTATCGTTTTTCTTAAAAATTATTCCTCAGCATTTGATTTTGGCTTTAAGATGATCACTTTTTAAAATTAAATGACCGAATTAAATTAATACTTTTTTAAATGAGTGGCAACTCAAGGCACATAAACTAACTTAATTTGTAACCAAATTATTTTTGAAATATTTTTTAACGTTCAGTATTATGTTTTACTCTTTAATTTGAATTTGACACACTTATTGTTCCTACGGCTACAAGGTGTAAATGGCTTTCCTGGAATAAAAATTTTGTTCAAATTCTTGTTTCTGAAAGAGTAAACGTTATGTTTGCAGAGTGTTTGTGACAAAGTTGGAGCTCCACCAGAGTGTAGCAGACCTACCTCCTCCTCAGGACTCTAATGTGCTCAGTTACCAAGAGGTCCACTACGGCAAACACGGAGGAACCTACCTGGCTGATATGTTCGAGAGGTAATTCTATCTTAGAGAAATCCTTGCTGACATTATTCTTTCATCGAACCAAAGGCTAGTAGAATTAAAGGATTTTTAAAGGAAACACTCAAAAAGCTATAGATCCTTCAGTCCTTTACCAAAAAGACCTAACTAACACTGACAAAAAAGTGGTGAAATATGACATAACATTTTAAAGAATAGTTGAAAATATGTTAGAGGTTAAATAGTAATCAACTACCATCATAAATATACTATGGTAAATATGTTACCTGTAATAATTGTTAACTTTTTAAAAGTACAAAACACAATGGATGGAAAAGTTGAACACCATATTTTGATAATATATGATAATATATGATTTTGATATTATGATAATTAGGGGTGTGCGAGTACTCGAATCTTCGAGCTTTTTGGTCGAGCTTTTCATTATTCGGCTCGGCTCGAGGCATTTTGAAAAAGCTCGAAGTTCGAGCCGAGCTTTTAATACTAAGTCAAAACTAAAAAAACACTTAATTTGGGTCGTAATTGAAAACAATGTTATCACAATTCTACGTTGTTCATGCATTTGAGGTTTGATAAGCACGAACACGAACCTCAGCTCAGTCAAGACGCAATGATTATCGATCGTAATTTTGAGGAGATACAGTAGTAAAGAGACAATCTACCACCTATCCTATCGCGTTGTCTTTCTAACACAGCTATTCGTATCGTAATACACAACGCAGTGCGAGTGCGTGATTGGCTCGTCGCTATGACGACACATGGTTGCCGTGGCAACCTACAGTGCGCACTGAGCACTGCGCCTTGTGTGGGAGGGGAGATTATACCAACAAACTATTTCAGGAATTCTATTTTGGGACCGATGGAAGATAAGGAAGAAACTAAAAGTGGTCACGTGTGCAAATGTAGTGGGCGACACAATAAGGCTGTAAACGAGTATCGTCATGCCTTGTTCCTTGTTTGTTTACTTTTTCAGATTCCTTATCAAACGCCCCTATCTGCTATCTCTCTTTCTCTCTTTCTCTCTCTCTCTAACAGTGTACTGATTAAACAGATTGTGGTTGACGACTTTTCTACTTATAAGATTCCCTGCGGTTATTTTAGTTCAATCAAACCCATAACCTTTCTAATGTTTATCAAAATAATTAATTAATCCGTTTTGTATTTTATTCCCTTTAAACCAACCCCTATTTACCATCTATATTTTATAGAATAAAATGTTTGTTTATAAAGTTTGACTGGTAACTCAATTTTGTACCTATTTTATTTTGTTTAAAAGTAGGGGTGTGTGGATATCTGAAAAATCGGGTAACCGGGCCCAAATTCGATATCCGACACTATCCGTTATATATCCGGCTTTTCGGATAGACAATATATTTTGACGTTTTGGACAAAAAACTAAATCTCCATAGCCACCATTAGTTTCCCAGGACAAAATTACAGCAATACGTTTCCAACGACCTAACAGCAAACGGCAAAGAAGCCTTGTATGATGCAATACTGATAACTAGTTTAGTCGTTATCGGCTGTTTTGCTTTACGATTAGATTCGTCTGGAACGAACAGACATAAAGCAGAAAAGAACTACCATGGTCAAATGAAAGTCAACTCGTGCTTGTCTCCCTCCTGATACTAGGGGCGCTGCGTAATAGTTTTTTTACAGTACTGTTTCAAATTCAAAGTAGAAAAATCTAGCCTACTACTGTGAAGTTACGTAAACAATAGATTTAATGTTTCCCAAAAAAAAGTCAGAATAGAAACAATAGAAAGGCAACACAATAGAAGGGTGGGAGGGGTTGGGCAATGACCTTGAAAGGAGCGCGGGTATAGTGAGTCAAGTAGGACCGGAGGGGGAAGGGGTGGGTAAGACCTTGAAGCTATATATAGACTTGCACTACTTCCCTAAACCTAAAGGACTGGCCGGCGAGTGGTATTCCAATCACAGGACAAGATACGTCGTGTTTTAGGTATTCATTGCCCGGGTTGACTTTGGATTGTCTTACTGTGTAGAAACTTTGAATAATAAAAAATAAAGTTAGAACTAACCACGATTATTTAGCATTGATTGTGTACATATTAAATGATTAAACTATAGGGACCATGGATATATACAAACTTTTGTCGTGATTTTAATTTCAACATCAAAATACAATATTGCACAATCGTGATATTTTAGGTCATCGACCTTTATTATGCATCCGGTATTGCTGTTTCGGAAGAGAAGCACGTTGATAAATTATAAATTGATATTCCCGTAGTTAAAAAGAATTATTTTATAAATCTATAAAACAAAATCATAAAATCTTACATACAGATAACAATAACGGAAATTGTAAAAAAGGTATAAAGATAACACGTTATTCTTTCTCTTTGTTCTTCTATTTCTTGGGTTTCCCTTCATCACGCATTCAACAAGTTGCCATGGTTACTAATCACCCATGTCGTTATCAGCTTTTGTGACATAACGCACAGCAGGGGGGTAAAACTTGACGAAAATCGGTTAATTTTTACCTATTATTTAATTACCAATGAATGTACTACTTTATTGGTATTTGGTACTGTATTAATAATCGGTCAAAATGGCCGATTTTTGTCAAATTTTACACCAAATTTATTGAAATTTCAAGGTGAATATTAATAAAACAATTATTACCAAATATTTGTATTAATTTAAAAGATTGATTTGTGGTATTGGGTTCCCCACTGAGTGCAGCCGAGCGGCACCGGCTTATCAGACCCTCCCCTCCCCCGTGGTCTGGAGAAAGCTTGTAAACAAACTATTGCACAAGCGACTTGACATTTGGCTGCTTCAACTATAATTTTGTCAAATGAACTGTGATGTTTCAAAATCAAAAACAATAATTTGGGACCATACTGCTTAACAATAATGGACTGCAATTATTGATAAACATACAATCCATTTTTAACAAACTAAGATTATATGATTCAAATAGAATTATAAAAATTATCTTGGTATTATACTTGGGGTAATGAAGTTATGTATGCTAGTGTAATTCTCAGTTCATCAAGGTTCTACTGAATAATGTTTGGCAGTGAATAAGTGTAGAATGCAATTTATAAATTCAGGGATACACACCTTTTACACAGTTATAAAGTCGTTAATTAATAGAAATAGTTAATTCTGGAAAATTAAAAATAGTGATCGCATTCATAAACCTGTTGTCAAAACAGCAACACGGGTGTAAGGGTTTATTGTTTTAGATGCAAGGGTGTTTCAAGGACAAAGTACAGTGTTGGGCCTCCCGGCTTAGGGGGGGAGGGGGGCGGTGAGACTGTGTGAAGGGGAGGAAACTGGTTTTGGCTATTTATTGATTAGTTCCCTGACCCTTCTAGATAACAAAATTGAGTGACAGTATTAAATCATTGTGTACTTTATTTCATTTCTTGTTTACTTTGTGTGTTATTCTATTAATTTTAGTGTTTTGGTCTATTTCCTCTATGTCAATTATATCTTTTTTAATATATAAGTTTACTTTTTACTTGTCTCTCCACCTTTTTGGATCCAAACCAACCATGTTCTTTTTTTGATTAATACGATTCATAAAACAAAAATATTTTGTGCATGGAAAACAAAAAGAATAATCACGTGTTTTAAAATTTATTTTGTATTTATTTATACAAAATAGAATTAAATATTCATAGTAGTTACAATATACATTATGTAATCGAGTTGCTAGTTGTTTTGTCGTCATTCAATGTCGCGATGCTGTTCTGTTCAAGAATCAAGAAGAATCAAGAATATTTATTTGCCATTAAATAACAGAACGTTACTGTTATGAAAGACAATCTGATTGTCTCAGTCTGCACTGCATATCTCGTCAGGCCTTCAATCGATATCCTTTTATTTCTTGCATCTTAATTTAGTTCAGTTCAGTTCTTATCGTGATTATCTACTATTTGATGTCTTGACAATTCTCAACGTTTTTAAACATATTAAAATAACATTGTGTTTATTTAAAAATTGACAGAACATTATTATTATTATGCACTTTTTTAAGAAAAAAAAGTTTAATAACTTAGATAAGGTGACGCTAGGAAAAGCTCGGCTCGAAAAAGCTCGAGCTCGAAAATTTTTTAAAAAGCTCGGCTCGGCTCGGCTCGAGGTTGAAAATCACTATTCGCACACCCCTAAGATAATATATGGATAAGTCATAACATTCCATGTCGTATCCACTGTAGACACCCCTTAACCGGCCTTTCAACTGGTAGTGGTAACCTTCCTTTTTTGTTGTGTATTGCTAAAATTTGTAACAGCAATCTTTAATTTTTGTTACAAAATAGACTGGTCAAATTGTTATGTAGCTCTTTTTTCGTGAAAGCTACCATATGGTTCTACTGTATATGGTTTTTTACTCCATACACGGTACTGTGCCAGTTGTGCTATCTGCTTCCAACTTTTGCCCTCTTGTAGTTTCTCTTTGTCTACTGATCCTCTCCAAGTTGTCCTTAGTTGTACGTAGTCCTTAGTTGTACGTATTCTGTTACCTTGAGGATTCTACTCCAGTGCTTGTTAGATGACAGTAGATTTTGGTCCTATTGAAGTAAGGTCATTCCACTGTGTTCTCTTGTTTGATAGTTGTATTTACCTGGCTTTGATTTGTAATCTGCAGTAGCTCATCAATTGTTATCTTAACTAAACTGAATATGAAGAAATGTTTTAAGATATTGGTTATACACTTACAGTGTGTGATAATTTTTGTTTATTACTGTGTTTGCATTCATATTTATAACTCTATGTATTTATTTTACAGCGATGCCCTGATCAATGACATATTCCTGGGTGACGGTCACACTGTGGCTTCCCCCTCCAACAGTTCCACTTGTAGACAATGTGTGGGGCTTAGACCTCGTCCTGCCACCACCACAGTCACTCCCCCAACCACCACTACTCTCCAGGTTCTTGCGGAAATCCCCTCTCTCAAACAGCGTAGATCCCTCACTACCCCTACTCCTGCCCCCTCATTTGATGTCTACGCCCAACTATACGATGGCCAACTCGACACCAACAGCAACTACACTGGTTTTGTAGAAGTCATTGGTAAGAACTTTTTTAAAAATTTGTGATAGTAATTAAAATAAGTCATTGACCATTTGAGTTTTTAAAGGCTGTATATGAAGATTCTATTTTTAATATTCAGAATTCAACACCCGCATTTAAGAGAGTCTTAGTGTTATACACATGTACATTTGAAATAACTCGCCGGCCAAAGTTAAAGTTATTATTTATTATATTTATTATACAAAGTTATTATTTTTAGTGTTGCTTAGCGTTGAAAAGAATTGTAAATTATATAAGTTAAAACATTCCAATGTAATAGTCATGACACTTTGTAATATACTGTATACTCTAAAATTATATATAAATTCTGTTCTAACTGAAAACTAACTAAATATTGCCCATATTTAAATTTTATTTATTAAATCTTTGTTTTCCTAGTATTTGGAGGAGAGCAAGTGCTAATCCCAGCTTATACAAGCTATTTTGAAACCCTTCAGCCTGGACCACAAGTGTTGCATGCTGCAGAGTCCTCTCAGTTTCTCACCATCATACTAGAGGTATACTCATCACAGTGCTACAGTGCTGTAGGTCTGTACAATGGCCGAGTGGTCTAAGGTAGCATCGTAGATTATGGAGTATTAGCCTGTCTGTGCATCTCGTTAGGAATTTACCTGTCCGTGGTAGGGCTCGGTGGAAGAGGCCCACCTAAAATAAAGAGGAGACAGCTCACATGAAATTGAAAATGGATCAATTCTTTGTGAGTTGCACCTCAGCTCAAATCAGGCGTTTTGCTACTTGTTACTTATCCTTACTGTCTATGTGTTAACTGAAAATTGATTTAAAAATTATTTGTACAGGATAAGGCAGTTAAATGGCACAATTCCGACTCCAGCTGACAAGGGTGGGGAGTATGAGTGTACAGGGGAAATTACCTTAAGCGTCAAGACTAGTGGAAATTTCAGTAGCCATGAAGCGTTAAACTTGAGCTGTAAAGGCATATTACAAAAACGAGGATGTGTATTTTGTGCTCCGCGCACTTTTTGTTTTGAGTTAATTCTACCACCATGGGCTCCCCTGCCATCAAGGAAAATATCCTCTTTTGGGTGAATAACTTTGAAGTTACCGCTAGCACGACAAAACGCTACAAAACAATTGCAGACGTTTTGCAGATGCTAAAAAACATCACGGGTGGGTTTCATCTCAGAATTCAATAATGTGTGCAAAACCAAGGACGCCATTTTACTGACACTATATTTAAAATAACTATTTTAAGGTGAAACATTAATTTCCACTTGTGTACTCAAGATTTATGTTGAAACAATCATCTTTTTTTTCAAAATAAATTATTTGTGGTTTTTCAAAAGTGTGCAGTTTCTCTGCTTTACCCTGTTTATGTTCCTAAGAAAAGGAATAGTATAGTAAACATCAGCATAACTTAACCACTGAATAATCCATAGAAAATTGCAAATATCGCCCACGTTATTGCTTTAGTGAATTGTTGCATTTATTCTCACACATCACACATCATACATCACTGATGTCTGTCTATGCAGGTGATGATTGTGCTGATTCTCATTGTCCTGATCCTGCTAGTGTCACTGTGTTTGCTGCAGAGATACACCAAACAGGTTGCTGAGGCTCAAGGTGTAGAAATATCTCTCCGCAACTCTCTCAGGCAAGTCATTTTCTTTAGCTCATGCATACTCTGCCTGAGGCATCATATGCCATGTTGACATAATCATTCAAATATTGAATTGCTAAATTTGTTTTTAGTTTGCCAACTGTAAAATGATTTATCTACAAAATATTTTGTGAGCACACTTGTATAGCTCTAAAGATTGGAATAAAAGGGTAGCACATCTAAAAGAGCCACCTGTGAAATTAAATTTTACTTTACTACATTTCATATTAAATAACAATTTGCTGTAGATGCATAATGTATGAATGCTGTTGGAGGCGGCTAAATCATTTAAAACAATTTTCTCCTTTAATACCTTATTTTTTAAATTAGAACCATTCAACCATATTTGAAATTATAGTTACAGTCCCAACAAACTAGATTTAGTTCATTAAAAAGATCTACAACAACTTTGAACTCAACGATTGCATGAAACAATTTAAAATTTTGCAGTGTTTGGGGCTTAGTTGTACAAAATCTCTAAGCATGATATAGAAGCACAGCAGTTTCTGACAAGTCCCCAACACCTCTTAATGAAGAGAGGGTATTTGGTAAAAAATGGGTTTTAGAGCCTCTCCCCAGCTCCCATCATATCTGTAAAATGCAACTAACCAGTAACTATATCGGTGAGGAGGAGAGGGGGGGGGGGGGACAATGAGGTTGTAATTCTAATACACTCTCTTCCTTGGTAAACCCCACATTGAACAACTCAAACCAAAGCTACAGATTTGCTATTTTGTTATAAATTATATCCATCTTATAAATGTTTACAGTCTTTTCACAGGTTCATGTTAAAAATGTAAACACATAAACAATGTCTCTGCATCATAGGATTGTTGTATATTGCTAATGAAATATTCTTGTTTGAAGACAAATTTTATTGTTTGTATTATTATTGTCAATGTTCATGTGTTTGTATTTGATTGCATTTTCTTCATGGTATAAAATTTTTTTCACTTTCATATACATACAGTGTTTTGTGTAATGCATGGATGCATGATGCAAATGTTTAGTCTGGAAATTTAAGTAGCTTTTATATTAAGCTTTTGTATTCAATTTTACTCTCATAGAAATGGTCTAAAACATTATAACATCTGAAATTTGTTGGTATTTTTCTATGGCATAACAAAAGTGTTTATTATAACAGGTTACGTACCTTGACGTCCACAAATCCTCAGTCGAACGTCCGTTGACTGGTTTCGACTACAAAGTAGTCATTTTCAAAACAGAACGTTAAAATATTCTATTCATTGAATGTCGTCAAAATTTCTTAAAGACATTTAACACACATACATAACACTGTGAACATTTAACATATTTGGCCGGCCGGCACACGTCACTGAACTGCAAGTTTTTACTCAAAAACTGATAAATAAAACTTTTAAAAACCAATTTTGTACAGACAATAACAAATATAAATCTAATAAATCAATATTCATAATTAGTATGACAACTAAATGAATTCATTAGCCTGATAAAATAATATAGTAGGGTATATTTACAGTTAGTGTTGCTTTCACACTGGCAGAAGTAACATACCGGTACTAAACTAAAAAAAACATTGTATTAGCCTTTTATAAAAAGAAAAACAATATTTTGGCTTGCATGAAATAAACATTTTTGTTTATGTTTGCAGAATATTCCTTCGATGTAAAAATAATCAAATTAGTCAGATATATTTTAAGAGAACTACATGTAATGATTAAAACTAAAAACATACACCATTATACTATTGAACTTGATATGGACCTATTCAATCTTGTCCAAAAGTTTTCATTCATCCGTTGAAATAGTTCTACTAATGTTTGGAGTACAAATAGGGGTGTGCGTTGCATCGAAACTGCATCAACATTTTGATTCGTTTAGATTTGTTGCATCAAATCGCGATTGGATTCAGCATGCATCTAAATCCCGATCGGAAAACCTGATGCATCAATTACGTCCCGATGCATATAAACCTAATTTATGCTTCTAAAATTAGTTTTAGATAGGGATGTGTCGATTATCGATTCCACCCATACTTGGAAATTGGTATCGGTATTAAGAATCGATTGACAAAAGTCGATTTCGATACCGACACCCGACAGGGATGAATATTTTATTATCATTTATTTATTTTATAGCTTTTAGTTTTGTAATCACAGCTAACAGCTTTAGTAGCCAACTTAGAACTGTTAGTTCAAAAAGCTATGGTGCCTTTGTTTAGCTTCAGCTGTTCTCTCTCTACATTTCAAGATGTCAGACAGAGAGAGAGAGAGACAGACGGTTAGTCAGACTCAGACAACTGGCGCGCAAATGTCCTGCCAACAGGAAATGAAAAAAAAATGTCTGTATCAATAAGTCAGACCTTTGGATGTATTATTATTATTTTTAGGTAAAAATAAATAACATACATATATACACATACATACACATAGGCTCCTCTTCTCCGTAGTCTTGAAGACCAGGGAATTGTCAATTCTTGAGGTAGTTTTGTGTGCGTGTGTGTGTGAGTGTGTGAGTTTATTTGTTGAGACGTTTGTGGTCGTCGAAGAAATCGTTTAGGGTGTAGTAGGGTCTTTCAATCAGGTATCCTATTAATTTTTTTTGTGTTGGCTTTTTGTTTAATGTGTTCAGAGAGAACATTAAAATGTTTTGATCCAGCAATTCGGGGATTTTACTAGTTTTAGTTAGCCTGTGTTGTTGAATATCGAAATTTAGATCTGTGTTTCTGAATTTATATTTATGGCAGTCTCCTCTGATTTTTGGGGGGTTTAGTTTGAGAATTTTGGTGGTTTCCAGGATGTATATGGATGTGATGGTTAGGATCTGGTTGGAAATAAATAATAAAGTAGGGTTTGAAGTCTGTTGATGGTTGAAGGCATTCTATCGTCCTTATAGCTTTTTCTTGGAGTAATATTAGCTTTTTTATTCGTGTATTTTAGGCAGATCCCCATGCGATGATGCCAAGCCTGATATGGCATTCAGAAAGGGCGAAGTAGGCAATTTTGTTAAGAGATGATGATAGTTTGTTTTTTAGTTGTTGTGACTGAGGCTATGGGTCCTGATTTGTTTGGGTTGGCAGATGGTGGAGGGTTGGTTCAGTTGGTTGTTGAGAAAATTACTTTGATTGTTTTGGATTTGTTAATTTGTAGGGATGGACGGGTCCTGAAATTTCAGGAAATTTTCGGGAAAAAAATATTCCTGATTTTTGGGACGGAATTACATTTGATTCGGGAACTTTTCGGGACGGGAATTGGTCCGATCGTCTGCGATTTTGCCGCTTCGCGAGTGACGATAACACCGCTATCACGAGAGATGTTCCGCGAACGCAGGAGGCGAAGTCATTTCGACGATCGTGCCGTGACCGCGGAGTCAAACCAAAGATCCCGCCTAGACCGCGGAGTCATACCGACGATCATGCCGTGATCGCTAGTCACACCGACGATCGCGCCGTGACCGCGGAGTCATACCGACGATCACGCCGTGACCGCGGAGTCATACCGACGATCACGCCGTGACCACGGAGTCATACCGACGATCACGCCGTGACCACGGAGTCATACCGACGATGATGCCATGACCGCGGAGTCATACCGACGGTCACGCCGTGACCGCGGAGTCATACCGACGATGACGCCACGACCGCGGAGTCATACCGACGATCATCCCGTGACCGCGGAGTCATACCGACGATGACGCCGTGACCGCGGAGTCATACCGACGATCATCCCGTGACCGCGGAGTCATACCGACGATGACGCCATGACCGCGGAGTCATACCGACGGTCACGCCGTGACCGCGGAGTCATACCGACCATGACGCCGTGACCGCGGAGTCATACCGACGATGACGCCGTGACCGCGGAGTAATACCGACGATCATCCCGTGACCGCGGAGTCATACCGACGATGACGCCATGACCGCGGAGTCATACCGACGGTCACGGTGAGTCACATGTTTCTATAGGCACTTGTAAATTGTTGTAACCAAACCATTTTTTGGTTTTTATAGATAGGCCACAAACTTCAAAAATTGATTTTGTTTGTCTTTTTTTAAGCACAGGAAAAAATCCCGTCCATCCCTATTAATTTGTAGATTTAATGGTCTCTTCGGTAGTTGAGTTCTCATTTTGAGGTGAAGTTGGGGATAAAATGGTGGTGTTGTCAGCGTACATTATGATGGTTTTGGGTAGAAAGTCCGGGAAAGAGTTTATGTAAATAATAAAGAAAAGAGGTCCAGCCTTGGGGAATTCCTTGTATTGTTGTTGTGAGGGTGGATCTTGTTTTAATTTTGAAGGATTTTTGTTAGTATTCAATTTCAACTTGTTGATTTCGATGTGAGAAGTAGCTGATAATCCATTTAAGAGCCAGGTTATTGATGTTGAGTTGTCTTAGTTTGTTTATTAGGATGGTTCTGTCAAGGCTGTCGAACGCTTTCTGGAGGTCCAGCAAGATTCCAGATACTGAGTGTTTTTGTTCCCACTGGGAAGCGATGCATTCACGTAACTGGTTTAGTGCTGCATTGATATATAGTAGTACATTTTAGTGAATTTCCCATATAGGGAATATGCTATTACCGTAGTACTCATGGTAAGACCTGGACCCGGGACCGATTTACTTTTTTGTTTTGAGGTCCCTAAAGGCCAAAAACATAATCCGTTCAAATTCATATATATATGTTGTTCATATGTATGTTGTCGTATATATATGTGTATATATATGTCCGTTAGGACGATAACTCGAGGAAAAATTATCCGATTTTGATGAAAATTGGGATAAACGTGTAAATATACATTTATTTAAACAAGTTCGCGAAGCAGCATCATTAAATATGTATGGGAATGTGGATTTATGGGGTAAAAATTGGTTTTCCCAATTATGACCCAAAAAACATTAAATTTAGCAATTTCTTTCCAAACCATATTGTAGAGCTTTAAAAAACAAATAATTTAGTTTATTGAAGCGTTATTATGTGCCTAATAGTTACGGAGAAAATTCCAAAAAATATAAATTTAAAACTCCCATGTTATTCTTATGGAAAATAAGTAAACTGTTGTAATTTGCTCGTTTATGATCATATTTTGATCAAATTTGGAAAATGCATTTATTTCTTACTAAACAATTAACATTTATCAAAGAAAAAAAAGAACAAAAACACTTTTACCCTCCCTGTTGCAGCAAACCTATGTACTTGTTAAACTAATTATATTTAAATAGGAAATAAATTTGATATTTTTAAGGAGACATTTAAGCGTAAATCCAATCAGGCAAATGAAAATTCGCTTAGTCTGCAGGTTTGCTGCAGTGGGGGTATTTTTACTTCCCTTTTTTAAGGTAAACGATCCATTACAGAAACACTTGTTGTAAATAATTTTGAAAGAAAATCATGCCGTGCTGCATCAAATCGAAAAAACAAATATTCTGCATCGCACACCCCTAAAATCAAGTAAGTAACACAGGATGTTAAGGATGTAACATAGAACACAAAGACCTAGATTTTACAGATGACAATCCACAACGCATGAGTAGCATGTAGCATGGGAAATGTTGTATGTTGATGTGGAAGCAGGGTAGAAGGGTGAAGGAGAGAGAGAAGGTAAGTGTTAGAGTGTGTAGATGTTGTGTTGTCCTGTGACTGGAGCCAACCATGACTTTGCAGGCACTTGTGCAGATCTCTACGAGGAAGTCATTTGCCAGTGTCGTCCAGTCCCCCAGACATGGCTCCCATCCCAGCCAGTCAGCTACCGGCAGCCTATCTGGAGCGACACAGAGACTCTGACTACGGATTCCAACATGAGTTTGAGGTAAGGCTCCATTTTTATTGTATCATCCGGATTATGTTGATTAACAAAATTGGTTTAAATTCTTGTATCTACGTAATCCAATCGTTATTTTTGTGATGCAACTAGTTTAAGATTTTGTAGAAGTCAAACTTCTGATGATTATATGTTCAATATTCCAATACCTGAAGATGACTTTTTAAAAGGTCTAAACTAGTTGTAGCACAATAACCGACAATTGTACCGCACAAAAGCAGTTATTTCAACAAATTTTGCTAACTGAAGCTGTATGTTATGCAATTTTTTTTCTTCTTAGCTTACTTACAAAGTTTTGAAAATGAATATTAATTTACATTTCAACCTTTTGCAATCGGAAAGACAGTCTTAATCAGTTACGTTACCAGTTATACTGAGTGTGGTCTTTTGCATAGTGCAGATCAGGTAAATTTCACATTAATTGCCTTTGCCACTTGGATGGCCACTGGTAGGCTACTATCACTGAAATGTCAGAAGGCACTGGTTAGAAAAGAATAAATTTTCACACAAATTGTTTTTGCTATTCATGTTTGAATGGTGAACGCTAAACAAATTTTAAGCTGGTGTTAGTTGCTAAATCTCTATGCAGAAAATGGAAGCCAATACCTGACCAATCTTGCACAAAGGATTGATAAATACAAGCAACCCGGCTAAACACAAATTTACTCTATATGCAGATAGGAAACTTTAGGTTAGGCTATGGGTTTTTAAGTCTAGTGTCAATAAAATATTAAAACAGTTGCCTTATTTACAGCAGTGTTTAAAATTTAAATGATCAAAAGGTGCTATTTTACTACTATATTTTTAACATTTTGAAAGAACTTTTGATATGTTTTTTTTTCAATTTTTAAATAACAAGTTTCACTTATATCTTTGTCCTCTTATTTTTTTTTTACAGTGTTCCATTAAAAGGTTGATGCTTTTGTTTTTCTGTTGATCCCTCTATATCTATAGTTTTCAATCTACAAACTCCAAAAATATGTTACAGGAATATGTCCTTAGAAACAGAATAGATGCAGAAATAGAAAACTCTTTTTTTTCTCCCTTTTTAGTAATATTTATTGACACACTTTGGTATAAAATATAACTACATCTCAGCTAAATCAACTGCCTACCAACAATTAATCAATTAGTTCATTATTGTTATTCCTTGTTTTTCTTCTGTCCTAGCTGCTTCCAGATGGGTTTCCTGACCGTACAACTCGGGCTTCCGAGGCCCGAGAAAATATCTACAAGAACCGGTATCCAGACATCAAAGCCTATGATCAGACTAGAGTGCGACTGGCACAGATCGATAGCATTGCCGGATCTGATTATGTCAATGCAAATTTTGTCATTGGTTACAAAGAACGAAAAAAGTTTATTTGTGCTCAAGGTAATGCTTGATTGTTTTATGCTATCTGATTTAGTATTTTAGGGTGTATTTTGGACATTGATTTGTTACACTTTTTGGTTTAAAATGAGTGACACTAGGATTATTTGACGTAGGCCCCCATCTATACTAACAGTAATCTCAATAAAATTCCTTAATTGTTATGTAATTTGAATAATTCCTAATGTAATATTAGTTCTTGACCCAGTCTGATTTAAGCATCAGGAAAGTGATTTTGAGTGTTTCCTATAAAGCCTTAAAACCAAACACAGTCAGTATGGTATGTCCCATGTTGTCCTTCAAATAAATTTTCAAAACAATAAAGAAACATTTTGTTTATTTCATAGTAGGCTTTTAAAATTTAACTAAAATAAAAGCAGTGTAAATAAAGATTTAATCTAAATAATAGTTTGGGTCCGTCATAGAAATTAACCTAAAAGTAGTCATTTGGGCAATTTTGTAAGACTGGTCTTCTATCTAATTATTAATTTATTTATATTATAAACCTCTTTGAACCAAATAAATACCCCCACCACAGCAAACCTGCCGATTAAGCAAATTTCTTTTTGTCTGAATTGATTTTGAATTAAATCTATTTAAATAACATTAGGTTTAATGAGTTGACCTATGTGTAATGAGTTGAGTTCGCCTATGTGAGTACCTAGGTTTGCTGCTATAAGGAAACTAATAAAGTGTGGTTTTTAGTAAAATATTAGTAGATTAGTATAAAATAAATTATTTTGCTAAGTATGATCAAAATATATCCATAAACAAGCAAACTACAACATTTTAAAATATTCTCCTTAAGAATAACTTGGGAATTTTAAATTTACCAATCTTTGAATTTTTTCCGTTACCAATAATTGTGAATAAACATTTTGCTTTACTAAATGATTTGTTTTTTTAAGCTCTTTAAAAAGGTCTAGAGAGAATTTGGGGAATTTTGTGTTTTGAGGGTCATAAATGAGAAAAAACAATTACTACCCCATAAAACCCCTTGAACAATTACAAGGGAATACAGGGAATACAACCCTGTTCCCATGGTCCGATCATGCTGGTTCGCAAACTCATTCAATTTTATCCCACCTTACACATTTAAACCAAATTTCATCAAAATCGGACAAAGATTACTGGAGTTAGTCACGGACACATATATAACTCTGTAGTCTATATATATATAAATTAGAATTAACGGTGTTTTTAGCCTCTGGGGACATCAAAATGTAAAAGTAAATCGGTCCCGGGCATAGGTCTGACCGTACCACCTACGGTAATAGCTACTTATAGGGAAATTCGCTAAAAAACTAGAAGTTTGCTTTAACTGCTGGATTGCTTTGATGGGGTGTGTTTGTGTTGTATTCATCTTGTTCAACCATTAACTTTTTTTATATTTTTATTGAAGACTTCCGACACAAAAACCTGACTTTCATATAACTTACTGTTTGCAGTGCATCCTCCTCAAACCAAGAATAATTTAAGTTTCTCAAACATATAAATTAATTTAACTTATAACTCAAGAATTAAGAATGATTAAAGTCTAACATAAAAAGTTACTTATTCCAATAGTAATGCTTACAATAGGGATGGACGGGTCCCGAAATTTTGGGAAATTTTCGGGAAAAAACTATTCCCGATTTTCGGGACGGGATTGCATTTGATTCGGGAATTTTTCAGGACGGGATTTGATCCGATCATCGGTGATTTTGCCGCTTCGTGAATGACGAGTCATACCGACGACCGCGGAGTCATTTTGATGATCGTGCCGTGACCACGAGTCATACCGACGATCATGCCGTGACCACAGAGTCATAAAGACGATTGCGCCGTGACTGGGGAGTCATACCGACGATCATGCCGTGACCGCGAGTCATACCGACAATCATGCTGTGACCGCAGAGTCATTTCGACCACGAGTCACCCTATACCTGTAAATTTTTACCCATTTTCTGGATTTTATAGATCAGTGCCACAAATGGCACAAATTTATTTTCTTTGTATGTTTTGGTAACTGCAATACCCAAGACTTTCTTTTTATGCACAGGAAAAAATCCCGTCCCGAACTAAAAACTCAATCCCGTCCATCCCTACCTTACAAAGTATTTTTTTACTCAGTAATGTGTAACAGTTCTTAAAAACAATGCAGTGAAACTAGTTTACATATAAATATTCTAATTTATTACGAATATATGTGTTTGACACAAAAATTGATGCTTTTTTCAGGCCCCATGGATAACACTGTTTGTGACTTTTGGAGAATGATCTGGGAACAACACTTAGAACTGATTCTGATGTTGACAAATTTAGAGGAATATAGTAAAACAAAATGTGCCAAGTATTGGGCTGACAAAACTGAGGGAGAAAAGACATATGGTGATATCAGTATTAGCCATGTGCAGGAGAAAAGATACTCAGGTAAATTTTTAAAAATACTACAAACAATGAGGTTAATGTTATTTAGGAAACTCTGTTACCTTAGACGTTTAGTCATTGGTGGATTACAATATCTAAATGAGGCCAAGCTATAAAAAGGAACTATATTTCATTATTAACATCTTACAGAAAGTGATTATTACTTCTAAAATAAATACCAACTAGTTAGTCTGACACCGTGTCGATTTTGCTTTACATTTCAATTTTTTCCTTTCCTCTAAAGTCAAAAAAATGTTTAAATGGATTTCTTCCAGATTATATTATAAGAGAATTAAAAATGACAAGGACGTCTGGTGGAAGTAAAGAAAGAGAAAACAGAAGTATAGTGCAGTATCATTTCTTGGTGTGGAAAGACTTCCAAGCGCCTGAACACCCTTCAGGAATATTAAAGTTCATCAGACGAGTAAACGAAGCATATTCCTTAGAGAAGGGCCCTATCCTAGTCCATTGCAGGTAAGGATATAAGTAGTATTGCAAATTAATTGTAACAATTCATAACTTTTGCCATGTCACTTATTAGAAAAATTACTTATTATTTGGAAGATAAATAAGATAGTGCTTGCACTAATAGCCAGGGTTCCTCCAGATACACATTAATAGATTAAATTCTTTATTAAAAGCTATAGATTGCATTTAAAAAAATACCATCTATTTTCCATTTTCATTTTTGGATGTAAGAAGAGAATAGAATATAACTTTATTGTCACAATAAATGCACATTTCCATTGTTCCAGCACAGCTGGGGAAACAGGTGACATTGTCAATATTATTAGAAATAAATATATAACATTAAAAATTGGTCCAAACATAATATATAAATTATCTTTATGGATCATTGTCATTTAAATAATCATTTATGGAGTAATACACTTTAGATAAAAGATAGGACTTTAAGGCCCGATTTCACCAAACTTTTAAACCGCCGTTAAGCCTTGCTCTAACTGCAGTTAGCTCTTAACTGACGAAATCGGATTTCACCACTCGCCGTTAGCGCTAGTTTAGACTAAACCGTCGTTAGATAATTAACTGCCCAATTTTGACCGGTTAACTTCTTTAATCTTTCGTTAAGTAAATATCAGCTGGCTTTAGGTTTAAAGTTTATATGGAAAGGCGAAATGGTAGAAGAGAATACGGTACGAATTAGCTTTTGAAAGTAAGAGTAGCCTATGTTGTTCGCCGAACTAGGTGGATAAGAGAAAGGGTTAATGCTTTTAATAACAAAGATGAAATTGATTTTGTTATTAGATATGAACTATCAAAACGTTTAGCCTTTTTCTTTAGGAAATGAATACAAACCACTACTGTGTTTAGGCTATCCCACATAGTGCATTGCTTTAGGTTATCCCACAAGGTTTTTAGTTAAGGCGTATATCTGTGATCAGCGACCGCATTGATCTGATTGGCGATCAAGAGCCGTACTCTTTTATCCCGGCTAAAAAGAGTGTCCCGGCTCTTCTACCAACATTATCAAATTTATTATTTCATTGTTCGAAAAAATAGGCTCCCTTTTCCTTTTCCCGGCTTTGGGTAACCCTTACCCATCGTTCAAACAATTATTTTGCGTTTGGTTAGACGTAATTAAAGAAAAAACTAAACCTAAGTTGTCATTATTCTGCTAGTATTTTATAGAAAATAATTATTTTGGTGTTATCTTTATTGTGTCTCGTTCTTGTAATTCTTTTGACCCCAGTTTTTTCACTACTTCAAATGTACCAAACTGGTTAGTGAACAAACAGAATATTGAACATCCCTGTAAAAAGTTGGATTTTGAGTCTTGATTCGACTGCAAAACTCAATCAATTTGTTCCTCGAATATGTTTGGTCAGCATTGCTTTGCCTTTATTTACTTATGTTAATTGTTTTGGTATTTATTCTTGCTTTCTGTTGTTATTTTGCTCAGAATCTATTGTATTCCTGTAAGCTTGCTGTCTTCAGTTTTGTTTTCACTACCTCATAAACACTGATTTATTTTCTAGAGGTTATGTTTACTTGCTCCCGTAACAGCCCGGTATTATGACAGTTCACTGCCACCGCCACCTGGATTTTACTCTAAACTCTCGTTTATAAAACCAGCGTTAGTTTTGACGCGTTTTCGTTGGTGAAACCAGATTTCCTTAACTGTGGTTTAAATCATCGGTTAGTTTTAACCGAAGTTTAACTAAACCATCGTTAGCGAGAATTTGGTGAAATCGGGCCTAAATCGTTTTTAAATTTTGAGATTTCTTGAATCTCTTTGATTCTGGCAAGTAGATTATTGTAAAGTTTTAAACTCATATAAAAAGGGGATTTTTCAAATAAACAGTGGCGGTGTCTTGGGTATTGAAAGTCATTTTTAAACCGATTTGGATAGTTATGTTCAAGTTGGTTTATTCTGCATGATTCCAAATTATTTTTAAAAAATACTAAAGTTTTGAATATATAAACACTTAGCCATTGTCAGTATAGCGGATGATTTAAATAAAGGTTTACAAGATGTTCTTTTTGAGCAAAAAGACATGATTCTCAAATACTTCTTTTGTATTTTAAAAATTGATACTGCTTATGAAGTTGAGCCCCATAGCTCAATACCATATTGCATTATGAAGTGTTGCATTTATACCAAAAGCTTTGTTTTGAAATCAATTATATTTCTTAAAACATAAATTTGAAAACGAGCTGTGTTTAGTTTCTTTACTGAAGTTTCAATGTAAAGTTTCCAGGTTAAATTTTAGTCTATGTTTATGCCCAAAAAAATTGTGGTTATTATAAGTGACAAAAAATCTCCATCATAGGGTAAATCAAACGAGACAAGTAAACTATCAAGGGGAGAAAACTAAATTACTAGAGAATGCCTTCTATTCAGTGGATGATTTTGTTGAAATTAATACTTAGTTTATTTGACCTAGTTTGGGTTATAATATTGACAAATTACCTGTCAATAATTTGATGTAAATGTAAATAGCATAAATAAAAAAAATAAAAAATTATTACGTAATCCCTCCTTCCTCTATTCTGTTATCAGTTTGGGCAAGTTTCAGTTTCTTTTTCATTTTAACTTGACTGTTGTGGATTCTAATGAACTATTAATTATCCACCTCATAATAATATATTAGAAAAAGACGCGCAATGTTATTTAATATAGGTTGTCTGCTATAGAGCTCTCATTTTAAAGTAGTTTTTAATCAACTTTAATAATGGCGTTTGTTCTCAAAATGTTGTATACTAAACAGTTTGTGAATGTGTTATTTATCCATGTAATGTTAACCGTGTGCAGTGCTGGAGTCGGGAGGACTGGAACTCTCGTGGCTCTAGACTCGCTACTCCAGCAGTTGGAAGCTGAAGGCCAAGTTGCCATATTCAACACAGTGTGTGACCTCAGGCATCAACGCAACTTTCTAGTCCAATCATTGGTAAGTACCTTGTTGCTAAACTTTCATCATTATGAAACCCATTACAGCACAGTTCCACAAACTCTTTGTAATGTGAACCTTGAGGGTGTGAGTTTTAGAAATGTTGTTTTATTTAACCCTTTGCGGTCGAATGGCAAATATAGGTTGCCACTCGCCATTTTCCCGACTGCTCAAAAGGCAACCGATACTCGCCGAAAAAAAAGAAAAAAAAATCCACCTCAAAGGGTTAAAAAAGGGGGGAAAATAAAGATAATATAATTATTTTTCATATTATTGTTTTGTTTCTCAAATGTAGATACCAAATTTACTACGCCAACACATTTAATTTTAACTTATTGAAGAAAATACAATACTTGTTTGTACAAACATCACAACTGTGTTTGACAGAAAGACCGACTGGCTAATGCTTCGGTCTTCATGAATGTATGAGGCCTCCAGGTATAAATATCTGCAAGTAGCGCTAAATGTAAATAGTAAAGGCACTATGTAATTGATTTACCAAGTTTTGTAGTTTTTAACCTGAATCTCTCGCAGTATCATGAACACTGGCTTAGCGTTCTGTGAATATATTGAAGATTGCATTTATAAAATCATTACGGGTCCATCAAAGTTACCAAGTGCCTAATTTGCAAGACTTACCTTTATATCTGACTCATATTTCTAAAATGTTTGATAGTTTTATTTAATCCTGGAATAATTTCACTGCAACTTTTCATGTTATATATTTCACATTTTTGGGAACTAACATTGTTACTTAGTAAAACATTAATTGATTTACTTTCACAATATGAAAATCGTTTTTATAGATATACTTTTTCATGTGAAGACTGCTTTTAAAAATGGCATTTTTACCTACCATTAATTCAATATCGAAAATGTATATTTATTTTAGTTTTTTCATTATTAATTACTTATTTGATTTTTGATTCCATCAAATCTTCTTTTTATACCTAAGAGTTTTCATATCTTTAAATTGTCTAAATGATCAGACAAATCTATAACATGTTTTCTTACTTGAGAACACAAAATTTATTTACATCAGGTTCGGTGTCTTAGTGCAAGATAATATATTAATACAATTCTTAATGTTCAATTTAGTTGTTGGGTATAATGTTTTTCCAAATTTTTCATTTCCCATATTGTTTTACAGTGTTGCAAGTAAATTTAATACTTAAATTAAAATTGTATACTTTGGCTTTCCCAGCATCTGCTGTAAATCCATAAAACTTCTCTGTAGAAAGTGTTTTAAAATATTATTTTTAACTCATTACATGTATAATTCTAACTCAATAACACCAGATGTTATGTGCTCACCCTTTTATATTTTATTACGTGATTGAGATCTCAAAAAGGTGTTTACTTCACAGTGTTATTTTTTTTACAGAAACAATATATTTTTGTATATCGAGCTCTTCAAGAGGTAGCCCAGTTTGGAACTACAGAAATCAAAGCCTCTAAATTAAAATGTACTCTCGAAAGATTAAGACAAGTTGAAAACGGGAAAGAAAAATCAAAAATGGAAGAAGAGTTTGAGGTTGGTATTGATGTTATGTATATTTAGATATTGAAATATAGGGATTGTTTCTTACATTGTTGGTTTTCAATTAGGCTTAAGAAAGGGTTTTTTGTTTTGAATATTTATTTTCAAACCAAAGAAAAATATTCAAAATTAGCATAAAGAGCATCTAAATGAAGGAACTTGCATTCAAGTGTTTTTTCAATACTGTATTGCTTTAGAAAAATATTCATGGTGTTTTTTGTAAATATTTAACGTACTATATATATATGTTTAAAATTAAATCACTAAATATCCTGTTATGTTTTTAGCTTGGATTAAATAAATATATAGGATGGAGAGGATCCAGCTAACTCACCTGATGAAAGGTTTCAGACGAGTCAAAGTACACATAAAACACAACACATAATAATACTTGATATTTCGCCTCTTTCAGAGGCTTCTTCAGAAGTAGGCCTAGATGGTAGTTACAAGAACAACAGTTTAAAATAGGATGACACAGTTTGAATTCAAAATGTCTGACAGGTTGTCCAACTGACACTACACAAAGCACTAAATATAGGCACACTTATCGAGTATCGAAGTATCGAGTAGGCCTTTCAATCTTCTTCTGTATCTCCACAGTTCCTGTTCTATCTCACTCTGCCTTTCTCCACTTCTTCATCTCCTCGTCCATCCACCTTCTAGGCCTTCGTGTCAGGCTCATCCTCTTTATATAATACCATTCAGCCATTCCAGATATTCTCTCTTCTCACATATACAAGCCATCTTAGTCTTGATTTTTTCAACCCTCTTTAGCTGTCAATTACTGCTCTTCTGATCTCGCTATTCCTAACTCTATCCCACCTTACTCTTAATAGACCTATAAAATAATACATTAAGTATAGCATAATAAATACTTAACCTGTTTGTAGAAAATGAGTCAAGTGGTAGAAGAGAGAAAGTCTCACAGTGTAGGTGGTGGGGAGGAGAATTCAGTGAAAAACCGCAGTGAATTTGTCATTCCTTACGATAGAAACAGAGTCATCCTGACCCCAGTGCCAGCTCGGGAACACTCCACGTACATCAATGCTTCTTTTATTGAGGTAAACTTAATCATATTGATCTTCATTGAGATGGCCTCTTGACCACTTTAGTTAGCGAGAGGGTAATTTAATTCCATTTGAGTAAAATAAACAGTAAATAAATATCAATTCTGAATTTTTTTAAAGCAAAATTTGTTTTGTAAACTCGCTAGCTTAGTCAATTTTTGTTTATGTGGTTGGCGGCCTCTATTAACCTTGCATTTGCCCGTCCACATAGGCTTCAGGAATGTGTGTGGAACATATCCAGTAAAACAAGGGGTGAGTCAGTAAAGAGTGAACTATACTGATCAAATTTTAGTTTTAGTTTTAATTTTGTTTGCCGTCTGTTGTCAGCTGCTTGTTTTAATCTTTCCTTGGAAAATAAATAAATACCAGGGTGGCCACGCGCTGTGAATTCCGGGAAAACCGGGAAATATGCGTGAATTTTACGTGCCGGGAAAAAATTGGGAAAATTCGCCAGGAAAAATTACAAAATGCATGTTTATATCGCTTTTGTAATGAAACTTAATCCAAAGCCGATTTCGTTGACATTTGACAAGTAAATAACAAGAAAGGAAAATGTTTGAGTTTTATTTCATCCCTTAACCCCTTTCAATATTGACATACTAGGCCTAATAATATTCGGCAACCTAGACATCGCTTGCGTCACCCATTTCACTGACAGCGACAGCTGACACTGGGTTGGGTACTGGGTGATAAGTAGTGGTGTGCGAGTGCGATGACGATGCATTGAAATTTCAATTCGATGCATCAAATCCCGATTTGATCCAGCATTCATTGATTTGGTCACGATGCAGTTCTAAACAGGGATGTATCGATTATCGTCATCAATACCACCATCCATTGGTTACCACTTGGACATTGGTATCGGTACCAAGACTCGATTGTCAAAAGTCGATTCCGATGATATCGACACCCGACAGGGATAAATATTTTATTTTAACATTTATTTACTTTATAGCTACAGTATTAGTTTTTTAATCACGGTTAACAATTTGCATAGCCAACTTAGAAACTATCTAGTTCAAAACAACGACGGTGCCGGTGACATTGTTTAGCTTCAGCTCATTGCACAACACAATCTACATTTCAAGATGTCAGACAATTCAAGAGACAACCGGCGCGCGAATGTCCTGCCAACACGAAATTAATTATACTAAACAATGTCTATATCAATAAGTCAGACATTTAGATGTATTATTTTTATTTTTAGTACAAAATAAATAACCTAAACACGTCGAAATGTTCAGTTTCATCCCTGCATTATACGCATCATTCGAAAAATTATATTCAACCATAAAAATTTAACATCGTCATTGTCGTACGATTAGTCTTACTTTATATTGCGCCAAAAAGTAGATTCATATTTTATCTGTACTATCTACCTGATTAAAGAGTTTAGTGAAGTTTTAAGTGCTACTATAACATAATGTATTTATTGAAAAATATCATAAGCCTTAGTCCATGTCGATTTTGTAATGTTATAATGAATGGTGAATGTTGACAATAAAAGTATGTAACAACAGTTCTCATTGGTCAGGAGGCGTCAATGCACTACCATGTCAGCCAATCGACTTTCGTGTTTCAATGGAGGAAATGACGATTGCTTAGACATCGTTTTATGTGCTTATTGTGGGTGGGAAGGGTATCGATAAATATTGTGATTCGAGATCCAATATGTAGGACGTGTTCGTTTATAAATAATGAGTATTAAAGTAAAAAAAAAAACTGGGTTACAGACAGGTTCAAAACATCGATTGTTCCGATCCATTGTTGACACCCGTACACAAAGGTTATAGTGACGTCGTGCATAAGGGCCAGGCAGGCCGGTTCACGGTGAATCCACCCTGCCGAACCTTACTCTTGGTATCATCAGGAACATAGTTAAACACTTTTGTTAGGTACTAAATAAAACTATGGAATGTATTTTAAAAGCACTCTTTTGGAGATTCTAGTCCCAAAACATAATCTTTATTGTAGGCTAAAAGTAAAACCTATCTATTGCCATACTTTCTCCACAGACGTCGACTTATTCTACAATGTCTTTAAGAAATACCAGGTTTCAGTCAAAATACTTTTGTAAAAATTGACAATGTGCAATTTTTGCAGAGTCATTCCTTGACCACGATCGTTTTTACTCACTAGAGAAAAGACTCTCCTTACAAAAAGTATTTGTAGGCCAAGATAAATGTAATTTTGTTAAAGTGTAACTGCAATTGCTTTTAAAAAGTAATACAAAAACTGTCAAATGACTTAGATTAATACGTTTAAGCCTATTTATAAATTAGAGGAAAATTTATTACATCTCATCATAGTCAAATTCAAACATTTACATTATTTTAAAATAATTAACACTCAGAAACTTTTGTGTTATAGAAATCTGCAAGCAACTGAGGCCGAGGGTGAGGGAGGGCATGTGAACCAGGCTTTAGAGCAAACTTTCTCTTTTCCTCCCCCATTTCCCGTTAGACGGTGGGCGGGGCTTCACACTAATAAACACGCAGTTCATTCATTCACAGAAGAGAATAGTTTTTGTGGCTGTGACGTATGTCTCTTGTCTGCTCTTCATAGCTCACACGTAGACTTACCGCGCGCCCAGACTGCTTGCGCTTACTGTTACTATTATTCTACAATCATTGATACGTATGACTTGGTTATTATAAATATTTATTCATTATCTATTTTATTTAGTAGACAGTTAATTAAGTTTTATATAGTTTCAAATGCATTGGAAAGATCGCATTATTGGGAATAAGGTCACAAATATGGTAAATATATTCTTGGGGGCCAGAAATCACGACCGGGAAAAACAGGATTTTCGGTCGGGAAAACTGGGAAATATGCGTGATTTTTTCCCCAGGAGTTCTGTGGCCACCCTGAAATACCTTCGTCATTGCCGTCTTCTATCGTGACGTCATGCTTGACGAGCATTACAGCCTGTTTTTTTAGTGTGGCCTTGCTAGGACCTCGAACCCAAGGATATTGCTCCCATGGATTGGTAGACCCTTGTGTTACCAAATGAGCCACCAACTCACCAAAGCCAAACAATTCGGAGGTGAAAAATGAATAAATAGCATTATTAACATTCTGTAATAAAACTCGTTAAGGGGGGTTTTTAAACAGAAATTACCATCGTCTTAAAGTGTCGATCAAACTGCCTGTTCATTTTGCAGATGGTTAATATATGTAAGAGTAAGCAGAAAATTTCTGTCTCAAGGTTGTATAGTATACAAAAAAGCTCTGAAAAAATTTAGAGCACATTTTATTTATTTTTTAATATTTAGGTTTATTTAATAAGTGGGAAGACCTCTTATGTTTTTTTTTTTTTTTTACTCAAAGTTAGTAAACAATTATTTATTTATTACTTGTTATTGTGTCTTACAGGGCTATGATAACTCGGAATCCTTCATCATCACCCAAGATCCAATCATGGAGGTGACTGTAGCCGATTTCTGGAGGATGGTTTCCGAGCAAGGAATAAGCACACTAGTCATGCTTTCTGATGTAAGTGATCAACCTGGTGCAACAATGATATGAAAACTTGTTTTATTATCATAACTACACACTTGATATATGAAACTGAATGGAATGGCAGCAAAATTTGTCATATAATTGCTCACACATGTATGTAAAATAAAAAGGGTTTACAGTTTGTTTTCAGTCTGTGTTGCATTTTGGCATTTTTGTGTGTCTTTCAAATTTGCCTACTGCAGAAAATACAACTAACTTTTATAGCTGTACATTGCACAAAGGAACAGCTATAGAAGATGTATCAGTGGTTGGAATGATCATTGAAAGGAGTTTCGATAAGTCATTGGTTTGTTTAAACTTACGTTAGGATAAGTCAAACGGATCTGTTCTTGTATAATTGGTTTGAAAAACTTTGTTTGTGCTTACGATAGGTGTAATCTCAACTAACAAATTATTTATCCAATATGCTAAGAATCCCAAAGTTTTAGTAAACTTATGAGATTTGGGGTTTGAATGACACTGGATTTTGAGCTTGAGGCGGAATTTTTACACTAAACAAAATTCATATTGCTTGAACCAAGGGATGAGCATCAATAGGTCAACCATCGATGTTCACCATCGATCAACCATTGATGTACCAAAAACATCGATGTTTTCGGGGCTAAAGCATCGATGGCTTTTCAGTTGTTCGTCTGCTCTCTGTACTGCAATAGCCAATCAACCTAAAAGTAATACAATTCAGTCAGGGAAAACATCGATATTTCAATACTTGGCCAATCACATCAGTAATCTACCATCAATGTAAAAAACATTGAACATCGATAGAAAAACATTGATGTTTCGAAAACATCGACTATCGATGCTCATCCCTAGTTTAAACTTGTTCGAAAAATTCTTATTATACATTTTTTGTAACAGAGTAATATTGAAACATACCTCAGATATGTTATAATTTTGAAACCCAGCCCTCCTATACCTTAAACAGTCCAAACAGTTTTAAATATGATATTAAGTTTGTTGTTTAATCTTTATGAAACACCATCTCATTTAACCATAAAAACACAAGCTTATAAACAACACACATATACATATCTATATGCATGTCTAAAGATAGATTTTTTGTGATTAACCGCTATCGTCGACCGCCTCAATTTTGTTACTTTAACAACATGTTGTGACCATGCTAACTTCATTGACATCTTCTACAAACGTGACGATATTAAAGCTCTCATTCCAAAAAAGTGTTAAAACAACAGGGAATTAACTGTATATATATTTTTTTTTTTAAGTTGACGATGTCTATTGTAATACTTGTATTACTTAATGACAAATAAATATCTTGAATCTTGAACAATTGAACTCTTTCCGACAATACTGTTATCAAATCTTTTTGAACAGTTCCCAAATTTTTGGATCTAAAATCTCAAACATCAATCACTCCATGAACCTTGTTATAGAAGTTTTACAAACTTGAGGTAACTTGACTGAGGACTGGACCTACCTCAGATAGTTTAAACCTCTGTTTGTGGTGAAGTAGAATAATTCTTATGTTGCAAATGATTTCACACTTTTGAACATATATTTGGTGTTTGAAATTATCTTACATTGTATTGCTTTTGTGATGTTGTAGTTTCTGAGTTGTGTGAGAGCATGGTAAAAAATTATTTACTGATTAATTATTTGGTAACTACTTATAAGATTATACAAAACTATTATTATTAATTAAGGTTATATCAAAGATGAAGTTATTCTAAAGGTAAATATTATCTCAGATAATCTTGTAACTATTATTTATTTTGTTATTGTTTGTTCTAAACAATTACTGATACTTTTAATTGGGAAATTATCCGCATTGATTTCATTTTTATATGAATTACAATTCAGTTTTAATCTTATCATCCTGTGTTCTTTACTAGCTCAGTGCTAAACAGTTACATTTTCCTGTCATTGATTAACAATATTCACGAAAATATCTAATTATTATAAAAGAGAAAGAATTTTTTATCTAAGTAAGGTGGCTTTGTTAGTAAAAAAACCATGGTAATCTTTCTGGAGCCCCCAAAACATCATAGTGTCTATAAGTTCAAAATCAATCTATTTTGTAGTTTTTTTGAAAAACCAAGTAAATAAATTTGGACATTGAAGTAAATTTGATCAATCACCCAAATGGTGTGGATAATAATGACAATGATTTTTTTGGGGTTTGCGCTAAAAACTTATTGCCACAGATAAAAGCTGGGGCGGCTCCAGGAAATTTTTTTAGATAGGCCTGGCAAGGACCAAGAAAGAGTTTGATCGGGGACAAGAGGTTTGAGTGGCTTCCCTGCAAAAAGGGGAATTTTAAAATTGAAACGCAAAATAATGAGTTTTAACGCTCTCCCTTTATTTACATATAATTAAATGTCTTTATTTATTTTAGAGGTGGGCCGATACCGATACTCGATACCAAAATACTCTCGATACCAGCAGTATAGAGGTATCGTCGATACTCGATACTTGCCTGCTTTGGGTTCGATACCGATACTGACACTGAACCACTGAATGCTACGAATTACTTTCGTGTTTCAATGGAGCAAATGACGATTGCTTGGACATTGTTTTATGTGCTTATTGTGGGTGAGAAGGGTATCGATTATTTATTGTGATTCGAGATCCGATATGTAGTACGTGTTCGTTTATGCATAATGAGTATTAAAGTATAACAAAAAATAGGTTAGTTACAGACAGGTTCAAAACATCGATTGTTCCGATCCATTTTTGACACCCCTACACGGAAGTTATAGTGACGTCGTGCATAAGGGCCAGGCAGGCCGGTTCACAGTGAATCCACTCTGCCGAACCTATACTCTTGGTATCACCGGGAACATAGTAAAACACTTTTGTTACTAAATAAAACTATTGCATGTTTTATAAAAGCACTCTTTTGGAGATGCTAGTCCCAAAACATAATCTTTATTGTAGGCTAAAAGTAAAACCTATCTATTGCCATTACTTTTCTCCACAGACGTTTTGACTTATTCTACAATCTCTTTAAAAAATACCAGGTTTCAGTCAAAATACTTTTGTAAAAATTGACAATGTGCTGTTTTAGCACAGTCATTCCTTGACCACGATCGTTTTTACTCACTAGAGAAAAGACTCTCCTTACAAAAAGTATCTATAGGTGTATGTAGTTTTTTTTTTAAGTATAACTGCAATTGCTTTTAAAAATAAATACAAAAACTGTCAAATGACTTAGATTAATATTTGTAAGCCTATTTATAAATTAGAGGAAACTTTATTAGATCTCACCATAGTCAAATTCAAACATTTACAGTGTTTTAAAATAATTAACACTCAGAAACATTTGTGTAATGGAAATCTACAAGCGACTGAGGCCAAGGGTGAGGGAGGGCATGTGAACCAGGCTTTAGAGCAAACTTTCTCTTTTTCTACCCCATGTCCCGTTAGACGGTGGGCGGGGCTTCACACTAATAAACACTCAATTCATTCATTCACAGTAGAGAATAGTTTTTGTGGCAGTGACATATGTCTCTTGTCTGCTCTTCATAGCTCACACGTAGATTTCTTTCGAGAAATTATAAAAATAAGTGAAAAACTGTTGACATTTTCAAGGAAGAAAAGTTAAGAAATAAAAGTGTTAAAAATAAAAAGGTTGTTTGATTAGTTATTCTGTATTTCAAAAATATCCTCATTTATGAATGTGTTTTCAGCTACACTTGGTGACTTTTTCATAGTTGAACAAATTTTGAAGATATATAACTGTTTTTCATACAACTAATGAGAAACTGTCATTATATTAGAAGTTTGTTTTTACTCTCTTAGGGAAAAAACTTACAGAGTATTTGTAGGCCAAGATGTACGTATTTTTTTAATTTATAGCTTAATAAGTTAACTAAAACAATTGATGCAATAAAAAAAAAAACCAACAAATGACAGATAAATACTTATATAAGCCTATTTATAAATTAGAGGAAACTTTATTAGATCTCATGCTTTAGTCAAATTCAAACATTTACAGTAGGCCTATTTTAAAATAAACACTTAGTTCCATATTTTTGTAATTGTTTTTTTGCATTTAATAATAAACCTTTAACACCAAAATATAAGTTTGATACACATACATATTGTGTTTTAGCGAATTTCCCATATAGGGAATATCAGCGAATTTCCCATATAGGGAATAAGCTATTACCATAGTACTCATGGTAAGACCTGGACGCGGGACCAATTTTCTTTTCGTTTTGAGGTCCCTAGAGGCCAAAAACACCATCCGTTCAAATTCATATATATATATATATATATATATATATATATATATATATATATATATGTCTGTTAGCACGATAACTCGAGCAAAAATGGTCCGATTTGATGAAATTTGGTACAAACGTGTAAACCTACGTTAATTCGAACGAGTTCGCGATCCAGCATGATCGGACCATGGGAACGGGGGGTTTTATGGGGTAAAAATAGGTTTTTCCCATTTTTGACCCAAAAAACATAAAATTTAGCAATTTCTTTCCAAACCATTTTGTAGAGCTTAAAAAAAAAAAATTTAGTATATTGAAGCGTTATTATGCGCCTAATGGTTACGGAGAAAATTCAAAAAAATTGTAAATTTAAAATTCCCATGTTATTCTTATGGAGAATAAGTAAACTGTTGTAGTTTGCTTGTTTATGAACATATTTTGATCAAATTTGGAAAATGTTTTTATCTCTTACTAACTATTAACATTTTACAAAAAAAAAAAAAAACAGTTTTACCCTCCCTGATGCAGCAAACCTAAGTACTTGTTAAACTAATTCTATTTAAATCGGGAATAAATGTTATATTTTTAAGTAGACATTTCAGTGTAAATCAAATCAGTCAAATGGAAATTCGTTTAGTCTGCAGGTTTGCTGCGGCGGGGGTATTTTTTTGCTATAACAGTTTATAATATTATTAGTGGAAGAAACTGTGCAAAAAAGATAGGTATCGGAAGTATCGGTATCGAGAGTACTTTGGTGGTATCGGTATCAGTATTGGTATCGACAATTTTTGGTATCGGCCCATCTCTAATTTATTTATAATTTTGAAATATCTACCGAAATTTTGGGTAGGCCCAGGACCTACCTGGCCTGCCCTCTAGAGCCGCCCCTGGATAAAAGTTCTATCAAATTTGATTAAGTTACAGATTAGCATTTCAAACTTTTCACTTCATCCGTGCATTTTCTGGTAGGATCACTCAAATCTTTAAAGTAAAATCTGTTTGAACTCCTCAATTTTAAAACTGTGTTCAGTTAATAAAGTTGGCCTGTAACTATCACTAACATTAGTCTTATGACGTGTCTTGTGTAAAAATATTCTGTAACCCTACGTTTAGAGATAAGCCAAATATAGTTGACATAGTACAGTTCACACTCTCTAACTCAGCAAATTTGTGATTTGTTTAGAGTTGGAGAATTAAATGCTTACTTGAAAATCTGGTATTGCAAGGATATTATAAATAGGTACTAAGCTATTCTATTATATTTCGGACTACGCTCAACCTCGGCAGACTGTTTTAAACTTTGCCAAATGTGTCTGTAATCTGGGGAACATGCCTGAAAGGCTTTTTAAGTGCAAAATAAATCTTCTTAGACATAAGCCAGATAATGCAATATTCCAAATTAACAGAGTTGCTTTGGAGGTTTGCTGCAAAAGTGCATGGTACTGTTAACAAATTAAGTAATGAAATCTTATTCTAATTTAATTAGACTCGATTTATGAAATGTCTTGTTAAATTACTGAACTGTTGATTATAAACCTAACCACACTTTGTTGTTGATGTTCAGCTGGGAGACGGGCCTCGTAAATGCCCTCGCTATTGGCCTGACGACGAGATTGCCCACGACCACATCAGAGTCAAGTACATCCAGAGTGAGAGTTGCCCCTACTACACCCGACGAGAACTCTGTGTTACCAACATCAAGGTGAGTACTGAAGTAGATACCACATCGGTCCCCAGAGTGCCTCGCATAGTGTGTTCTACCATTGTTCTAAATGTCTGAAAAATTGTGTCATGAAATATTTGTTAAAAAAACATATGAAATAATCACTAAAAACATGCTTGTTGTAAAAATTCATTAAAGGTTCAATTATTTAATTTAAAATATGGGTTTATGAAAAGGCTTGAAGATTTTAATCATTATATTCATAGCAGTAATGCTTTAGTAGAGATCTATCAATAATGAATGAAAGATTGAATGGAAATGTGCTTTTATTTAAAAAATGAGTGAGTACAATGACAGTCTTAGCACTATGTACAAAAGTGATCATTAAGACCTTGTGTTGTGGCTGGCGTAGGTGGTCATCAGCACTTAAATAAATATCAAACAGTAATAATTTAATTAAAGTAAACTGTACTTATAAAAAAAATTAAGAAACTAGAGATGTGCGAGTACGGCCTTGAAACTCAAGCTTATCTTTGAACTCGGCAGTTTCGAGTCAGGCGAGTTTGGTTTAAAATTGTAAAAAATCAATATTTGTAAAAATATAACTTGTGTTTACATAAAATACTTTATAATTTGTTACAAATATTTATACTGTGTAGAAATAAGAAAGAGGTAGTTGTCCTAACCTATTTTTATAGCTGTCACAACAGAATAGGTCAACTCACAGCAGTCGCCGGTGACTGACTGGCATTACTGGCAATGGCATAATCTGGACTTGACACAGAATGAAATGATCAGAAGTGATTTTGTTTTAAAGTACTGTTTCACAATAGAAAATTCCACTAATGAACTGTTAAGTAAGCAATAAATCCATGTAAAAAAAAAAGAATAGAAACACTAGCAAAACAAACAGAAGGGAGGGAGGGGATGGGCAATGACCTTGAAAGGAGCGGCATGACAAGAGTGAGTGGTGTAGTGGGTTGGGGGGGGGAAGGGGAGGGTGAGACCTTGGAGCTATATTTAGACTAGACTTTCACCACGTCCCAAATGGCTGGATAGGGGCAGGGGGATTACAATAGCAGGTTTTTTTCTTGCCTGGTTTGACTTTTGCCTCTTTGTGAAGGAGATTTGAATCATCAAAAATATATAATTTGAATTGACCACAATTGTTTAGCATTGATAATACAATCTGCAAGGGACCAGGAGGAATATTGTTCGAATTAGAGTTAATGCCATGATTTGCATTTTTACATCAAAATACAACATTGCACAATCATGATGTTTTGGGTCATTGACCTTAATAACGCATCTGTTATAAGTTGATATTATAAATTGATGTTCCCGTGGTTGAAAATAATTATTCTGTAAACTTGTAAAACATTAGGTATTAACTTATAAATATGTATAAAATCATTCATAAAGACAATAGTAGCACTCCAAAAAAAGGATTTAAAGATAACAACATAAAAACATTATTATACTTTCACTTCATTCTTCCATTTTTTCTTGGGGTTCTCTTCATCCATGCATTCAAGTTGCCATGGTTACTATAATCACCCCTTTAGAGACTTCTACCATTACTCATAATCAGCTGAGCTGTTATCATCAGTTGTTGATAACAACAGTGTTTTCTTGTTGAAGCTATTAAAGAGTTTTTAACATAGACTAAACAAAGTATTTTTATCTATGGTAATAAACAACAAATTCTTTCTGTTACTAAAGCTTACAAATATCTCAAAATAATTAAGTGCTAGCACTTGGCCTTCTATAAATTTGATTGCAATCTTTAGCTTACAATAAGTAGGCTTATCAGTTTGGCTTGGCCTAAATCTAGGTTACATAGTTAGTTTTTCTTCATGACAACTTACATTAATGTGGTTAATGTGCATGGAATACAATTGATTATAATGAGTTAGGCCTAAAGTCTAGGTTTCATTTGATTTCTAGTACAGTACTATTATTGAATGAGCCTATTACATTATTCAATACTTCAATCTACAATTGTTTTGTTTTACAGTAAGGTAGGCTACTTGTAGGCCTATTTAAGTACTTTATTTTTTAACATACATTTTGAGTATTTTGACAGAATGTTTGTTTACAATTAACTAGGGATGGACGAGATTGGATTTTTAGTTCGAGACGAGATTTTTTTTTTTCTCATAAAATTTCGAGACGAGATTGAGACGGGATTTCCCTTCTCATACACAACGGGAAATGCAAGTTCAAAATTTTTACCTGATTTTGTAACATTGTTAGATGACTGTTTAAATACAAAAATAATGATAATAGGCAAGAATATTTACAACCTTTTATTAAAAAACATCAGCATAACATTTTTTTATTAATCATGCCTAACTTATTAAAAATGCCTACTTATTAAAAATGATATCAGTTAGGATAGAGTTCAACTTATCCTAAAATAAAATAAATCATAAAATAAAAGCAATATTAATTTTTATAAAATAGTTACTTGTTTTGACTTTTTATAGTAATAAAACATTCCTCACATTGCTTACACTTAACAAAACTTCTCAAATGTTATTAAAGTAATATTATTAAAATAATTAAAGTAATATTTACATTTAAAGAATTAATTAAACAAGAACGCCTTCGCAAAGGAAAAGCAACTACAACACGCCCCTGTATTGCGGGTATTGCATTGACTTTCTGCAGGCGTTTTTAATTTTTTTTTTTTTTTTTTTATTCTCGTCTCGATAAAAATCTCGGCCAAAAAGAAATCTCGTCTCGTGTAACGAGATTTAAAATTTCCCGAAAATTTCCCGAAATTTCGAGACTTGACCATCCCTACAATTAACCCTCCGAGTGTCCATAGTTTAGGCCTTAATGTCCACCTATTTTTGGCCCCTTTGCAAGGTTTTATTAAAACAGATCTGAGAAGCTTAAAACAATGTTAGTTCTAATGTTCTATATACCATTTAGTTTGGAAAATCATGGGCTTCAATATTATATATAAAACATAAGGAACATTTTTTCAAAAAAAAAATTTTTAGGTAAAAAAAAATATAATTTCGAAAATTTTCAAAAAAAAATAAGTTCGCGCTCAATGAAATTGTATAAATTATAGGCCTATAAATATTTGAAAATAGCCACTTTGTTCTAAATTTAATGAGGATTACAAATATATAATCATATAGCGAGGTAAGTTATCAAATAAATAAGTTATGAGCGAAAAACGGATTTCAGTACATAGCGTTTAGCTAAGAATGCATAGCCTAACCATAGCTAGGAATCTGGCTGATAATTTACATCAATATCACTACCTACTTCTTCAGGATCATCAACCAGCACTTCAAAACCACTTAAATCTTCTTATAATGCACCACGTATATCACTACTTTTGATTTTTAACACTAAAACAATGATAAACGTAATAAAACACATCAGTCATCGGTCCGGGGGAACCTAGCTGTTTACAAATACACGCACGTCAGCTGTCTGCTACAATATTTTCGGAACTAAAATGAATAGCGCTTAGAGACAGACCTCTGGAGAAAGCTTAGAATATTACGGAAAGAACGATACCTAACTCGATCCAGTTCAATCCGATTCAGTCAGTCATAGAGCCTTCGCCGTAAACGATGTTTGTGCGTCTTAAACTCGACGCGTGACCCTACACAAAGTGTGTTGTGCGTCTTAAACTCGACGCGTGACCCTCGGAGGGTTAACATACAAGATTAAAAAATGTAATTTTCTTTAATTTAAAAATTTATTTTTCCTTTACCCACTGTCAAACCATTGGAAATTTTGTAGGCCTACTGTTACAAAAACCACACTAACTAAGAATAATGGTAATAAAACTGCGACGATGTTGTCTGCACTGGAAAAATATATTAAAAGTGCAGCAGTCGCAACCGTTTGCCGGGGATAGCTCAGCCTACAATGGCTGGGTAAAGTTCCAGGGTCTGCGATAAGGTCAGGGAAACCACTAGGCCAATAGCCGGGTCTAACCGGTATAGGACTGGCTCATACACGGGCACTGTGAACAAGTCAAAAACAAGTCACCAAAACAAACGTGCAATAATCACTACCAGGCCTACGCCGATTCTCCACACTCCTAGGGGGCCGTTGCTGACTGCGCAACTCGGGCTTCGTCCTAACTATCCAATAGTTAAGCCCAGAGTGCCTAAAACACGGTGAGTTACACGACGACTTGCCAATAAAAACCACAACGCGTGTTATCACCAGGCGGGGTCTACTAGGCCACTATAATCCAATACACAACTCTAATGCCCAAGCTAAGAATCAAACAGTTCACTCAATAATCGTACTACATAATAATATACAAGTACACTATAGGTAGAGTGACTACACCACTAGTAGCTGGTCTCAATAAATACCAAGCCAAACAAGCAAAATTAAATGGCAATTGCACTATTAAAATATTGAGCTACTTAGTAGCAGATAAATAAATATTAAATACGTTCCAAACACTAGATAAATATATTATCTGATAGCCGGTACTCCACTATCCAAGCTACCAAGATAACGTGTTTGACTACCAAACAAGCTGTTCAGGTTAAATTGAAATAATCAAATTAATAAACAATAACAACCCTACTACTGCTACTGCTACTACCAACTTTATGTTACTTAGCTGGGCTTCTGTTAATAGGCTAATAATATTAGCTACTAGCCTACTGGCCACGTGTTTCCAACTACGCACGCTAAATCGTGCAGCCTAGGTTTGTCGGGCCTCAGAGTTATTAGTAATATAACTAACTCTAGGTACAACGCAAAATAATATCTACTACAGTCAATTAAATTATATTATTTGCGCTCTAGCACCTGCCCAGAACCGTCAGGAATATACTTTAATATTATTCCTGACTAATATAAATCCTAACTACCGTCAGGCTTTGACCAGCACGGTTACAACTCTAACTCTCGCAATCAAATCAGAGATGAGTGTTTTAGTAACAACTTTCAACTCTTAAACCAAAAAGTAAGGAACGTCGTCCACTCACCGATAGTGGGTCTGTACCCAACTTACACCAACACTCGGCGCGATCACACCACCAACGTTCTCCGACACCACTGTCACGTTCACTCCTCTCTACTTACACCACCGACGTATCAGCCAGACACCAACACTCTTCACTGCACGGGATCCACCACTCGAATGTCCGTCTTATACCGTCCTGAAGATCTAGGATATCCCAGGCTTATCGGCACTGATAAGCCGGGTCAAAGGGCGCTCGCTAGCCTCGCTGCCGCCGCTCGCTCACCTCAACAATCGGTGCGCGGCCAAATAGCAAAAATATACCCCCCTAGGGAAAATAACTCGTTACATCCCCCACTTACATCGGGATGAAAAAAAAGAAAACGGCCAAAAGAAAAAAAAATCTTCGAACTCCGGCCAAAACAAAATACTCCGACTCTTAACCCAATGATTCCTCTTTTACCACGGGTTTCAAAGCATAACCAAAAACAAAACTACTCGATTAAACAAAACATCAAAAGAATAGCAAGCACAAACATGCTATCTAACCAACCACCACCATGCATAACCAAGATTAACTAAGCATCGGTTCTTTCATGGTAGGTCTTAAGGTCTTTAACATGGACGACATGGGTCTCTCTCCTACCCTCGTCCTTTACCTCATACATATTAGGGGCCACTCGCTTCACTACGGTACAAGGACCCTGAAACTTAGGGGCCAGTTTGCCCACTATAGCTTCAGCCGCTGAGGACAAGACATGTAGTCTTCTCATGACTTGATCACCTCGATGGTATTGCACCTCACGTCGTCTAAGATTATAATATTTAGACTGGCGCTGGAAAGCCCTCCTCAAGTTCTGTCGACAACTATCGTACAACCTCTTAAACGCCCGCTCCCGGTCACTATATAGCTCGTCCACGGTTCTCTCACGGTTATCTCCAGGCTCCGGTCCTGTGGTCAGAGACGACCCAATTGCCCTAGGTAGCCTGAGATCTCTCCCAAAACACAGTTTGGCAGGTGAAAACCCAGTAGAGTCGTGAACGGCGGTGTTCATTGCGTACTGGAACTCGGCAATGAGTGCATCCCAAGTACGATGATTATCCTGAACAAACTGGGCTATCATAGTTTTGATAACCCGGTTTGGCCGTTCAACCGGATTGGATTGCGGGCTGTAAGGGGCAGTCTGTCGGAACTCGATTCCCCACTCTTTCGTCAGGTCTCGGAACACCTTAGAGACGAACTGGGTTCCATTGTCACTCATAAGAATCACAGGGGCGCCAAAACGCAGCAATAGCCCGTCCTTGAACGCACTAGCTACAGCCTTGGCCGTAGCTGACCGCAGGGGTCTTATTTCAACCCACTTGCTAAACAGGTCCTGGAAAACTGCAAGAAAACGATGCCCACCTTTGGATCTGGGGAATGGACCCATCAAGTCGACCGACACCGAATGCCAAGGTCCTTGAGGGTTTCGAAAGTACATTTGTCCTGCCGGTTTCTGCTGCAACACCTTGAATTCCTGGCACGCGACACAGGACCTAACGTATTCTTTCACGGCACGACGCCAACCCGGCCAGAAATAGTTTTCCCCAACCCGGGCAATTGTTTTCTTAACTCCCAGGTGGCCCGCCATAGGAGAGTCATGGTTCTCTACCAACACATCCTTAACCTTAGATGGTGGTACACAAGTCCTCCATACCACTCCGCCTTCATCATTCTTATCTTTCCCAAGACGCCTGTATAACTCCCCATCCCTAATACAATAACTCGGGACACGTCTGGGATTGGACAACACACACTCTTTAGTGCGCTGGTACCATGTGCCATCTTCTGGCTGCATACCCTCGGTCTCTAATTCGGCCTCTCGTGGGTCTCCTCCCATCACAGCTACGTCAGCCGGGGTATCGTCATCTTCACCACCCACGGGCTGACGGGAGAGAGCATCTGCAACACGATTCAACGTACCCTTACGGTACCGGATCTCGAAATCATGCTGTTGCAACTCCATAACCCAACGAGCAAGCCGACCGGACGGTTCCTGCAGCTTCATCAACCATCTTAATGCCACATGGTCCGTTATGGCCACGAAGCGATAACCCTCCAGATATGGTCGGAACTTCCGCACCGCCCAGACCAGAGCCAAACACTCCTTCTCGGTAGTCGTATATTTCCGCTCTTGGTCTGTCAACAGACGGCTCGCGTATGCCACGACGGCCTCCTTACCGGCCTGGTCTTGCGTCAAAGCCGCACCAAGGCCATCGTTTGAGGCATCTACCTGCAGCACGAACGTCTTCGAGAAATCCGGGCATGCCAAAACTGGTGTTGAGCTCAGGCGGTTCTTCATTGCTTCGAAAGCAATCTCCTGATCCGAGCCCCACTGCCATTTCTCCCCCTTCTTTAGCAACTTGGTCAAAGGCCTGACCAACGACGCAAATCCGTCGACAAATCTCCTGTACCAGCTGGCCAGCCCAAGAAAACTTCGAAGATTCCTCACGCTTCGCGGTGTAGGAAAGTCATTGATTGCCCTGACCTTCTCTGGATCGGTCGCGATTCCAGCATCACTGACTACGTGACCCAGGTATTTTAACCGGGTCTTACAAAAATGACACTTGTCAGGATTCAGGCGCAATCCCGCCCCTCTCAATCTGGCGAAGACGGTCCTCAACAATTCCAGATGTTTCTCAAAAGTTTCAGAAACCAAGACCAAGTCATCCAGATACGCAAACGCCGATGGTTCTAGGTCCGGGCCGATCACCCTGTCCAGCAAACGCTGAAACGTGGCCCCCGCTGAATGCAAACCAAAAGGCATTACTTTAAACTGAAATAAGCCAACCCCGGGTACCGTGAAGGCTGTAACCGGGCGACTCCGTTCATTGAGAGGCACCTGCCAATAACCACGGTACAAGTCGAGAGTACTTATGTACCGGGCCCGCCGAAGCTTTTCTAAAATGGCGTTTATCCTCGGCAGGGGGTAAGCGTCCGGCACGCTGGCCTCATTAACCTTTCGCAAATCAAGGCACATCCTAAATTTGCCCGAGGCCTTTTTTACCAGCACGATCGGTGAGCTCCATGGAGACGAAGAAGGTTCTATAATCCCATCCTTCAACATAACCTCCACCTCCCCATTAACCACAGCTTGCATAGCTGGATTTCTCGGGTAATGCCTCTGCTTCACCGGGACCACTCCCTCTTTCAGCCTAATAACGTGCTCCAAGAGATGGGTCCTCCCGGGCACATCGTCAAATTTTGACAGCTCTCCCTTCAAGAATATCACCAACGACTGGCTTTGGGTTTCCGTCAACGGCTTTATCACTCCTTCGCCCTTGACGTCATCACAAGCGGGATCATAATCCACGCCACTACCAGCCAACGAAGTGTCAGATACTTCGGCTTCAGGAATAAGACGGGGATCTCCATCGTCAGGGCCTCTGGGGTCTTGGTCACTAATTTCGACTGTATCGAGGCAGCCCACTTGACCAGCACAGTCCTCACCCACGCCCATTCTTATCACCTCCGTCACGACCGTCACAAGTCCGAGATGTCGTATGACATCCATACCCAAAATCATATCCGTGGTAAGAGTGGGAACGTACAAGGCGTCTCCAACCCACCGTCTTCCCGCAGCCTCCCCTGCCAATCGGAACGAATACTCGGCCCTAGACCGCGACCCATCTGCCATCCTTAGAGGAGAGGGTTTCTTAAAAGGTTCTACCCCCTGACATTGAAGATGATCGGCGACTTCGCGCCCAACCAGGTTAACTACGGACCCAGTGTCCAATAACGCCTTAAAAACGCTGCCCATCAGCACAACTTCAACAAAGGGCCTTGTCTCCGAAATCAGCCGGTTCTCGTCTACTCCACCAACCAGGCTGTTTAGTTTTCCGAGCCACTCGGACCACTCTTCTGAGGTCGTTCGTTTTGGGTGGCCTTGCCCAGTTGACCTCCTGATGTCTGAGCTGGCCTGCCGTTTCCCGCCCGACATCCACACTGACTCACCGTCAAACCAGGTTTGCCACACCCAAAACAGGAGACGGTCCTTGGTTTACCACATTCTCGGGCAAAGTGACCAATCTCCTGGCACCTATAACATTTCACCGTCCCCTTTGGACCCTCAGGCGCTCTAGCTGCTGTCACGGGCCGTTGACCGTGGACCCGATCCGACTTCGAAGCCACCCGCCCAAGCGACTCAGCTGCCGGAGATGGTCTCTCGAAACTCCGCTTCTCGACGGCGGCAGTTTCGGCGCGCTTCTCCACCTTCTTTTTGGGTGTGTAGGCGGTTTCCAAAACCAGCGCTACGTTCGGAGAAGGAGGAGGTCTAAAGGCCGCCTTCTCTCGCAGATAGGCCTCGTAGTCTTCGGCTAACTCAACCATCTCGGCCAGATTGCGGAAGTCCCGCCGTCGCACCATGAGTTTGTACTCTGGTCGCATGTTGTTGTAGATCAAGTCCAATCTACCATGCTCGGACAACGTACCGCTACGCCTAAGCAAGGTACTTATAGCAACCACGTAGTCCCGGAAGTGCTCGCCTTCACCTTGTGTCCTTTTCCGGATCTCCTCATCCAAATTCCTCTGATAACCAGGTGGAAGGAACTGGATCTCAAATTGATGCCGAAAAGCTTCAAATGAATACAGGAGCTCCTTGCAATTCCTGTACCATAGAAGCGCTGAGCCTTGCAACAGCTCCGGCAGCGCTCTGAGCAGGTCCTCTGATGTTATAGAGTACGAGACCATCAGCTCTTCAAGGCGCTCCAGGAACGACACAGGGTCTCGTCGGCCATCAAACCTTAAACCCCACTTCCGTACCGTGTTGCATACTTTGGAGCAATCCTTTGGCTCCACCCTGCTGGCCTCATTTGAGAGCATATCCGAGCCTCGTGGCAGCTCCAAGCTAGAAGGCCGGGCTGGTCTCTCAGAAATATCATTGGGCCGCTGCCATCCCTCGGGTCTACTAGGTAACCCAAAGGTAGGCATTGGAGCAGCCACCACAGGGGACGTAGGGTTGGCGGGTCTTTCGAACCCATAGCCGACCCCATTACTCGGCGAGCCTCTCGCCTGTCGCACCACCGATGCCAGATGTTCTCTAAGAGTCCGGGTATCAGTCTCCAAAGACAACCCAAGGATCTCTTTAACCACCTCTAACTCCCTGCTAAGTCCCACTATCCCTGCTTGATTCGATTCCGCATTACCCAGTACCTGAGGTACGGTTCTCAGGGGGTCAGGAAGCTCCACAGTTGTAGTAGCCGGCGGTACATATGCCGGTGCAGCAGCCCCAGCCGTACACAGCCTATCAACGCTGTACCGACGGGCATTCCGCTGCTTCCAAAACGATGAAAATCGCTGCCGTAATTCCGCAGAAGTACCAGTGGTCACCAAACCATACTGGTCCATCGTCCTCATGAGCTCCCCTTTCGAGAGGTCATATATCCAACCCACGCGACCGTCCCGGGGCTGCGACCCCAAGGACATAGTCGCTGGCGCGGAATAAGTCAGAGACGTTGTCACCGTCGTACCCACGACCGATGAAATAGTCGGCCAAACAGGCGAAGACGCAGGCCACAATGACGACGTCGTCATCACCGACAGTTCGGAGCTAACCCCAGAACTAGTTGTAACAATAGCAGACGTGATAGGCGTACCGCCTAGCACAGACGTCGTACTCGTAGTCACAACCATATTTAAAATCCAAATACCACGACTAATCCGCAAAAATAAGAGCGAAACCAATTAAAATATATTTAACACCGTTAATAAATCAAACCAATTATAGGTGTGAAAGTCAAACCACAAATGCACAATAAGGGTTCTCACTCAAATAATATTCAATGATAAAGCTCAATTAATTAGCAAAATAATAAATCAAACCAATTATGGGTGTGAAAGTCAAACCACAAATACACAATAAGGGTTCTCACTCGAATAATATCCAATGATAAGGCTCAATTAATTAGCAAAATTAAAATTACTAACTAATATCTATGTATACAACCACTAAATAAATTAGGGTTCACCACACACCACGCTGTAAAAGAAAACAGGTTAGGCCTACCCAACCGACTATAAAATCACAGCAGGTCTGCCTAAAACTCTGCTCAACAGCTCAGGTCCGCAGCCAATCTGCACAAGTCCGCAGCAAATCTGCACAAATAAAATTATTTTGTTCGGGCGCCGTTAATACGTCAGCAACTCAGCACCACTGCCAACCTCAGTCCCTGTTCGCAGGCGCCATCTTGCGACGAAATTTTCTGCACTGGAAAAATATATTAAAAGTGCAGCAGTCGCAACCGTTTGCCGGGGATAGCTCAGCCTACAATGGCTGGGTAAAGTTCCAGGGTCTGCGATAAGGTCAGGGAAACCACTAGGCCAATAGCCGGGTCTAACCGGTATAGGACTGGCTCATACACGGGCACTGTGAACAAGTCAAAAACAAGTCACCAAAACAAACGTGCAATAATCACTACCAGGCCTACGCCGATTCTCCACACTCCTAGGGGGCCGTTGCTGACTGCGCAACTCGGGCTTCGTCCTAACTATCCAATAGTTAAGCCCAGAGTGCCTAAAACACGGTGAGTTACACGACGACTTGCCAATAAAAACCACAACGCGTGTTATCACCAGGCGGGGTCTACTAGGCCACTATAATCCAATACACAACTCTAATGCCCAAGCTAAGAATCAAACAGTTCACTCAATAATCGTACTACATAATAATATACAAGTACACTATAGGTAGAGTGACTACACCACTAGTAGCTGGTCTCAATAAATACCAAGCCAAACAAGCAAAATTAAATGGCAATTGCACTATTAAAATATTGAGCTACTTAGTAGCAGATAAATAAATATTAAATACGTTCCAAACACTAGATAAATATATTATCTGATAGCCGGTACTCCACTATCCAAGCTACCAAGATAACGTGTTTGACTACCAAACAAGCTGTTCAGGTTAAATTGAAATAATCAAATTAATAAACAATAACAACCCTACTACTGCTACTGCTACTACCAACTTTATGTTACTTAGCTGGGCTTCTGTTAATAGGCTAATAATATTAGCTACTAGCCTACTGGCCACGTGTTTCCAACTACGCACGCTAAATCGTGCAGCCTAGGTTTGTCGGGCCTCAGAGTTATTAGTAATATAACTAACTCTAGGTACAACGCAAAATAATATCTACTACAGTCAATTAAATTATATTATTTGCGCTCTAGCACCTGCCCAGAACCGTCAGGAATATACTTTAATATTATTCCTGACTAATATAAATCCTAACTACCGTCAGGCTTTGACCAGCACGGTTACAACTCTAACTCTCGCAATCAAATCAGAGATGAGTGTTTTAGTAACAACTTTCAACTCTTAAACCAAAAAGTAAGGAACGTCGTCCACTCACCGATAGTGGGTCTGTACCCAACTTACACCAACACTCGGCGCGATCACACCACCAACGTTCTCCGACACCACTGTCACGTTCACTCCTCTCTACTTACACCACCGACGTATCAGCCAGACACCAACACTCTTCACTGCACGGGATCCACCACTCGAATGTCCGTCCTATACCGTCCTGAAGATCTAGGATATCCCAGGCTTATCGGCACTGATAAGCCGGGTCAAAGGGCGCTCGCTAGCCTCGCTGCCGCCGCTCGCTCACCTCAACAATCGGTGCGCGGCCAAATAGCAAAAATATACCCCCCTAGGGAAAATAACTCGTTACAAAACTTACAAAACTAAAGGTGAAAAGGTTGGAAATAAAATTTCAAGTTTTAGAATAAATCTCTATATTAAACTTTATATTGTAATTGCAACTTTAACACGTTGACTGCTGAAAACAACGTACAGGCGCTCCCCAGTGGCGGGCGAAGCCCCGCCACGCAACCGAATCAGCGAACGCAATTGGCATTCAAATATTTCAGTCTGACGAATCACAAAAGAGCAGTGGTAACTGTGCTGCGTTACCCCGAGAGTGGATGTAGTTCACTGAAACACCCAAAGGTACCAGCACTGCCCGGATCCGTATCCAGTGTCTTTGTAATGTGGGTTGAAGAGAAAAAATCCCCGAAACCGGAACAAAAGCATTGCCAGACAGGATTTTACGGGAAATTTTAGTACCAACCTACACCAAAGTAAAGCTCGCATTCTAAGCTGGCAGTGTGGCAACGATTATAACGTCTCCGTCTGAGGCTAAGCTCACACTGACGCAATATATTTCTGTTGGTCTGGTGCCGACTTTTGTCGGCGCGCGCCACATCGAAGTGCTAGCGACGCCGACTGGCGTTAGCAGTCAACGTGTTAAAATAACTGATAGATGCAAGTATTGAGTAATTTTAGCCAAGTATTATGCAATATTACTTATCAATAGGGATTAACACGTTCGCTACTGCAATAGTACAAAGTTTTCCATTCACACGGACCAGCGACGCACATATGCGACGGCCGGTTTCTACCCATAGACTAGTCACATTAAAATAGACTGCCGACGCATATTTGCGTCGGGGTTCTAATGTTATTAAAATGCGTATATCTTTGTAGTGGTCTATTTGAACGCACTGAATTCCCTGCAATGGTCTACAGTGATGTCTGACGCACAACTGCGTCGCTTGGTCTGTGGATATGATGATTGGTAACGTCATATAATAGTTGGAAAAACTGGTCTTTACTTTTCTGCATCACTGTATGTATGTATGCAGTATGTATGCTGCATTATCCTATGTAGCTTTTATATTTGTTCAGTTATAAACTGTTCTTGAATAATCTGTTTATTTTTTTACTTACTTTCACCTTAAAACGTAAAAAATGAACTGAATAATTTTAGGTTTAACGAGTACCTAGGTTTGCTGCTACAAGGAAACTAATAAAGTGTGTTTTTGAGTAAAATATTGATAGCTTAGTACAAAATAAATAAACTTGCCAAGTTTGATCAAAATATATCCATAAACAAGCAAACTACAACATTTGACAATATTCTCCATAAGAATAACATGGGAATTTTAAATTTACAATTATTTTAATTTTCTCCGTTACTAATAATCAAACAAAAATACTTTTATATACTAAATTATTTGTTTTTTTAAGCTCTTTAAAAAGGTCTAAAGAGAAATCGGGAAATTTTGTGTTTTGAGGGTCAAAAGTGAGAAAAACCAATTTTGACCCCATAAAACCCCCCGTAAAGCCGCGTTCCCATGGTCCGATCGTGCTGGTTCGCGAACTCATTCAAGTTTATCCCGCTTTACACCTTTAAACCAAATTTCATCAAAATCAGACAAAAATTACTCAAGTTATCGCGTTCACGGACGTATATATATATATATATAAGTCTATATATATATATATACATATATAAAAATTTGAACGAATGGTGTTTTTGGCCTCTGGGGACATCAAAATGAAAAAGTAAATCGGTCCCGGGTCTAGGTCTTACCGTGCCACCTACGGTAATAGCTAACTTCCCTATAGGGAAATTCGCTAAAATACAAACAAGAATAATTTATTTATAAACACGATTGTAGCGTATTACAATGTAAATGATCACTGTTTTACAGGTTTTCACCCGTGGTCTGTGTGTACCGTTAACCAAGTGACAGCCGGTCTATGTGTAAGATTCAAATGTACACCTCGGTCTGTGGCAATGACCGCGGCGTTGCATATATGCGACGCTCAGTAGCGAACGTGTTAATGTAGTTAATTTTTGGATGAATAAATATACAGTGTGTAAATTAAGTATGGAAACAAATCTGTATTTTTAAAACCGAAATAGATAGAAATATTCTATTTGTGGCAATAATAGTTAACAAAGATTCCGCAATTTTTCACATGAAAAATATTTTTTTACCCCCCTAACAGGGTAGGTGGTAGGGGGTGACTTATTTTTTTCAAATAGCAACCCCTATTGAGTGACCCCTCATTTTGAAGAGTTTGTCAAAAGAAACACAATGACGCAAATCCGAGGTGAATATCTCACTCCTAGCCCAAATGGCGGATATTCCAAAATTTGATTTATTGTACGTGAAAAGCACCAATTTCACAAATAATGGAAAGAAATCTGTATTTTTAAAACCGAAATAGATAGAAATATTCTGTTTGTGGAATTGATTGTTGACATAGGTTCCGCAATTTTTTTAATCAACAATATTTTTTCAACCCCTTTAACAGGGTAGGGGGTGGGAGTGACTTATTTTTTTCAACAACAACCCCTATTGAGTGACCCCTCATTTTGAAGGATTTGTTAAAAGAAAAAGAATGACGCAAACCCGAGGTAGATATTTCACCCCTAGCCTAAATGGTGGGTAATGAAAAATTTAATTTTTGTAAAAAAAAGCCCATTTTGGAATATCCGCCATGTTAGCTAGGAGTGAGATATTCACCTCGGATTTGCGTCATTGTGTTTCTTTTGACAAACCCTTCAAAATGAGGGGTCACTCAATAGGGGTTGCTATTTGAAAAAATAAGTCACCCCCTACCACCTACCCTGTTAGGGGGGTAAAAAAATATTTTTCATGTGAAAAATTGCGGAATCTTTGTTAACTATTATTGCCACAAATAGAATATTTCTATCTATTTCGGTTTTAAAAATACAGATTTGTTTCCATACTTAATTTACACACTGTATGTTCACTTACCTATTTTTAACAGAAGTAGAAGTTCATTTATGAGCTCATTGTTTTTGTTTTAGAATTATTTTCTACGCATTATATTGATATGTTACTGCACAAATATTAATTATTTATTTATTTATACTTTAATTGTACTTCAGCTTGTAACAAGGTTGTTTTACAAGTTACATGCTCTAGGCCTAAGGAGTTACTTAAACTTACACATCCTTCGATCTTTTTGGTTTAAACTCGACTCGAACTCGAGAATCGAATCTTTTGCCAATTACTCGACTCGAACTCGACTCGACCTGAAAAACCTGTGCTCGCACATCTCTATAAAAAACCGAAGCAAATACATTTATCGTAAAATGGAGATATTTTATCAAAAAGAATATAACAACAATTAAACACTTTCTTCAACAATTAAGACTTTACTAAACAATTGAAAATAAATAATATTATTATTTGTTGTTTCTGTTAATTTAATACCAACATTTATTGATAAATGAAAATTATATTCTCGATACTAACATTTTTTTAACTTAACTTTAGGTCTTTACACAAAGTATTTTGGAACAATGGGGGTTTTTGATTTTAAAGGAAAAAATTAAAGCAGCGCTCAATGAAAAATTCTAAATAGCCAATTCATAATTCAAACCCTTTTTAACATACTACAATTACATTATTGTATCAAAGGTAAATGCAGATCTTATAAACAAATATAAAAAAAGAAAATTGAAGTATAGGTAGAGGTGTACCAGTCTGAGATTTTCGAGCTCGAGGTGTTACTTTGATCATCCATCTCTTGCTGTCGTGGAGACAACTTTATCGAATTCCGAGATTGCTGCAAAATCCTGAATATTGCTTGGCAGTAACACAACATCATCATTGTATTGTTACTGCCATTGTACATTGTGGCCCACAATGGAGGCCAGGCCACAATAGTAATACTGAACTTCTTCCGCCGTCACAGGAACATTATCGTATTTTGCGATCGCCTCAAAATTATGATTATATTTCGTATCCGTCTAGACATCATCGTCCTCCACCGCAGTCTTGGAAAAATTATTGTCGTCATCTGGAAAGCCCAAATTTTCAAACGTTCAATCTTTGCACAGTATTGGTACTGGTATTCGTTTTGACATTGACTTTTGACTAGCAATTCATGATACCGATACCAATGTCCAAAAGGTAGTGGTATCGAGAATTGACACACACATTTTTTAGTATTAAATGGTATTTTATTTTTTGTGTAAAATACTTATCATTTCTTGATTTTTACATTATCATTCTTCGAAAATGTTTAACTAGTTTATTTGTTGTAGAATTTATTTCTCACCAACCTCAGACTAATGAGTTTGTTTTACAATTGATTTCTCATAAACGCGTGACTGGTTATTTTGTCTTAAAAAATTATTCTCTACAAATGTGTGACATAACAAGGCACTTAACAACACTATCCTTACAAACATTGTCTAATTGATTAGTCATACAATTTATTCCTGGCAAACACTTACTGATTTGTTGTAATATCTGTTTCTCCCCAATCTTATCTTTATCTTATCTGACAGGGGCAGGTAGAGACCTTAAAGCACTTCATCCGAAATCGAATTATTGCGCACCCCAGATACTTAATTGCTTTCTTGTTGACCTACAAGTTGAGGCGCCCAATGAATGCCTGTAGCTTCCCAATTAGTTCATCCTCAGGAAGAAATCTACCTCTAGCCATATTTCCAAGAGTTATCGATCTAGCGTCAGAGAGCTCAATACAATCAAAGAGTAAGTGATCAGCTGTCTCTTCTGACCTATCACAGTACCTACAGATCGGTTCACCATCATATAAGCCCATCCGTTGTAGATGTTTCCTGAATCTTCCATGACCAGTTATCAGTTCAACAATTAATTTAATTCTTCGTCTGTCTAGTCTCAAGAGGTCACAGGCAACCTTTTTGGAAGGCCTAAACAGAGTAAGCTTGCTGACCCTAAGAAGGGGAACATCGACCCAGCGTTTGCGATGCTTTTCCTTGGCCCATGACGCAATCGCAGAACATACACTGTTTCGTGAGATGCCACAGAAGGGTTGCGGGCCTAACAATGATGTCGCAGAGGCAGTATTTGCCAATCTGTCTGCAGCTTCATTTCCTTCAATGCCTGAGTGTCCTGGTACCCAGCAAAGCGTAAGGTTATTTCTCCTACCCAACTCAGACACAGAAGCAAGACAATCCCACACGAGCCTGGAGTTGAATTCGTAAGAGTTTAATGCTTTTAAGGTCGCTTGACTATCAGTAAAGATATTGATTGTTTTGTCTCTGATATCTTTGTTAAGATGTTCTTGAGCACAAACTAGAATGGCAGTGACCTCCGCTTGAAAGACAGTTGGGTACACCCCCATTGGAAGACAAATACCAGTGCCTCCATTCATCCAATGCACACCTGCTCCAGTGCCCCCATTTTTGATCTTAGAACCATCAGTATAGCATTCTAAGTCACCTGTGGGTATGGGTCCTTTTCCGCCAGACCAATCCTTCCTATCTGGTATTAGTACTTTGAAAGGCTTTCCAAAGGAGTATTTTTTGGACATGTGATCTGAAGGTAAGTCCAATTCATCATTATGTACCACCTGAACAATTTTAGAGTGCCCTTTATTGTTCCCTGAGGCTATCCATAAGTTTCCGCATCTAAGGCGTTGGGCTGTTTTACTTGCTACCACCTTAATATAAATGTCAATAGGTAGCATGTCAAGCAGACAGTCAAGTGCCGCTCCAGGACAGCTACTTACTGCCCCAGTTATCATAATAAGAGCAAGCCTCTGAACTCCTGCTAAAGCTTTGACAGCTATAGTTGATTCCATCTTTGGCCACCACACAAGCGAACCATATGTAAGGGCGGGTCGAACAACAGATACATACAGCCAGTGCATAAGTTTAGGCTGTAACCCCCATGTGCCACTTACCATCCGCCTGCATGCCATAAGGGACCATTTGCCACGCTCAATGACTTTTTGAAGGTGTGGTCCCCAGTGAAGTGATCTGTCCAAAATTACACCAAGATACTTCACCTGATTCTGCAGCTCTATTACAGTACCCTGCAGTCTTAGTGGGCCGATCCCGTCCAGTTTCCTCCTTCTTGTGAAGGGTGCCATTACAACTTTCCTGGGATTTATAGAGAGCCCAACATCCTGGCACCAACGGTCCACTACCCTTAAAGCTCTATTCATAAGGTCAGTTATGGTTCCGTGGAACTTTCCAACCACAAGGATTGCAACATCATCAGCATAACCTAAGGCGAAAACCCCACTTTCGTTGAGGGTCCTTATAAGGTCGTCTGCTACCAAATTCCAAAGTAGAGGAGAAAGAACCCCCCCCTGAGGACATCCTCGAGTAGTTCTTGCCTCGATCGTATCATTGTGGAGTGAGAGCCTAACCTTCCTACTGAGAAGCAAGGATTCAATCCATCTGCATATTATACCGTGAAAACCTCTTGCTCTCACCGCATTAAGAATTGCTGGAGTACCAGTATTGTCAAAAGCACCTTGAATATCGAGAAAGGCACCCAGGGCCACTTCACTGCTCTCTAGAGCTTTCTCAATCTTGCTTACAAGTTGGTGCAACGCAGTCTCGCATGATCTTCCTGAGACATACGCATGCTGATTAATATGTAAAGGATGTGTCCTAAGAGCTGTATCCATCATATATCTTGAGACCAACTTCTCTAGGATCTTAAGAAAGAAAGAAGATAGAGAAATGGGTCTGAATGACTTAGGGTCAGTGTAACTATCCCTTCCTGGTTTAGGAATAAATGCGATACGCGAATTACACCACCCTAAGGGAATGTGTCCTAACGCTAAGCTGGCTCTGAAAAGTTTACAGAGTGGGTGTATAATTGTATCAAGACCCTCCTGCAAACAAACAGGTCTTACCTCATCAGGACCCGGCGATTTGAAGGGTCGTAATAAGCCAACAGCCCATCTTACCTTGCTGAAGGTGACTATGCGGCAAGCAGTGCTCCACATAGAATGAGTGGCACGACGGCCCAGGTTAGGCCGCTCTGGACTCACCTCCTCCTGCTGCACTTCAGAAACAATACAACCAGGGAAATGAGTTTTTACCATAACCTTTAGTATTTCGGTAGGTTCAAAAGCCATTACACCATCCGGTCCCTCAACGGCACCCAAAGTAACATGCCTGTCTCTAACAAGTACCTTATGTATTCTAGAAGTATCCTTGATACTCTCTAAATTTCCACAAAAATTTTTCCATGAGAGCCTTTTGGCCTTACGTACCGCATGGTTATATTCTGTGAGAGTTGTATGGTATGTATCCCAATTATTGGTTATCTTTGCTCGCCTAAATTGGGCCCTTACTCTCTTCCTAAGAGAGGCAAGTTCAGGACCCCACCAACTAGCCCTGTTGCTCTTTCCCTTGCTCAAAGGACAATTATCCTCAAAGGATGTAACTATGCACCTAGTTAGACGATCTGCCGCCTCGTCAAGCGCATCAACTGTGTTAATAGGAGATGTGTTCAGGTTCGAGGCAATTCTGCCCCGAAGATCAGCTCTGAAGGATGCCCAGTCGGTTTTAACTGGGCTCCTGAATAAGCGAACCTCGCCGCAGAAATTCCCCAACCCGAAGACAATGTGCCTATGATCAGACAGGGATGGCTCAAGGGACACTGACCAGTCAATAATCCTGTCAGCCATACCCGCCGAACACAGGGTAAGATCAATTACTGATTGGCCTATCCTGCTTAAAAAAGTTGGTTCTGAGCCTGTTTCTCCCCAAGTTATTGATTGTTATCAATGTGTTACAAGTGTATGAATGGTTGGTTTGTTGTACAGACTGATGAGAAACAACTTGTGACCCAATACCAGTACAACGGTTGGCCTACAGTGGAAGGTGAAGTACCTGAGGTCACCAGGGGGCTGATAGAACTAGTTGACCAGACACAGGTAATTAAAGTTAACTCCTTGAAAGTAAAAGAACTTTAAAATCAAACAAAATAAGACAAACCATAAAGTAAATTATCATAATGTTTTTGTGTTGGGTTTTATTGCTAGCATGGGAAAAAACGTCAGCAAAGTATTTTTGAGGTCAATTTAGAATTTATAAAAATTAATTATGTATATTTAATAATAATTGTATTTATGAGGTAGGTAATATTTTGCTATCGGGCAAGTGTAGAAGGTTACCAGCCCTAGCCAACAAACTAAACATCACATCAATTTCGATAAACATATTTTATGGATGTTAACATTGTAGCTCATCTGTATCAAGTTATCTAATTTTGAGCTCTAAGGTCAATTACCTTTGGCCTTAATGGCACCCTCTCATATTTAGAATTATTTACTGGATAAATACATTAAAATCTAGTTACACTGATAATATTAAATAAAGACAAATTGACAATCTCATTCAAACTATGTGGTTGCATTAAGAAACATTTTTTAGCCTTGTAAGAAGTTTTTTCGTTTCTTTGTATATAAAAAAATTGTGATTTTGTATTGATGTGTTCATCATGATCCCTTCCAGCTGTCACTCCTCTGTATACATGGTCTATCACCACCTAGTAGTGAATGTGTTAACATGATCCCTCCCAGCTGACAAACCCCTCTGTATGCATGGTCTATCACCACCTAGTAGTGAATGTGTTAACATGATCCCTCCCAGCTGACAAACCCCTCTGTATGCATGGTCTATCACCACCTAGTAGTGAATGTGTTAACATGATCCCTCCCTGCTGACAAACTCCTCTGTACACATGGTCTATCACCACCTAGTAGTGAATGTGTTAACATGATCCCTCCCAGCTGACAAACCCCTCTGTATGCATGGTCTATCACCACCTAGTAGTGAATGTGTTAACATGATCCCTCCCAGCTGACAAACCCCTCTGTATGCATGGTCTATCACCACCTAGTAGTGAATGTGTTAACATGATCCCTCCCTGCTGACAAACTCCTCTGTACACATGGTCTATCACCACCTAGTAGTGAATGTGTTAACATGATCCCTCCCAGCTGACAAACCCCTCTGTATGCATGGTCTATCACCACCTAGTAGTGAATGTGTTAACATGATCCCTTCCAGCTGTCACTCCTCTGTATACATGATCTATCACCACCTAGTAGTGAATGTGTTGATATGTTCCATCCCAGCTGACAAACCCCTCTGTATGCATGGTCTATCACCACCTAGTAGTGAATGTGTTGATATGTTCCATCCCAGCTGACAAACCCCTCTGTATGCATGGTCTATCACCACCTAGTAGTGAATGTGTTGATATGTTCCATCCCAGCTGACAAACCCCTCTGTGTGCATGATCTATCACCACCTAGTAGTGAATGTGTTAACATGTTCCATCCCAGCTGACAAACCCCTCTGTATGCATGGTCTATCACCACCTAGTAGTGAATGTGTTAACATGATCCCTCCCAGCTGACAAACCCCTCTGTATGCATGGTCTATCACCACCTAGTAGGGAATGTGTTGATATGTTCCATCCCAGCTGACAAATCCCTCTGTATACATGGTCTATCACCACCTAGTCGTGAATGTGTTGATATGTTCCATCCCAGCTGACAAACCCCTCTGTGTGCATGATCTATCACCACCTAGTAGTGAATGTGTTAACATGATCCCTCCCAGCTGACAAACCCCTCTGTGTGCATGGTCTATCACCACCTAGTAGTGAATGTGTTAACATGATCCCTCCCAGCTGACAAACCCCTCTGTATGCATGGTCTATCACCACCTAGTAGTGAATGTGTTAACATGTTCCATCCCAGCTGACAAACCCCTCTGTATGCATGGTCCATCACCACCTAGTAGTGAATGTGTTGATATGTCCATCCCAGCTGACAAACCCCTCTGTGTGCATGATCTATCACCACCTAGTAGTGAATGTGTTAACATGTTCCATCCCAGCTGACAAACCCCTCTGTATGCATGGTCTATCACCACCTAGTAGTGAATATGTTAACATGATCCCTCCCAGCTGACAAACCCCTCTGTGTGCATGGTCTATCACCACCTAGTAGTGAATGTGTTAACATGATCCATCCCAGCTGACAAACCCCTCTGTGTGCATGATCTATCACCACCTAGTAGTGAATGTGTTAACATGTTCCATCCCAGCTGACAAACCCCTCTGTATGCATGGTCTATCACCACCTAGTAGTGAATGTGTTAACATGTTCCATCCCAGCTGACAAACCCCTCTGTATGCATGGTCTATCACCACCTAGTAGTGAATGTGTTAACATGATCCCTCCCAGCTGACAAACCCCTCTGTGTGCATGGTCTATCACCACCTAGTAGTGAATGTGTTAACATGATCCCTCCCAGCTGACAAACCCCTCTGTATGCATGGTCTATCACCACCTAGTAGCGAATGTGTTAACATGTTCCATCCCAGCTGACAAACCCCTCTGTATGCATGGTCCATCACCACCTAATAGTGAATGTGTTAACATGACCCCTCCCAGCTGACAAACCCCTCTGTATGCATGGTCTATCACCACCTAGTAGCGAATGTGTTAACATGATCCCTCCCAGCTGACAAACCCCTCTGTATGCATGGTCTATCACCACCTAGTAGTGAATGTGTTAACATGTTCCATCCCAGCTGACAAACCCCTCTGTATGCATGGTCTATCACCACCTAGTAGTGAATGTGTTGATATGTTCCATCCCAGCTGACAAACCCCTCTGTGTGCATGATCTATCACCACCTAGTAGTGAATGTGTTAACATGTTCCATCCCAGCTGACAAACCCCTCTGTATGCATGGTCTATCACCACCTAGTAGTGAATGTGTTAACATGATCCCTCCCTGCTGACAAACCCCTCTGTATGCATGGTCTATCACCACCTAGTAGTGAATGTGTTAACATGATCCCTCCCAGCTGACAAACCCCTCTGTATGCATGGTCTATCACCACCTAGTAGTGAATGTGTTGATATGTTCCATCCCAGCTGACAAACCCCTCTGTGTGCATGATCTATCACCACCTAGTAGTGAATGTGTTAACATGTTCCATCCCAGCTGACAATCCCCTCTGTGTGCATGATCTATCACCACCTAGTAGTGAATGTGTTAACATGTTCCATCCCAGCTGACAAACCCCTCTGTATGCATGGTCTATCACCACCTAGTAGTGAATGTGTTAACATGATCCCTCCCTGCTGACAAAACCCCTCTGTATGCATGGTCTATCACCACCTAGTAGTGAATGTGTTAACATGATCCCTCCCAGCTGACAAACCCCTCTGTATGCATGGTCTATCACCACCTAGTAGTGAATGTGTTAACATGATCCCTCCCAGCTGACAAACCCCTCTGTATGCATGGTCTATCACCACCTAGTAGTGGATGTGTTAACATGATCCCTCCCAGCTGACAAACCCCTCTGTATGCATGGTCTATCACCACCTAGTACAGTAGAACCCCTCATATCCAGCCACCACGGGACCAAGCCCCTGGCCGGATAGCGATTTGGCCGGATAAACCAACCTACTACAAAAATGTAAATGATTCATACCTATAATAATATTTAATCAAAACATGCTGTCAAAAGTATCATTTAAGTCTATTCTAGGATTATTTTTTGAAGAATTAACATGTTTGTTCAAATAAAAATAAATATTTGTAGGCTAAAGTTGTTAAAAAACCTGAAATTAAGATTTCAGGTAACAAAAACTATTAAACGATGGAGGTAAAAGTTACATTAAATCAGCCTTGAAGATTTTTAGGACCTTAATAGTAAATACAATTCTACTCAACTTTCTTATCCTTTTTGTGAAGTAAATACAAAGATTAATTTCCCAACCCCCAACTTTTTAGAGGTTAGGCCTAGTTCAACTGAGTTTAGTGACACAGTAAAATGTATTGAAACAAACAGATAAATAGTTCAGATAAATAGTTTAGCTCAAACAAGTCGCAAAGACTAGTGCTTGCATCTAAACGTCTGTAAGCTTTGAGAAAAACATTTTGATATTGGCTTCCTGGAAGTGGCCGGATAAACAGAGGACCGGAAAAACCAAGGCCGGATATCAGGGGTTCTACTGTAGTGAATGTGTTAACATGATCCCTCCCAGCTGACAAACCCCTCTGTATGCATGGTCTATCACCACCTAGTAGTGAATGTGTTAACATGATCCCTCCCAGCTGACAAACCCCTCTGTATGCATGGTCTATCACCACCTAGTAGTGAATGTGTTAACATGATCCCTCCCAGCTGACAAACCCCTCTGTATGCATGGTCTATCACCACCTAGTAGTGAATGTGTCTCCCCTTTAGCCATCACAATCAGTGTTTCCACACGACCAAAATAATAATCCCACTCACTGGGTCCAGAAATCCAGTTTAATCCCGCTTTTGAATCATGAAAAATCCTGATTTATCCCACAAGATTTTTTTTTCAATTCTGGGTATTATACTAGACGTATAGTGTCTAATAAATGTAAGTTGTTTTGCTACATTAATTTGTTCAATAGGGTTAGCTGTTCGCTAAAAGTAAAAAACATGAAAACAGATGTCATAGCCAAAAATCTTGTTCATCCCGCATCCTATTTTCATCCTGCTCATGCTCTAAAAATCCCGTTTTCGGGATAATAATCCTGCATATGGAAACACTGGTCACAATCTTCTGTATGTATGGTACCTGGTACCTTTAGTGAACTATTTTACTTGTTGACAGGCGTCCGCCACTGCCACTGCCACAGCCATCCTGGTCCATTGTCATTGTGGGTCCGACAGAAGCTCCATGTTTGTAGCACTCAGCATTCTTGTGCAGCAACTGCGAACTGAGCGCCGCGTCGATATCTGCACTACTGTGCGCAAACTACGCGCTCAAAGACAAGGAATGATCCAAACATTTGTAAGTTTCTTTACAACTGTTGTACAGTGAACCTTGTAACATGGACTAGTAATAAAGTCCAGGTTTAGCAATACAGGTCCTATAGGTGTCAAATTATTTAAAGTCAGTTGTATAGGTTAAAATATCACTGGAAATAGTATTTAAGAGGCGGCAGGAGTCAAGTTTAAAATCGTCTATCCGCGACTCCTGCAATTGTATGTTCCGCAACCCGCACGGCTAGCGTCTGATCTTAAGCAGTATTGATCGAAACTTCTATGGATATAAACTGTGTAACTGTATAAGCTGTGCTGAAAAACGGGCAGTGCCTACCTTTTGAAATGGTCTACACTGTCTTTTTTTTACACATACATACTTATACTCAACCTGCAATGCTACACTTATTTTTTTATGTAAACATTAAAAATTAATATATGGTATTTTACTTGAAAAGCTGTTGATTATTACTATTATTATTACTATATTATTTTGGTGAATCAAAACTGATTTAAATTTAAACATTTGTGTTCATGCTAATATGCAATTTACTTCATTGCATCAAATTAAATGCTGATCAATGTTATTTTAAATTACCAACACTGTATATATAGGCCTTACAGAAAAAGTATAAAACTGTTTTTTCCTTCTTCTGAAAAGTTTGATATTTTGTAGTTACAAGGTTTGTAAATTAAGGTATCGACTATTATAGTGGAGAAAACATTAAAACGTTTACTTTGAAATAGCAATTTTAAACATTTACAGTAAAACAATTACAGCATTTTCCAATGCATACAACATTTTTACCAACTTTCATAGTTTTACAAGTCACGTTTACTCTTAGTTTTTTCTGCCTTCTTTTCTTTTGATTTTGTCTGAGCCTCCACTATATATGAAGGATTCCTTATCGGCATAGACCGGGAATGCCGAGGGTCGATGATTTCGGGTAGTATGCATGTAGAAATTTTTTCTTTTTAGCTTTGGCAACATTTCTTCCTGCCAAAACTGTTCATTTCGCTCTATTATTTCAGTTTTGATTCCCTGTGGTGTCCGTAGGCAAAATACACACATTCTTCTCTTTGTTACTTGAAGTTAGCCTTGAACTTTATAATAAAAGTGTTGTTTTTTTTATATCTCCAATTTCTCTATCCTTAGAGACTGCCCAAAAGGTACATTTCCGCTTTCTGATAGCCTCCTCAGGTGTCATATCTTTAGCAGAAGATGGACATTTAATTTTAACAGTTCCATCTTCGTTCAGAAGGCCATCGGGACTGGCACCAAGATAGGGGTTGTCACGGTCGATGAAAAGGCTGCATTTACTTATCTTTTGACCTAACAAGTTTTCAAGGTCATGTCGAGTCGAGCCACTTCTTCATTTTTTCTACCATAGGCCATGGCCTCACAATCAAAAACTGTGTACAGGAGTTGTTTAACGATTTTTTCACAGCCCGTTGTTGCTCTCATATTGCAAACATTGCCCGAAGTTCGAAGCTGTCAAAAGATTTCAGCGAATCACTAGCCACTAACTTGAATTGCTTTGTTCCACCGTTTCTCTTTAAATTCTTTTGAATTCTGCTTCTGACTTGTGTAAGGTTGTTAAAAAATCACTTTTTTCTTTTTCCATAGTATTTTCTTCAATATCAGGCCGTTGTGCTTCAATACCGTAGTCTTTTCCATCAGCATTTTTTTCCCGATCAAATAGTGTTTTCCTGCACCTTTTTCGTTGTCTTTGGCTGTCCACCTTCTTCTTCCTCTTCATTGCCACACTTTTTGCGGATACCCCTGGACTGGCATCGTACATTTGTTTGTGCAGCTTGTAGTGTGCCAGTCCTGAGTTGTGTTGAATGACAGCAGCTGTACATCTAGTATAATATGAACCACTAGCAGCAAAGTTTATTCTTTTGCAGCCAATAAATTTGGAAACAATTGAATTGAAATGTTCTACATAGTTGCTGGTGACATCAGTTAGTAAGCTGTGGCTGTTGCGGCTAACATATCTGAACACATCAGTGATCAATGGGTAAAGGCCCACTGTGACAAGATTAGGTACTAAATTGTCATCTGGCCGGGCAGTAGTAAGCTTCAGCTTGCAAAAATACCCCCTCTCAGCACATTTTTTGTGTTCCCCGAATACGTGACTTGGAATATTCATTATATCCATTCTGAGATTTTCTATTGCTTTACTTAATTCCTCTTCATTGATTGCTTCATTCCTTTCCTTTCACTGCCATTCTGCAGCGTAACAAGTTGTCACCAATTTTCTTTCTGAGCCAAACGGAAGGTTTGCAGGTTTTAGAGGCTGCAATCGTTTTGAGTGTAGTGCACATATTTCTCAAAAGATGGTTCTTGCATTCTATCTTCTGAACAGAGCAGTTTTTGTATGGCCGAGAATCAATTATTTTCTTATATACGCTGGAGTCCCCATCGGCAATAAGTTTTATATATATATAACAAGACTTTTTAGTGATAACAAGACTCTCATGGGGATTGTAAAATAAGACTTGTTATCAAGGTTGACTTCTTATCGAGGTATGTAATAACATGTGATTAAAGGGAAAATAATTTTAAGGGGATTGGAAAATGACACTTGTTATCAAGGGTGACTTGTTATCGAGGGTCTTCTTATCAAGGTTCCACTGTATTATTTATAACACCGCCATCCGCATCATGAACTCGACCAATTAGCGCAAGGGTCCTGATAAACAACAGGTGATAGGGTTTGGAAGTGAATGTCTCCAATACCACAGTGACCACGCGCCAGTCATGACCTACACATTACCGGCGCCGCGTCGTGTGTTCGCGGTACTTGGCCAAGTGTTTTGTAATATGTGATTTTGTGTGAACTTCATGTACTTTATGTGTTTTTTGACGTGCTCAACCGCGGGCTAAATGAGTTGATTTTGTGTTTCTTCACTTTGAAGATGTGCTCATTGTAGCACGAAACAGCTGTCGTGTTTGACAACTATACAGGATCATTTTAGGCAAGGTAACATAAACCATATTCTGCCATTATTAATGTCGATATCTGTGTCCAACTGTCCAAAAACCTCCCATTTCACCTGTTATTTGTCTTTGTCATGAGCAAGTAGACATTTTAAAATTCAAACTATGACGAACTTGCATTCATGAATTTCAAAACATGGGCCCCCCTACTGTAGACTACAAAACCATATCTTCTTAAAGCCGTTTGGTGACTTTATTGAGCGATTTCTAACGGCTAGAACTGTGTCAAATTGTCCTAAAACCTCCCATTTCACCTGTTATATGTCATGCAAGCAAGTAGACACGTTTTTTAACTTACGTTTTTCTCCATTTCATAGATCTGTCACAATATGTATAGTTGAGCGAAGCTCTTTGAGATCGGACCTTATGCAAACTATGTAATCAATTAACTCAATAACGGCTGAACATATTGAATCCAAACTTAACAGGGGTATTTCGAGAAATATTTTTGCTGTCTCGAAACAAACAAAGTTCAATTTGATAATACCTGTACACTTTTTAGATTGATATAAAATTTGCAATGTTTAACATGAGTCTCATGGGTTGTCATGATGGTTACGATATAACAACGTATTTAAATAAATTTTGTATGATGGAATTAGTTTCAGTGAAATAACCTAAATCCTTATGGTAAAGTTAACTTTGTAATTCCAAAATAAAAAATTTTAAAAAATATTTTCTTGACACGTGTGACATATCAAATTGTAGGTAAGATAAAACCTCACAATAGTACAATAAACATGTTTGGATAATATGTTGATTTCGTGTAGTAGCATTGTTTTTTTATCTTTGGCCCAAACTGAGGAGCAGAGCAGTGAGCGGCCCGGTTCACTACCGCCGGCTCTTAACTGGTTTTACTAGCTATAAAACATCAAATGTACTACCAAATAGTAGGTCACAGACTGGAACATCATTTAATATTTATTTTCATGTTATGCACTAGTACTAGGCCTATACATACAGGGTGATTGATATAAGTGTGCCAGCCGTTTTATTCGAAAACTATAAGAGATATCGAAAAAAGTTAAATGGTAAGTGCCTTTTTTATTTTTTATTTAAAAAATGTTAGTCAAGTCAACAAAATTATTTTAGCCTTCATTTTTCCAATATGGCCGCCAACTTTGATTTTTCTTATAGAACACCCTGTATTTTATGATGTATTCTGGTAGAAAATGTAATTTAAACACAATTTTATTCCTGTGATTTTTTCATAAACCTAACCGTTTCAAAGATAATAATGGTTAAAGTTTTGAAATTTCTGCATGAGAAAGAGTTTCGATAAAGGCCTAAGCAAGCATGCCAGCTGTTTTATTCAAAAACCATTCAAAATTTCACAACTTAAACCATTATTATCTTTAAAACGGTTAGGTTTATGAAAAAAAATTACAAGAATAAAATTGTCTTAAAATTACATTATCTACCAGAATACATCATAAAATACAGGGTGTTCCGTGAGAAATATCAAAGTTGGCGGCCATATTGGAAAAATGGCAGGTAAAATAATTTTTTCAACTTTACTACAATTTTTTAAATAAAAAGTCCAAGGCACTTACCAGTTAAGTTTTTTTTTTTTTTATATCTCTTATGGTTTTCAAATAAAACGACTGGCACACTTATATCAATCACCCTGTATAGGCTATCCAATATTTTTTGTTTTGTAAACAGAAGTGTGAAAAACAAAATCACAATGTTTCGATACTGCATATAAAACCTAAATCTGTATTAAAGAAAGAGATGAACTATACATCCAAAGTTAATGTTAGTGATTTCCTGGTCTTTTTAGGATTGTGTTATCAACGATTTCAACTATCCACGATCATTCAGATGCTCATTGATGTGGATCTACTCATCGGGAGTCTATATTTAAATATAAAAAAAATGAAATAGTTGCATTTCAAGATTAGTTTTGCTTAATGTTGATATCATCTTAACTCGGTGGGAAGTCAAACCTTTTATCTTGATATCTTTTGACAATCACAGAAAAATAAAGTAAAAAAATATATATATTTAACACATACCTAAACCTAACTACAATGCAATGAGGACCTTATTTCCCTAATGGCGGTCGCCAGGGGCCTTTGGCCTCATTGTATAAAATCTGTTAGGAGATTGGATTTCAAACGATCGTGGAAGATGTTCCTGATTTTGCAGCTAACGCAGGGGATAAAGACGATGTCTCTGCGACAGCAGATTGTGTTTTTGATTTAGCTGTGATCACAGGAGACGACGATTTTGTCTCCTCAAAAAAGAAATAATAAAGATGCTCATTCACTGTGATGCAGAGGAAGATCACAATTTCTATTCAACCTTTATAGCAGAAGTCAATGAAACTAACTATAATATAATAATTGGTATTTTAGAAAATCAATTTATTCCGAAGTATCACGATTATGACCCAATCTAATCTTACGAAAATTGTTGACGTCATCCCAATGAAACAAGTTTGGCTTGTAGACCCCTAATATTATTATTTACAAAAATGTATTAACTTTGTTATAAGCTGGCCCCTTAGCCTCGTAACCCTTTGCCCTCGAAAGGCCTCAGCTGTTTCTGAGTCAGCTGTTTCTGAGTCAGCTTGTCGTTGTTTACGCAGCGCCGTGCCTCTCAGGTTGTACGGCCAGCACTGCTGGCCATTGTAGTTTCTCTGTTAGGTTGGTCACCCTTCTGCCAACCCAGCTACACCAGCTTGTATCAAGTATTTTGTTTTTGTCAGTTATGGTAAGGGCTAAGGTTTAACACATTGAAACTAAAAATAATTTCAAATAAGTCTAATATTTTTATATTTTATTGAAAGCTAATGAAATAGGAAATAAAACTAAAATCAAAGTTTACTGCTTAAGTTCATACATAATAAAATATCTAATTTTAAAAATTGTCAAAAGATCTACTGTTGCTATGGAAACTATGTACGATTTCCCTTTCCCTATGAAACTAGGCCTTGAACTAGTTTATTTCTTATATCAACAGATTAATCGAAAAACCTTTACTAGTCATCCTACAGTTACACAGTTAATAATATTTTATCCTGGTACACAGTTAATAATATTTTATCCTGGTAAATGTAACCTCATTCACAACGTAAGATACAACCCTATAATACCCTATAATGTGTGTATGTTTTTTTTTTTTGTTTCTACAGTTTCACATGACAACCACACACTGACAGTTGAGGTTATTTTACAGTGAAAATGGCGTAATACAGAGCTGGAAACCTTACAAACTAAAATTTTTATATTCTGTGAATCGAGGTACTATCTCTGTTTAGTGCTGCAGCCTACAGGAGAATTACTAAACAATGTTAAAAAAAGTGTGTTGGATGGCCACCTATACTGGCCGGCCGAGCTGACGGGGAAATTAGTAGTGGCCAGCAGTGCTGGCCGTACGACCTGTGAGGCACTGTGTCGTGTAAACATGACAAGCTGATATAGAACGTAGCCGGGTCCAGCAGTGCTGGCCGTACGACCTGTGAGGCACTGTGTCGTGTAAACATGACAAGCTGATATAGAACGTAGCCGGGTCCAGCAGTGCTGGCCGTACGACCTGTGAGGCACTGTGTCGTGTAAACATGACAAGCTGATATAGAACGTAGCCGGGTCCAGCAGTGCTGGCCGTACGACCTGTGAGGCACTGTGTCGTGTAAACATGACAAGCTGATATAGAACGTAGCCGGGTCCAGCAGTGCTGGCCGTACGACCTGTGAGGCACTGTGTCGTGTAAACATGACAAGCTGATATAGAACGTAGCCGGGTCCAGCAGTGCTGGCCGTACGACCTGTGAGGCACTGTGTCGTGTAAACATGACAAGCTGATATAAAATGTAGCCGTGTCCAGCAGGGCTGGCCATTCGAGTTGTGAGGCACTTTTCTAAAATGGCTATGAGACCGTAAAGGGTTAAGTTTATTCATTGATCTTATCGTAGAAAACAAAGAGTCAAGTTTATGGAGTTTAACACGTTGAGTGCGGGCTACATCAATTGATGTAGTGCATCACGAACGCTCCTACGGGCTACATCAATTGATGTAGTTGCGCCACTCTCACTACATTAGCACAGTATGAGCTCAGCCATTGCCGGGAAACGTTATAATCGCTGCCAGGCTCTAGCTTAGAATGTGAGCTTTATTTTGGTGTAGGTTGATACAAAAATTCTTGTAAAATCCCGTCTGGCAATGCTTTTGTCCCGGTTTCGAGGAATTTTCTCTATTCGAGCCATATTACAAAGACACTGGCTATTGATCCAGGCAGTGGTGTTACCTTTGGGCGTTTCAGTGAACTACGTCCTCTTTCGTGTTAACGCAACACAATCACCACTGCTCTTTTGTGATTCGTCAGACTGAAATATTTGAATGCCAATTGCGTTCGCTGATTCTGTGGAGCACTGGGGCTTTGGGAGCGCCTGTTTAAAGAAGGTTTTCAGCACTCAACGTGTTAAGCAATACAACATGTATTTCTAAACCTTCTTTGTTCCAGCTGTCAAAGAATTGGAATGAGTTGCTGGGGGACTCATTGATTCTGAATACAGCCCTAAATGCAAGCATTTAAACAAACACAATTACTAACACATTGTACTGTTCTCTATAAATTTAAAGAGATTGTTGTGAAGATTATTGTCTATGGTGTCAATAAACGGATTGTTCTGTTTTAGGCTCAGTATGAATTTCTCCACCGTGCCATTGCCAACTATGCAGATCTTCATCAACTTGTATCGGATGAAATGGATTAAACTTTTTATCTAGAAATACATTGTGACTATGTACAGCTTTTACCTTTTAATGTGAAGACCAAAATGTTTTAATTTTTAACGGAATTATAGATTTAATTCAATCACTAAGTGGATTATTTTATTTTTATCGTTTTAGTGTCTTAGGATAAAATCGTTTAAAAATCTTTTTTAAATCATTGTTTGGGATTTTATTTTTTAAATGAATAGATTATCTTGATCTATGTATAGGATTAGCATATGGATATCAAATTCTTTCTCTATTGATCTACTATAATTCAAAAGTTACCTATTATTTTACATTCAAATTTAAGATCTATGTTCAGTTAAATGAAAACAGAGAAATGAACAAAATCTATCGAATTTGCCATGAACTCGTACATTGTTTAGATCATATTAGTTATATTGATAACATACTCTTATACAATATAACCAAATTGTATTCTGATGTTTACTTTAAATTGAAGTTTAACGTCTTCAGACTTTTTAAATATAAGAAGATCACTGCCAATTTAACAGTTATAATAACTGGAAAACACTCTTAGTGGCATGATTTGTTTTCAGAGACACTTTGTTTTCAGTTTCATGAAATATTCATCACTTATTCTATATTCTGTTTAATTAAGTCTATTGTTTCAAATTGTCATTAAATGTTTCATTGATTTTTAAAAATAGTTATTTGTGTATTAAGATTGCAAAGTATGTCATTGCTGCTGGAGAACTGGAGATGGACGCACGAAGCTTAATCTGAGTGTGGCCATACATTTCAAGAGTGACAATGCCTGTTTGTGCTTATTACACTGATACACGCACACAAGATTTTTCCTACCACCATTATTAACTTATCATAACTCAAAGATGAAATTTTAGTTTTATAAATGTAATTTAGGTTATGTTTTCTTTTCCTGTTGGAAGAGGTAGGTCCATTACCAAATGTCAGTGTTTTATAGAAACACTAACGAGGAGTAATGACTAAAGCGTAAATGAGCTATTTTGCGTGATGTTTACAGGTGAGGCTATGTGATCATTTGCATGTGGTGGTAGGAAAAACAATTGACTTATGACTTAACTATATAAATTGAAATTTACATCACCACACATAGTATTTGTTTTCATTATAGGATTGTCAAGCATACTATTTGATATTGTGATATATATCTTTTATACAAAATGAGTTCCTGGCAAAATTGTTCAATCACTTGTTTACTGGATAGGTTTTATTCAGAAACCAATTTTTGTATGTTTGTGCTTTATTGCATGGATCATTAGGTATTTTGTACATTTTCACTGATTAGCTTAAGCACATTTTTAGGCTTCAACTGGAGTGATAAATTTTGTGGTGTATTAAAGTGTACAGATTAAAATTAGAAAATTAAATTAAGTATATTTTTAATATCGTTCAATAAGCTATATTTTATGTTATAAACTATTTGTATTTTATACTTTTAATAAGTAGCCGTGTTTTAGTAACTTTTATTTTATACTGATCATAAAATGAGTATTTATTGTTTACTACAGTATAGCATCTTTCCTACAACCCATATACCTAACATATGAAGCTTTTACCCATCTGAACCTCTGTTAACCAACTACTTCTTAGTTTTTACTTTTTATTTATCATTACCTTAACAAAATGAAACCTTAATTGAAATTGGAGTCACCTAAAACTGGAAAAAAATCTTTACTTTAGTTTTAACATTCAATACACAATTGTGATTGAATTTAAGTTGTTATTAGTTTTTGTTATTTTGAGGGAGGGCTCAGTTGGTTGTGTGGTTAGAATGTGGGACCGTACTGTGTCCAAATCCTGCCAATCACCAATGCTGTGACTCCACTCAATGCTGTGAATGGGGGATGGGTCTCTTAGGCACATTCTACCTGAGTGTGAAACCCGCAACAGGATTCCCCCATCAGGGCCACACGCTCCACAGGGACCATTGCGTTAAATTGGCGTGTCTACACAAGCGGAACTCACGACGCAGGTGGACGCGTCAGTAGGCGGGAGTGCGTAGTTGACGTCGATGTCAGTGTCAATCCCGCATTGGGAATCCCACCAGCCATCCTACACATAGTGTTATCATCGCGCATGGCAGCTAAATTCGCATAATAATGTTCAGTTGCGTTAGAGTTGGTCCAACACAGTGCAGTGTGATGTTCGATCATAAATGAGTATTAAATTTGTTTTCATCTGTTATACATTGTGTATTCCTTTAGTCAAAAGAATTTTGATCTAAACTATAAAAATGATCGGCCAGCTGGTGAGTTAGTAATAGTGTATTTTATTTATTAACCTAATTTATAATAAATATGCATTTCATAATGCAAAAGTAAATACAAACAAAAATCACGATATGACAACCAGAATTTTTTCCATAAAATTAATATTGCAATTTATTCATTGAAGATAAGCGATTTTGTATGTATCAAAGTTTAAGTAAGTTATATTTCTAGATGGTGTGAATAAACAAAAATAAGAATTACAGTCCAAATTAATAGCTAGAGTTGGACAACTATGGCTATAAAACCAAAATCCACCGTGTCCTCCGTCTGAACCGCCTCGTGTAGAACGGTCCAACGGGTTTCAAACAGACTCCACGCGACAGGGATCCCACCACTTGTAGTTTCCAAAAAATTTCAATCTTGTTGAGGTTTTCACGCTCGTGTAGAATGGGCCTTAAGGAGCACTTTATCTCTGTTGGAGAAAAATCGCAATAAAAAGTATGCTTTTAACATGCATGGAGGATCTAATTTTTTCTATTCGCTATTTTAAGTTATATCATTATCATAGCATAAACTTCATTATTTAAGATAAATTTGTCATATCCCCTGTTTTTTTATTTGTAAAGAAAATGTTTCTCAATTTAAATTGATAAAGCAATCAGCCAGATAAAATATTTTAACATTCTATGGAATACACTTTCTATTCTTTAATCGTTTATTCCCTATAGAAAGGTTAGAATCCAACTCAACACTAAAGAAGACAAAAGAGATCTCTATGAAAGTGAACGTTTTTCCAGAGATTTGTTAACAGAGGTTTATATGTCCCTATGTGTCCTGATTTTACATTCCAGTCAATGTATCGCACATGTTGTGAGTCATTACTTATCGTAAGTGTTATAACCTGCATTATTTTCTAGTAGATGCATATTATTGTTTTGTATTAATTTACAGTATGATTAGAAATAGATACATTGTATGAACTCTTTGTTCAATGATCTTATGGAAAACCATGCTTGCAAGTTCAAACTCGATGACTTTAATTACGCATCTGGTGTTTTACTTTCCGTTTTGCGATTCAAGGCTTCTTTTTAATGATGTTATTACTTGCTGTTATTATGATGTACTTGAATAAATTGGCGTGGTTTGGTTTAAATGTTCCTCTTGTTGGGAAAATCGATTCAATAATCAATAATGTTTAAACTTATGTTATTGAGATTATCATCACAAAACTATCTTATGTACCAATTTTCTTCTCTAATCTATTTTAAAGACAATATTTACTATGGATGTAAACTGAACACTTTTTCTTACTTAACCCTCAAATCTCAAGATAGTTCAAGGATGGGGAGCAGGTAAACAGGGACAGCTTAAGGAGCAAAGTCACCAAGTCCGCTCATGGTTTAAAATTACAAATAATACTACAGTAACACCATTACAGTAATCAGTATTGCTATTTGAAGACGAACCGAGCTAAGAAACTGTCCAGTGATTGTCGTCTATTACTAGTCAAGCTAAAACAACTCCTCAGTACAAGACGATCTCTTGGGTCATATTTTATAACTGTCTCTTACAAAGATAACCTAAAACATTTTGAGGGTTAGGTTGGAATGAAGCTATGGTTTTGTTAGACTGTATTTTCCATAGGGTATTTTGATCAGTTAGTTTTAAGTGTCATAATTATGTTTATTTTTAGTTACATCCAGGTCTGACTTACTGCTATGGTAGGCCTAGTGTATTCCTATGATTGTCAGAGGCGAGTCCTGCTGTATTTGTACTGTGTGATAGTCCGTGTTATATAAATCACAGTGAGATGTTGGACGCAATTGTTTTAACAAAGACTGAATTTTAATTTCTTTCCTTCTATAGCTTTTGTGCTACTCCAGTTCAATGAGACGAGTATAGCAGATTATTAAATTTAACTTAAACGTATACCGGTAGTAACTGTCTCTAAATGAATGTACACCGACTTGTTAAATCCTCTGAAATAACTTATTCTAAGTAATTTATTGCAATAGATGTATGCTGTTTATGTAATCATTAATCAATGTATGTTTTGATTCTGGACTCATATGGCATTTGTCTTTGGGATGTCAATCAATGATGTTATCTAACACAAATCCAACATTAAATAGTTTAAAAAACACATGGTTTGGACTGGTCCCTCACAAAAAATCTTTAAAAAACGCCAACAGCGAGAAAACAAAAAGTATGATGCTATCACTAAGATCACCAACGACGATGTAGTTATAAATCTTTTAAACTCCTTATATTAGTGTGATCACATTGTTTGCATTTGTGCTCAAGCTACGGACTGGACAGAATATAATTTAAAAATAAGATGCATTTCGTTTTGCCCTATCAGATTTCATATTATTTTGCTCCATCTAAAGTTATGTGTTAAGAATGAATGGATGTACAGTGGCTGAGAGAAAGAGTGGTTTTTATGGAATGATTATAATGTGAATAATTTTCTAACAGAGATTTTAACACTTTAAAAGATCTTGCTTAATATTTCTCTTCCACACTGTGGTCTGTTGAATTGCTGTGCACAACCGCACAAACAGATTCTCATACGAGCAATGTGATCATGGCTTTTTACAGTTATTAAGTATCTTATTTTGCTTGCAGCAAAATATAAGTATTACAGAAGCTTATTTTACTGAAGGTATTTTCTGTAGGGGTTGCTACATACAACATATTCAATATAAGTTGGAAATTTTAAAACCTGAAATGCTCTTTGAAATTAATTCAACTTTCATCAAATGTGGTTAATTCTCAAACTACAAAAGCGCCAAACTAAGTATAGTGATCTGTAGTGTCATCAATAGCTTTAAATTTAGATACCTGGACAAAATTTAAAATTCATTTTTGGGTTTTAGACAAAGTTTAGCAATCCTGCATGTTTATAAAGTAGGTCCTTTCTACTATATTCCACATTACAAGTTGGTGTACCGAGTTGTAATCAAACATTTCCATAAACTTCAATTCAAACGATGGAGTGTAGTGTTGTCTAAAAATAACTAATCAAAATTTCAAAAATGTAATAGTTTTTTTTAAGGCCAGAAAGTTTTTGATACGTAGAATCTACCAAACAAACAGTATAATTTTGTGATGTTTTCTGTTCTCTTTCTTCTGTTAACTCATGATGGCAGCTATTTATTTTTATCAAAGAAAAAAACGCTTTTAAAATTTGAGAAACAATCTTTAGTTCCTGTAATCTAATGTCTTTATAAAGTTACCTTTATTCCCAAACATCTTATTTTCAAAAATTCTATCGATATATTTAATCAAGACTGATAGTTTATGCTGTCTCTTTCCCTTCTGAGATTATTAGTTATCTCTTTCCTATGACTATCATTTTCAGTCTTGAGTCAAGTTAAATTCTTCGGCATTTCAAAACTAATTTTACGTTTCAGCCAATAAGACATTTAGTGTTGTGGCGTATATTTCCATATGTTTTTGTATATGTGTATGTATGTACTGTATTTATCCTTTTTTTTGCTATTGCGCTTCGTTTTAATTTAATAAGGATTTTTTACCTTATTTAAAAATACAAATAACATGATTTTGTCAAACAAATGCTTTTATATTTTGTATTTGTCTTACCCTCACTACTTGCTTTACTTCACTATTATTAGATTTTTTACATTTATACCATTAGTCTAGTTATCGGGACAACGTCAGTAACTGTCCCTATTGTACATTAATGATAATGTGTTAAAGAACTTGTATTATAGAGGTTGACTAGGCTTCTGCCTTCTCACTGTCTTTACAATAATTTCTTGTACAAAATGTTAATGCATTTTATGAGTCTGTACTTCATAAATAAACTTACATTTATACAATATTTTGTTTTTTTTTTACAACTTTTCAAAGCTATGATTTAAATAGAAACTCGCCTATTTCAAACAATCTGCACTGCGTAAATTTAGATTTTATTCTTCAAGAATGGTTTCAACTAGCATCGACAGAATGTTGGTGAAGGATCATGACAATTTTGGAGAGCACAGCAAAATTGTAAGTTTGTCCATTCAATGCAGTAGGTGAAAAACCTAAATTATTTCCCTTACCACAGGTATTGATATTGACTGTACCTTGCTTGTTCAGCTTCATTCAGTATTTGCTTGATAACCTAACGACTAGTAATGGTTTTTACAATGAAAATCTAATCTCAGAAAACAATTCATACAAGTGTAGCGGCGATTTTTCTTTCTGTAGTTAACATTATCTATGGAAGATTAGTGTCAAAAGGTGGAAACTAGTTGGAAGGAGGAATTAAACCACACAGCCCTAGTGCCCGATTTCAACTTGCTTATGCTAACTAGTTGGTTGCATAATTTATATCAAATAAATCTTATTCATCACATACAATGCATAAATGAATGTGTCATCGTTATTGAGCGTACTCGTACTGAGTAAAGCTCTTGTACTAAATTCCTATGTTTGTTTTACAAAATTCCATCTGCATGTACACATCTTTTTTATGTGAACCTATTACCATTGACTTTGGACACTGCAAATAGACACTCCCATGTTCGTAAAGGTGTAGCATTGACTTTTTTTATTTTTTTAGAGGTTGGCAGCCGCCCGTATTTAGAATCGATGAGGCCCCAGCGGGTCTCACCAGAGCCAGAGGAGCCCCTCTATGTTCTGATTCTTCGTAGGTTGGAACTTAAGGGTTTAGAAATATACATGGTATTGCTTCAAGTCGCTGAATTGAACTTCTGTTTCTAACAATCCAATCAGCAAAAATACCTACGAGGCTAAGATAATAATTAAATCTATTATTTTTTTAAATAATAATATTAGGGGTCTTAGCTTGGGGCCAGACATTTTTCATTTCATTTGTAAAAAAGGTTTGTTCGGGCATCAGATCAAAATGGGGTGGTTTTGTAAACAATTAATTAAAAATACAGTACTAATTAAGTCTTAGGACGACTTTATAACTTTAATACAAAAATAGATATCTCAACAAAATTTGGCATATCATTACTGGTAATAGTAAGCTACTTTTTTTGTGTACATGACAATAGACAATAGACAAAGCTTTATTGTACATCACGCCTGATACAATAATTACAAAAGTAATTCCCAAGCTGGTACATGGTCAATTTATATCTAGGTTCCTTAATCTAATTATACCCTGACAAGAGTAAAAACTATTACAATTTATCTTTAAAAAACGTCTGAATTTTGTAATACGCTTTTTGGCTCAAAACATGACCATCATGACCTACATGATGATCGGATGTTGCCTATAGGGGATGTTGCTCATAAGGAGTAAGTTGAAAATCCTAAAGGTAAGAATAAAATTAAAGGTCCTGTTAAACTAAAAACAATGCTGCAAACCGGACCTCTATTGGGCAATCAAGCAAAAAAATACAGCTGTTAAGTATCCATTGAATTTGCAATAAGCTACCTCCTAGGAGGCGCCCGCCAGAAGACGGAAGAAAATAAAAAACTTAAGCATAGGTCTAATATGCATATCAAATTTAAGGTATTTGTAGAATACAATGCCAAAAATTTGAGCTCAAAAGAACAACTGGAACTGAGTAAAAAATGGCAGCCGTTTAGGCCCTGTACACATGAGGGCGGCAGCCGCCGCAGTTGACATTGCGCGGGAACCGCGGCGGTTGAAAGTACAAAGGAGCAAATGGGACCGTTCACATGCAACCGCCCATTTCCAATCAACCGCAACAAACCGCGGCGGTCGTAGATTTCCCTTTGACCGCCGCGGCTCCCGTGCGGTTGAAGTTACTAGAGTTGGCATGAGGGCAGTAGCCGCCGCGGTTGACTGCAGTTGCTACTATAGGATCACAGACATCTGCGCGCTTGCTCTGTGGACATCGCTCTCTCTCTCTCTCTCTCTCTGTGTTGGCACAGAAAACGTACTACTATAACCCAGAATGCCAACCGATTGGTAAAAAGCATTAAGCGGTTTGAGAGAGCTTTGCCTGTCAATCCGTAGGCAGCGCCACCAGCGTTGCCATGCAATAGCATAGCAACGCTGGTGGCGCTGCCTACGGATTGACATGCAAAGCTCTCTCAAACCGCTTAATGCTTTTTACCATGCGGTTGGCATTCTGGGTTATAGTAGTACGTTTTCTGTGGTGTTGGTGAAGTGTATAGCTGTGGCTGGAGTTGATGTAGTGCTTGTAGTGTAAGTTTACAATGGCCATGCGTGCTGCTGTGGAACCAGAAAACTTTGACACTGAACTGTTAAAGAAGTACTAAATGAATATACGTTTAGGACATAAACTAAAACAGATTGCGTGGCATGAGTTAGTTGAGTTTTTTGCTGAAAAGAATTGTCAAGCGTTACGCGTTTAAGAAAAATAATTGGGTAAATACAGTACTGGCTGTCGAGCGACGGTCAATTCACACCGCAACCGCAGCGTAACCGCGGCTCCAACCGCTGCCATGTGTACGGTCCTAGGCGGCCACCGCGGCGGCTGCCGCCCTCATGTGTACAGGGCCTTAGAGATTCAAAATGGCAGATTCAAGAAATCTTTGAACGGTTGCCATTTTTAACTCGGTTGTCTATTTAAGGACTGGTTTACGGCATTGATTTTAGTTTGACAAGACCATTAATTTGATGTACATGTCAACTACGTGACATCCGTCATCCGATCACCAATGTACACAGAAAAGTAGCTAACTACCCATACATCACACTTTTTCCTCAGGACATCCCACGGATATTGCGACAGGATATGCAAGATATCCCATAGTGGTCCTATAGTCAACCTGGGATATCCACAGGAATGCGTAATGTCCCCGCCCGGGGATGTCCTACGGATAAGCTCACAGCATATCCGTGGGACATCCGAGGTCATCCCAGGGTAGTCCTCAGGACATTCTCAGGATATATGGGACTACTATGGGATGTCCCTGGGATAAAGTGTGGTCTGGGCCTGAACATAAAAAACACAAAATAATATAGATTTAGTATGAAAAACTTAATTATAAGTTTATCAAATTGATTAAATAGTTAATACAAATTTTGAAGAAAAAAACGAGAAAAAAGTTTTTGGCCCAGACGGTCTCGAACCTGGTACCTTCGCCTTATGAGCCTCATACCTTACCTCCTGAGCTATCTGCGCTTGACAATTGTGGGTGTTTTCAAGTGGTGAAAGAGTAGCCGACAGTTGTAATGGTCGCAATACTTAAAATATTTTGATACTATAGTATATACTATGATTATGTTAATCTGTTTAGGCCTCAAGTAGTTGAATTGTTTTTCTGGTAGTTGGAGAGGATACTGGTATTTGAATATAGATTATTTAATTACCATTAGATTAGCACTGTTATAATTGATTGTTATCTGATTAAAATTAGTTTTTGATTGTTTTATTAATTTAAAGTTAGAATTAAATTCACATTTCACACAACTATGATAGAACTCTAGTTTTCCTGAACTCAGTGGTAGTAATATGTCAGTAAAGTTAAGTCAGCCCTTGCTAGCCACAGTATTAACAAGACATATTTTCAATCTGGGAAACCTTAAACTTTTAAAACAAATTATAAAACCTCAACATCTTAATGCGTGGGAATCTTATAAAAAAAAAAAAACAGACCAAAATTATTTGTTAAATAATGAAGACGGCCCAATTATAAATTCGGAATTACTGAAAATAATTACATCAAGAACAACACTGTAATATATCCAAAATTCAAAAGATTTATTTTTCTAATATTATTTTTTATTTTTCCAATATCCTTTAAATCGTCTGTTTTAACTTAGTTTAAAATTAATTTATTAAGTAAATATTTACTTTTTGTACTAGTGTAAACACAGCCTGAAGATGGAAACCTAGTTTCTGAAAGCGCTAGTGAAAAAAACAAATTATTATATATTGGCCTTGTTGAACATTTAAATTTAGATATACATTTCATCAGTGGTAGTATTTTTTTCTTCAGTTTGTTACCGGGACATTACAGGATATCCAGAGGATTTTGTACATGTCCCGGGATGTCATGGGACACTCTGGGATATCCTATGGCATTCGTACATATCCCGGGACTTTACAGGATATCCTGAGGTTAACTTACAAATCCCGGGACATTACGGTATATTGTAGGATATCCGGTGGATTTCGTACTCGTCCCGGGATTTTGCGGGATATCCTGAGGATAGCGTACATATCCCGAGACATTTTCAGGACATATGGGACTACTATGGGATGTCCCTGGGATAAAGTGTGCTGTCTGGGTATTACCAGTGACGTGCCAAATTTGGTTGTGATATCTCTTTACGTTTTAAAGTTATAAAGTCGTCCTAAGACTTAACTGTCACCCTGTATATTGATTAACTTTTAATTGGTTTATACAAAATCTTTAATCGCAGCCAAATTGCTTAAGCGTCGTCTGCGGCCACAGTAAAATTGTGGACATATGCCACGGTCGCGGAGGGATCGTGAACACTTTCTACGTTCGCGGCAAAATATTGACCGTATAGTTATCATGCGGGATCCCGGAGACATATTTTTCGTCTTCTGCGATCGCTGCAAAATCATGAACGGCATGGCCGCGGAGAAATAGTTAACATTTTGCGTGATTGTGGAGACATAATCTTCGTCTCCTTCGATCATGACAAAATCGTGAAGATCTTCCGAGTTTGTGGGGACATGATCTTTGACTCCCCCGGTCACGATAAAATCCTGGACATCTTTCGTGTTCGCTAATGGACAGTGACAACTCCTACGTTAACGGTGAAATAGTTAAGATCTATTGTGGTCGTGCAGATTCCATCAAAGTATCCCGTGGTTGAGGCGAAACAGATTATTGGTGAAATTAATTTATCAAGAAAAAGAAGTGTTAGGCCCCCTCCTAGGCTGCGAGGCCCCTGAATGGCAACCTTGGTCCGAAGTCCGTAGTGCTACCTAGGAGGATTAAACAGAGCGCTACCGACTGAGCCACCGACTCACTTATTGTAAGACAGCTCAATGAGCTCATGTATTTGAACTAGATTTATCATTGACTTTGGATACTGCATGTAGACAACTGATTTACATTAAATGAATGTACCATTTACTTTTGATACCGCAATTAGCATCTGCATGAACCAGATGTTATTTACTTGGAATACTGCAAGTGGACATCAATTTTACGCGAACCAGATGCAGCATTGTGAACACTAGCAGTCTAGGACAAAGTCCAACACCCCCCTTCACCCTTTACAAAGCTTACGGTAGAGGAAGACCCTGTTTCCTGTGCCCGTGCGATAGGCGCACTTAGTCAATAACTAGTGTGCATCAGTCAACAACACGATGGTTCGAGTCAAGGGAGCTGGCAACAAAGTGACAAGGCATGTCGACTTTTTTCAAGACAGCGTGACTACACTGAAAAAGAAGATCATCACTTTAACACTTAATGTTTAGTTTTTCCCCCTTTCAAAGTCTCTGACCAAGTGACCTGTCTTAATTAAAAATTGTTTTTCCTTGTTACCATCACCATCGAAATACTACTTGTCTGTTTAAAATTCACTGTTGTCTTAGTATTTAACTATAGGTTTGTCGTTGCTCTCTAGTCAATTTGATTTTATATTAGTCTATATATTTATCTTTCTCAGTTGTTATTGGTTGTTAGCTTGTGGGTTTGTTGTTATTGTTTCATATTATTTATTTATTGTTGTTGTTTTAAATTATTTATTTATTAGTATACCTTTTGTTATTTTGTCAGTTTTTGTTTTGTTCGGCTAGGTTTTTCATTGTTATTGTTGTTAGTAGTATGTGGGCGAAGATAGAACGATAGAACTTACATGGGCTCTTATGGGAGTTCTATTTTTGGCTACAGGATAAAAAGTACTCGGTGGCTTGCAGGATCGAACCTGGGCCGCCCGGGTGAGAGGCGAGTACTGGTAGGCGAGAAAATGTCCAGGTAGACCCGGTCAGGCCTAATCCGCTGTTGTCAAAACATAGCTATTGTTTTGAAACCGAGGGGGCACGCTACCCCATCCCAGCGGTCATTGCTACTGCCTCCCTTTAATTCTTAGAAATAACTCGGGCCAGTACAAATTCTATAAATCGAACGGGTGATCGCCTATAATTAAGTGACAGGTCATTTTAATACCATATAATGAAACAAGTACACTAGAGTGACTAAACCCCTAGTAGCTGGTCTCAATAAATACCAAGCCAAACAAGCAAAGCTAAATTGCATTACTATTAAATTATTGAGCTACTTAGTAGCAGATAAATATATTAAATACGTTCCAAACACTAGATAAATATATTATCTGATAGCCGGTACTCCGCTATCCAAGCTACCAAGATAACGTGTTGGATTACTAAACAAGCTGTTCAGGTTAAATTAAAATAATCAAATGATTAAACAATAACAATCCCACTACTGCTAGTGCTACTGCTACTACCAACGTTATAATATTAGTTAGCTGGGCTTCTGTTAATAGGCTAATAATCTTAGCTACTAGCCTATGGCCACGTGCTTCCAAATACGCACGCCAAATCGTGCAGCCTAGGTTTGTCGGGCCTCAGAGTCATTAGTAATGTAACTAACTCTTGGTACAACGCAAAATAATATCTACTACAGTCAATAAAATATATTATTTGCGCTTTAGCACCTGCCCAGAACCGTCAGGAATATACTTTAATATTATTCTTGACTAATAAATAAATCCTAACTACCGTCAGGCTTTGACCAGCACGGTTGCAACTCTAACTCTCGCAATAAAAGCAGAGATTAATATTCTCAAACTAATAATATCAACTCCTTAATCCGAAATGTAAAGAACGTCGTCCACTCACCCCTAGTGGGTCTCAACACCCAACTCGATCACCGACACTCACCGTCACACCTCACAACACCAACGTACTCAAGTACACCCGTCGTCTCAGCCAGATACCAACACTACCTTCTTGACTGTCCGAGATCCACCACTAGAATGTCCTTCTCCTATACTGACTGTCCTGAAGTTCCAGGATGTCCCAGGCTTATCGGCACTGATAAGCCGGGTCAAAGGGCGCTCGCTAGCTTCGCCGCCGCCGCTTGCTGATGCCAACAATAGGTGCGCGGCCAAATAGCAAATATTTAACCCCTAGGAAAAATAACTCGTTACAAAGTCAATGATGCAACTTCTACATCCAAGTTTGACTACATTTCGACAAAGCTAAAGTGAACATTGTTAATCTAGAGGTTAAATACCTTGTTGCCAACGTAATCCTTGACCGGTTTCGACACACTTATGGTGTCATTGTCAAGCCTAGACGTGGTTTTTCGCTCCTAGGAGGTCGTCATAAAGTCTTCAAAAACACATAACAAGACGAACAAATAACAAAAACGAACACGAACACACATTTTAACGAATACAGTATGGCCATACAACTCACGGCGCGGCTGCGGGTTCAGGGTGTAGGTCTAGACTGACCGTCGCCGTGTCCTTCCCCTCCCCTCCTATCCTTTGTTGTTATCAGTGCCATTGTCTTCCGATAAGTTTTGAATGAATGAGGCTGCTTCGTAAATAATATTTGACTCAAACGATGTTTTTTCATTGAGGATGTGTTGGGGATGTTTCTTGCCGGCCTTGAATATCTCATATTCTTCGATTGTATCCAGGAAACGACCTCCTTTTCTATAAAAATGTAATACATTGATGGAATTGCCAATAGATGAGACATCGTGGTTATTACTTATCAGATGATCAGCAAATGCAGAATTGGGTTTGTGGACGGATGGTTTTGGTAGGTGTTCCTTATATCTAGTTTTGAATGAGCGGGTGGTTTGTCCAATATAAAAACTAGAGCAGCTGTCGCAGTTAAGTTTGTAAACACCAGATCCTTCCGATTTATCAGTAGTAGATTTATTCCTATTGTTTCTTAATGCAGATGAGAGTATATTGTTAGTACTGAACGATACTACAACATTGTTCTTTGACATTTCTTTCTTCCACGTGCTGTTAAAGTACGTGCCAAACTCAGTAGATATGTATATTGGTTTGTTTGTTCTATTGTTGGTGTGGATATTTTTATTTTTGTGTTTCTTAATGAGTTTGTCAATAATATTACTGTTGTATCCATTGGACACCGCAATGTATTTTAGCGTGTTTACCTCTTCCTTGTAATCTTCTTCGGACAATGGAATTGATAATAATCTATTGACAAAACTTTGGTAAGCGGCTAATTTCTGATTTTGAGGATGGTGTGAGGTGTTATGTATAGTCTGGTTTGTGGTGGTAGGTTTTCGGTAGATTCTGAATTTTAGTTTGTTTTCATTAGAGCATTTTGAAATATTTAGGTCCAGAAAATTTAATGATTTGTTGTTTTCAATTTCAAGTGTGAACTTAATATTCCTGTGTATATTGTTTAGGTACGTGCATAACATACCCAATTGTCTTTTTGTTCCATTGAAAAGGACAATGGTGTCGTCCACATAACGATAATAAAATATTATCTTGTCTTTTAGACGGTTACTATCAGACCACAGATGTTTGTTCTCTAAGTTGTTCAAGTATATTTCCGCCAAAATACAAGATAAGGGTGATCCCATAGCCAGTCCTTCTTTTTGTAAAAATATTTCGTTTTCAAATTGAAAGTAATTTTGTCTTAGAACTATTTCAGTGAGTTTTACTAGCTCGTCAACAGCTACTTTACTTAATGAGGAGTTTTTCAATAAGTTATCTTTCAGTATAGCAATTGTCTCATTTACTGGCACATTAGTGTACAAATTTACCACGTCAAGTGATGCTAGGATGTATTTATCTTCTATTCTTACATTATTTATTTTGCTAATCAAGTCAACGCTGTTTTTCAAACTAAAACTATTTTCCATTTTGAACTCCCTCCTTAATATGTTGTCAAGTTTTTTTGCAATTTTATAAGCCGCTGATGGAATAAAATTGACTAAAGGTCTTATGGGAATGTCAGGTTTATGGATTTTAGGCAGGCCCCTGAAAATAGGAGCTTGTGGATTAGTAACTTTTAAACTGAAGATCTCAGATTTCGATAGGAGCGTTGTACTAGAACTAATTTGTTTATTTATTTCTTTGGAATACTGTATGGTGGGATCGTTGCTCAATTTTCCAATGTCATTAGTTTCAAAGAAGGCATGTGAACATGTGCCGTGAACATTGTTGCCTCGCATGCCTATACACGGCAGCCTTTAACTACAGGCCGCGGCCTTCGAAGTGGCAACGTCGCAAGTGGTGTTGTAACAGCTGTTTAGTTTGGCAGCAGCTAATGGTATTTGTGTGGGGGCGAGAGGTAAGCGTAAGCTCCTCAGGGAGGGGGAGCTGTCTATGACAGCTCCTCCTCCAAGACCGCTGTGAGTCGACTTTGTTCAGCAAAGTCGTACTGTGCTATGCACAGCCTGCAAGGGGTGCCTCTGCACTCGCCGAGGGCAGCGGATCTAGCGCTGGCTGTGTCATGACTAGACAGCCCTAGGGTAGGGAGCGGCTGCTCTAGTACTGGCCTTGGGCGGAGGTGACAATCACCAATCCGGCCAAGGCCCAGATAGCTTATGTTACCGCCAACTGTTACAGGTATGTGTGCAGCTGTGACAGGACTGAGCTGGGGACGATGAGGAGTCCAACCCCGAAAGGGTCCAGTCTTGGACATTAGCAGGCGTAGTGAGTGGGTCACGGTTCGGCTGCTAAACTACTAACCTATTGTTTTCTTGTTATAGTCATGGCTGAGCGTAAACAAACGGAATTACTACCCCAGGTGGGTACCTGCTCAAGCGGGGAATCCCACTCCTCCTTTTTGGGGGACATGCCCATGGATTCTGGGGAGGGCAACAATCAGCTATTCTCTAACAATGATGCTATTGTGCAGAACATCGCAATGGAGACGGAGCCTGGGGAGATCGTGGAAACGCCAGAGATCTTCTCGGATAGTTCCTCAGTAGTTCTGTCAGTAAGAACTCCATCCAAATCATCAACTGATGTCCTTGAGCTCTGTCATAGGTTAGATGCGGACCGACATATGCCACTAGACACCAGCAATGCTGGCGATTCACCGTCTCTGGCGGGCGAATCGTCCGACTCTGAGATTGTTTCTACTGTTATGACTAGAACAGAGTATAGAATGTCTGTTAGAGAGAGGTAAGTGGCTGAGGGCACGTGGATTCCCAACAGACAGTGGAGAAAGAGGAAGCGAGAGTCCACGGGTTCCCCTGGGGAAGGTTCTGGCGTATCACCGATGCGTAGAATCGGACCCGATAGTAACCCTGGGTCTTCTCAAAAACCTCCCCCAAAGGTATAAATCTAACGATCAGCAGATGGATCCGTTGCAGGTGTGGTCAGTTACAGAGACCAACTTGTAGGTCACAAGTTGGAAGTTGCTCCGGCGGCCTATCCTGACGCGAGATTCTCTGTTGAGGAATGTGACTTGTTGCAGGACAAACTGATGGAGCTGGTGTTTGGTGATGACGGCACCAACCTTCCGCATCAGTTTGAAAAAAATTACCATGAGAAGGGTGCTCTTGTTGTAACTTGTGGTAATTCTGAAACTTCTGACTGGCTAAAGAGGGTGGCACCGAAGCTAGCGCTGGGAAGTGAGGGGAGTATGGAGGTCATTGTAGCAGATTACATGGATCTGTTGCGTACGACCTAAGTGCTCCTACGCACTGACAGGCGTCTGACCAAGGTCGAAGCCTCTAAAGTGTTTGTTCAGATCGAGCAGCAAAATCCTGGCGTCACGACTAAAGACTGGCGTGTCATTGGTGGGAAGAAGAAGGATGATCATCAGATTCTTGTTCTTGCTATTGATGAACTGAATGCGCAGGTTCTGAAAGATCGTGGCTGGATTATATACCTGGGTCTGGGGAAACTGCAGCTCAGAGTCATCTCTGGTGCTTCTTCTGATGACCCAGGTCCTTCTAGCGAACCTACAACACAGTAAGGCTGCTACAGCCTTGTTCTGTATGAGCACGGTCAAGCAGTCCTTAGATTTTGCCTTGATTCAGGAACCCTGGGTCAATAACTTTAGAATTGCGGGGATGGGTACTATTAAGGGTAATGTCATTTCCGCGTCTGTACCACACACCCTAGAACTTGCATTTGGGTTAAAGAGGGGCTTAAATGTAATCCAGTTCTAGAGCTTTGTGTCGAGGGATGTAACAGTAATTAAGACTGTATGTGCTAAATCCGACACAAAACTGCTGTTGGCCTCTGTTTACATGCCACAGGGCGACGAGGGATTGTTCCCATCGGCTGGGGTCAGGAGAACGGTTGACCTCGCACAGGAGTCTGGAGCTGAACTCGTGATAGGCTGCGACTCCAATGCCCATAACACGGCCTGGGGATGCAGGGATACTAACAACAGAGGTAGGCCACTTCTAGAGTACCTAGTTTCTTGCGGCCTTCTTGTAGCAAACGTAGGCTCAGAACCAACTTTCTTAAGTAGGATAGGTCAATCAGTATTTGATCTTACGATGTGTTCAGCGGGTATGGCTAACAGGATTACTGACTGGTCAGTGTCTCTTGAGCCATCCCTGTCTGATCATAGGCACATTGTCTTTAGGTTGGGGAGTTTTTGCGGCGAAGCTCGCTTGTTCAGGAGCCCAGGTAAGACAGACTGGGGCTCCTACAGAGCCGATCTTCGGGGCAAGATTGCCTCAAATCTTAATACATCTCTAATTAATACAGTTGATACACTTAACGAGGCGGCAGACCGTCTAACTAGGTGTATAGTTTCTTCCTTCGAGGATAGTTGCCCTCTGCGCAAAAGTAAAAGCAATAGGGCTGGCTGGTGGGGTCCCGAACTTGCTTCTCTCAGGAAGAGAGTTAGGGCTCATTTCAGGCAAGCTAAGAAAAACAACAACTGGGATACATATCATAATGTTCTCACAGAATATAACCATGCAGTACGAAAGGCCAAAAGGCTCTCATGGAAAAGTTTTTGTGGTAATTTAGAAAGTATTAAAGACACTTCTAGAATACATAAGGTTTTTAACCCATTCTATGTGGAGCACTGCTTGCCGCATATTCACCTTCAGCAAGGTAAGATGGGCTGTTGGTCTATTACGACCCTTCAAATCGCCGGGTCCTGATGAGGTAAGACCTGTTTGCTTACAGGAAGGTCTAGACATTATTATTCACCCACTCTGTAAACTTGTCATAGCAAGTCTAGCCTTAAGACACATTCCCTCAGGGTGGTGTAATTCTCGTATTGCATTTATTCCAAAACAAGGGAGGGATAGTTACACTGATCCTAAGTCATTCAGACCTATTTCTCTATCTTCTTTCTTCCCTAAGATCCTAGAAAAGTTGGTCTCAAGATACATGATGGATACAGCTCTTAGGACTAATCCTATTCATAACAATCAGCATGCGTACGTTGCGGGTAGATCATGCGAGACCGCGCTGCATCAACTCGTAAGTAAGATTGAGAAGGCTCTAGAGAGTAGTGAGGTGGCCCTGGGTGCCTTTCTTGATATTCAGGGTGCTTTCTTACCGCTGTGAGAGCTAGACGCTTTCACGGAATTGTGTGTAAGTTGATTGAATCCTTGCTTCATAGTAGGAAGGTCAGGCTTTCACTCCACAATGACACGATTGAGGCAAGAACTACTCGAGGTTGCCCCCAAGGTGGGGTTCTTTCTCCTCTCCTCTGGAACTTGGTGGCAGATGACCTTATAAGGACCCTTAATGAAAGTGGGGTTTTTGCCTTAGGTTATGCTGATGATGTTGCAATCCTTGTGGTTGGAAAATTCCACGGAACCATAACTGACCTTATGAATAGAGCTTTAAGGGTGGTGGTTCGTTGGTGTCAAGAAGTTGGGCTTTCTATTAATCCCAGGAAAGTTGTACTGGTACCCTTCACAAGAAGGAGGAAACTGGATGGGATTGGTCCACTAAGACTGCAGGGTACTGAAATAGAGCTGCAGAATCAGGTGAAGTATCTAGGTCTAATTTTGGACAGATCACTTCACTGGGGACCACATCTTCAAAAAGTTATCGAACGTTGCAAGTGGTCCCTTATGGCATGCAGGCGGATGGTAGGTGGAACATGGGGGTTACAGCCCATACTCTTGCACTGGCTGTATGTATCTGTTGTCCGACCCGCCCTTACATATGGTTCGCTTGTGTGGTGGCCTAAGATGGAATCTACTGCAGCTGCCAAAGCTTTAGCAGGAGTTCAAAGGCTTGCTCTTATAATGATAACTGGGGCAGTAAGTAGCTGTCCTGGAGCAGCTCTAGATTGTCTGCTTGATATGTTACCTATCGATGTTTTTTTTATCAAGGTGGTAGCAAGAAAAACAGCCCTACGCCTTAGATGCGAAAACTTATGGGTGACCACAGGAAATAATAAAGGGTACTCCAAAATTGTTCAGGTGGTACATAATGATGAGTTGGACCTACCTTCAGATCACATGTCCAAACAATACTACTTTGGAAAGCCTTTCAAAGTACTAATACCAGACAGGGAAGATTGGTCTGGCGGGAAAGGGCCCATCCCCACAGGTGATTTAGAATGCTACACTGATGGTTCTAAGATCAAAGATGGGGGCACTGGAGTAGGTGTGCACCGGATAAACGAAGGCACTGCCATTTATCTTCCTATGGGGGTGTACCCAACTGTTTTTCAAGCGGAGGTCACTGCCATCTTGGTTTGTGCTCGAGAACATCTTAATAAAGACATCAGAGACAAAACAATCAATATACTGATAGTCAAGCAACCTTAAAAACACTAAACTCTTCAACTCTAGGCTCGTGTGGGACTGCCTTGTTTCTGTGTCTGAGTTGGGTAGGAGTAATGATCTTACGCTCTGCTGGGTGCCGGGACACTCAGGCATAAAAGGCAATGAAGCTGCAGACAGATTGGCAAATACTGCCTCTGCGACAACCATGATAGGCCCACAACTCTTTTGTGGCATTTCACGAAACAGTGCATGCTCTTCGATTGCGACATGGGCCAAAGAAAAGCATCGTAAACGCTGGGTTGATACTCCCCTTCTTAGGGTCAGCAAGCTTATTCTGTTTAGGCCTTCTAAAAAGGTTGCCTCCGACCTTTTGAGACTAGATAGACGCAGAATTAAATTAACTGTAGAACTGATAACTGGTCATGGGCGATTCAGGAAACATTTACAACGGATGGGCTTATTTGATGGTGAACCGATCTGTAGGCACTGTGATAGGTCAGAAGAGACAGCCGATCACTTACTCTTTGACTGTAACGAGCTCTCTGATGCTAGAATGACAACTCTTGGTAATCTGGCTAGAGGAATATATCTTCCTGAGGATGAACTTATCGGGAAGTTACAGGCATTCATTGGACACCTTCTCTGCCTCCCAGTATGGTTTCCAGCCCGGTCTGTCCACTGTGGATGCGGTGGACAGCCTGATCCAGCGTGTCTTGAGCTCCTTTGAGTCGGGTGGCTTTGTTGGGGCCACCTTGTGTGACCTAGTAAGGCTTTCGATACTGTGGATCATGACGTGCTGCTCTGTAAGTTAAATCATTACGGAATCAGGGGTGTTGAGCTGCAACTGCTCCGGTCATACTTGGGGGGACGTGAGCAGCTGGTTGTTGTGAATGGCCAGTGCTCTCGGTCTCGTCTTGTTGCCCATGGTGTTCCGTAGGGGTCTGTCCTCCGGCCTCTTCTTATTCATAATAATGAAAAATGATTTGCCCAGTCATGTTGAAGGTGGCGTGGTTTGTTATGCAGATGACACAACACTGGTTCATAGCTCAAACAATTTTCAAAATCTTGTGGAGCTCATGGAGCAATCCCTTGTAAATGCCTCGGTTTGGTTCCATGCTAACTTCTTGTCTCTCAATGAAACCAAAACACAATCTTCGTTATTTACGCTGAAAAACATTAAACATGATATGACACCTCTGTTAAGCTCATGGGTATGCATTGATACAAAACTGACTTGGAACCCTCATATAACCTTGGTATGTAGTAAACTCTCCAGAGTTATCTTCCTTTTGAGAAGTCTAAAAAGTTGTCTGAATAAAAACTGTTTAAAAAAGCCTATACATAACTTTTTCAAGGAGTTATTTTGTATGGGCTCAGACTCTGGGGTGGGTTTGCTGAAATTAATAACGCTTAAATTAACAAAGTTCAGTTTACGAAAAACAAAATATCTCACAATTTTTGCGGTCCCGACAAGAGGTACCTTTTCTTATCTTATGGCGAAATAACATAGGGCCGACAAGAGGTCCCTTTTCTGAATGTGATTTTTACGACATGCTTCAATAAAAAAATTATTTTAATGAAAACTACCGTGAGTTAAGAAACAAAATTGCATTTCTTCTTTTGATACCAAAATCGTTTCTTAAATATGAAAAACACCGTTTTTATGCATATTTGAAATTTTCAAAACAGTTTTTCCCCAAATGACCCTTTTCCATAAAAAATTTCAAAGTCCTATAACTTTAACAAACCAAATTATACATGCGTGGAACTTGCACCAATCGATTTGAAATTTAATAAGGAATTCAAATATATATATATAACTCAAAATCAAAAATTCCAGACAAGAGGCACCAAGAGGTCCCTATTCGCTTTCCACATCACATTTTGTTTACATTCATGCCACTGAGCTATATGCCTCTCAGCCTCTCTGTTTTTGAGAGGAACGAAGGAGGAAACCGAGTCCATACTCTAACTCTATACTCTACTCATATTCATTCCATTCCAATCTAATAACAATAACCTATTGCTAATTCTTCTGTTTCTTTTCCGGTCCCCGGTCTACTGGTCTAGGTCTAGTCTAGCTTCCTCGTGCCTAAACATATTCTAGTTCTTTTTTCTTTTCTTTCGAGAATTATAATCCGTATTCATCCATAAATCTACTTACCAGATTTCGTCACTCTTGTGTACGTATATTTTCACTTTACTAAGTATAGTCTTGTAATAAGTATTTATAGTCTTGTATAAGTGTAGGCATAACTAAGAAAGTTTAATAATAGGCCTATGCCTACATGCATTTAAGAAAGGCTATAGTTACCAGTTAAATTACCAACCATTAACATAGGTGAAATTATCTGTAGTCTTGTAGGGAAATCTGGACTCTTAGGCACGTTCAATAACTTGGCATTAACTTAGCCTAGAGTAAATTAATACTTAAAAGTATACTGTGCTATTTGGCATAGGCCCAGTTTGCAGTAGGCTAATTGGTTAGAGGTTAGCTTAGGACTAGCCTACTAAACAACATAGGCCTACGGATAAAATGCATAACTTAGCACCTAGGCCTACCTAGTTATCCCTATATAGGCTACCTACTGGCCCGCGTGGTCAACAACGCGCGCCAAATCCTTCAACCTAGGTTTGTCAGGCCTCAAGAGTAAAATTAAGTTACTCTTGGTACAATTCAAAATAATGTTTACCACCAGCACCGCTATGACTAGCTATCAGGGAATAAATAGCCTATTCTCAAGATATTAATATCTTCTCTGATGTGACGAGTCAAGGTGACTTAAGGACATCTCATTCACAGCTCGAGTTGGTACAAACTCGTAGGGAGATTGCCGAAGCTACACAAACTGAACGTAACGAGTCTGACTCGCAAAACTTGAACTCTATTGGCTCACAGCCTCATAGCGAGTCAAGAATCCGAACTCATATGGAGAAAGCCGAACCTTTACGAACTTGGGTCATAACGAGTGTATACTCGGTTGACTCGCGACATGTAAACTCTATTGGCTGAATGCGAGTTGAGCCAACTCGCCAAACTGCAACCCTATCGGCTGCGTTGCGAGTCGACTCGAGTTTACATAATACTTGGCCTAATACTTGACTCGAGTTACTCGAGTCAAACTCGACTCACCACTCACGTCACATCACTAATATTATCTTACGACAGTAATACCCAAATTATTTCGAACGTCCGCACTAACCAATAGTTGGTCACAACCCAATTTAATCAGGCCCGTTTTTGACCCTGTTAGCGCCCTAGGCACAACTAATAGTAGCGCCCCTTTGCAAAGGGTGTCCACCGACCGGGAAATCCGGGAATCATGCGGGAATTTTATGAACCGGGAATTATGTGTGAATTTTGTATTTCTACCTGGAGTTTTCAAATATCCGTGATCGCGCATGACAACAGTTTCCGTGACCGCGGGAGACGATAATATGTCTACACTCGCGAGATATTCAGAATATTGCCACGATCACGGAAGACGATGATAATGTCCACACGACCGCGCGAAACAGCAAGAATTTTACCGCGATCGCGGAAGACGATGATGATCTCCACACAACTGCGGGACATTATTAACATTTTGCTGCAATCGCGGGAGACGATTACCATGTATACACGACCGTGGGAGACGGTTACGATGTCTACATCAGGACCGCGGGAGATACAATAATGATTTACACGGCCGCGAGGGACGATCGGAATTATGCCACGATCGCGCAAGACAATGATAATGTCCACATGACCGCGGGAAAAAATCAGAATTTTGCCTCATTCACGGAAGACGATGATCTCCGCATATGTCCACGTCCACAGGGGATGATTACAATTTTCCACAATCGCAGGAGACGATTACGATTTCTACACGGCCGCGAGGGATGATCAGAATATTGCCGCGATCACGAAAGACGATAATAACGGCCACACGATCGCGGGAAAAGTTCAGTACTTTGCCTAATTTGCGGAAGAGGATGATGATCTCCACAAGACCAAGGGAGATGATTACCATTTTGTCACAATCGTGGGAGGCGATTAATATGTTCACACGACCGTGGGGGACGATATAATGATGTCTTCACGTCCGCGAGGGGTGGTCAGAATTTGATCGCGCAAGACGAAGATAATGTCCTGGGACATTACAACCGCGGGAAAAGATCAGAATTTTGCCTCATTCGCAGTAGATGATGATAATCTCCTCACGACCGCGGGATATGCTCATATATTGCTTCGATAATGGAAGATGATAAATATGTCTAAACGACCTGACTGCTGAAAATAGTAAGAATCTCCCCGAAAACGCGGGAGACTATTACGATGTCTACACGGCCGCGAGGGATTATCAGAAGTTTACCGCAATCGCATGCGGTTTATTTTCCAATTTTTTGGCGCCCTCCATAAAAGCCAATTGCCTCGCGCCCTAGGCACGTGCCTACCTTGCCTATTCGGTAAATCGGCCCTGAATTTAATCCTCCAATTCTCAATCACTCAATGACGCAATCACAGACCTTGTACTCATATTCCAACATTCTTTTGCAGCTACCACAGTCATTTTAGTCTAAAGATTTATACTTTTTGAATACAACCAGTTACTTACTTTTAAATAGGCCAAGATTGTTGATATTTGTACGTAGGCTACTGCAATATCATATTTATTGATTATTATAATTCTCTGTAGGCCTATAGCCTGCCTATATATTTTTGTAACTTTCCCAATAGATTTATCGTTATATGCCTGGTTGTTACTTTATAACTTACAAGTAGGCCTATGTTCATTCACATTTTTACTTTAAAAATAATGATGTTGAGAATACCAAACTGATTCAAAACCACTGACTTGTAAAACTAAAACCTCATTACCTCTAAGAGAGTTTGACTCGGAAAACCAACACGGTCGAACGTGAGTCCAACTCGCAAAACTCACTCCATTGGCCAAAGCGAGTCGGCTAACTCGAGAGTTGAGCCTGACTCATTTGACAACTTGAATCAACCACAAATCCACTTGGAGAAACTGGCTGCGATCAGTCCGAGGTCGAGTCGAGTTGAGGGTACGAGTCAAGTAAGTCAGGAAAGTAATCGGCTCGTAACATCACTATGATACACCACATTTATAGTTTCAACTTCTTTATCAGCATCGTATTTAATATGTTATTAAATTACCTGAAAGTATTAAAAATATGTCAAATAACACTTGTAATAATATATTTGCACTTATACTGTTGACTTACAAGACTAAATACGTATAAAAGATGGTAAGTGGTGATCAATTTTGACACTCCAATCATCATCAGACCCAATAGGCGAATGATAATTGGAGTGTCCAATCAAAATTGACCACCACTTACCATCTTTTGCATCTATTAACCATCTTGTGAGTCAACAATACAAGTGCAAATATATTATTACAGGTGATAGGCCTATTTGATGTATTTTTTGTACTTTCAGATTTATAGTTTTCACACACGTTGCCCACACTCCTCTCGCTGGGCAGTGAGTACAGCGGCAACAGTCACAAATGACATACTAGGCCTATCTACAAATATTACAATTGAAGTTTTTTTATTGAGCTATATTAGTAAAATAAATATATTTAACTTAGCTGATTAGATCATAAATGTAAGTCTTTTGAGAAGAGTTCCTATTTAATTTAGGCCTACCTAAAAATATAATAAAGGAAAATAGTTTGATGTAAAAAAAACACACAAAGAATAGGGCCTATCTACTTTCATTGTCGCTTTATTCATTTGATGAATATTGGAATTTAGGAAATGTAATAACTTATAAAATTTTAATTAAAAAAGATTTTAAGTTATACAGTTTTACTTTTTCTACTTAAGCTTAACATTGGTATTTTTAAAGATAATAATTTCGATGATAAAGCATAATAGCCTACATCATTATTATATTAAGCTATTCATTATTTTGACACAATTCATGGTACATTTTTTTTTATTTAAATACTGTAGCCTACACAAATAAAGACAATTTGAATTTAATTGGACCAAAGTTCGACTTAAATTTTGTATTTATGTAGCTAAATTAGAACAAAATTTTTATTTTCTCCAATATAGGCCTAAGTTCTACCTCCCTCAGCCTTCTGCCCTGGAGCACAGATAATAGAACCCTACTAGAACAGATTTTTTTTTTAGGGTTCTATTATTTGTGCCTGGAGCAACTGAACGCTCCACAGTCACCATGCCACTGAATAAGCTACAAGTTATATTGGGATGTGAAAAATTAGGGAGTTGCAAGAGCTCAACATACACACACCCACTGTTTCTATACTTTATAAACGTTATTATTAAATAGATTGTCAAGAAATTAAACGACATTATAATTTAATTTTGATCACAACATTTTCATTAGCAATGGATTATGTATTCATTTCAGGAACAAAATGGATGATCTTCATGTGTATCTTTGTGATGGTGTTTTAACCGTAGCTATGAACAGACCATCTAAACAAAATGGAATAACACTAGAGGTATGTTTTACTAATAAAAAAGCTAGGCCTAATTGTCATAGATAATATATAAAATTATATACATAATAACCAATTATAATAATTCATAGAAAGGATTTCCTTTCTTAGATCTAGCCTGATTCTTTTGCGGGGGCTAATCTGATATTTTTTTTTGAGAGTTCATCCCAACTCTTAAATATTCCCTTATTTGGCTACGGGGTTTGTTGGGGGACTGTTGTGTGACAAAAAACTATTTGTTTACTTTATGTAGAATATTGATACAAGCAATTATTGGCTCTCTTTTAGCAACCCCTCTTCCTTGGCTTAAAATTCTCTGGTACAGCTCCCTATCCACAACTATCTATTTCCGAGGTTAGTCAATTAAGACCTCATAAACCACCATTGCAAATAGCTTCACTGCAGGCCAACTTTTCTTTTAATGTTTTATTTTACTACAAGATTCTTTTTGATGTCTGAATATCTTCTTATGATCTCAAGGGTATGTAGGTGAAATTGTTGGAAACTTAAAATACAGGGTCGGATTTCCCAATAGGCCTGTGCCTACGGCGCAAGCTCCCAGGAGGTGAATGAAAAATTATTTTTTTCAATATCTAGAAATAAAAATAAATAGCCATAATCTAGACCTAACATATTTTGTGAATCATTTTCTTAAATTCGGACTAATAAAGCATTATGATTTTGAACTTCATTGGAAAACATAATTGTGGTAAAGTTGATCTTTTTCCGACACTACGCATCAACTTCAAGGTCTTTAACACTGGAGAAGGCTGTAGGGATGTTGTTGAGCAGTAAGCAGTATTGCCACTACCACTGGCTCGGTGCTACTGCTCGGATTGCTTAGTAACGGCACATGAGCGTACCAATGTTATTTTCGAGACACTGTTACCACCCTTACCTCAAAAAACAAATGCTATAACAAATCTTTTGATTAGCTAGCCCTCAACAACCCACAAGTAAAAATATATGTTATGTTGAATGTTGAAAAGATGATGAGTTAATCCTATTAACGTCTTAAATGAATGGATAAAGTATTGATCTGAGTTTGCAATAGGATTTAGAAAGATTAAATACTCTCCAAAGCATGTCATTCAATGTAATTTAAGTGGCATTTTCTTCTCAGGCCTGAGGATCAGTACGATTGGTCAAATCATTTTTTTTTGTGAATATTTAATCTAGATGCAGTATCATGATTATAGACAGGCTATGGTCTCACCAATGACAACCAACACAATAAATTATACCTCTCATCATGTAAATTATATTCATGTCTAGTCCATGTTTGTGCCACTGGCACTAGAGAGGACAAAATTCTGTTTCTTTAATTTTAGGGTTAATTTTAAGATTTGTGTTTTGATTTCTTGTAATACTAACCAGGCGTTAAATAAGCTATTGTTTATGATTAGTTTGTGTTTATTTAGTTAAACGAGGTTTTCAAAGACTGATATAACAAGAGTTGTCCTCAACTGATTCAAAAGGATTACAAATCTACTGAGGGAGTATGTTTTATCTATGGCATCACGTTGATGTACGTAAATTGAATAGTACTGTACTGAGCTCATGTTTTTTGGGCCTGCAATTTGAAGCAACTACGACAGCACTAGTCAGCAATGACCATGCTTTGTTGCAGGAATGCTCTCCTGGTTTGATTGTTTTGTTTCAGTCCGAAAAACGTGAGCACACTACAATGTCTAAAAGTGTTGAAGACAGAATTTTCTCTAAGCCAGAACGAAGTACATAAAAAAAAAAAACTTGCAATGGCAAAATTGCTTTGAGCTGTGGGCCTGATATTGGTTTTTCAATAAAGATTTCTAGGAATGTAACTAGACTAGGGGCGGAAAAATTATTGGGCCTATGGGTGCCAAAATGCTAAATACGACCCTGAAGACACAATTGTGTAGTTGCAGAGCAGTTTCAAATCATGAAGGACATATTCGACTATTGCTGTCAACAACTTTTGATTCCAAATTTTCGCCAATGAGGCAGAACCTAATGACCTTGGATTTTTAGCACTTTGAAGGGAGATTTAACATTTCAATAGAGTTTTTGTTCACAGTTTTAGTCAAATTGACCCAGACACCCTGTCCATTCATCATTGTTCTCGAACTTGTATGGTGGTTAACTTGGTGAAACAAGCCATTTCAACAATATTTTTTAATATATATATTATTTCAACAATATATTTCAAGACCGGCCTAAGTAGGCAGGCTACTGAACAAACTCTCACTGGTAACTATTTCAAGTTAAATTTATTCTTACAGATGATGTTGAAAATGATAAATAGTCTTATTATCGCTGGACAAGATAATAATGTCAAAGCTGTGGTCTTGAGAGGTGTTGGCGACTTCTTCAGCAGTGGATTTGATTTCAACTCCTTTTTTTATCCTGGTTTCGACACTTTGGAACAAGCTGTGTTCGAATTTAGGTGAGTACAAATTATTTGTATAGCTTACCATCATAGTTTTTTAACTGATCCATTAGTATGTTCTCTACAGGGTTGTCAGTAACCGGGAAGATCGGGAATTATGCGTGAATTTTAACAGCCGTGAAAAAACCGGGAAATATGCGTGAAAATCGAATTTTTCCGTGAATTTAATTGGTTTCATTAAGACAGTTTTTTTTAAGTAATTTTAATAGTTATAAACCATTTTGCAATACTTTCTTGATTGATTTGATAGTAAACGAAAATTTACGGTTTACTGGCGAGTGGCGATGGTTCGGAAGAAGAAGAAGGTAAGTTGGATGTACACTACCTACCATCATAAATAGGCCTACGCGGGAAGCCGACGCCGCCGGTCGCCGGAAGCAGACTACATTGTGCTGAACTGCAACTGACTTCCATCCAACTCTTCCTCTCCAATCTCACAGGACTGTTGACTGTAGCCGGCAGCGGCACTTCTGCAGTGTGTTTTGGTCTTTACTGTTCGTTTCTAGTTTCTATCATGAATGTTACTGTAGTTACCAATATCTACGAGATATAGTGCTGTTAACGAGCTTTGCAGGTGAGTGATATAAATTAAAATAGGCCTATTAATTTAGTTTAGTAAATGCCTAAACTAGTATAGGTTAAACATTGGCCTAGTTTTACGAATTACCAAACAGTTAGGGCTAGTTCAGCCAAGTAATAAGATTATTTGATTATAATATTATCTGGTGATACAGTACCTATTTTCAGCGATTATAGCCAAAAAGCCTTTAAAATAAATGTGTAGTAGGCCTACAAGTTATTTTTCCAACCCATTCCAAAAACTACAAATCTTCCTAACATCGAACAGCAATCCAGCCGGTGCTCAGGAAGCCTGAAAACTTGTTCAAGTCTTTTTTATTCTAATTCAATTATTTTAAATTTATCTCACACAAGACTAACAAATTAAAAATAACAAGGTCAGGAGTTGAGTCATAGTTATATACTGTATTTATGTCGAGAGGCTAGGCCTGTTATTTATTATGGATTAGGCATTCCCTGGAATGTAAGTCGTGTAAGGGAGATGGACTGTGTTAACTTCTGGTATGTTTATTGCATATCAATATAAACAAGGGCAGAATGATGTCATAGCTATGTACTGTAACTTCTGGTATGTGTTTTTGCATATCAATATAAACAAGGGCAGAATTAAACATCATAGCTATGTAGGCCTACTGTAGGAATGTCGAGAGGTCAGGACAGCTGGTATTGGTATGGCATTCCCCGGAATGTGACTCATGTAAGGGGAGATGAAGGTGGTGTGTTGAACTCTGGTTTGTTTTTTGCTAGGAAACCTTTGATAAGTAAGTTATACCATATTTGAGAATTTTGAAAATATATCGTTATGAATGAATGTAATAATTACCGATTTTATAGCTGTTTACAGTTGATAATTTGTCAATATAACACAAAAAAACGTAACGTTTGGCAATCAAGAACTGCTTTAGTAGGCTTAAGAAAATAATTTTCTAAGTTACCACGAATTTTGTTTTAAACTACTGTATCTGCTACATTTTAATTTTAGTTCATTTTGGAAAATAAATAACCTAAATTGTAGTAAATTATTGATTATAAATTAAATTGTTTGCAGTTAATCATAAGTTAGTTAAATATCGGTAAATTAATGTGAAAAAGGCAACGTTTGGTACCTAGTTAAAAACTGCTTAAGTAGGCCTAAGAAAACTATTTTCTCTCAAGATTATCGTTTTAAAGTTCTAAATCTTTGTTCATTTTTGTTGTAACTATCGATTTTATACCAGTTTACAGCTAAATGTTACCTTTTTTAAATGTAAATGAGTTAAATATCGGTAAATATTAGTAGGTAAATATTAGATTAAGAAATTTCATTGTATTTTTATTTATTTATATTTAAGTTTGTCAGGTTAAGAGAGGGCCATGTGGCCCTAACTTTGCCTGGTAAAAAAAGGAATTTTTCATTTCATTTAAATATAATGCGAAAAACTTAACATTTGGTATTTAGGAACTGCTTGAGTAGGCCTAAGAAAACATTTTTTCCTCAAGAATGCCGTTTAATCGCTCTAAATCTCTGTGAGTCTTTAAATGTGATTTTATAGCTGGTTACAGGTAAAATAAGTAAATATAATATGAAAAAAAAAACTAAAACGGGACTACATGATAACGTTTTGTTCCGTACCGCTGTATTTTGCGAGCCTAATTATCTATTCTTTTTTAACAGTAGGCCTATATGTAATTATTTCCATTAAAGAATTTGCTCAAAGATACATGGCACATATTGGTTTTATTGCCGTTGGGCCTGAGAATTATAGGTGATTAGCTGACGTGATTTGATTTGCCGATATCCTGTTATCTTGTTTTTTTGCAGGAAGTGTTGTGCACTGACACTATGGTAAAGCCGCACGGGAAAACGTTGTTTCAAGACTCGTGGTTTGCAGACCCGGATTTTAAGACGGTGACACACTATCAATCTTTTCCCCGAACAAGACCCCGAACCGAGCAGGGAGAAGGGAGAAGGGAGGTCGAAGGGAGGATGTTCGATAGTGTGTCACGGGTCCGTACACCGATCAAGACATCAGGCCGAGCAGGGAGACGAGCGCTCTGGAGGCGGTTTTTTGGCGAAAGATCAAAGAAAAGATCGGTCCGATGTACGATAGTGTGTCACGGTACATTTTTGCCCCGTACATCGTCGCGAGCGCCGCACCGAGCGGCCGCCTGCGCTAGCATTGATAGTTCTGATTTAATATGGCAATTAAACTCTTTAATTGGTAAAATAAATAAATGTTGGGTAATATGTTGCCGTTTATTATAATCATTTAAGATGTAATGTTTGTGGTTTGTTTGGTCAAGGTTGAAAGTGTAGAAACCGTTAAATCAATTATATCAATAATATTAAGGTTGAATTAAGTAATTGATGTTGACTTCAATTCTTTCAAAAATAATATAAACATTAATATTATTAAAGGCAATTAAAATGATCATTCTGTAACGTTATTTCAATGAATAAAACCAATAGAAATCAATAGATATAACTAAGCATCCTTTCTAGAATATTTTATTTTTGCGACAAGTTTTCAAAATGCGACTTTTAACAATAATTTTTATGTTATAGAAACTTTTTGGCTTTGGTCTGGTGTGCATTTTTTAGATTGGGACCAGTCGGAGCCTTCCACGGCACTGCCTCCGCGCTCTCACTCGCACACACTCTCCATCTCTCTCCAAACTTCCTTTTGCCGCGCTCGGTAGAATTCGTCTGGTCTTGGTCATGTTCGGGGAAATGTTCGGAGTAAAATTTTGCTGATATTTATCTCCCTTCTCCCTTCTCCCTGCTCGGTTCGGGGTCTTGATCGGGGAAAAGATCGATAGTGTGTCACCGTCTTTAAGGTTTGGCTAAAGAAGAGTCAAAATTATCCATATTCAGCCGAATGTTTGCTTTGTCCTGGAACAAAATTCTCAATCGCAAGTATGGGACGACGTGCCCTGACGAGCCACATGCAAGGGCAAAAACATAAATTAAAGGCTGAAGCAAGAAAAAAGGCACCGGATCTAAATGTTTTTATCCAATCAGCAAAATCAAAACCAATTCCGCTGGAACAGCTTAATGTCTTCTTCATCTTCTTCAGGCCTAAACATGCCAAGTGCTACTTCTTCTCAAACAAATATTGAAATTGGACCAACTTCTGCTTCGTGCGTGTCCCAGCCGTCATTGCAGTCTTCGTTTGACTCGCCTCGTGGGTTAAAAAAGTATTTGTTAAACGACCAAGTGACCAAAGCGGAAGTTTTATGGTAAACAGTAAACAGTAATGGCTCACAAGACTATGAGCACCGCTGTGAAAGATGTCCATGTTATGAAATTGATGTTTCCTGATCATGATGTGATAAATAAATTAGAGCTGTTGCGATAAAAAATAGGCTACACAGTGGTTTATGGGCTCGCACCCCACTTTAAAAACCAATTATTGTCTGATTTTGCTAAATCAAAGTTTGTTATTTCATTTGACGAATCATTGAACAAGATCAGCCAGAAACAACAAATAGATGTTGTGATCAGGTTCTGGGATGATAAAAATGACCTGGTTAGCACGAGGTATTTAACCTCTGTCTTTCTGACAGGAGAAAAATCTGTAGATCTCCTAAAGAGTATTAAGTCAGCGTTGGAAGGCATTGAAATAAAGAACATGGTACAGGTGTCAATGGATGGGCCCAACGTTAATTTTGCATTTCTTAGGGAACTGAAATCAGATCTTAAAGAAAATGGTCATGACAATGAACCAATTGATTTTGGTAGTTGTGGCATCCACACTGTCCACAACACGTTTAAGACAGCGCTGACATCAACTAGATGGGATTTACCTCGCTTTCTCAGAGCCATCTACAATCTCTTTAAAGATGTTCCTGCCAGGAGAGGGTTATACATCCGCTTAACGAACTCTAGCTATTCCCCCTAAAGTTTTGCTGCATCCAATGGCTCGAAAATTCGGCAGTAGTGCAAAGGGCCATTGAAGTGCTACCTAGCCTAAAGACCTTTGTTACTCGAGTCACGGAAGAGAAGTGTGCGCCGACATAAGCAAATTTCAAGATCGTTGTGCGTTTGTGAAGGATCCTTGGACCAAAGTTGGCATTTTTGAAAACCCTGGCAACTGATGCTGAGCCGTTCTTGAAAGATTATCAGTCCAACTGGCCGTTAGCTCCAATGCTGCACACCGGGCTTAGCGTTCTCGTCGATAGATTAATGGAACGAGCTGTAAAACCGTCAGAGAGGAAGATCTCAGTAGACCTGAACATAGAGGAAAATCTTCTGCACCACAACAAAATTGAAATTGGCTTTGCAACTCAAAATAAAATCTCCAAGAAGTCAAAGAAGCTATCTAACGAACAAATATCATTGTTTAGAAGAACGTGTAAAACTGCCGTCATTGAGTTTATTTCCAAACTTCTTGTAAAGTCCCCTTTAAAGTACTCGATGACAAAATCATTCACATCAATAGATCCTGCTGTTGCTCTCCAAGATTTTGGGAAAATAAGATTTACAAAATTGCTAGAACATCTGGTTGAATGTGGATGGATCAGTGGCGCTCTTGCTGACAGAGCTGCGTCTCAATACGTCAATGAAAACGGCTTGACAATGAAAACCCGGTTGGAGACGTTTCAATGAAAGCAGCATCGACTTGATGAGTTTTGGACTAGCCTGCTCAGTGAAATGGAGGCAGAGGAACTGAAGACGGTAATTAAACTTGTACTCATTCTGTCTTACGGCAACGCCGAGGAGGAGAGGGGATTTATCGTGAATAAAGAGTGTCTACAAGACAACATAACGGAGAACACACTGATAAGATTTAGAATGGTGTATGATACGGTGCTGAAAATGGGAGGAATAGAAAAGGTGCCTATATCAAAATCACTCCTCAACTCAACTCGGCAAAATATGCACATGCGCGGTACAGAGAATCGTTAGAAGAGAGAAAAAAAGCAGAGAAAGAAGCAAATAAAGAAAAGATGAAGCTGAAGAGAAAGAATAAAATGATCCTAGAGTTGGAAGAAAAAAGAAAGAAAGTTATGGAAGATGCGAAAAATGAAGCCATGTTGCTACAAAATCAAATATTAGAACTAGACCAAAAAATGTAAAAGTAGTTTTTTCGGGATAGAGACACTGAAGTAGCATTGTGATTTACAATCCAGCCCAACGCTAGACAAAAAAACTGAAGGGGGGTGTTTCAATGAAACCTGAAAGTTAGTATAAGCCCATAATAAGCTGTGCCCTGCCATGCGGGGCAGACCTGATTAAATTTATGGCCCCAGCCTATTAGCAGAGTTTATGCCATTAGCATAGTTTATGGGTGTTTTTCATTTTGATTTAGATTATTTCTTACTAAACGACTTGTGAATAATTAAGTTTATTTGTAATGAGGCATGCCAAAGAACAAACAAAGCCTGGAAGATTATATTTACTTACTCTTTTAATATGTATATATATACATATTGTTGTCGCTGATAATATGCAACAAACATTGTTGTTGACCAAAATACAGGGTGTCCGGTCATAAGTGTTAAATAAAATTTTGGATTAAACTACATGGTAATGGTGACAGAATGTCGCAAATTTGAGGTTCCCAACTTCAACAGTTAGAGAATAACAAATAAATTAAGATTTTTCAAAAATTATTGTAGTTGTTATGAAAAAGGTTATATTACTCTGTTAAAAATGCACTTACTGTCAGTTTCAATGTCATTTTCAGAATCCTCACAAAATTAACACATAATCGTTGGGGTACGTAAAAATATTCTATTTAAAATTCTTCGTTAAACAAATTATTTTTATATCGACGAAAATGTAAATAACATACAGCAATTTATTTCTTGGTTGTTGAGTTCCGGAGAGGTTATCAAATATGACTAAAAACTTCCTTATTTAAAGGGCTTTACAATGATGTATAACAACATTTACCTACTGTCAAATCCATGGTGAATTTTACGCACTATTGTGAAAAATCACGGTCAAGCCAAAACAGATATTGTAAAAAATAATAAAATTTTACTTACTATTTTATGAGCTGACCACTGATGATGAGGGTATGTATAATTTATGATTGACCAGACTACACTTCCATCAAACTAAAGAGTTTTTTTTTTAAGACTTTTGAAAATTTGTAATTAAAAAACACAACACATTAGTAAAAAACATAATACACACTACAATTTAAATATGAAATGATAGTTAACCCATTAAACAAATCAATGACACACTTTGTCCGAAGCACAAATCACAGTTTGGGTGTAAAGTGCCCACCGTTTTCCCGCAAGCAGGCCCTAGCTCTTTTGCGGATTGCGCCAACTGTGACCTCATACGTCAATTTTTCCCTTACTTTCCCAGCAGCCTCAAAGATTCTCTCCCGTAACTCAACTTCAGAGTTTACAACAGTTGAGTAAACTAGACTTTTCATGTAACCCCAAACAAAAAAATCTAACGGGCTCAAGTCTGGAGATCGAGGAGGCCATGTCACACTTCCTCCACGTCCAATCCATGTCGGGTAGTTTTGGGATAGCCACAACCGAACGCTTTCAGTAAAATGTGGTGGAGCACCATCCTGCTGAAATATGATTTCAGCTCTTTGTTGAGGATCAATTTCATCCAACAACTGAGGTAGAGAGTGCTGAAGAAAATCTAGATATAAATCACCGTTCAGATTTCCTTCGAAGATATGAGGACCAATCAACCGATCTCCAATCACACCTGCCCACACGTTGATCCCAAACCTTTTTTGAAAAGAAGCTTCTCTGGAGGCTTTTGGATTTTCATTATTCCAAAGATGCATATTGTGAATATTTATCACACCTTCTCTGGTAAAACGGGATTCGTCAGTCCATAGTATTTTTTTAAGGAAGTGATATTCAACAATATCACGTTGAAGAAGCCAGCGGCAGAACTCCTTTCAAGATTCGAAGTCACGAGGCTCCAATCCTTGGACCTTTGTAAAATGATACGGATGGAAGTTATTGTCCTTCAACACTTTATGTACTTTCCACCGGGACATACTAGTTTCAAGGGCAAGCTGCCTAACACTAGTAGTAGGATTATCCATAACTCTCTGAATTACACCCTCTTCAGCTGCAACATCATGCACAGGTCCTACTTCTTTCTTCTTCTTCTCAACCGATCCTGTTTCCAGCAAACGTTGATGCACTCTAGTAAACACCTGAGTACTGGGGGTGGTGCGATCAGGATACCGATTCTGGTACTCTCTCTGAGCAGCCGACGCATTACCGTTACACAAACCATAAATAAAATGCATTTCAACATACTCCCGAATCGAAAAAGACATAGTTGACCGATCACTGTCCACATGTGACTGATAGATCGTTTTAAAATATGACTACTGGTTCGCTTTGTTTTCTTATCGCTTGGATAAAGTATTGTTATCAGTAAAATACCTGAATCTATTGACTAAATCCATTCAACAAAATAGAAATTCCGGGAGATAATTTAAATCTTATATGAAAATTATACGATAACCGTAACTTTATCACAAACACATTTTACTACTATGTTTCTTTTCTTAGCTGGGTAGTTATAAACAAAGCGTTGCATGGGAGAAAGAAATACAAATTATTTGTTGCCTACACTTAAATGTATTATTCTTCATAATAGATTTTCTTTGCCCTACCATGTTTTTTTCACAATAATGTTCGAATTACATTAGGAAATTTGAAATTCGGTAAAAACTATTATACACCATTGTAAAGCCCTTTAAATAAGGAAGTTTTTAGTCATATTTGATAACCTCGCCGGAACTCAACAACCGAGAAATAAATTGCTGTATGTTATTTACATTTTCGTCGATATAAAAATAATTTGTTTAACGAAGAATTTTAAATAGAATATTTTTACGTACCCCAACGATTATGTGTTATATTTATTTAAAATTTTGTGAGGATTCTGAAAATGTCATTGAAGTTGACGGTAAGTGCATTTTAAACAGAGTAAAATAACCTTTTTCATAACAACTACAATAATTTTTGAAAAATCATAATTTATTTGTTATTCTCTAACTGTTGAAGTTGGGAACCTCAAATTTGCGACATTCTGTCACCATTACCATGTAGTTTAATGCAAAATTTTATTTAACACTTATGACCGGACACCCTGTATATGTTATTGTTTGTATTGTAGTGTTACCATAAATAATTTTGTTAGAATGTTTGTCGATATCTATGATTTTCTGTTCTTTATTTAAGTTTTATGTAAAAAGCTACTAAAGTCATACTGGTCCTAGATTATGAGGGCAATGAATGTCACACTAGATTCAATACGTATGGGATTTTTTGTTTGTACATAGATTATATTTTTGTTTTAAGTTGCTGACCATACATTTTGTATTGTTTTTCTAACTTACATTTTTAAGCTCATTCTGAAACATTTTTACCTAAGTGATGTAAATTTTTCAACCTTAATTTGCAATTTTGGCCTAAATAATTTGCAAGAAGGCTGATAAACATATTACGTTCCTTTGTAATGACACATACCAAACAAGAAAACAAAGTCTGTATCGCATGTAAATACTGTCTCTAGTAGGCCTAATGTAACTAATGTTGTATATCAATATATATTATTGTCATTTGTTTGTTCATATCTAAGTTTTATTTTTGTTATAACTAAACCAACATAAATTTATTTTGCTTTGCAAACTTACATGTATAAGTTTATTCTGCAAAATGTTTAACTATGTTTATTTTCAACCTCAATTTTCGATGTGTGCCGAGTGAATTTTAAGAGTTAATGGATTTTAAGAGCTACCTAATAAACGTATATGTTTAACGTCTGTGTTGTCTTTATTATTTACCAACATCCGTAATTATAATTTAATTTGTTTTTACATACATCATTAGGACATGAGTAAATTTAAGACAATCAACACAACTTATTATTTGTCTTAAACTCGTTACTCTTAAACTCTCTCTGCCTACTGAGAGCTGTGCACAGTGTGAGGTAGGACCTACCTTTACCCTTGACTTTGAATAGCATCAAGTTTATATTTTTATCTTATCTTATTGGTTTTTTTTAGGTTATAATAATTTGAAAATAGTTTGTAACATTTTAACGTATTTGTGCATAAACTCTTTTACTAAATTAACTCTACCGTGTTTCGGCTTAACCGCGCAGCTGTTGTGTACTACTGTCTACTAGTCGTTCGCAAAATATTCGGCAATTGTTTACTTCTTTTCATAGTCCATAATCGATTGGCACGCGTTTCGATCGATGTACAGCTTGTTTCGAATTGAATGCTTTCATAAGCATTATTAATCAATTATTACACACAAAGTTGAGTTTGAAACTGATCAAATGACTAGCCTAATGAAATAGCTTGATCAATTAATGTTTAAGGTAATAGAGTTTATAACCTCTGATAATTCTGAACAAATTATTATCCAAATATAGTATTATGAGTGGATGTTATCAAAATGGCACCCATAATGACCCACCGCGCTACCCCCTACCCGCCCGACATCAGTGCATCACTAATTAATTATTTGTCACAAAGTGTTCACCGTTTCATCGGTCGTGGCTTACGTAGTCCCTTGGGCAATTTGGCTTGCTTTAAGTTAGACACCGTTTAGTACTTTAACTTGTACAGACATCCAGTATAGTAGTCTTGACCAATATACTGATAAGTGTAACTTGTGTTGTGCCGTTCTTATAAGTATAATAGACGCCGGGAATTCCGTACTTTTTAGCCAGGAAAACTGGGAAAAATGTGTGAATTTTGTTTATAGATCCTGCTGACAACCCTGTCTCTACTTTTCCACAATATTAATGATGATTATCTTACTATCTTTTCTCATAATGAAGTTCATTTTGAATTTAGTTTCAATTTTAATCAAGGGTTTTTATTCAATCTTAATTAAAAGTTAGTGCCCCTTCCCTTTAAGCGTGTAACTCTTGAAAACTAATCTCTTTAGTCCTTATTATTATTATTTTGAAAACACTTGACAACTAAAATGCTTATATATACTCAACATTTCCTTGCAGTAGTATGTACTTTTGTTGAGTACATGAAACAGATATTATTTTTTATAAATTTTCCTCTTTTATTCTAGATGTAGCATACATCTTGAAAAGATATTGTTGTGTGCATGACCTCCAAACATTGTTTAATATGTGTGTTGTTCATTAAGGAATTTCGTCGCAGCACTGATTGATTTCCCAAAGATGCTAGTTGCTGTGGTAAACGGACCTGCTATTGGGATGGGTTGCACCATTCTTGCACTCTGCGATTTTGTCTACGCCTCAGATGATGTGAGATTATCTTCAATTTTTCTTTAGCCTATTTTAATTTTAATTTGATTGCACAACACAATCTACATTTCAAGATGTCGGACTCAACTTTAGAGACAACCAGCGCGCGAATGTCCTGCCAACACAAAAATAATTATACACTAAACAATGTCTGTATCAATAAGTCAGACATTTAGATTTATTATTTTTATTTTTAGTACAAAATAAATAACCTAAACACGTCAAAATGTTCAGTTTCATCCCTGCATTATACGCATCATTAGAAAAATTATATTCAACCATTAAACTTTAACATCCTCATCGTCGTATGGTTAGGCTTGCTTTATATTGCGCCAAAAGTTGGTCCATATTTTATCTGTACTATCTACCTGATTAAAGAGTTTAGTGAAGTTTTAAGTGCTACTATGACATAATGTATTTATTGAAAAATACTGTTTTAACACAGTCATCCCTTGACGACAATCGTTTTTGCTCACTAGAGAAAAGACTCTCCTTACAAAAAGTATCTATAGGCCAAAGTGTATGTAGTTTTTTTTTTTTTTTAAGTATAACTGCAATTGCTTTTAAAAATAAATACAAAAACTGTCAAATGACTTAGATTAATACTTGTAAGCCTATTTATAAATTAGAGGAAACTTTATTAGATCTCACCATAGTCAAATTCAAACATTTACAGTGTTTTAAAATAATTACTCAGAAACATTTGTGTAATGGAAATCTACAAGTGACTGAGGCCAAGGGTGAGGGAGGGCATGTAAACCAGGCTTTAGAGCAAACTTTCTCTTTTCCTACCCCATGTCCCGTTAGATGGTGGGTGAGGGCTTCACACTATAAACGCTCAGTTCATTCATTCACAGTAGAGAATAGTTTTTGTGCCTTTTAATTACTTTGGGCTAGGTAACTGTTAAACGTGTAATTGATAACAAAAAACAATAACATTTACAGTATCTTTATTGACACTAACATTTTGAAATAAGGCAGTGTACGAGTATTTCATCGTACAAGGTTGGCAACGCTCCTTGCTGTGGGTGCGTCCAGGTTAGCGACTTCCAGAGTTAGCGAATTCCGCCGCGGGATAAAATCGAGTTAGCGGGTTCCGGAGTTAGCCAATTCCTGGCTGGGATGGTTAGTCAGTTCCAGAGTTAGCCAGTTCCGACTCACGGGAGTTAGCGAGTTCCAGAGTTAGCCAATTCCTACGTCTCTGTTATTGTTATGTTTTCCACTCGTTTTGTTGCTTGCCACTGTCATATTTGCCATTTTGTTGCCGTTTCTCTTTTTCGTTTTGCTTATTAACTAATTAATTTTCATTGTTTTCAGTTCACTGCTTTCGTCAACAAAATAAGCTGGCTCCAGACATGCACCACTTCCAAAGCACGACATATTTGCCGTTCGGCGATCTAAATGTCTGGTTATTCGCCGATTAACGAGTAAAACGTCTACACACATGTGTTGTTTTCCTAGCAACTGTTCGTTTCGGGTATGGCAAAAATATTCCTTCACTTTGATGTGTGCAAAAATAGCGGCAATGAACGAGAAAACACGAGCACGAGCATTTGCTGCCACACTACTCCCGATTTGGCGCTTCGTATGGTGCATGTCTGGAGCCGGCTATAGGCATGAAGCTTAGATAAAATCCCTTTTTTTGCAATTCATTAAACTAAATTCTAATTAATTATTTTACTATATAACTAATTTATCATAAGTTATAAATATTTATTCTCGTTATGATTTAACAATATTAACACATTTAATTTTGAACGTATTTCTAAACTGTTTAAGAACCATGCTGTGAATGTTTGAAAGAATAGTTGAGTGTACGTATTTGAGTACTATCGAGAACTAACAAAGAACTAACGATTGGTATATAGATATAGGCATTTATAGTCAGAAAACAGTGTCCACTGGAAATTCTATAGGCCTAGTTGTGAAGTTAGAGTACCCACTTTGTATGTCTCGTAACTTTTTTATTTTTCGAGAACTAATGTAAATATTGGAGAACTACCGAGAACTAATGATGAACTAACGATAGGTATATAGATATAAGCATTTATAGTCAGAAAACTGTGCCCGCTGGAAATTCTATAGGCCTAATTGTGAAGTTAGTGTACCAACATTTTATGTCTCATAACTTTTTTATTTTTCGAGAACTAACATAAATATTGGAGAACTATCAAGGAAAAAGAAATTTACAGTTGACCAAAGCCTATAAAAACAGAGAAAGTTTATGTTTTATTCTATGAATAGTGTTGTTTAAGTATAAGAATGGAACATCTGTGAGTCAACTATTTAATTGATATAAAACATTTTTTTTAGAAATGGCCATTACGATACGTACTTTGATAAATTTCTAAAAACCCATTTTTGATAAATAAAAGTGAATACAGAACATTTTGGGGATTATAATTATTTCTTATTTCCTTGCATCCCCTATGGGTGCCCATGGCTTAAATGTTGTTATAGATCAACTAGTTTCGACCAAACAAAGTAGTCTAGTCATTTTTTGTACAAGATGTCCTGTTGCCTGAAGATGGCCACTTTGGTTAGTCAAAACTAGTTACCGGTACTTTGTAGCATAATTTTGGATTGCTTAAGTGTAGGTACAAACACCATTTGTTTAGTAATTAAATGCAATTCAGAGGCCAAAATTCATAAAATAAAATTTATTTGAGCTTAAACAACAGATATCTTTCCTAACCCTTCTGTTGTGGTGGTTTAGTTTAACCAGGCAATTACATTGGCAATACTGATTTGTTTTTAATCTGCAATATCATCATCTTCACATCTTATGCAATTTGTTTCCTTCATTTTTGTATCTTCATCATGGCCGACATTAATAAAAATTAATCAATTTGTACTGCCAATTTGTTAACTAGCTTGTTTTAGCCTATAAGTGTTGTAGCTTACTCTAGGAGTTAAGGTAGTTTAGGGTTAACCTTAACCCTACTTACCTTCCTTGTACAATAAATTTTGTGATTGATTAAATAAAATGTCATTACTGACCAGGACTTTTCTACATGAAATCATGACACTACCCTTGAATACATCTCTGAACCATAAAAAATAATCCTCAAGAGATTAAAAGTTCATACTCTAAGGTCTTTAGTTTTTCAGTTGTTTTTGTATATTTGTTTAGTTTATAGGGATGGGCGAGTAGTGTTTTTTTGAGTCGAGTCGAGTAATTAGCCCTAGTACTCGAGTATCGAGTCGAGTCGAGTAGTTAACGAGAAAATCAACAATTTTATTTGACATATTCCATCTTCATTTTTACGAGCAAAGCATTTCTCAATCCATCAAAAATAGACCTGGTTAAAAACTTTTATACCATATAAAAAACACAATATGTATGTGTATCAAACTTATATTTTGGTGGTTTATTATTAATTGCAAAATATGGAACTAAGTGTTTATTTTAAAATAGGCCTACCGTACTGTAAATGTTTGAATTTGACTAAAGCATGAGGTCTAATAAAGTTTCCTCCAATTTATAAATAGGCTTATATATTTATCTAAGTCATTTGTCAGTTTTTCTATTTATTTGAAATTCCATTAATTGTCTTAGTTAACTCATTAAGTTATAAGTTTTTTTTTTTAATTAGGCACATCTTGGCCTACAAATACTCTTTGTAAGGAAAGTTTTTTTCCTAAGTGAGTAAAACATACTTCCTATAAAATGACATTTTCTCACTAGTTATATATCTTCAAAATTTGTTTTTACTATGAAAAAGTCACCTAGTCTACCTGAAAACACATTCATAAATGAGGATATTTTTGAAATACAAAATAACTAATCAAACAACATTTTTATCACTTTTATTTCTTAACTTATTCCTTGAAAATGTCAACAGTTTTTCACTTATTTTTAATAAAGATTATCACTTATAATTTCTCGAAAGAAGTCTTATGTGTGAGCTATGAAGAGCAGACAAGAGACATACGTCACTGCCATAAAAACTCTTCTCTACTGTGAATGAATGAACTGAGTGTTTATTAGTGTGAAGCCCCGCCCACCGTCTAACGGGACATGGGGGAGGGAAAGAGAAAGTTTGGCAGAATCTGCCCTTGTTCTAAAGCCTGGTTCACATGCCCTCCCTCACCCTAGGCCTCAGTCGCTTGCAGATTTCCATTACACAAGAGTGTTAATTATTTTACAATACTGTAAATGTTTGAATTTGACTATGATGAGATCTAATAAAGTTTCCTCTAATTTATAAATAGGCTTATAAGTATTAATCTAAGTCATTTGTCAGTTTTTGTATTTCTTTTTAAAAGCAATTGCAGTTATACATTAAAAAAAATTACGTACATCGCCGCCTACAGATACTTTTTGTAAGGAGAGTAGGCTATTTTCTCTAGTAAGTAAAAACGATCGAAGTCAAGGAATTAACTGTGCTAAAACAGCACATTGTCAATGTTTACAAAAGTATTTTGACTGAAACCTGAAACCCTGATATTTTTTAAAGACTGCAGAATAAGTCTACGTCTGGAGAAAAGTATGGCGATAGATAGGTTTTACTTTTAGCCTACTAGAAAGATTATGTTTTGGGACTAAAATCTAAAAAAAAAAAAAATGCTTTTAACAAACATTCCATAGTTTTATTTAGTGACAAAAGTGTTTGACTATGTTCCTGATGATACCAAGAGCATGGTTCGGCAGAGTGCATTCACTGTGAACCGGCCTGCCTGGCCCTTATGCACGACGTCACTATAACCTCAGTGTAGGGGTGTCAACAATGGATCGGAACAATCGATGCTTTGAACCTGTCTGTAACCTAGTTGTTTATACTTTAGTACTCATTATTTCTAAACAAACACGTCCTACATATCGGATCTCGAATCACGATATTTTTCGATACCCTTCCCACCCACAATAAGCACATAAAACGATGTCAAAGCAATCGTCATTTGTTCCATTGAAACACGAAAGTCGATTGGCTGACATGGTAGTGCATTGTCGCCTCCTGACCAATGAGAACAGTTGTTACATACTTTTATTGTCAACATTCACAATTCGTTATAACATTACAAAAGTGACATGGACCTAAGGCTTATGGTATTTTTCAATAAATACATTATGTTAGTAGCGCTTAAAACTTCTTTAACTAAACTCTTTAATCAGGTAGATAGTGATAGTACAGATAAAATATGGATCTACTTTTTGGCGCAATATAAAGCAAGCACAACCATACGACGATGATGTTAAAATTTAATGGTTGAATATTATAATTTGTCTAATGATGCGTATAATGCAGGGACGAAACTAAACATTTCGACGTGTTTAGGTTTAGGTTATTTTTTGTACTAAAAATAAAAATAATACATCTAAATATCTGACTTATTAATACAGACATTGTTTAGTATAATTAATTTCGTGTTGGCAGGACATTCGCACGCCGGTTGTCTCATGAGTTGAGTCTAACATCTTGAAATGTTGATTGTGTTGTGCAATACTGAAGCTAAACAATGTCACCGGCACCGTCGCTGTTTTGAACTAGATAGTTTCTAAGTTGGCTATGAAAATTGTTAACCGTGATTACAAAACTAACACTGTAGCTATAAAGTAAATAAATGTTAAAATAAAAAATCCATCCCTGTCGGGAGTCTGTATAATCGGAATCGACTTTTGACAATCGAGTCTTGGTACCGATACCAATGTCCAAGTATCGGTGGTATCGATGACGATAATCTACACATCCCTTTTTAGAACTGCATCGTGACATAATCGATGCATCGGGATTTTGATGCATGCTGGATCGAATCGGGATTCGATGCATTGCACTCGCACACCACTACGGAGCCTATCACAACGCTATCACCCACACCCAGTCAGTGTCAGCTGTCACTGTCAATGAAATGGATGACGCAAGCGATGTCTAGGTTGCCGATTATTAGTAGGCCTAGTATGTCAATATTTAAAGGAGTTAAGGGATTAAATAAAACTCAAACATTTTCCTTTCTTGTTATTTTGTTGTCAAATATCACTGAAAATAACAAAATCGGCTTGTCTACTACTCGACTTGAGTCACGAGTATCTTTAACTACTCGACTCGACTTTCGAGTATTGCCAACTACTCGAGTAATTACTCGACAGTCGAGTACTCGCCCACCCCTAATAGTTTATTCAGTTGTATTTAATAAAGTTTAAAATCTTCCACAGATAAATCTCCTTCATTTACAACATTAGTGCAGACCTACCATATAGTTTCTTGTTTACCATATCTTATGCATTCAAATTTTCTGTTTAATTTTGTTAAACTATAGCCTAAATAACAATAGGCTGTTCTCAAATAAAGAATATATTATTTATAAAAACAACTGAAATATGTAACTATATTTTCATTTTGCTCTATTACTCAAAGTGACAGAAGACAGCAGAAACAGGTGACTGGACGTTGATCGTCTATAGGCTAATGGCTAGATGGATGCTTTAAATGACTTATTGCCCATCTTTATGTGATGATGACAGCAAACAAACCATAACCAACATGGGTGACTGAACTTTATCTGGCTAGGCTATGTTCAAATCATATGTTATTAATTAAATTGGAATAACATGTCTAGAAACTTACTACAGTTAGTTCAACAAAAATATATTTGTTGTGATTCCAATGGCCTAGGTAAATGATGAGATGGTTTCAGGTTTATTTCCATACTCCGTTTTCCATGCTGGGCTTGGTGGCTGAAGGCTGCTCAACTTACACATTTCCGAAAGTCTTTGGAGCTGCCAAGGTAAATATAGAGTTCCGTGACATCAGTCACGCTGATCTCTCACTGATTTCCCCACACCCTCCCTCCTAATGATATCTTGTAGCACTATTGTTTGTATTGTCATAGCACTATTGTTTGTATTGTTTGTAATTATGAGGAGATGGAAGTTTGGGAATGGTTGGAGGGATGGTATTATAATGGTTGTGTGGTAGAAGTAATGACCTGTGGAGCAATTAAATGATGTTGTCACAAAACTATCTAGTGTTATTTCTTCTTGCTGCAGTAATAATTTGTCTTGTAATATATCTGAGTTAGTTTGAGTAGTATAACTTACTGAATAAACAAATGTTGGTATTTACTATATTGTATGACTATGAGTAGTACTATAATTCCTTGTTTTGATCAAACTTCTTGTTTGAAAAGATGAAAAATAGTGGGTTAAAATTACGAAGTGACTACATTTACCAGTGGTATATCAAAACAATTAATTACAGATTTTAAAGTTTTCTTTTGTTCATGTATGTGAAACCTTGATAAATCAAAGCATGTATATATTCAAATTTATAGATTCAACACTTTCAAAATACTTGATACATCAATACCTTTTGTGTCCCTTTAGCTTGAGGTACAATTGAATAGTACCAAAACATGTACAGGACACATTTTTGGTAGGTGTTTCATATTAGTTTATGGGTGGAATAAAAATAAAATACAAACTCCCAATGCAGCAAACCTGCAGACTAAGTGAGTTTCCATTTGCCAGATTTTTAACAGTTTTCAGAATTTTAAATTTAAATTTATGATAAACTGTACATTTAAAATATTTGTAGCCTTTAATTACAACCATATACCAAAATTGTCTAAGCTCTTAAGGTAGCTGTAATGAAAATTCAGCATTTCCATGCTTTAAGGGTAGGTAAAAATAAGAAAAAAACACTGTTTTAAACCCCATAACACGCCGTTCTTATTACTCAATTTTGCTGATTTGGAAAAATTTCATCAAAATAGGACCAAAATTAGGCCTACTCGAGTTATCACACAAATATATACATATATATATATATTCACTTGCAAAAATTGTAATAAGAAGAATAAGAATAATTTATTCCATTGATCTTTTTACAAAGAAATAGGACACATCATATACCGGTACATTACAAAATAATCATCTAAATACAATCAAGTTTCTGATACATCAAAATATTACAAAAAATACAATTAATTATGCATAATAACTTATTTTAATTAAAATTTAACATAAAAATTACACTTGATATGTAAAGGCTAGGATGAAGAGGACACAGCTAACTCACCTGATGAAAGGTTGCAGACGAGTCAAAGAACACATAAAAACACACACATAATATACTTAATATTTCGCCTCTTTCAGAGGCTTCTTCAGAAGTAGGCCTAGATGGTAACTACCATGAAGAAGCCTCTGAAAGAGGCGAAATATTAAGTATATTATGTGTGTGTTTTTATGTGTTCTTTGACTCGTCTGCAACCTTTCATCAGGTGAGTTAGCTGTGTACTCTCCATCCTATATTTATTTATTTAATCCAAGCTAAATGCTTTTTCCTAAAAACATAACTTGATAAAGGCTGTAACTTAGGCTGTAAAAAGGATTTTGAATGGAATAATATTAAATTAATTAAAATATAAGACTGATAAGCATATACTTTAGTCTTTTTATATACAGGGTGTCCGGTCATAAGTGTTAAATAAAAATTTGCATTAAACTACATGGTAATGGTGACAGAATGACGCACATTTGAGGTTCCCAACTTCAACAGTTAGCGAATAACAAATAAATTAAGATTTTTCAACAATTATTGTAGTTTTTATGAAAAAGGTTATATTACTCTGTTAAAAATGCACTTACCGTCAATTTCAATGTAATTTTCAGAATCCTCGCAAAATTTTAAATAGATATAACACATTATTGTTGGGGTACAATAAAATTTTAAATTTAAATTTCTTCGTTAAACAAATTATTTTTATATCGACGAAAATGTAAATAACATTCAGAGCTTTATTTCTCGGTTGCCGAGTTCCGGTGATGTTATCAAATATTACTAAAAACTTCCTTATTTAAAGGGCTTTACAATGATGTATAACAACTTTTACCTACTGTCATATCCATGGTGAATTTTACGCACTGTTGTGAAAAATCACGGTTAAGCCAAAACAGATATTGTAAAAAATAATGAATTTTACTTACTATTTTATGAGCTGATCACTGATGAATAGGGTTTGTGTAATTTATGATTGACCAGACTTCACTTCCATCAAACTAAGAGTTTTTTTTAGACTTAGGAAAATTTATTATAAACAAAAAACACAATACACACTTTAATTTTAATACGAAAGGATAGTTAACAAATTAAACAAATCAATGACATACTTTGTCCGAAGCACAACTTTTAAGGTGGAATCACAGTTTGGGTGTACAGTGCCCTATGTTTTCCCGCAAGCAGGCCCTAGCTCGCTTGCGAATCGCGCAAACTGTGACCTCATACGTCAATTTTTCCCTTACTTCCCCAGCAGCCTCAAAGATTATCTCCCGTAACTCAACTTCAGAGTTTACAACAGTTAAGTAAACTCTAGTAAACACCTGAGTACTGGGGGTGGTGCGATCAGGATACCGATTCTGGTACTCTCTCTGAACAGCGACGCATTACAGTTACACAAACCATAAATAAAATGCATTTCAACATACTCCCGAATCGAAAAAGACATAGTTGACCGATCACTGTCCACATGTGACTGATAGATTTTTTTAAATATGACTACGCTTTGTTTTTTTATCGCTTAGATAAAGTATTGTTATCAGTAAAATACCTGAATCTATTGACTAAGACCATTCAACAAAATAGAAATTCCGGGAGTTAACTGAAATCTTATCTGAAATATGAAAAATATACGATAACCGTAACTTTATCACAAACGAATTTTACTACTATATGTTTCTTTATTTAGCTTGATAGTTATAAACAAAGCTTTGCATGCGAGAAAAAAATACAAATTATTCATTGCCTGCACTTAAATGTATTATTCTTCACAATAGCTTTTCTTTGCCCTACCTTGTTTTTTCACAATAAAGATTGAATTACGTTAGGGAATTTGAAATTAGGTAAAAACTATTATACACCATTGTAAAGCCCTTTAAATAAGGAAGTTTTTAGTAATATTTGATAAACTTAGCGGAACTCGGTAACCAAGAAATAAATTGATGAATATTATTTAAATTTTTGTCGATATTAAAAATAATTTGTTTAACGAAGAAATTTAAATAGAATATTTTTTCATACCCAAACAATTATGTGCTATATCTATTTAAAATTTTGTGAGGATTCTGAAAATGACATTTAAATTAACAATTAGTGCATTTGTAACAGAGTAATATAAACTTTTTCATATTAACTACAATAATTTTTGAAAAATCTTAATTTATTTGTTATTCTCTAACGGTTGAAGTTGGGAACCTCAAATGTGCGTCATTATGTCGCCATTACCATGTAGTTTGATGCAAAATTTTATTTAACACTTATGACCGGACACCCTGTATATAAAACACTTCACGTGCAGTTACTTAAAGTTTCTTTCTTAATAAGCATTAGCTTCAACACAGGTTTCCAATTATAAATTATAACTAAATTCAATAATTCTCATGTCCAAAAAAAGTAACAAAATAAGTAAGTTTGGATGGCATATGACCAATAAGTTTTTTCCCAATAACTTAGAATATTTACATGTATCTAAAAAAGTAATGATTATTATATAAGATACAAACGTTGTGAAATTTACAGTTAGAGTAACTGAATGTATTTACCACTCTCTAGGTTATAAAAGTTACATGTTTATCTATACATTTAAAAATATTAGAGGATGAGAGGAATTATTTAATATCTATTTACAGGCAGCCAGACTTCTTTACTTGAGTGAAAGCATGTCAGTACAGGAAGCAGCCCACCACGGATTTGTCACATGTGTTTTCCCTAAAGAAGAAATGGAAGAGCATGTACAGCAGAAATTGAACCATTTAGTTTCTCTTCCAATTGAGGTAACTAATTTTCATTTGATTCTACTTGTACCTACAGTATCCAAAACAAAACAACGGGCGACAGTAGAACTTAGAGACCCATAGTTTGGACCAGAATAAAATAAGCTGCAGCACACACACAGAATTGTGTTTGCAGAATGCTTCTACAAAGATTGTGTGATAGAAAATCTCGATTTCGCCATGATCTTGGGAAACGATGATGATACCTCCGCGGCTATGGGAGATGTTCTTTATTGGGTCGCAAACACAAGATACTTCTATAATCACGGGAGATGTTCAAGATTTTGTTGCGACTGAGGAAGATGTTCATGATCTTAAATTAAATACTAATTTTGATAAGTAATATTTTAAAAGTTACAAAAACAAATAAAACTATGGGATATTGTGGAATCTCTAAAATGTTCTATTAATTTTTATTTGTAGCGATTGGTGCTAATTTGAAACAATTGGTTGGGGTTTGTGTTGGGGGTTGTTAACTGATTGAAACTGGTGGGGTGTGTCTGTGGAATAATAGAAAGGTTGGGTGAATAGATGAGGTTGAGACATGGAAATGTTTAATGAAATAATTGTATGATTGAGGAATTACTCGGATTGAGAGCAGAGAATAATTGAAAAATTTAGAACCATGTGAATTTGTGACTTTGTTTCAACAAGCTGAATGCCGGTTCCTCTTAACCCTTCCCACTCAAATTATTTTGCACAGCTGTTCCCTCACACTTGTGTTTAATTTAAAGGAAAATGGCATGTTTTTGGTGTATTTTTATATCTAATATTAGTTATTTAATAAGGTTGAGCTATTGATTCTTGTTCAGCATAAAATATTACACAATATAAACATAAAAATATAATTTTAGTTTTAACCCTTAGAGTGCCAACGTCCGGGGAACCGGACGTTTTTAAAACGAGCCAAAAGTGCCGACGTCCGGCCGACCGGACGTTTTTAGAACGAGCCAAAAGTGCCAACGTCCGGCTGACCGGACGTTTCGTAATGATCGAACAGTTGTCATAACAACCGAATGGATACTCAGATTCTTTTAACCCATATATTAACATTGAGTCGAAAGTTACTAGATGCGATACATCGATTTTCGTTGGTCGAAATATCGATTTTTACGAAATTTTAACCTAAAAATCGCCAGATCGCGCTCGGCATTTTTTGAGCGTTACTTTTATTCCTCGCCTGGCACTCTAAGGGTTAAACTTTTATTTTTGGTATAGTAATAAATAAACAAAAACAAAATAAATTTTTACAAAATCTATATATTTAGGCAAAATAAAAATACAAAACCGTTTATTTAGAGTACCTATTGAAAATATATTATTTACATTCCCTATGTAAAAACAAACAAAAACTACTGTACATAAACATTTACTTGTACAGTCTAACCTCGGTATAATGAATCTGAAGGGACCGAACTGAATATACGTTATATCAAGGATTTCACTAAAACTAGGTTCGTTATATTGAGGTAAGCTTTGCAGGAATTTCGCTAAGTCGAGGTTCAGAACCAGCATCAGTCAATATAGGTCGGGATTTGACCTCATTAAAACACAATTAAAGTAGCGTATGCGTACCTGGTTCTAGTATAAAAGACAATGACTAATGGTTAGTGCAGCAATGGTATAATAATGGTTAGTACAGTTCTGAAATACAAACAAATGAAAGGGTGTTAGTTAGTAAAGAAGCCAACAAAGTATTAAAATCACTCTAATAAATCAACTATTTACTCTTACTTCCCTAAATCAAATCTCACAGCTGAATTGCTGCTACAGTAATTACGATAAACATTGACTACAAACTAATCATTATATTTAGGTAACACCGTGTTCTCACGGACCTACGTGATAAACAAAACAAACAAAACACACGAATATGAAAAGCCACCTTGCGTAACCGGAACCGATTGAACTTGAATATATTTTAACAAAGAAATCAAACAACACAAATAAAACAGAAGGGATTATAAACGGGCAGATCTCGTTTTGACCGTTACTTCTTCAAACTCAGGTCTCTCAAATATGTATAGAACGAAATTCAGATATTCCACAAATCAATGCTGATCGTTATATATTTACAAAACTATTTGAACAAAACAGATAACACTCTATGTTATAGTAGAACGATATTTAAGAATAATCACAAATCTAAATATATCGATCTCTGTTAATTATTCGATTAAATTTAAGACTAAACTTCCCGCGGACGTTTGACTTAAATAGCGTAATTGATTAACAGTGAATAAACGATAGGCGTAATAAAAGCGATAGCGAGTGAGGTTGAGTTATCCTAGGCGCCCTAGGTACAATGGCGGCGAATGTGGGCCACTTACTTGGCGTGAGCGAGAGTGTAGGGTCGGGCGTCCTTCTGCCTAATTGCTCAGGCGACTGCTACTGCTGACTTTCGACTCTCACCGACCCCGACTCACTGTCTTGGCGAGTGCCGCGCGCACACATCCAGTGCTGTGGCTGGGGTCCCTGTGCAGGCGCGGGCGACTGATGCGCGGCCCGGTAGTACGGCGGTGAACCACAAGATCAGCTGTTTATGAACTTGTGTCATCTACTAATTTGTTATGTTTACATTTTGGAACTTAACTTCGGTGAATTGGCAAGGCGATTCTGCTAGTAAGGGTTTAGTTTGATTATAAATATTCACAAATTTTATGAACCCTTACAATATGAACATTTATAACAAAGCTCCTCTTGTTGATTTTTATATTTTCCTTTTTTTCAGTCGCTGATTCAAACTAAGAAGCTTATCAGAAAGTGGGAAAATACAAATTTACATTGTGCAAATGACGAAGAAGTAGAAGCTCTTATTGAGAGATTCAACTCCGATGACTTCTTTAGTGCCTTCGCCAAAACAACCAAGATCAAAAACAAATTGTAAGTGGTTTTAACACTGAAAAAAACAAAAAAAGACTGTTACTGTATTACATCACATGCTATTGTGTTACATTACACATTTTTCAATGTATTGTATTCCAGGTGAATAAATATATTTTTATAACATACCTAGATGAATATTTAAAATGTTAGTTGTTGTTGTCTATTCAAGATGACAAATTATGTAATTTTTGTATTCTTTTGTATTGTACAAGGGTTATTAATTAAGTAATTTAAGGTATTTGCGTTTAGCTCCGTAGTTTGAACATACGACGCAACGAGGCGGCTAGCCTCATTAGTGAACGGTATGGCGTCTTTAACAGCTCTGTAGCTGGCAGGTACGCTTTGCTGTGTGTTTCGAAAATTCTTAAATTATAAATCTCCCACCGCATGTGAGATAAGGTCAGTGATAAGGGTTTTGATTGGGCTAGTGAGTGTAAAAGTGGCTGGTGAATTTTTTTCTTTGTAATCTGTTGAGAGTAGTCTAGTACCCACCAAAAACACAATTCCTTCTGAAATGGACATTTTCAGTCAGTTTAAAACTCTCTTATCCATTTCTGCACTTTACCCTCTATCCACTCTATTGCAGTAGGACCATAAATATGGGGTAGTGTTATTTTATCCCCCTGGAATTTTACCCCCTGAGCAGAACTGACGGCACAAACTAGGGGTGAAATTACACCCGTGAACAAACTTAAGAGCACTCAGATGACTACATCTTAGTGACGTCATCTCTGCTCATGGGGTAAAATTCCAGGGGGATAAAATTCTGGCGACCCATGAATATATCTGGCTATGAATGACTGCAGTCAATATGTTTCTAGCAATCAAAAAACATATCACTGACCTTATCTCTCATGTGACAGGAGATTTAAGAGATAATTCTAGACACACAGCAAAGTGTACATGTCAGCTACAGAGCTGCAAATGGTGCCGTAAGGGGCGAGGAGCCTCACTGCGGTGTGCGGACTAAGAAACCCGTACAAACGACCCTTGCTTAAAAACAACCCTAGCATGTATCTTTTTGACAGAACTATTATTTTAAGTTTGACGATGTTCATTACAAAATATGTGTGCTTGTTTGAAGGAGTAAAGTGTTTGTCTATTGTTAATTGCTCAAAAGGAGCTGGACTGACTTAGGTGAAAGACTGATTTTACTATCTCATTAATAGAAGAAACGATACAATGAAATTGGGTAACTCTTGAAACTTCCTAATCCGTGTTGGGTGGCGAAACTGACTAAGCGTCCCACTGCAAGATTACCTCATCCCGTAGCCCACTAACTTGATTTTTTCCCACAGCAGAATTGGTTAACTCTGGAACCTGCCAATGGTTCGGGAGGTTGCAAACGTTGTAAGAAGATGATATTCTTATTATTTCTTATTATGTTATCTTTTTTACAAGTACTACTCTAAATGGAAAAATTTTGAAAGGAAATTTATATACAATGTTAATTAATAACTGTAGTTGTAAAATTAAGATTCTCTCTGTAAAATTGGTACCTTTTTTAATTAAATAGTGTAATTGCTTTTTGACATTAAAACAATCAATTAATTAAGATCTCTAGCTTAAGTGCCCACCTAGCACTTTGGTGATCTCTAGCTTTTGTTAATAGGGACAAGTATAATTTAAACTAGGAACATTAAGCTAAAACTTTAAATAAATCAAATATTTTGAAGTCCTCTAAAATTGTCCATGAATATTATGATAGTTCCATTTTTACTATGAAAAATATAAAAAAAAAAAATATATATATATACCTATATATTTTGAAAAATATATAAATTTCATAACATTTTTTAAAGAAATATTAAATAACAGAGGACAACCTATAAAGCATTATAGTGCCTTTTTGGTAATTAAAACTTACAAGTTTTCATATCTAAAGACATTTTAAAATTAATCTTATCAACTCATAACTTTCCAACATTTTAGATTTTTTATTGGAAGTTTTATTTCAAATTATTGATTTTTTTTTACCAGGATTAACTACCAAATACAATTACTGCTTTACAATTTGATTACTATGGTTTTATATTTTACCAGTATGTATACAGATTTGAATTCATTTGTAGAGTGTAAGGCTTAAGATGCAATAATGTTACATTTTGTTACAGTAAAGAATCCCAAACATTTGTAAACATTAAAATAGGTTTTGATTACAATTTAAAAAAAAAAAAAAATTTTCTACGATTAAAAAATATGATTAAAAGTAGCCTATAGCTTATTATTTTTGTTCTAAAGTGTAACCCCGAAGTTGGTTTTTAGTAAGAAATACCTATAAAGTTTGTTGCACAAACATCAAAAACTATACTGGATTGATACCAATAGAGGTATGATACTTAGGTATCATGCATGCAACATGCAACATAGGTCAATCAATATTCTTTGTGTAAAGCTCCCATTGAACGGCGTGCGAGGCTTCCCATTGGTAGGTTAGGCAGTTCCGCCAAGGGACTTAGTTAGCCAATTCTGCGTACTCAAAAACATCACAAAACTTAAACTTTCAAAGTCGATGTAGCGATCAGTTTTACGACCATTCCTATTGTTGTGTTATATGGAGGTATGCAGATACAGTTACCAAGCATAAACTGTTAATCCTAAAACATTTTGGACCAAATAACCTTCATCAATACTTTATATTTACTATAGTATATTTACTATATTTAGCAATTCCAAGATAAGTCTGGGAACTTATTATCGAGCTTGTGCATTTTGATTAGGTTGTAGTCAACAATATGGTCTTAAATATTGTTTAACTTTTAAGTTTGTTAACTTAACATATTGACAACGGTATACAGTACTTGTTACATGTGTAACAACTGATATGCTAAAAGATAGTACAAATATTGCACAAATGCCAATGTTAGTTTACTCTATTCATGTAAACTAGATTACATGTTGCACATGTACAGATATGAATTCAAGAGTTATACAGCAATAAATATTAGCGTTTGTTGGATTGTACTGTATTATGATAAGTTTGTTTGTTCAAATAAATTAATAACGCTTATAAGCCTTTTTAATTTAACTTAAAACCCAGTATTCTTGATACTATTCATAACCCATCTCGCCTCAAAGACACAATTTTGACTAAAAACTACTAGTGGTGGTTCTAGGACTTTGTCAATGGGGAGAGGGGACTTTATAAAGCCATTTTTAACGGCTATAACTGTGTCCATAAACCTCCGCTACGTTGTACAAAATGTATTTTGCCAGGATGTGATGGGGAGCTCTACCCTCCCCTCCCCACCCAAAGGGTAGGAACCGCAACTGAAAATGTTGGTTTACCTTTTTAAACAGCTGCCAATACCAATAAACAAGATTCTTCTGGGAATTTATCAGCTTAGTTATTGCTATTTGAAGCGGTAAAATTATAAACTTTTACCACTCCTCCTAAAACTATGTTGTTAGTGGGGTTGTATAGTTGCATATAGTGGCAGAATATTTCAGTTCTGGCGGGGAGGCTGCAATTTAACCAAGTTTCTGAACCTAAAACCGTCCAGACCCCAATTTTTAAGGACCTCGGTCGTCCGTAATGACGTCATCAAGATGGTGGCCATAAGAGGATACTAGGTCGCCATGAATTGGCTATAATGACCGAATGCCTGAACCGATTTTTATGAAATTTTGCACTCAAGTACTTCAATACATTATCTCGGCCCAGGTTGACAATGGTCGAGCTTGATCAAGTCGTTACAAAATGGCGGCCGTTAAAAGCTAAAATTTAAAAAAATCTTTCAGTGTTTTGTGTTCTCAACTCCCTCCAGAGATCTGCAGCAACCTATTCACTTTCCTTGCAATCAAAGGTTGCATTACCGTCTCTGCATTTCATGGTATATGCACAATACCCCCACCACAGCAAACCTGCAGATTAAGTGGTTTTCTATTTCCCTGATTTGATTTTCAATCAAATCTAAATATTAGGTTTCATGAGTACCTAGGTTTGCTGCTACAGGGAGATTAATAAAGTGAGTTTTTATTAATATATTAATAGCTTAGTTTAAAATAAATAAATTTGCCAAATTTCATTGAAATTTAATCATTAACAAGCAAACTACAACAGTTTATGTACTCTCTGTAACCAATTACCTTATAATACCCCGCAGCAAACCTGCAGACTAAACAAATTTGCATCTGCCTGATTGGATTTACTCTAAAATATCTCCTTAAAAATATCACATTTATTCCCCATTTAAATAGTATTTGTTTAACGAGTTCTTAGGTTTGCTGCATCAGGGAGGGTAGAAAAGTGTTTATTTATTAAATGTAATAGTTAAGTATTAAATGAATACATTTTCCAAATTTGATCAAAATATGTTCATAAACAAGCAAAATACAACAGTTTACTTATTCTCCATAAGAATAACATGGGAATTTTAAATTAAAAAACTGTTTTTATTTTCTCGGTAACCGTTAGGCACCTAATGTCACTTCAATATACTAAATAATTTGTTTTTTATGCTCCACAATATGGTTTGGAAAGAAATTGCTAAATCTTATGTTTTTTGGGTCCAAAATGGGAAAACCCAATTTTTACCCCATTAATAGTTCCCATAGTCCCATAGTTCCCCTACTGTTCCTGTCGGTCATTATAGCTAATTCATGGCGACCCAGCATCCTCTTACGGCCGCCATCTTGATGACGTCATTACGGACGACCGAGGTCCTTATAAATTGGGTCTGGGCGGTTTTAGGTTCAGAAACTTGTATACTATAACCACCTAAAATTGCAGCCTCCCCGCCAGAACTGAAATATTTTCCTGCTACCCAACCCGACTATGTGGTTAAATGAGAAATCTAAAATCTAAGTGAGTACCACAGAATAGCTCTATTTCAGTACAATATTTAGTGTGTTGGTCATTTTTAGAATGGTATTGTGATATCTGAGCTGAGAGTTTTTCACAAACCTATTATTGTCTGTCAAGAGACTAGCTCCTGGAAAACTACCTATTTACCTTTTTTCTTTGTGTTTCATTGTTGAGTCATTCAAACAGACTTTTCAGCTAGTCTCTGGCTTTTAGTGACATACAAATAAACACTGGCTTAATGTAATTCTTAAATAATCTATTCTTTGTTTCCTCACTGAACATTTTTACTTTTCAAACTTTCACCTTTAAAAAATAAAATACCTCCGCCACAGCAAACCTGCAGACTTAGGGAATTTCCAGTTACCTGATTGGATTTACACTAAAATTTCTCCTAAGTAATATCACATTTATTCCCTATTTAAATAGAATTATTTTAACGAGTACTTAGGTTTGCTGCAACTGGGAGGGTAAAAAAGAATTTTTTGCTGTATAATGTTGATACTGTACTGTAGTTTAGTAAGAAATGGATGTATTTTCCAAATTTTATCAAAATATGTTCATAAACAAGCAAACTACAACAGTTGACTTATTCTCCATAAGAATAACATGGGAATTTTCTCTGTAACCATTAGGCGCATGATAACGGTTCAATATACCTATAATCCACTTGCTAGGGGGGTTCCCGTGTGCATTTTATGTATAGAAAAACACCCTAAGGGATCATGTAGGTACTATGTGGGTTATCATTTTTCACGTGGGTGCCAGCTTGGCAGAGTGGGCATAACCTCAGAATCCGCCATTTTAAAAATGTCGGCGGCATTCATTATATGAAACTCATCGGGAGCTTATATCTCGAAAACAGTAAAATATAGCGAGTTACTTTTATTACAATAAATGTTGCTTACACAATATGGAACAACTTTTGTATTTACAAAAATGCCCTAAATATAACTATTTAGGAGTAGTTGAGCAATTTATGCTAATTTAACCTATACATTTTTACTATGTTTGAAAAAAAATTCTAATATCTTAAAGAAGCTGTTCTTTTTAATTTGGCACATAGCACTAATTGCTCTTTACATCTAAGGTCTAAATATCCCCCGCAAATATCCCGCCGCAGCAAACTTGCAGTATCAGCAAACATTTACCTGGCTGCATTTCTACTAAAATATTAAAATTGTCATATTTAACCTATAAATTTTATCTCTGTTGCCAAACAAATCTAATAATCATAAAAAAGCTGTTATTTTGTAATTTGGCACATAGCTCTAATTTTTCTTCGCATTTAAGGTAAAAAACTTGCAAAAAGCATTCGAGAAGCTTCTGACAGATATATAAGTTATTAAAATAATATAAAATACTTTAAAATTAATTTTTTGTTATTACATGACGCATAAAAATAAATATAGACCTTTCTATATAATGAATTTTTATCATTAGAAATAATAATAAATCTACGGATGTAACAGAAATTATTATTATAATTCATAACATTTATTATTAAAACGGCGATGGAGCAGGAACGGGACCGGCGGCAAAGTTGGCGAATCGGCCAAGCATTGACGTCTCGTTAACACAACCAGTACCTTGACATTGTCCTTGGCACTAGGCTGCTTCGGACTGATTGTATTGATATTGAACTAGTGTCGTGGATCATACAATTTGAGCGCAGTTATTGGATCAAAATTATAAGCCTTTTGGGCTAGGAGGAATTAGATCTGTTCCCTTTTATAGTCATCAGAAAAATGAAACTGTTCACAATATACTTGTGTGCATTGCGGCAGTCAACTACAGGAACACTTCTACATTTTAAAAAGGGTGACACGGTATGCCAGCTAGTTTCGTACACATGTGCAGCTTTGATTGGGACAGGTTTTGCAGTTGCAGCCTTCTAATAGATCGCACTTGGGCAAAGCTGGAAATCAAATTTTAACCAAAAACCAACAAAGAGTAACCACCATCACTGTATCCATAACTCAAAGGATCGAGTTGAAAAACGTGTTCTTCCAAGCAATGGATTTGGATGTATGTACAATAAAAAGCACGTAAGATATGCTGTCTAGTAGCTCTACTAGACAGAATTTCTTCACGAGCAACGGATGCAGTTCTTTAAGAGTATTCGTTGTACAGTGACAGTGTACATCCAGTGTCTCACATCATTCATAGTTTCACACTGAGTATCATTTTTTTTAAATGTGAACTAGATACTTCTCTATGTTTTTCAAACTTTATTCTATCTCTTCCTCCCCATCTTTTGCAAAGTCCATTAGCAAAGTACTTGGATTACATTTTAGGGTAGCACGCTTTGTTCAAAATTTGCTGGCAAAGTCACAGCCCGTTAAAATATGGAGTGCTGAGAGAACTGAGCAAAGGTTACTTCCAAGCCTGTTTGCTATAATGTGAACTAATACATATCATGAAGTCCTGGCTGAACCAAGTCGCATCCACAATTCCTGCAAACCTTCCGAAGAGAATCCAACAATCCATTCATCAAGTGTAAAACCAACATTACGACATCTGTATCCAAAGACAGAACTACGACTTAATTTGATAAATCAAGCAAAAATGATCCAATTTTAATGAAATTTATCACAAACGTGTAAATCTACGTTTTCAGACGAGTTCGGACTATTAAACCAGCACGATCGGACTATGGGAACGGGGGTTTATGGGGACTTTTATGGGATAAAAGTAGATTTTTCTGATTTTCGACCCTAAAAACACGAAACTTTATAATGAACCAAACCATTTTGTAGAGCTCAAAAAAAATGATTTCCTATATTGAAGCGTTGTTGTATGCCCAAAAGTTACGGAGATAATAAAAAAAAATTAAATTTAAAACTCCCATGTTATTCTTATGGCGAATAAATAAACTGTTTTCGTTTGCTTGTTTATGGATATATTATAATCAAATTTGAAAATGTTGTTTCATTCATACTAAGCTATCAACATTTCAATAAAAAAAAAATAAATTAATAAACACCTGAATACCTTCCCTGAAGCTGCAAACTTAAGTACTCATTACAAATCAATGTCATTTAAATAGGAAATCAATCCGTCAATTTTAATATTTTAGTAGAAATGCAGCCAGGTAAATGTTTGCTGATTCTGCAAGTTTGCTGCGGCGGGGATATTTAGACCTTAGATGTAAAGAGCAATTAGTGCTATGTGCCAAATTAAAAAGAACAGCTTCTTTAAGATATTAGAATATTTTTTCAAACATAGTAAAAATGTATTGGTTAAATTAGCATAAATTGCTCAACTACTCCTAAATAGTTATATTTAGGGCATTTTTGTAAATACAAAAGTTGTTCCTTATTGTGTAAGCAACATTTATTGTAATAAAAGTAACTCGCTATATATTACTGTTTTCGAGATATAAGCTCCCGATAAGTTTCATATAATGAATGCTGCCGACATTTTTAAAATGGCGGATTCTGAGGTTATGCCCACTCTGCCAAGCTGGCACCCACGTGAAAAATGATAACCCACATAGTACCTACATGATCCCTTAGGGTGTTTTTCTATACATAAAATGCACACGGGAACCCCCCTAGCAAGTGGATTACTAATAAATTATTTGTTTTTTTAAGCTGTACAAAATGGTTGGGAAAGAAATTGTGAAATTTTGTGTTTTTAGGGTAAAAAATGGGGAAAACCTATTTTTACCCCATAAACCCCCGTCCCCATAGTCCGATCATGCTGGTTCACGAACTCGTTCAAATAAATCTAGGTTTACACGTTTGTACAAAATTTCATCAAAATCGGATCATTTTTGCTTGAGTTATCGCGCTAACGGACACATATATATATATATATATATAAAAATATATATATATATATTATTTATCAAAATGAAAATAAAAACTATAGTCAGTAAATATTTTAATAAATCATTTTTACTTGGGTACTAAGTTTATTAATGTTTAATATTTATTATTTAATATATATTTATTATATATATCTATATAGGCTATATATGAATTTGAACGCATGGTGTTTTTGGCCTCTAGGGACCTCAAAACGAAAAAGTAAATCGGTTCCGGGTCCAGGTCTTACCATGAGTACTACGGTAATAGCTTATTCCCTATATGGGAAATTTGGTAAAAAAAACTACAATAATCTTAATGTTATTGTTTGTAAAACCAAAAATATAGTTACTAAGAAGGAAATTATTTCAACTAGATTGTTAAGTTCTAAGAAAAGAATTGAACATTTTTCTAATCTGTTAAGTAAGGAGGACTGGTCTATGTGTTTGTCTTCGGTAGATAGTAATGAAGCTTATAACAGTTTTTCTCCGTATTCTATGATTTGTTTTTGCAATGTTTTCAAACTAGAACATTTACTTGAAATAAAAAGTCTAATTATGGGTTTGACTGGACGACAAAAGGATCTCTAGTAGGAATAAAAAAGAACTCCATAAAAAATCAAAGCAGACTTTTGACCCAAGTTATCAAATGTACTATAAAAACTACAAAAAGATCTTTAAAAGACTTGTATTTGCAGCAAAAAAAAAATTGTATATCTTCAAAAATCAAGCATTACAATAATATTACAAAAACAACATGGCAAGTAGTTAGGAAAGAGACTGGATTTATCTTAGATGGTTTTCATTGTAATGAGTTGTTAATTGGTGACAATAACATTGTAAAGGTTCCAAGCACAGCCACCTCTAATACAAGGCCGCGACGTTCGAACTGGCAACGCTGCAATCACACCCCCTAGCGTCTTCACACGCGCTAGGCTATGAACATCAATGAGAGTATTGTTGCTCTGTATCAATGAATAAAAGTATTTAAATACGTAATAACATATTTTAGTAGATTTTAAGGTATGGTAAAATAGACAAAATTGTAATCTAGGTTGTTTATTTAGTGAAAAATTGCAACATACCGCAATATGTCTAAAACTAAAAATATACAAACATAATGTTTGTGGTTGCATTTATCGTATTGTAAGTACGATGAATGTGGAAATAGATGAACTTTAAATATTTCCTTTGTTAATTTGATAATCTACACTATTATATAACAATCTCATGGTGTCTGTATATATGTGTTACTATGTTATTCAACATAGTAAAAACTACTAGACAGACTGCTTAAATTTTACAAAATAAAGCTACTATACCAAAAATGGTTATACAGTAGGACTAACTTATTGCCACTTCAATATTTGTAGAGACTTTAGGATTTGTAGAGACTAACATCTAACAATTTGTTCAAATAAAATTAATTTTAAATTTTTAATAGGAATATTATGTTTTAGTCTACCTGAGGAAACCATAAGTTAGCGACAACAAAATTTGAAGTTTTCATTTTGAAGGCATACTGACTAAATAATTTATTTTCTTTGAATAATTACTAAGAAAAACGTTTGCCATTTTGTAAACAATTTCAGAAGCTAAGCCTCCATATGGCTTTCCACAATATTAATAGAATTTTTTATCACATCAACATTCAGACTGGATTCGGAGACTATGATGCTTTTATTGTTAGATGGTGCAGTAGGTTACATATTTTTTTTACTAGTAGGCCTACTTAACAGAAACACCGGCTTATTTCTTTGAAGTGGCATTTATTTAAGTTATTTTAATCACTTAACAACAGCATTTATCAATAAGATAGACAAATAAATAAGGAAATAGTACGGTATTACTACCTAAAACTTGCTTCTCGCGTCTATATTTATACGCGTCATTGTCTTATTCTTACATTTTTTACAAATTTAATCTAAGCTCATATTCATGAAAAATGTTTCACACAAAAACGAGAATATTTTTAAGATGTCTAATTTGATCGAAGAATAGCAGAAAGCAATTGTTGCTTACGCGGTGGATCAAGTAGAATCTTAGAACACTGTATGTATTATTCATTTTTTAATTGAGCTATCGTAATAATTCTTGCATCCAGGCACATCACATCTATCTGGCATGCTGTAGTAAGAAGTTTAATGTCATTACTAATGATTAAAGGTAGTAGAAAGGCGATTACGTACGTAGAGTACGCGACTCCTCCATTCACTGTAATGGTAAAACGACCGAACGCCAAGACACTGATGCGACGTTGCCGCTTTTCACTCGCCGCGGCTTTGTATTAGAGGTCATCATTTTCAAAAATTTTAGAGATTATATTAAATCAAATGGTCACTCATTTACAAAAAGTATAATCTTATTAACGAAAAAATTTGGTTTTAGACAGGGAAGATCAACCCAGATGGCAGTATTTGAGCTGGTGAGTGACTTGTCGAGGGCCTTGGATGAATCGCAGACAACATTTGGAGTTTTCTGTGATTTGTCCAAGGCTTTTGATTGTGTCAGCCACAAACTGCTGCTATCCAAAATGAGTTATTATGGATTCATAGCACATGACCTGTTTGAATCTTATCTGATAAAACGATTCCAAAGAGTTAAAATGTTCGATGATGACAGAATTGCTCACTTCTCAACTTGGAGGGAGGTTGTCTGTGGGGTGCCGCAGGGATCTATTTTAGGGCCAGTATTGTTTCTGTTGTACATTAATGATTTGCCAATTACTCCACTTAACCTTTTTTGCAGACAACACTACAGCAATAATTGTGGGTCATAACAAACAAATAACAAAAGTAAAGCTTTCAAATACTCTCCAAGAAATATCTGACTGGCTATCCAAAAACTGTCTAAGTTTGAATTGCTCCAAAACAAAAATCTTAGCTTACACTTCTAACAATAGAAACAAACAAATAAATGAGGAATTCCTCATGTTAAATGAAGAACTTTGTGAGAATTCCCTTAGTGTGAACTTTTTAGGTTTTACACTTCAGGACAAATTAAAATGGCATGATCAAATTCTGGCTATACAAAAAAAACTTAATAAATCTCTTAATGCTATTAGAACTATTGCCAACATCTCAGATATAGCTAAAAAATACACATCTCAGATATAGCTATAAAGACATGTCATGGTTATTTTTATCAATTGTTAGGCACAGCATCATCCTTTGGGGTGGAACATTAGTAATTGACAAGATATTAAATTTACAAAAAGAGGCCATTCGAGAAATGTTTAAACTAAAATTTAGAAAATCATGTAAACAATATTTCAAAAATTCTAAACTATTAACTGTGCCAGCTCTATATATTTTTGAAGTTCTGAAATTCTTTAAAAAAAATCAACAAATTTTTCAAATAACAGTCTGGGGACTCAGGGTGCAAGAAACACAGACACTCTGCGGTACCCTAAACATAGATTGTCTCTTTTGGAGAAGGGTCCATATTACATGGCAATTAAACTGTTTAATCACCTTCCACCAGAGATAAAAAAAGAAAAAAAAACTAACACATTTTTAAAAAAACTGGAAACTCATCTAGCTGCAACATATCCTTAAAGTGGACAATTTTTTTTAATGAGCACATCTGTCTGAGTCAGGGGTTGTACTTTATATATTCTCATTTTTGTTAGACTATATCTTATCCATTATATTTGATTTTTTAATAATTAATTTACACTCTAGTTATAATTGACATGCCATCTGTTACATGAGCTATGTTCAAATTTGTAATGTTTTTTTATGGCAAATAAAGATTAAATTATTATTGTTACCTTACAATATCCGGTTTTGTACGGATATTGTAAGGTAACAATAATAATTTAATTAATATAAAGCAATATCCAGAAGTAGGACAATGAATGCAAATAAAGAGTTTGTTTGTTAACCAACATAAACTGTTTTTGTATAGAGCATAATATGTTGGTTTCAAATATCTAATTAAATATACAGCCTCATGTGTAACTCACTGACTCACTCACTCACTCACTCACTCACTCACTCACTGATCAGGTATACAAATTCTAACATACTTCTATAAGAGCAAGGGACCTGAAATTTGGCACGATTATAGGTCTTGGCCCTAAACCAGCCCAGAAAACTTCAAGAAGTTCCACTTTCCTATCTTAACCCCCCCCCCCAAAAAAAAATAAAAAATGGCGGATTTTATAATTACGAAAAAGGCAGTTTGTTTTAACGTTTGTTGTGGCTAAACCGTTGGTCTAATAAAAAAACGGAGAACACTTACTGTATTTAGAATTAAATTTGCTACAATTTTGTAATATAAAGTCTTTTTCTATCTCAACCCCTTCACCCTTAACTTCAAATTTTGGTATTTTTCCTCATGTTTTTTTATTAAAACGTCTGTTGCGGCTCAATCGTTGGTCTGAACAAGAAACAAAGAGCACCTTGGTTTCTTATTTTTGATGATCTACAACTTTGTAATTTAACATTTATTTTCATTTTCACCCCTAAATTCACGCTTAAACTTGAAATGTTGCCTTTTCCTCCACTTTTGGGAGGGTTTGGCTGCCCTGGAGTAGGTTAAAAAATGTTTTGGGCATGTTTGACCCAACACTTATTTTTACACTTCTAAACTTTATTCTTCAACGATTTTGGAATTCACCCTTCTCAAGCCTCAAAATTGGGGGGATTATTTTAGTAAAAAATCCCGATTTTTCAGTTTTCCTTAAATTTAAAATTACACAAACATAAGATTGTATAAAGTCAAACTAATGTTTTGTATACAAATTTGTATAGTGTACATTCTTTACCATTGCGCTTTTCACGTATCTTCCGTTCAAACCCCTAAAAAAACCATTTTGATAGTTGTGTCCTTAGAATTTAAGGATAAACCCACTTACCCACTCATATTATTAGAGCTAGAACTTTGAAATATGTTAGTGGTGTTGGTATTTGGTCCAAATTACCTCAAACATTTTTTAAATCGTCTTTTTCTTAATTTAACCCCCCTCCATTGAAAGCCATTCTCATCTTATGCCCCATGAAAATCCATCCTTTAAAAACTTAAATTTCATGTACTGTTAAACTGTTTCTAGACGTTTTAGTGATTTATAATTTTTGTAGGTTTAACGGTGTGAAACGGTAGTTTTTTTCATTGTAACCATTTTGAAAGTCACGGTTTCTGCCCCCCCCCCCTTGCTGCAGAAATGGTACAGCGGCAATAATAATAATGGATCTAATAAGTAAATGCTACTTTTATATTTCCATGTTTTATCACAACAGCATGGCCCATTCTTTTTACCAATGATTTCAACCCCCCCCCCCCAACCGTTCCCGAAGGGGGCCTAAGATTATTTAAAATCATGTTACCCCGCTCTAACTCCATAGATTATATATTTATTATTATACTTATTGAACTAAAATAAGCTTTACAGTTAATTAAGCATCTTACAAAACACACTTTTTTAAACGGCTATAACTAAAAAAAAACTTTAAGAGTTAGCAAAGATTTGAAATGATTGCAATCTAAAGTTTAAGAGGCGGGCATTAGATTTTCTAAAAAATCCTTTTAGGCATTTTCCGAAAGTCACACCCCTTCACCTAAAACAACAAAAAAAAAAAACACCTCAAAAATTGATATATTTCTTTCAAATTTTTAAAGGTTTTCTCTTTTTCCCCAACCTAAATATTTTTATTTTTTTGCTAATGTTAGTCAGAAACTGGGTAAGGTAATAGTCCACCTCACCATACCGTCGGTCAACCCATGGTTGGACTTGCTGAATCAGCGAGAATCTTGCTGAATCTTGCTCCTGGTCCAGCGTCCCCGCGACACCTGTTCCCAGCTCTCCTGCCAGAGCTGGTAGGTGCGGTTGCGCTCCTCCATTTTTGCATGGTCCTCTCCACGCCGCTGATAAATCGCTTTCCTCTCCGCCGCTAAAAGTTTGACGGGGTTTACTCCAGCAACCACCAAGATGGCAGGTTCAGACACTGTTCGGTAGGCGGATGCTACCCTGAGTGCTGCCTGACGCTGCACTCTGGCAAGCCGCATCCTATACACCTCCTTATTGAGCGCGTCTGCCCACACCTCCGCACCATACAGGAGCACAGACTGAACTGTAGACATTAACAGCCTTCTGCGACTGGAACGAGGACCTCCGACATTGGCCATTAACCGGCTAAGAGAAGAGATCACCTTAGCGGCCTTGTCCGCCGTTCGGAATATCTGGTCCCGCCAGCTAAGCTTAGAGTCCACCATGACACCAAGATACTTGGCGGCACGAACGGACTGGACTTCGACATTTCCCACCCTCAACGGCACAATGGTGTCAATCCGCTTTTTGGTCAGAATCACGATCTCAGTTTTGTTCAGCGCGAGTGAGAGACCGTGATCTGCCATCCATGCGTTTATAGTTCGCATGACTCGGTTTAATTTTAGCTGGGCCAGCTCAACACTACGAGCAGCTATTAAAGCTTGTAACGTTTAAGTTTTATGGTCCCTCATTTCGGACGTAGAACTGATCACTCTACTGAAAATTAATACCCTAGCGTCAGCGCGCACGCTTAGGCCGATAATTGCCATAGAACTTGGATACTGCTTTTCCCGTCAGAATCATTATGCTTAGAAAATGACAAACGCCAAACCTCTATTCATTCACTTGAGCTACCGACCTTATCTGCCTCACTCAACCTTTGTACTCTGCAAGTAGTTACTGGATTCTACGAGCTTCACATCGTCTGGCCTACGTTACTGTTCCAGTGTAGTAGAGTCATCGTCGACGACAGATCGCCATATTGCTTCATTCTACTGAATTTACCCTCGTCTCTGCTAGAGGATTTTTGCACTTGTTTGGTGCGAAGAGGTAAGGCAGATCGCATTAAATTATACTTTTAATCAACTGGTAATCAGCCAATTAGTTCAAAACTCGTTCTGTCTAAAATTTAAAATGTTGCTTAAGGTAAAACAGTAGCCTATTATGCCTGCCCGGTTCCTGCAAATGTAGTTTTGTCATCGTAAATTTGACCTTGTACTGTACTTTTGTAAATTAATTGTAACTTGTAAATTTGAATCAATTGTATATTATTGTGTTTTGTCCGTTGTTAATGAATCGTGTGTAGTAAATCGCTAATATTTTGAGAAACTTCATGTTCATGTAAAGTAACCTGTTAGGAATTGAATTTTCATGTAATAATGTTTTGTACAATTGTAGACGCAATATTCTGAACTATAATGTGATTTTATCTTAACTGTCCTAATTGATGCAAATTAGTAGGCAAGTAAAATAGTATTTCGGAACCAATTACCTTGTAGACAACTGTTCGTATTTTATTTATTACTGTGTAAGATATTCAAATCAGCTGATCGTTCGTAATACTTAATATTCAAAACTGTGGCTGTAATTGTTTCAAATATTAATTGTAATTGTTGATTTTATTCTTACAGCGTAATGAAGGGTGTTGTTTATAACTTGTGTAAAGGTAAAGATTTGATTTATATGTTATGTTTAATGTAAAGAAATTGCCTTTGTCAGATATATAGCTTATTAATATTCTGCTGATTTTGCAATTCAAGACGTTATTTAGTTCAAGACGATCACTATGAACCAAAGTCAATCTGGTTAGGCATAATTTTGTTATCTTGGGATAACTGTAAATATTCATTTCAGATGTAAACAAACTTAGATAACTGGTTGCTAGATTCATTCGTAGTTTTATTTGTTTTAAACTTGTATATCTCCAAACAAAACTGGTTTTATAGTATTGCTGTTATAAAATATTTATTCATGATGAATTTTATAGATGTTATTCACTTTTATGTTGTTCAAATATTCAATAGTTCTAATGACTAAATTTTGTCTGATTATGGCATAGTACTATTCATGTAGGAATTTTATAGGGTTTTCTGTATTGGCTGTCTCGACTGAATCTCTACGTACTGCCGTCTACCTACTGCCGCACTTCCCTGTCTCTCTCTCTGGGTGTGATACTACTGGGTTGCACGGCCATTGTTGTGCACCGGACGGCCGGACGCTCCTGGAATTCCCGGCTCACACGGACGCATTCCTACGTCACTACCTACAGATACCGATAAGTGATAGAAATAGTTTTGTATTTTTGGTTGAGCTCAATCTGAACATTTTAACTGGACTTGGACATTCATTTAAATTTTGTTTTCGACTGAATTATATTTGTGTATACCTACTTCAAGAGTTTTGTGGCCAATCTCCTAGGAACTTGGACTTTCAGCGTGTGGTAGAGATTCTCCATCTACACTCCAATTGAATATATATATACCTATTTATCTTGTTCGTGCATATTTCTTGTATATTTATATTTTGTATATTTCTGTGTATTAATATGTTTTCCAGCACGGTGGCCACCTGCAGTTCATTGTGATTATATTATTGAATTTGTGTTTGTTTAAACTGATCTTTTATTGAATTTAATATTGAGGGTAAAAATAACTGGTTTTACTTATCTATTATTGAATCTGGATAATAAGAGGAAACTCACTTGCTTTAGTTGAATCTACTATTAAATTTGAATATCAAGGGTTATATATAACTTGTTGAACTTAGGTATAAGATTTGTTTGGATTTAGATTATCCTAGAATATTAACTCAAGGTTGAGTAACTAGGTCTCTGGTGTTTTCTAGGTCCAAATTGTTTGAATTTATTGGAAAAAAAAGGGTAATAAAAGTAGATTTATACTTTCAATTGTGTTCAAGTTATTGTAGTCCAGAGTTTTCAGCCTAGAGTACGAAATTCAAAACATAATCTTTTAAATTTTAAATTAAAGTTTATTAATAATTATTTGGTTTTGAGCCAGGCAGGGGTAATAACTTTCAATACTCATTTTAGTTGATAATATCGAGATTTTTATCAAATATTTTGCTATCTGCCTTACTGTGTGTTGCTTCGGGTGGGTTTGTTCCCCGTCACGGCCCTGAAGAATTACCCAGAACGGGGTGGCGCCCTAAAACATCAATTTTATTTTAACAAGTACCACGGCTGGGCAGATATTGAAATTATTGTTTGGAACTTCAGCTCACCCCACCCTTCTCCCTGAGTAATAGCCGGACACTTCTGCTTTTTGGGGCTGCAAGCTGCAATGTCATCTGCGTACCCAACTAAAACGGTTTCTTCAGGCATTTCAGACCTAAGGAGGCTGTCGTATGCAACGTTCCAGAGGTCCGGGCCGAGTATGGAACCTTGGGCAGCACCAGAAGTGACACTCATCGTCCGCGGGCCTTCTGTAGTATCATACATGAGGAGGCGGAACCGGAGGTCAGTAGTAGCTACTACTGATAAATCGGAAGGATCTGGTGTTTACAAACTTAATTGCGACAGCTGCTCTAGTTTTTATATTGGACAAACCGCCCGCTCATTCAAAACTAGATATAAGGAACACCTGCCAAAACCATCCATCCACAAACCCAATTCTGCATTTGCTGATCATCTGATAAGTAATAACCACGATGTCTCATCTATTGACAAATCCATCAATGTATTACATTTTTATAGAAAAAGAGGTAGTTTCCTGGATACAATCGAAGAATATGAGATATTCAAGGCCGGCAAGAAACATCCCCAACACATCCTCAATGAAAAAACATCGTTTGAGTCAAATATTATATACGAAGCAGCCTCATTCATACAAAAATTATCGGAATACAATGGCACTGATAACAACAAAGGATAGGAGGGGAGGGGAAGGACACGGCGACGGTCAGTCTAGACCTACACCCTGAACCCGCAGCCGCGCCGTGAGTTGTATGGCCATACTTTATTCGTTAAAATGTGTGTTCGTGTTCGTTTTTGTTATTTGTTCGTCTCGTTAAGTGTTTTTGAAGACTTTATGACGACCTCCTAGGAGCGAAAAAACCACGTCTAGGCTTGACAATGACACCATAAGTGTGTCGAAACCGGTAGCCATTAAGTCTACCAAGGATTACGTTGGCAAAAAGGTATTTAACCTCTAGATTAGTAGGAAATTATGATGATACATTTCCGCATACTATCGCTAAATTGGTTTAGCTATAAGTAGTTTAATAGTTCGTAATTCAAATTTTTATAATCAGACTCGAGCAAATAGTTTGACAATATTGCTTAAGCATTTTATTTTATATGTAAAATAAAATGTGCTCTATTGCGTACAGTCTTTTAAACATAATTTTGAATCAATTTGATAACTAAGTTAAATTTACAGTCATTCGCAACGGAAAATTTTGACACAACGAGAAATACAATCTATACTATAAACGTTTGCGAAACAAAGATTTCAAAACAGCTCCTGTTAGGAATATCTCAGTTTCAGACTAAAACAAAATTCATGCTTGTCATGGTTCTGGGAAAATTTGCTTTTTGATAAAAGCTTAAAATGAATTTTTAATTGGCCCAACATTGGTCTTATGGAAAGCTAAGGTAGCCAAGACAGCTTTACCAAAATGTAAATAAATGAAATGTAACATTGTACAGTAAAGTGGCAAATTAGTAAAAACAGTACATAAGATATGTTAAATATTATCACGAGTTTGTTTATTGAACTTTATCGTACATGGATTGATATTTCCAACATTGATTGTTCGTCTGTATTAAAATGATTTATAAATAAAGTAAGAATGAAGAGGGAACACCTATTAAAGTAAGAATGGCGAGGGAAAGATGTGCTCCTGTATGGTGCGGAGGTGTGGGCAGACGCGCTCAATAAGGAGGTGTATAGGATGCGGCTTGCCAGAGTGCAGCGTCAGGCAGCACTCAGGGTAGCATCCGCCTACCGAACAGTGTCTGAACCTGCCATCTTGGTGGTTGCTGGAGTAAACCCCGTCAAACTTTTAGCGGCGGAGAGGAAAGCGATTTATCAGCGGCGTGGAGAGGACCATGCAAAAATGGAGGAGCGCAACCGCACCTACCAGCTCTGGCAGGAGAGCTGGGAACAGGTGTCGCGGGGACGCTGGACCAGGAGACTGATTCAGCAAGTCCAACCATGGGTTGACCGACGGTATGGTGAGGTGGATTATTACCTTACCCAGTTTCTGACAGGTCACGGGTTTTTTCGGTCGTACCTGTTCAGGATGGGCAAAGCCGTGTCATCCGATTGCATCTACTGCCCAGGCACTCCCGCCGCACACCTTCTTCCGCTGCCAGTGTTGGGAAGGTTCCCGCCTGGAGGCTGAACAACATGTAGGGCAGTTGTTGGTGGACACGGTCATTCCGATGATGACGGAGGGTGAGGAAAATTGGACCTGTATGTCACATTTCGTCCAGGATATTCTCCGCACAAAGAAGCTAGAGCTTGACCGAGATGCAGTCTAGGTCATAAAGAAATTGAATGCCAGAAACGGCGCGAGCCCTGAGGGCTTAGGTCACACGTTGACCTGACCTGAAGTAATGTGACAAACAATCCCAGGTCTGTGTCCAACAGAGTAGAGGGGGTTTTTTAGTGAGTGCAAAGTTTCTGGAGCTTGGAAGTTTCTTGGCAAAGATTTCTCGACTTCTGCGATTGATACAATTTTAATTAGCAGAGATGTTTTATAAAGATCTCTTCGAAACGTGGATTGTGTTGGTGGTAATCGATTTTTGTTTCCTGACGAACTTCCAAGTCAGTTTGTTGTGGCAGATCATCAAGTTGCCATTGCAGAAATAAAGTATGTGTACGATGCATTGTACCCGCTTACTCGCGATCTTTTGGACGTTAGTATCTTTGAACTTTCATGTGAGTTGGAAGTACTAATGCTGAATAAGTCCAATCAATTGGGGTTTTTATTCACTGGATTGAATGTTTTTATTCTGTGGATTGAATTGTGGTCGGGTTATGGAGATGTCAGAACCGCCTGTTTTTATTTGATCCTCATGCTGTGAATGAAGAGCGCCAACACGATTTTCTCAAGGATTCTAACAACTTGGCAAGACTATTTACCTGTGAAAGTTACTACTCTTTGGTGTCATTGTTACTGTGCAATACAGTTTTTGATTATCCCCTAAAAAATCCTATGCTTTCTGAGCTTTGTCATTTACCTGCTGCACTTGCTAGACATATTTTTCATCACGGTCCAAGGGGTCTTGGGAAGGGGAGCTATTGGACAATATTCCTGCTTTTTATCTGAAAAAAGTTAGTCTGTGGGATAATAGTATTTTCAAGTGTACTTACTGTGTTGCTCGACTTTTTGAAGAGGAAAAGTGTAGGAAGAAGTGGTGTTGTGGTCAAGGGGCAAACAACGATCTGAACCTACATCCTCTCCAAGAATCGTTCTACTCAGATCGCCGTTTCCTTGATAGGGCTCGTGCTTACAACGACCTGTTTGCGTTTTGTGCATTGGAAGTATTCGGTGGGTACAGGCACCCAAGTGGTCTTCGTTTTTTCAAAATTGAAGGGAGAATGTATCACCAGGTTTACAGTCTGTCCGACCCTGGTCAAAAGTTTACTACTAAAGCTGGAGCCATTCAGTTTGTAAACAGGTCTCGTCTGTACCTCGATGACAGCGAAGAACGTCGAAATATTGCCTTGGGCAGATCGCTTGATGGTAATTTTATCGACTCTATTACTCAGTTTCTATCACAAGTTAATCCATACGTTGTTCATTATCGGCGTTTGGGCAGTGAACCTGCTTTCAACGCTCACTTGGATTTCCAAGTAACAAGTCGATCTACCCATGGTCCTGTTTTAGGTGACAGACAATTGGCGTTGAGGTGCACGCAGTTTTAAGCACCGAGGAAACTGTTTACGAACCTCGCAAGCTAACTAAATGGAAAAATGGATCTGGAAGACCAACTTCAATAAATTTGTTCAGCCCTCTCATGGAACCATTTCTATATCCTCTGCTCTATCCAAATGGCACTTTGGGCTGGCACATAGGACGCCTGGACAATTTTAATAAAAAATGTTCTCAGTACGATTATTCACGTTGTCTTTTACTATCAGATCCCCGGTTTTCACATCTCGGCCGGCTGTCCCAAGCTTGGCAGGTGGAAATGTATGCAAGATACGAGGATGAAAGGCTTAATTTTATTAAGTTTTTGCAGACTAAGTCGGCAGAAAATGCCATGAGGATAGGGCCGTTGGATGAAGTTGAGGCGGTGAATCGTGGTGGACGTCAAGTGGTGAACGATATCAACAATGATGAAACTGTTCAAGGAGAGGGTGGGATACAAGCTGGTAAAGTTTACCTCCCAAGTTCGTACACAGGGGGGCCGAGGTATATAAAATTACGTTACAAAAATGCTATGGTCTTAGTTTCTCGTCTCGGCTTTCCTACGTTTTTCCTTACATTTACCTACAGCACGACTTGGGAGGAAAACAAAAAGGCTTGCCCTCGAAGCAGCGGTCACAGTGATCCCAGCACGGGCTGCAGAGTGTTCTACATCAAACTTCTGGAACCCCTCCGAGATCCACGCAGCGGAGCTATGTTCGGTCGGTCTGTTAACATAGTCCACGTCATCGAGATGCAGATGCGGGGTCTTCCACACGCCCACATTGTGTTTAAAATCGAAGGCGATGGACCTGTTCAGGCTGCCGACATAGACTCCCTCATTCGCGCTGATATTCCATCTCCGGAGGAGGCAGGAGGTTGATTAAGGGCGTTGGTTCTGCGGCACATGATTCACGGGCCTTGTGGTACAGATCACAGAACCGACTTCCCTTGCTGGGACACCGACAAAGGCAGCTGCTCTAAATTCATCCCCAAACCTCCCTGTGAATCAACCCATTTAGACGAGAGGGGTTTTGTAAAATATCGATGTGATTATGCTAACGAGGGGAGTATAACTTCAAGAAACAAATCGATTCCTGTACATGACGGCTGGGTCGTGCCGTACAACCCAGCATTACTTCTAAAATACGAGGCGCACATTAACTTGGAGGTAGCTTCCACTCGTCGTGTGATCAAGTATCTGTTTAAATACCTCATGAAGGGTGGCTCGCTTCAGAACGTCAAAGTTTTCTTTGAGTAAACAAGGCGACGAAGTCGAGCGCTATGTGACTAAGCGTATGGTGGGTGCCAGCGATGCATGCTGGCGTCTCTTGGATTTCCCAATATCAAAGTCTGAGCCCACTGATGAATGTCTCCCTGTTCATCTAGAGGGAAAACAGAATGTGTGGTTTCGACCTAACAACTTGACACACGCCACTTCTGGAGCTACCTCTGACTTGATCTTTTATTTCAATAGGCCAAGTGACCCATAATGTTAGACAATTTAACATATCAGAGTTTTTTTGAACAATACATCGTTCACAGTAAACGCCCGAGTAGTGCTAAGGTGTACGAACACCCAGACGGTAAGCACTTCTTAACTTCCAGAAAATGTGGCCAAAAGATCTGTCGACTCTTCTGGGTTTCACCAAACAGGAGTGAGCAATGTTTCCTTCGGCTCCTCCTGATGATCATACCATGCCGTGGTTACGCCGATCTGCTTGCTCGTGGTGGTGATGGTTGCACAACATTTCAACAAGAACAAGCACCCTCGGTTTGGTTGAAGATGAGGACGAGTACCACCAGGCACTGAAGGAATCTGCTCGATTTATGGTCGGCCCGAGGCTCCGCTCTTTCTTTGTTCTTCTTTGTAACATGGGAGCTCCTGCGGCCCTCTTGTGGGATGCTTTCCGTGATACATTGTGTGAAGAGGATTTGGAGCGGAATCCTCTTGATCACGACGTTGCGTTCAAGCTGGGTCTGATTGAAATCGATCGAAGTCTTCGCCATCAGGGATCCTGCTTGGCCGATCACGGTCTCCCCATTGTAAATGACGACACTACCGAATTGGGTAGGGAACTACTCATCTTCGGTGAGAATCAACAGAGATCACTGGTAGATGAGTGGGAACCAAAGCTTTCTATCGACCAGAGAATGGTTTTTGATTATGTAAGATCGATATTACAAGTCGGTAGTAGGTCCATTAATTGTATCTTCCTCGACGGACCTGGTGGCTACTGCAAGACCTTCCTTATTCGTGTGATCCTCGCATACGTTCATAGTCTTAACAGGTTTGCTATTGCTGTCGCTAGCTCCGGCATTGCTGCTATGGTAGTCTGCCTGGTGGCACGACAGCACGTAGCATGTTTAGGCTGCCACTTGATCTCGGCGATGGCACTGGGTATTGGAACTTGACCAACGGTTCTCAGCGTGCAGAACTCATCAGAGCAGCACAGCTCATTATTTTTGATGAGGCTCCGATGGCTCACCGGTGCATTTTTAAAATTATCGACAAATCTCTGCGTGACCTCATGAATTCACCTGAGCCATTTGGGGACAAGATCTTCATCTGCTGCGGAGATTTCCGTCAGATCGCACCAGTTGTTGCCAAGGCTCGTACTCCGGCCGACATTGCCTGTGTATCACTGTGTGTGTCATCTCTGTGGTCAAGTTTCAAAATCTTTTCCCTGTCCACCCCTCACAGAACTTCTGGCTCCACTGCGTACTCTGAGTTTCTCCTTATAGTAGGCAATGGAACAATTGGATCTGTTGATTTTGAAGAAGGCCGTGGCTGCTCAAGTCTGATTCCGTTGTGCGGTATTAGATATGTGACATCACTTCACGATTTAATTGACTTTGTATTTCTTGTTTGTGACCTGAACCATACAGTTAGAATTGCAGGCCAGGCTATTCTTTCAACCAGAAACGCCAATGTCCAGCAGATCAACAACACCGTTCTCAATCTGACGGACGGCTTGGTTCATGAGTTGAGAAGTGCTGATTCTCTGGACAAGGAGTACGACGACGGTATGGATGTGGACGTTCACTTGTTGAACCAGGCTACTGGCAAGGGCGTGCCAGACCATGTCCTGGGACTAAAGATTGGCTCCGTGTGTCTCGTCATGAGGAACCTGAACATTGACAGCGGACTCATAAACGGCATTAAAGTGATCGTGACCGCTATTAGACCTCGTCTGATCACAGTGGGACTTCCTCGACAACGTGATTCGATTTGTATTCCCCGGATTCAATTCGTTTTCCCGTTTGTCGAGGGGTCTCCGCTTCGTGTCCGCCGTCTTCAGTTTCCTCTCATGCTGGCATATTCCATGACTGGCCACAAAAGCCAGGGCGAGACGATTGATCGTGTCGGAGTCGATCTTCGCAGTGACTGTTTCACGCATGGTCAGCTGTACGTCCTTCTCAGTAGAGTCAGACATCCTGACGACATCGTTGTTCTGGTCCATCCAGGCCCGTTTTTGACCCTGTCAGCGCCCTAGGCACAACTAATAGTAGCGCCCCTTTGCAATATATATATATAAGGGTGTCCACCGACCGGGAAATCCAGGAATCATGCGGGAATTTTATGAACCGGGAATTATGTGTGAATTCTGTATTTCTACCTGGAGTTTTCAGATTACCGTGATCGCGCATGACAACAGTTTCCATGACCGCGGGAGACGATAATATGTCTACACTCGGCCGCGAGATATTCAGAATATTGCCACGATCACGGAAGACGATGATAATGTCCACACGACCGCGCGAAACAGCAAGAATTTTACCGCGATCGTGGAAGACGATGATGATCTCCACACAACTGCGGAACATGATTAACATTTTGCTGCAATCGCGGGAGACGATTACCATGTATACACGACCGCGGGAGATACAATAATGATTTACACGGCCGCGAGGGACAATCGGAATTATGCCACGATCGCGCAAGACAATGATAATGTCCACATGACCGCGGGAAAAAATCAGAATTTTGCCTCATTCACGGAAGACGATGATCTCCATATGTCCATAGGGGATGATTACAATTTTTCCACAATCGCAGGAGACGATTACGAAGTCTACAGAACTGCGGGAGATACAATAATGATTTCTACATGGCCGCGAGGGATGATCAGAATATTGCCGCGATCACGGAAGGCGATGATAATGGCCACACGATCACGGGAAAAGCTCAGTACTTTACCTAATTTGCGGAAGAGGATGATGATCTCCACAAGACCGAGGGAGATGATTACCATTTTTTTACAATCGTGGGAGGCGATTAATATGTTCACACGACCGCGGGGGACGATACAATGATGTCTTCACGGCCGCGAGGGGTGGTCAGAATTTGACCGCGATCGCGCAAGACGAAGATAATGTCCTTACGACCGCGGGAAAAGATCAGAATTTTGCCTCATTCGCCGTAGACGATGATAATCTCCTCACGACCACCGGATATGCTCATATATTGCTTCGATCATGGAAGACAATAATTATGTCTAAACTACCTGACCCCTGAAAATAGTAAGAATCTGGCCGCAAACGCGGGAGACGATTATGATGTCTACACGGCCGCGAGGGATTATCAGAATTATACCGCAATCGCATGCAAACAACCACCAATTTTTTTATTTTCCAAATTTTTGGCGCCCCCCAAAAAAGCCAATTGCCTCGCGCCCTAGGCACGTGCCTACCGTGCCTATTCGGTAAATCGGCCCTGGGTCCATCCTGACAGGGTCTAGGAAGGAATCGCCTATGCAAAGAACATTGTATACAACGAGCTCCTTCGTTAATTCCTACTTTGACTTTAGCAGTAGGCTAGGGGATCTGCTTTAACAAAACTCTCCGTCGTGATTTGACATCTATGGCAGTACGACAGGGCCACGACTTGCCTTAACAAAAGTCCCCGACATTTAGTGTGTTTTTGTGTGTCTTGTGTGTTTTTGTGTGTCTTGTGTGTTTTTGTGTGTTTAGCGTGTATTGTGTTACCGTTTGTGGTTCCGAAGTTTCCCGGCCTCCCCACGGCGGAACTGGATATGCCATACAGTTTGTGGCTAACTGACAGGGAAACAAACATTTCATAATCGATTTCCATTAATATATTTATAAATATTTACTACCATCTTTTCAGTTAAAACACTACTACTGTTATTTTAAATACAATCGTTGTAAATATGGTTCGGAGGTTTCCTGGCCTCCCCGTGGTGAAACTGGATATGCCATACAGATTGTGGCTCACTGACAGGCAAACAAACATAACTTCATCTATTTCCATTACTATATTCATTAACATTTACTATCATCTTTTTACTTCATGTATCACTTTACTATTATCAACTTATTAACATATCGACATTAACATAACTAGTCTAATATATTTGTTAAATCGTTTTTACTTTCACATCAATCTTCACTATAACGAACCCAATTCTCCTTGTATTATTATGTATTTGACCAAAACCCAGTTGTACAAATACCTTACTAACCTACTCTCATACCGCAATTCTTAAAACTATTTTTTAAAGAGGGGGGCTTTAAAGTCCAGCTCGAAGTTAACTTACCAACATCCTCTAATATATTTGTGAAATCTAAATACTATATTGTTTTTATATACTGTAACGTAATATTGACGGGTTCACTTCATCCCTATGGTCTGCATAATCGAAAGTCCCTGTTAATTTGTAAATACTTGTAAATATGGTTCCTACGTTTTCCGGCCTCCCCGTGGCGGAACTGGATGTGTAACTGTGTAACTGGATTTTTGGCTAACTGACAGGGAAACAAATAGTACTTAACACATTTTAATTAATATATATGGATGTTTACTACAATAGTTCCATACTAAAAATTTTAATATACAAAATTATAACTTTATTCTATATCATCATAATTCACCTTCTTTTTCTAATTTTTTTATAAGGTGTTCTTTAAGGTCGAGCTTGAAGTTAACTTACCAATCTCCTCTAATGTATTTGTGAAATTGTTTTTATATGACTTAATATTGACTGTTTCACTACCTGCTTTGTTGCAACTCTAACCTACTAATGACAACTAACAGCTAGGCCAAAGGCGAGTATTTGTATACAATTAAATGCCTTTTAGTTAATAATTACTTTTATTTAGTAAACTTTTTTTTATTTTTGCCAGTGATCAAATGAAAATCATAATACTAAGAAAAGTATGATTAACTAAATAGACATTTTATTTGATACAAATATATTTGAAACTAACCATATTATGCTGTATTAAAAAAAAATCAGTTATTGTTGGTAAATAATTGAATAAAAATATACTAGGCTCTAATTTCAAAACCAAACAGTTTTTTTTACTTCCCACTTTCACATCCTAGGACGGGTAGGTAATACCCAATACCATTTTATACACTATTTCAGGCCACCACAGGAGCTTGTTGGATACCTTACTTTACATACAAGCCTTGTAGGTAGCTTAGCACAGCAGTAATAAAGACTCCATAAAAAGATATAAATATTTTAATTTTTCTTAAGGTAATACACCTCAGGTATAAATAGAAATAACAACTAACAGCATTTTTTATATTTCAAAATGATTTTGTACAACCTCAACAATGTTTTTATTTAAATAAATGTAATAATCAATACATATTCTATTGATACTAGTATTTTACAATACAAGCTACAATTTGTCAAAATAATTCTGTTGTGTTATGATACTATTTTACATCGAAGCAAATTAAATTGTCATTTATTTATGTAAGTCTCTGATGGTGTTAAAGTATGGTGCATATGCAGCCCCAACAGCAAGTCTGAGGGTAGTCTGGGGCATGAACTCTGTTCTCCTCCCCAAACACAAAGTATTGACCCTCATGGCCTTTCCACTTGTATCTTACATGAGTGATTGGGACAGCTCGAACTGTTTGTCTCTGAAACACATTCAAAATATGTTGAAAAACACAATTATTTTATTGTTGTGGTTTTACTATTGCATTAAATAATAAACTGGAATAGCAAAAAGTATTTGAAGTATTTTAGTACAAATTCATTTGTAAATTCATAGTGTGTTGGTAACACAGCTTCCTTACCAGTGAAAGACTCCAAATATCTAATGTGACTCTCCATGTTGAGAAAGGGGCCAGTGACCACAAAATATCCAGTGTTTATTTTATTTTGTGTTTTCTTCTGTGTTCTGTAGTGAATGAAGTGGGATGCCTACATTTCTTAAGGTAAGCCTTCTTATCCTATCCTTTCTCTCCCCTATTATTAAAAATTAAATCAGACAAATATAAATTCAATTTGTCTGCAGGTTTTCTGTGCCAGGGGTATATTTAAAATATATTTCAAACACTTTGGTATTTTTATTATATGAGTCCTGTGATACCGACGATATGTAATCTTATAAATTAACAAAACCTTCAGACAATGGTCATTAAAAGTAGTTGTAATACAAGTAAACAAATATTTTATTTTTGTTTCAAATCAGATCCATCTCTTTAACACGACATTCACATATGATTATACACATTTTTACCTGCATTAGTATTTTTTGGTCGACAAATGTTGATATGTGATTGTTTATAAGGTTTTTAGATGCTTCATTTACTTCTTCCTGAGGGAATTCTGTAAGAGGCTTTATTCTTTCTCCAATCTGTGAAAATACTTCTTCTCCAGTTACAAATCTAAAAAATTTTTCTGGAAGCGATACACTTTTTTTTATATACTCAGATATATTCGTTTTCCTGAAACAAATATAAGTTTTGCTTGGATTGAAAAGCTTTCTGACAATAGAAATCCAATAATGTATCATTGACTATATATATATATATATATATATACCTATAGATATATATATATATATATACCTATAGATATATATATATATATATACCTATAGATATATAGTCAATTAATGTATACATTCACTATTTATCTTGCCATATCTTAAACGACCTTTTTCTAAATAGATTTTAATTTGATAACAGGTGGTTTAAACCCAGCTTTAGCTTAAGATTTTAGCATATCGTTCCAACGCTAATCACATGCATAGGTCATTACGTAGGAAGCAGTTTTACAGAATTTTGCCGTCAGGAACCTTCCATTAAGTATAAATAATTAGGATAATTAATCTGCCTTTCTTCATCAAAGCTTTTACATACATATATTCAGTCCATTATTTCAACATATAATACTGAAACTTCTTTTTATAAATTTGTTAAATTTACTTTGTACATTTAAACATTGGGTTTAGAGAAATACTTTCTAACGTGTTTGTAAACTAAGTAGCTAGACTTTAACAAAAGTGTTGAATAATTAAATTACCATTATGGACTTTAGTGAAGGGAGATAACTTATTCATACCAAAGAAATTCATTATCTGTAAAGAACCATCCTATTTTCCTTCTAAGATATATAGACAAAGTAATTACTAAAACTTACTTTAGGGACTTTAGGTGTTATGTGTTGTAGGTGTGTTATGTAGACTTTAGGTGTTTGGTTGTAGGGTTATCATACACAGCTAAAGTTATTGTTGGGGGGGGGGGGCTAAAAAAGTACCAACAGAAAAGTCTCAACTCTAAAGACTACTTTAGTCCTCCTGCAAACTAAAATTTCCACCGTTAGATTTCATCTATAATATTTCTTATATTTTGTGTTACTATTGAAATCAGAAATATTGTTACATAAAAGTTTCCTATTTAATAAATGTACCAAATTGTGCATTCTATATAGTTCAAAAATACTTAAAAGCTAAAATACTTGTGACTGAATTAATATTTAATGTAATTTCCTGGTTAAATTTAGAGTAAATATACCGGTACATTAACATGAAATTGTTCTTTATTAACATCATTATATTAACAATTTGATACATACCATGTGATGGTGAGGAGAATGTAGTATATCATGAGGCCGGTGCCTTCACACGGCTGACATAAGATCCTGCCAGAGGCTTTGCATCTGAGACAGTCGAGACGGCCGAACCCGTGGGTGGATGATCGGCAGAACACACACCTTTCCTTGTAGTCAAACTCTGACGTGAACCCATCCCCATTGCAGTGTAAGCACCTTACCTGGGCAGAGGAAATTGTTTATATGGTTTAAGGTGTTTATTAGTATATGATATCCCTAAAACTGTGATGAATATGATGTTAACAAATACCCTGGGAGAATTCCTAATAGTAACAAACAGGATGTCATGTTTCGTGGAATGTAATTTTAATTTTCAAACACCTCAGTGCAAGAAAACATTGAATCATAACAAATTGTTATAGTGTGCGCTTTACTTTTTGATAATATTATAGAAAAGAAAAGCGACAGTATTTTCTACAAATGAATCTTTATAACTTATCGTAACAGTTTTCAAGTTATTCATATTTGAAAATGAAACTTGAATCAAGATTGACAGTTATTTATTTTTTGTGTTTGAGTGGATTAAAAAAAATATGATTAAGTGTAACAGTTTAATATATTAATATTGATGATAGTTATGTATCTTCACCATTAGATAAGACTGTACTCAGTTTAGATGTGTAAAACTACTTTCCAATGATTATAATTTTCATCCTAAACTATTCCTAACATAAATATAATCAAAAGTGATGATAGAGACTGATTTGTCAATCTTCGCTCTAACGTGTTGGCAGATGCAGCAAGATGCCGTATTGATAAACAAACATTTCACTTTGCTTATAAATAAGGGGAATTCAGGACATACAGAATAAAACCACTTCAATCTCCCATACAATTTGACACAGTTAACTTACTATAATCATGCAAACTATTACGATTGTATTAGTAAAATGAGTATTTTACAGGTTCTGGTACTACCTTAATCAATAATTGTTTTCTGTCACTTTAATTCATTAAGTATTCCAAAAGCTTTAGAGGGATCATTAAAAATAAAATAATCAAACTAGGAAAATAAATACCCAGCACAGTAGTATGGAACAAGTTTTTCTGATATATTGAATACCAGCTATAGGCGATTTTGAAAGAATCACTGCACATTTAGTACTTAATCTAAACACTGTTTTCTCTATTCACTAAGCAATGCCTGTTATATTTAAGACCACAATTGGATAAGCTTGAATATAGGAGAGACATACACAGCCATAACACTGGCTATAGATGTATAATATAAATCTTCTTCATGTTAAACTTGCTAAGACTGATGAAAGACCATTTATTAAGCAATAAATTATATAATAAATTACCACTAGTCATAAGATTATGTAGTGTTATCGTAAGTTAAATTAAAATATAGTTTTAATAAGACAAATATTTTATTAGGTAGCTTTTACAATAAATCAAGATTCAGAATGTTTACTAACAAAAACTAAACAAATAATATTCTAATACCATATGTTCTCAAACACATATGAATAACAACACATCTCCCCTTTAAAAATCGAACCTCCGAGTAGGTTTGAATTGTCTTGTTGATCTTCTTTGATTCGCTAAAGGTTTTGTCTGCGATGCTATTGCAGGATGATCGAAAGATTCTGATCTTCTGAGGTGTTCTGAAGGACTGGTCTGCAGTGCTGGTTGAGAGTGATCAGAAGGCATAGTAGTGCATATTATCGAAATTGTTGCCAAGTTTATCTATGACGTGTATCCATTTCCCAATTTATCATATTTTATTTCTATATCTTAATGATCAACATATTACTTCTAAACCACATAGTTTTTATATCCTAAATGCATCTAGTTACTCTCCCTTGTTATTTGTACAGTTTTTTCATATTTATCAGGTCAAATACCTTAGGTATTTAGTCCTATTTTAACAATGAAGCTTAGTAATGTTATTTTTAGAGTTGCTTTAGAGTGTAACATTTATTGATGTCGGTGATCCCATCTTTTGAGCAGTTTTTTATATGTGTATATACGTAATAGAACATCCCAAACAGGTCTTTGACCTAGGGATGAATTGTTTCATAGTTATAAATAAGTGTGTGAGTTAGTTAATCTAAGTTATTCTTAAGTTACTCTGTGTAAAAGCTTGTAAATATATATGAAACAATAAAGATTTTCTGATTCTGATAGTGCTAAATCTTTGCAGTGATCTTCTGTTCCTCCGCAAACAACCACCTTGCGTTTGAATGATATAGGATCGAGGTGCAGGATGTTTGTTTAATATAGTTCCTTCTTGATTCCTGTCCTTTATATGGACTTGAGCTCCAACAGGTAGAGTAGGCAATTCTGTGGCTCTATGTCTTTTGTCAAAATAAATCTTTTGACGATCAATTCTTGCTTCTTCCTTTTCCCTTAACTTTTCAGCGTCTACCAGATAGGGTCTTAGTTGATCAGACATTATTGGAACATAAGTGCGGATCCTTCTCCCGAAAAGTAATTCCGCTGGACTTTTCCCATTTTCTAGAGGGGTTGCTCTTAACATAAGTAGCATTTTGTAGGGATCATCACTTTTTTCTAAGTTGTACTTAAAGTTTTTTACTTGCGCTTTGATGAAGCCGTTGCTTTGTGGAAATTTTGGGCTTGATGTAATCAATTTAAATCCATAATCACGACCAAGTTGTTTGAATTGACAGCAGTCAAAGTGAGAACCGCAGTCTGCTCTCACTGTCTCAGGTACACCATGACGTGCGAAGATGGACTTTGTATATGTCACAATAGTGCCCATTTTTAAATCATTTAGTCTTGTATATGTCACAATAGTGCCCATTTTTAAGTCATTTAGTCTAGCAATCTCCATAAACCTGGAATAATAGTCTGAGATTAAGAGATACCAGTGACCTTTGCACTTCAGCAAATCGGCACCCACTATTTGCCAAGGTCTGTCCGGATAAGGGGTTGGTATCAGCGGCTCTGCTCTCGTAGCGCGATTTTCTGCATATATCTTGCAATTTTCTTCTAGTTCTTTGATTTGTTGAGAAAGACGAGGCCACCACACAGTCAATTTTGCAAAAGATCTACATTTTGTTATGCCTTGATGTCCTTCATGAATACTTCTTAGTACATTAGCTCTTAAAGAATTTGGTATTATAATACGACTTCCAAAGAGAAGTATACCATTTTGCTCACTTATATCTTCTCTTTGATACCAGTAGGGCAATACGTCCTCTGGAATCTTAGATTTTTCTGGCCAACCTTTCACACAATACTGAGACACATGTTTTAGAGTTTCATCTTTCATAGTTTCTTGATTTATTTCTCGCAACCTTTCATCCGAAACTGATGGTAGAGTAGTGTCAATATTTTGTATATAAGCAAGGATTTCCTCTGTAAGTTCCCATTCCTCTTCAGAGTTCTCTGTGTCTCGAGACAGTGCATCAGCCAAAATCAACTGTTTGCCGGGCGTGTAGGTAATATCATATGTATATCTCATCAGCCGGAGTCGTATTCTCTGAAGCCTGGGAGTAATATTGTCCAAGTCTTTTATCTTGAATATGGAGAGCAAGGGCTTATGGTCTGTCTCAATATGCAAATGCAACCCTAATATGAAGTGTTCAAATCGTTCACACCCCCATGCAATCACTAGAGCTTCTTTTTCTATTTGAGCCCAATTACGTTCGGCTGATGACAAACTTCTCGAAGCATAGGCCACAGGACGTTTAGTTCCATCTTCTTGAAGCTGAAGTAGTGCAACTCCAATACCGTATGACGAGGAATCCGCTGAGAGGAAGGTTTCTTTAGACATGATGAATAAAGCGAGACATGGTTCGGACATCAATGACAGTTTAATCTTTCCCAAAGCTTGGTCTTGATCAGGCCCCCAAACAAATTCTGTATTTCTTTGCAGTAAAGCATGTAGTGGATGAACTATGGTCGACAAGTTATGAATAAACTTTGCTACATAATTGACAACACCTAGAATTCTTCTTAGTTCTTTAATATTAGTTGGCGTCTTGAGTTTTTGGATAGCCTCAACACGAGAGGGATCTGGCTTAATACCATTTTTAGTTACAAGGTGGCCTAGTAAACTGATACTGTCATGCCGGAACACACATTTTGATCTATTAAGTGTTCAGCCCTTTTCCTGTAGCCTACACAAAACACTATGTAAATTTTTGTCATGTTCTTCCATATCTTTCCCGTATATAGTTATGTCATCGAAATGGCAAACAACACCTTGAAGGCCTTCAAGTGATTCAAAAATTTGACGCTGGAATACTTCTGAACCAGTGGAAATCCTGAAAGGGAGTCGTAAAAATCTGAACCTTCCAAAAGGTGTGATGAAAGTAGTAAGATATGATAAGCTTCTTCTGTTATGGGTATTTGCCAATAACCCGAGTTAGCATCTAGTTTCGAGAACACCTTAGCACCATCTAATTGTCCCAGAGTGTAGTCTACAGAGGGCACAGGATATAGTTCTTGTTTAACACTCTCATTAAGTTTAGTAAAATCTACGCAAAGTCTTATTGAATTGTCCTTTTTAGGGACAATGTCAAGAGGTGAACACCAGTCAGTCAGAGTGTCTACTCTCACGATAACACCTTTATCCAACATTGCATCCAGTTCTCTTTTTACAGCATCTTTATAGGGTAGGGGAACACGCCTTGGAACTTTGAGAGAGTACAGTTCAGCGTTTGGCTTTAATTTTATATTATAATGAGCTTGTGTATCACCAAGACCGCCGAAAAGTTTAGGGTACCTACGATGAATAGGGATCAAATGAGCCAGTTGAGTTGACTCGAAACATCCTTTTAACTAGACCCAATTTTTCACTAACTTCATTGCTCAAAAGAGTTCTATCAGCACCAGATATTACATAAAACTGAGACTTACAATATTGATTCTTGTACTGGATTGTACCCTCGAATACGCCCAAGATATTAAGGACAGATCCGTTAGGCCCAATTAAAACTTTGTTACTTGAATTTAGTGGGTACAAAAATAATTTCAACTTATAAAGTGATTGGGGCAAGACACAAACGTCAGCTTCAGTGTCTATCTTAGCTTGAATACATACTCCATTTAGTTTAACTTCAGCAGACCATTTTGCTTAAGGGCTCTTTTGAGGATTAATAGACCCCACAAACTTGTCACTCTTAACAACTTCATCTTGAAGAGGATTTGAATTTATTTCTTTGACATTTTTGAACTGGCAACATTTAGCAAAATGGCCCTTCCTGTTACAGTTTCGACAGAAAATATTCCGGGCAGGACATTTTGGTCGTTCATGTTGAGCGTTACCACACCACTGGCATTGATTGTAGTAATTGGAACTGGACGCATTGGAATCAACTGGAGGTTTCTGAGCAAATTTAGTGCCCCAAGTCCTTGAAGTGACTTTATCTGCAGTTAGTGCATGTTCAGAAGACCTGGACCTTATCAATGATTGTTGCATTTTAACCGATTCGGCTTGCTTAACATTTGAGACAGCAGAATTAAGTGTTAGATCTGCATTCATTTGTAGTTTTTCAGATAAACTTTTGTCTCTAATGGCTACAACAAGTTGATCTCGTATAGCCTCATCTTTATAAGAAGCAGGAAAATCGCATCTAGAAGCCATCTCATGTAGATCATGAATCAAACTCTCAACACGCTCTTCCTCATGTTGAATCCTAGTATGAAACATGTACCTCTCAAAGATTACATTTTTAGAAGGAGCGAAATATGTCTCAAACTTTTTTAAAACAGTTTTGAAACTTTTACTTTCCTCAGATGTCAAATTAAATGATTCAAATATGCTTTCGGCCTTTTCCCCCATCATATATAGTAAGGTGTTTACCTGATATGGTTCGTCTTCACTGGTGAGCCCAGATACCGCTTTTCAATAGTCACTGAAGCGCATTTTGCTACAGTTGTCACATCTTCAGAGCATATACACCTTTAAACCATCACTACGTACAAGTGTTTGTGAAGCACTATTGTTTATTTACATTACCGTTCAAACCAGTTGTGCGGCACGGCGGCTGTGTGCTGTGTGCCTGTATTGAGGTTTGACTTGTGGTGTCAGAGCGGTGGGCTCAACATGAAAAAAGATTTTAAAGATTCCGTAATTTTAAAATCCATCCATGATATAGAAATAAACTTCAAATATTTGGCAACCCTGGTAGAAAGTCAGCAACACTCCAATACTTGGAAAATACCGTCTCACAGCCCCAGTCTTCTAACTAATCATAACTAATCACCGCCCTGATACCTCAAACAGTGACGGAAGTGAACCGGGACCGTACACTCAACACGTGTTCGCTGCCACCGCGCCACACTGCCGGTGTGATCAGTGGTGTAAATAAACAATAATGCTTCAAAAACACCTGTACATAGTAACATTTAGTTTGAAGGTGTACATACTTTGAAGATGTAACTATGTGTGTGTGTATGTGTTGTGTTTTGTTTGTGTGTGTTGTTTGTAACTATGTGGCAAAAGGCCCGCGGTTTGCATGTATTGCGCTACGGAACCAAGATATAATTGTGCCCCTCTTCACCAATCTTGTAGGGGACTTTTTCTCTTTGTTGCGGATGAGGATTCCACTGTAGCACTGTTAAACTCCTTTATTATGTTATCCAAACTAATGAATATAATCTTAAGAAAAATGATTTTGTGAAGGATTGTTATGAATGAAACACAAAAATATAAATATTGTGTTGTCGATATATATTTGAAGATAAGTTATCACTCATACTCTTTTTCTACCTCGCATAAAATACATGAGAGGAATGCTCATCTAGAATAGTAAAAGATTTTGACGAGTTGATCTAAAGAAAAAATACCTTAACTTCTGTTCACAGTTTGATTCACAATTCATCCAATATTGATCATTGCTGCACTAATGATGATACTAAGCAAAGAAATGTCGAGTTCATGGTTTCAATATTTCTGCTCATCTATTCGATTCATCATGCATTTACATGGTAAAACCTCCACAATATGTATATCTGAATTTCAAGAAGTGATAATCAATAGGTTACTTCACACATCATGTATATTTATTAGTTTGTTTTGTTTGTTCAAAATATTACAATATTACAATTGACAGGTGATTAGTCAACTTATTTCAAAATCTAGATGTCTTCAACTAAAGAATGACTATTTAAAATAAAACAAGAACATAAACATAAACAACTGTATACAATTATTATTACAAAAACAAAATTATTGGCTTTTAAAAATCTTCCTAAGTACAAAAATATACCCCCGCCGCAGCAAACCTGCTGTCTTAGCGAATTTCCATTTGGCTGAATTAATTTTCAATTGATCTATTTAAATAACATTAGGTTTAACGAGTACCTAGGTTTGCTGCTACAAGGAAATTAATAAAGTGTGTGTTTTAAGTAAAATAATTATTGCTTAGTATAAAATGAATATATTTGCCAAGTTTGATCAAAAGATATCCATAAACAAGCAAACTACAACATTTTATAATATTTTCCATAAGAATAACATGGGAATTTTAAATTGACCAATTTTTTAGTTTTCTCCGTAACCAATAACCGTACAAAAACACTTTGATATACTGAATTGTTTGTTTTTTTAAGCTCTTTAAGAAGGTTTAGAGGAAAATTGGGAAATTTTGTGTTTTGAGGGTCAAAAGTGAGAAAAACCAATTTTTACCCCATAAAACCCCCCATAAAACCCTGTTCCCATGGTCCGATCATGCTGGATCGCGAACTCATTCAAGTTTATCCCGCCTTACACCTTTAAACCAAATTTCATCAAAATCGGATAAAAATTACTCAAGTTATCGTGTTCACGGACACATATATATATATATATATATATATATATATACATATATAAAAATTTGAACGAATGGTGTTTTTGGCCTCTGGGGACATCAAAATGAAAAAGTAAATCGGTCCCGGGCCTAAGTGTTACCATGAGACCTACGGTAATAGCTACTTCCCTATAGGGAAATTCGCTAAAAAATAAGTTAAAAATTTGGTTAAAGAGTCTATTTGTTCTATGTTTAGCGGTAATTTATTGTACATTTTAGCCCTCTATACTGTTGTGACAATTAAAACCTATTTAGCCTATGTTGTGGAGTGTTTAGAGAATTTTATAATCTTATTGTGGTCAGATTGTTTAAGCATGAATGTGTCAAAGTCTGCTTGAAGCATAATATATTGACAAATAAATTAAATACCCATCCACAAATGAATTATAATTCTACTTGCGTACCCATCCTTTACTATGACACTCCTGACATGCCACAGAGCCCTGGCTGTTGCAGCGGAAGCAATGTTTGACAGACGACGTGTGAGGGACCCACAATGTCTTGACTTCCGCCTCGAACATGCCTCGAGGCGAGACGGCAATGTCCCATGGCAGTGGCGCAGGTCCGTTATCAGGCCCGTCGATTTCTGTCATCGTAGAGAACGCTGTGTGTGCCCACGAGTTCTCCCTGCGCTCTGTGAACGTCTCCAACTGGTACTAAAGCAAACACTTTCTTCTTTGTTATATTTTTAAAACCTCAATCTTGTCATCATAGACTAATCTGGGCAGTGGTCTAAAGACTGTGAAATATCACATGGAGAAACAGTGGTGACTCGCAAGAGCGGTCCCAGGGGAGCTAAGGGGGTCATTCAAGTCTGAGTATTTTGTGTACGCTGTGAAAAGTAGGGAAGATCGGCAGACGACGGACGATTTCAGGCATACGACTCTACAATAGTTGATAGCGAATAAAGATTAACATCTAAAGATTTTAAGGGAATACCCCAAAAACAGTAGGCTATGCTAGTTTATAGATACATTTTTAATTTTTATTGATTTTTTAATGTAATACTACAACATTAATATTTCAATAAATAGCAAATATTTAGGACCCCTTCCTTAAGCAAACCTATATACATGTTAGTGTTAGTAATATTCAATTTGGTCACTTGGAGTTTGTTTAGTCTACGTTACAAGGAGCTACAAACTATAGTTAAGTATTCTTTTGTAGCAAAAGTCAAAACAAAGATATCGACAATGGACGCCTGGTGTGCTAAACTAAAAGGATGTGACATTTCAATTCAGTGTGACAGGCCATATTCGTTTATCAATCTGTATATCTCTAATTTTTAAAATATGGTTTAATTAATTTTAAAATTTATCTTTTTTGTTTTGAAACGTTGAAGATTGGTCTGGAACAGATTTTTTTATGTTAAGGGCTACACTTGATTCAACCTAGTTTCAGTTTCAACCTAATACCACATTGTCTTATGCCCATTTTCCACATGCACATTGAAAGATCAGAGGAAATACGACAAGGTTTACCAAGCAATGGTGTCAAAGATGTTGGTAATATAAAAAAAAAAAAACACCAAAATCTCTTTCCAATTTTTAATTTGAAGTTTTGTTTGGATTGAAGTTGAAAACATTTGAGAGGTTTAAGCAAACCCAACACAACAACAGATATATGCCCTATAGCTTTCTGTTAACTGAAGGTCCACAACAGCTTATAATATTCAGACATATTTGTGTTCAATGAATCCAAATCCCTCGACTTTGATGCACATTTGTGTGACAAATTTTCACAGCATTGAAGTTTGAATTAGTTGATAAAAATAAAATTCCAGAATTGGGAAAGGGTTTAGATACAATTCAGAACTTGCTCAGCCTTTATTTAGATCTTACCTATGGGAATATTGGATAAATTCCCGAACTCCAGCTAGTTTGTTCACCTGATTCAGAAACATAACCTGACAAAGACAATTTCAGGGGTATAAATGTCCTTAAGTCTTGAAAATCACACATAAGAAATAAGTAGACTAATGTGGAGCACTAACATGAAAGGCAGATGAGGCCTCCAAGCTAGTTATGAGGTGACTGTTGGCAGTGTCTCTGCCATAACAGGAGTGTTTGCCGATGTGTGTGAGGAGGGCTTCTCTGGCTTCCTGCTCCGTCAGCGACGGTCTGTCTACCACTGGGGTGTTACTCTCCTGGCCTTCGTCAATACAACACCTGCTTTCAGCCGGGGGTGGAACACAAGCTGTTGAAAAACATATCTATCTTCAACAGGGTTAACTTGTTTGCTTTTGAAACACTTATAGAATAAGATGAAATTTTTTACAATTGAATAGGTAGTTCACACTGTAAACACCATTTCTAAATGACTTTAGTTATTTGTATTTGTATTTTCCTTCCTCGTTGACCATCTGGCAGAGGGATTATAACTAGCCTGTGTCTAGTGAATTATGAAAAGTCTGAGTGTACATCCAGTATTATAGCATTGTGTGATATATGCAACGGTAAATATAAACTAAATGACTTACAGCATTTAGCAATTCATTTCCTGGATATCTTGTGTTTAGCCAAAATTGGAATTTGCTTTGTCAAGAATTAAGAACTTTGATTTCATCATCAGGTATAACAAAATATGACAATGAAAAAAATGTGTCTATGTAAAAAAATGTCATGGGAAGGTCACCAAGTGTTTTTATAATTGCACATTGGGATACTAATAGATATTCCTAATTGTACATCAACTATATACCGCATGTTTTCCAGGGAACTTCTAAATAATTGTTTATAGTAATCATTATAGAAAAAAATTTATAGTTTACTATTTTCTAAAGAATTTATGACTCTCAAGGTAAATATGTATAACATACAACCATAGAATAAATTACAACTACAGAAGTGACTATGTAAAATGGTGCTAAAAATGGTAAAAAAAATTACGAAAAACAACAAATAGGTTGATGAAATCTGTTAGTAGAATAAAGAGATTTGTTTAAAGCAATGCTTGATTTCTAGAATTTCCAGTTGCTCTGTTCTTTATTCAATCCTCTACAATTCCTTTAATCCCCTTACCCAGCAAAAACTAGTTATAAAACAACACTGCATCAGTCTTTGTTAGGAATTTTGTTAAAAATTGAAAACAAAAGGCCCGCCAAGGGGACGATTACTGACTATAGGGTGCTTTTTTTAAGTGTGCCACCATTGGGATCTCAGTAACTAATGCTTTTACAGCAAACTTTAAATGGGGAACATTCCCTTGTTTTTAAAGAGATTAAAAAAAAAATTTTTTGTAAATGGCCAACTTCCAACATGGCGGTCAACTTTGAAATTTCTTATGGAACAAACTTTTTTATTCTTGACATTTTTTCGATAAACCCACTCGTTTAGGAGTTACAGCCTATGGAAAAATGACTTCCGGTGTACATATTTTACATCATGTAGCTCCTAAACAAGTAGGTTTATAGCGAAAATGCGAAGAGTAAATAAGTCAAATAAGTCTTAAAATTGCATCCACATTCCAAAAAGACCATAAAATTCGTTAAAAATATTAATTCTATTATTTCAAAAATGGCAGCCATTTTCCAAAATGGTGGCAAACTTGAAAAGTGGAAAACTGTGTATTTTATGGTCTTTTTCGAATGTGGATGCAATTTTAAGACTTATTTGACTTATTTACTTTTCGCATTTTCGCTATAAACCTACTTGTTTAGGAGCTACATGATGTTAAATGTACACCGGAAGTCATTTTTCCATAGGCTGTAACTCATCCTAAACGAGTGGGTTTATCGAAAAAATGTCAAGAATAAACAAGTTTTTAAATTGCATGTTCTATCCGAAAACATGATAAAATATAGGTTGTTCCATAAGAAATTTCAAAGTTGACCGCCATATTGGAAAATTGCGGCCATTTACAAAAATTTAATTTAATTATTTTTGAACCTCTTTAAAAACGAGGAAATGTTCCCCATTTAAAGATTGCTGTAAAAGCATTAGTTACTGAGATCCCAATGGTGGCACACTTAAAAAAAAAACACCCTGTATACTCATAGTTTATAACTTTGCAACACAATCAATTGATTGACAACTACTTTACAGATCATGGTTAGTTCCTCAATTCAGCCTCCGATAATTACATCTATTTGAGCCCAACACATTAGTTCTAATCAAAGATGAGAAATGTTTGCACATAGCAGCATTTTTGTAAAATTCACTTATTTCCATGCATGATTTGTGAACGAATATTGATTTTTTTGTGGTTAAACATGACACTTCTCCCAGCTATGTCAGCTGCCACACAAAAAAAAATGAATCAGCACAATGAAACAATAGAGCATTGTTACTTGTATGAATGTCAAAGTAAACAAATTTGATCTGATTGACATTGACAATGAACGTCTTTCGAAGCTAATACAATTGAATAGCAACATGAATTAAAATAAATTTGCATAATTGCAAGGCTACTTTTTCAAAGTTGTTAGTAGTTAAAATTAAGATTTTATTACTTGTGAAATACAATCACTACTTTATGTCAACAACACCAGTGTTGTGCCATAGTCATTATTGTACGAGATGGTTGTTATAGAGTGGTTTTATGATAAAGTGGAACCTCGATAAGAACACCCTCAATAACAAATGGCCCTTGATAATAAGTGCCATTTACAAATACTCATGGATTTATATTACCCTTAATTGCACAACGAATCTCTATAAGGAGTCAACCTTGATCAGAAGTCATATTTGATCATCATCATGTGTGACTTGTTATCAAGATTCATTCTGCTGTATAACAATTGGGGGTGTGGGAAAAGCTACTTTATAAATTGCAGAAAGGACGCTAATTATGCAATTTTGCCCCTCTTACTCTAATTATTTATGCTTATTTTTAATGTTGATTTGATGATGTTTACTTACTAGAGTCAAAAGATACATCTTCATACCCAGAGATGCGGTCCATGAGCTCCAAAGGAGGCCCTGATAGATGACATTCTGCTTCATCAAACCCAACACTGTGAACTGAGATAATAGTATGTATTACAATCTGACAATTAACTCTCTTTTTTTCAGACAATGAACAATTTGAGATTTATATAGGAGGTTTTATAGGTACTTTCCTGTTAAAGGGAACATTCATTATTATCGATGATTTTTCCTCGATATATCGATATTAACAAATTGAAACATATCAGCTGACAATGACGAAAAATATTGTTCAGTATCAACAAACATTAATGAAATGAAACTGTTCTAAAATAAATAACCTAACATAACTAACCAAACTTGCTGTAACATTTAAAAATTCCGCGTTTAAAACTTGCCTTTTATATTCAACCCAAACGGAATTTTTAAATGGTACAGCAGGTATGGTTGGTTATGTTAGGTTAGCTTAGAACAGTTTCATTTCTTGTTGTCAATTTGTAATGGATCGGAAAACCAAAACATCGATATATCGAGAAAAAAATCATCGATAATAATGAATGTTCCCTTTAACAGGAAAGTACCGTTTTATACAATCATGGGGTTAAATGGACAATCAACCAATCAATTTTTAAGACACACTTAAAGCTGAATATGACTACAAAGTGAGTGTAGAATGGAGTGAGATGACCTGAGTAGCTTTGTTACTGCCAAAAATCTGTTATTTCTTTAACCAGGAACATTTATTTAACACCCATTGGTCAAGGGTAATTGGGATTAGTTGTAATGCATTAGATTATAATATATATATATAGGGTTAATAAAAATACAGGGTTAAGCAAAAACATGGACCCCCCATTTCAACGGGCTACACCAGGTAAACTAAACACTGCACACCTCTATGTGGCATAAAATTACACTTGTTGGTATCCCAATTTCGTCCATAACCTCCAAATGGGGTATTTTGGGGGTAGCTCATACATTACAAATGTTAAATCTCATCAAGTGCCACCTCATTGTAAAGGCCATCAGTTAAAAACGATATTGGCGAAAACTAGAAGTCCCTATCTCACCCCAGTACAAAATGGCTTTAGTTTTTAAGCTTTATATTTAACTCTTTTTTGCTGCCCCCAAAATGTCTCATGTTGAGCAATGACGTAATGTTTGCCGTTTGTGATCAGCTGCTTATGTTTTAATCTTTCCTTGGAAAATAAATAAATAAATACCTGCGTCATTGCCGTCTTCTATCGTGACGTCATGCTTGACGAGCATTACGGCCTGTTTTTTTAGTGTGGCCTTGTTCCATTATTATAGTTTTTTTAGATAAATATATTACTAAATAGGCCTACTTCCTCACTTACTTTAATTATACTTAATATTTCATAGTTTGTACCAGTTTTTAAGCTTTCTGTATTCCTCCTCTTATCTTTCTCATGATTTCTCTAGTTGAAGGTGATTAGTTGCCTCTGAAGCTGTTTTCGTCAAACATGAATGTTAGACATACTTTGAGCAATTTCAAACATGCACAATGCTAAAAACACAGCAAAACAAACTAATGCCTGTTTCTGTACACATTTAGATTGTGCAACAATGTAAACAGCTGATTTTAATTTTTACAATAAATCTAACAAAACCGCACTAGATATACACCGTGCAGCCTTGGGTGCCTCAACTTAGGGTGGCGGGGCGATGTCTACTTGTACCGGCGTCTAGTTGTACCTGCTGCATTTTGGTGACAGGCGTCTAGTTGTACCTCGTCCAAAGCTGTAGGTACAACTTGACGATGGTGCGGACGTCTAGTTGTACCTACGTCTAGCTGTCTCTACGTCTAGTTGTACCTCTTAAAAATCTACAGGTACAACTAGTCGCGTACGCCACCGTCTACTTGTACCTCATACGTCTGCGTCTACTTGTACCTATGACTACTTGTACCTACGACTACTTGACCCTACGACTACTTGTACCTACGACTACTTGTACCTACGACTAGTTGTACCTACGCCTACTTGTACCTACGTTTAGTTGTACCTACGGCTAGTTGTATCTCCCCTTCAACTTGTCACCAGTTTAAGGGATTTATTTTATTTCTTTAAAAATCATACAATCTTACAACAATTTTTTATAAACAACTTATTACAAAAGCCAGGAAAATTTGGCTTGTCTGCAGCTCATTGAGCAACACCTGTTCTTGATAACAATGTAGGCCTACTTGTGTCCCTTGGTCAGTGCTTATCCATATTACACTTTGGTTTTCATTATTTCTTGTCAAGATCTGCTATCATTGTTTTTTCCACTTAAACTCTACCTTTCTATAGAAAATCATACTCAATTGACTCGGAACACTGCAGTTCCTGATTTAATAAAGGGTATTATTAAAAAGTACTCGTGCAGTAATCAATTAAACAGGGTAACGAATTGAAGGATAGATACAACTAGACTATAAAGACGCAAAATACGCGTAGGTACAACTAGTCGTAGGTACAACTAGACGTAGGGACTACTAGACGGAGGGACCACTAGTCGTAGGGACTACTAGTCGTAGGGACAACTGGTCGCATCCGTACAAGCTAGGTGATACTACTTGTCGGTGGGATACACGTCTAGTTGTACCTACGTCTACTTGTACCTACGTCTAGTTGTACCTCCTAAAAATCTGCAGGTGCAACTAGTCGGGTGTGCCACCGTCTACTTGTACCTACGTCTAGTTGTACCTACGACTAGTTGTCCCTAGGCCTCGAGGTACAAGTAAGGTACAACTAGTCGTAGGTACAACTAGACGTAGGGACTACTAGACGGAGGGACCACTAGTCGTAGGGACAACTGGTCGCATCCGTACAAGCTAGGTGATACTACTTGTCGGTGGGATACACGTCTAGTTGTACCTACGTCTACTTGTACCTACGTCTAGTTGTACCTCCTAAAAATCTGCAGGTGCAACTAGTCGGGTGTGCCACCGTCTACTTGTACCTACGTCTAGTTGTACCTACGACTAGTTGTCCCTAGGCCTCGAGGTACAAGTAGACGTAGGTACAACTAGACGGCGGGACAACGAGACGCGGTCCCAGGGTGGCGAGGACTATAGCGCTCGTTATGGATAAATGGAGAACTAATCGAGAAAGAGGGAAAGTAAATTTAGAGCGAGGGGAAATAAGGTGATCGTTTTTCTCCTGCTCTAAATTAGAGCTTGGGAAACAATTACTTTTTTTATATCAGCTGATATCGAAGAATAGTATATTTCATTACTAGGACCAAAAGTGGCATTTTCCGGCGCGTGCTCAAGTTTTTGTGGGAGGCGAAGCCGAACACAGGGAACCCCAATTTCATTGCTATTTTCACGTACGAGGCGAAGCCAAGGACGGGAATAATGGAGCAAGTGCTGGATAATAACTTTTGGTACGAGTTATAAACGATACTTTTCATCACGACGCAAAAGAGTGAAAATTTAAAAACGTACGTTTTCATGTCCCTGGCCTTTTACTTCGTAGATACTGGATTTGTAGTTTATTATTATGTGTTTTAATATTTTTGGGACGGGGGCAACATGTTACACACATTTATTTGGTTTTAAATAGGTTCTAGGTATTTTTTAAATATTTTTAAAGTCTCAAAATTCACGACCATGACGTGTCCCTAGGGTACATTTTCCAACTTTCACGCTGTTTTTAGACTTATTCATGCCGAAATATATAAATCCATATTTTTATGTCATCAATAGTTATTAAACTTACAAAAAAGGAGCATATTATAATTTTATTGCCATTGCAAACTGACTATCATGACAAAATAAGTCTGTCCCTCGATTTGGCGTCACGACCATTTGGCAAAAATTTGTAACTTTGGAGCACGACAGTGGCAAGCCTGCCGTCGATTGCGTCAGTTCGTTTTTGAGACTAGTTCGAGGTGTACGTCAAGTTTGTTGTGCCGGTTGTTTTGTGTTGAAAGAAGTTGTTACAAGATTAATAAAGGCAAGTTTGTGTTTTTTGTAATTTTGGTGTGTCCATGACCGTACGTTGTCATTTGATGAAGTAGATGTGGTTTTAATTTTTGTTGATAGGATATTTCAATTGCTACATTAACCTAGAAGTCCACTTTGTATCCTCAAACATGAGGTGCAAGGCTACCGCCAGAACAGAGCCAAATAATACGTAATGTCACGACAAAAGTTTCAAGACCATCGCGGTTTTTTTCACGACCAATCCAGCCTTATGGATTATACTGTATTTGGTCGTGAAAATAACTTAAATATCATTGCAAATTGAACAGTTTACTTCAATTGAAACACATATTTTTATTATAACTAACAGTATAACTGAAGGATTGTTTAGAAAGATTTAGATTACTCCAGACAATTCACGACCGTACCGCTTATCCCGGACCATCACGTTGATGATTTCTATCATAAAAATTTTAAAAATTAAAATATCATCATATTTCTATGTTTTATACACAAAAGAAGCACACCTCTATAAAAACATAAAGATTTTTCGGGTCTCAGGTAAGTTTTTTCGGAGTTATACAAACTTAAAAGATTTTATTGGCTTTTTTTGAATTTTTAAATTTTTTTCCAGAAAGACCAAATATACCAAAAGCTTAGTGAGCTGTTTATTGTATAATGGCCATAAAAGTAGATTAATTTATAGCAAAACATAGTTATAAAAATAATATTAACTATTTTTAATATTCAGTTTTATGTCCGTGATGGTCATGACAAAATTTTGTGTTTTTTCATCAAAGATGCTCTATTTATAAAAAATCACCAAAGATATTACGTTACCATGGACATTTTATGAAACTTCAAATGTCAATGAAATAAAAAAAGTTTCTAAAAACGGAACAAAAAATTTTAAAAGTGCTTTTCCTGAAAACGTACGTTTTTAATTTTCATTCAAAAATACACAAAAACAGAATAGCAGACCTCAGTAATATTTCTACTATTTTAGCATACCATTTTATTTCCCAATTAATTTTATTAAACCTAAAAATAAAATAATCTTCTAAAAGGAAACCTACGTATTAGTAGAGGTAATTACTCGGTACTGTGGGTGCCGGATCCACCGGATCCGCTCCGGTAATGAGTAATTACAATGAGTAATTACAATGAGTAATTACAATGAGTAATTACAATTAGTTTTTATTTATGGGTAATGAGTAATTACAATTAGTTTTTTTTAATGGGTAATGAGTATTTACAATTAGTTTTTTTTTAATGGGTAATGAGTATTTACAATTAGTTGTTTTGTTAAGGGGGCTAGCCTAGCAAAAAATTTCAAATTTTTAAATTTTTTTAAAATATATTTTTTTATTTTGTGAGTTCTTTCTGAACTGTTTGGTACCAGAATTATAAAGATATCTATTTTTTTAGTTGAGATATGACCAAAAACTTTTATCAGTGCACATGCCTTTTCATTGTTAGTCCAATACTTGTCCGCGACTTGTGGCAAGTGTCCGTCGATTTTCCGAAACTAGTGTTTTTTTCTTACTATTTACATGATATCTTCTAAGCCAGTTGAGATATCATTACCAAATTTTTACAGGATGTTTATACCATCAGTACCTATGACCTGAACTAGAATTATAGCAGTAGGTATGGTTTAAGTAATAAAATATATAAATTTATCAAAAAATAAAATAAAATATTTTTTTATAATCTAAAATGTTAAGCCAACTAACCAATTTCAATTATATTAACATATTTTTAGTTCAGGCTATAGCCCTAGGCATAAGGAAAAGAACCATACCAAATTTATTTGTGTAAATTAAATACAAAAAAGCACAATGTGTAAAATGGTTACCTAGGTTTTTACAAATATAAAATTTAATTTTTTTATCATAACTCCCGAACTCATCAACATTTTTCAAAATATTTTACATGATTATATGCCCAGATTTGTGCTTAAAATGCCCTGAAAAATTCAAAATCCTAGGTCAAAAAGTGTATTCACAGCAAAATGTTTTCTATAAACGTGCGTTTTTAGCTAGGCTAGCCCCCTTAATGAGTATTTACAATTAGTTTTTTTTAAGGTAATGAGTAATTGCAGTGTTTTTAGGTAATTAATATCTATTCTGCCTCACACATGCCTCCGCCTCCGCCTCAACCTCCGCCTCTGCCTCCGCCTCCGCCTCCGCCTCCACCTCCGCCTCCACCTCCGCCTCCACCTCCGAGGTGGTAATGATTAATTACAATTTGTTTTTTTTTTCGACAATGTGTAATTACCAATTAATACACATGGCGTAAGTGGCGGAGGGTACCCCTCACCACCAGTGTTGTGAACTTCTCACAAAGATAAAAGGGGATGCTTCCACAATCCCTCCCTTCGCCAACCTCGCCACATGTTTTAACATAATTTATGATGTCTAGACACGTGGAGTAGTGCGTAGGAATCAACAGAGAGGGTTCATCGCAGACACTATTACATCACTGTCTTAGCTAAGCTGAGATAGTATGGAATAGTTATAAAATTATTGGTTTGTTTGTTTGTTTTTTTTTTTGTTTTTTATATTATTTATTTACAAAAATCTAAACTTATATAGTATACAAATAATCTTAAAACTAAGGAATTAGGTTTCATTTAATACAATTTCCGCTTCAGCCCGTTGTTGCAGCAGACATTCCACTGTGACCAGCTTTGCCATTAATTTATTTAGATGTGCCCATTCCTCGGGGCACCTCGGTTGAGCACACCATTTACAATTCAACTCCCACGAATCATCATCATGCTGGTTCTTGAGCTCCTCAGTTGTCATCTCTTGAAATTTTTTATTCATATCTTCAGCTTCCAACGCATTGGCGATATGAATTAGCTCCTGCTCGCTAATACCTCGAAGCTGATTCTCGAGGTATTCTACTTCAATTGTATTGGCAATATCAATTAACTCCTGGTCGGTAAATAATGGTTCCTGGTCCGACATGTTGATCGAGCAGTGGTGATACTTTCTTGGCTAAAGGATGAATGAATAGTGAGATACGTTTGGATCAGCTCCAACCGAGACGTCCTAACGCTACCTATTGAGCAACTCTTGAACTAACAGTGAGGATTTAGTCAACCACTACAGACCACATATGATGATATGACGAAGACAGTGGAGATACAACGTCGGAGGGACCACCAGCGCAGGTGTTGACTGTAACCACCTGTTAAGATAATATTTCATGTATGAGGGGAGTAACCCCGTCTGACACTCCCTAAGCATTGTTTGATGCGCATCATATCATACACATCTCTAATAATCAGCAATAAATATGTTTACGCATAATTTGCAAATACCAATTATTGTATTGTAAATGCGTGGTTGACAATTAATAATTTTTCAGTTAAAACATAATACAATGAGTATGCGTTACACGTATTTAGTGTTTATAAGTAACGAATAAGTACTATATGTAAGAAGGCTTATGAATAATTTATAAGGTTATTACTGCACCGGTATATTTAACTTGATTCAAATCATTGGGTTTATTTTTTAAACTCAATTATTTAAATCATACTCACAATGCCAATGTACATAATTTTCTATATACACATCACTTCTAACTATGTAATGATTCAAGTTATTTTTGTTTTCAATTTAATTTGTTCTGTAATAATTAATTATCGATTAGTACAAATGGCGTAAGTCCCCGTCCTTATTTTTTTTTTTTAAGTATTATCATGTATTAAAACGTGACAGGGTTTTTTTTTATTTCACGATTCTAAATCAACCACTTTACGGATTTTCATCATTTTTTGTGTTGAAAGAAAGATCATTTTTTTTAAACTAGAAAATGTTGAAACCATAATTTTAGTTTAGGGGTTCAGTTTGTTTTGTACATCAAGTTTTAATTTTCAAAAAGTCTAGCAGCCGACGCTAACATTCTAGACAATCTTTTGGTATAATACAATTTGTTTAACTTAACAGTTGTAAACATTCAGCGTTTTCGACACAAATTCAGTATTTGATTGAAAATGAACGGACATACGTAGAATTAACTTATTTATACTATGTGTAATGCTATAATCATCGATACGTTCATTTATTCGGTAAGATGATGAGAGTTTATTTAAATATACATAGTAAAATACTAGATGTTCTAACTTTTTTTAGCAGTCTTTAAAATATTTAGCTTGTTTTAGTGCAATATAATTTGTTATAACTAACAGCTGGTTGATTACAAAAATATTCAATAGAACTATGTGTGATTTTGTATTAATTATAGGAAACTAGCAGAGTACTCGTCCTTCTTACGGGGTTGGCATATAAGTATAAAATGCTTATTGCAGTTAAACTCAAGCTTTGCGTTTGCAATGAGGGAGGACACAGTTTGACAAAATTTGCTTCTTTAAATTTACAGTATTCTATAGTATTACACATCTACCATAGCCATAATGTTCTACCACTTCACCTAAACAATAGAGAAAAATAAATATTAAAAAATTCGCAAGATATCACAAATTATTCATTAAATTAAAAACATAAACATAACTTCCTACTTTGACAGTTAGTTTTCATTGTGTATTACAGTTTTTTTTGTTTTTTTTTTTGCTGCTTAGTTCAAATTAGCTGTTTTTATAAATGCAAAAAATATATAGTGCTGCACTCTGTTTGTAAATCTTATAAACTTTTAATGCTTTTGCATATCATAGAATCAACTTTTTAGTTGAAACAGCTGACTAAATTCTTTAATTTCCTTTAAATATGAATACTCATAAGGATAACATGACGAACTACAGAGCCACTGGGGCGGAGCTGAAAAGATTTTTGAGATAAGAATATGCCTATATGTTAATCGGGAATGTGAACTATCATCATGCCAAATTTCAGCCCAATCCGTCCAGTAGATAATGCGTGATTGAACCTCAAACAAACAAACACACAAACTTTCACATTTATAATATTAGTAAGATAAGTGAGATTCTATAACCATTGCTGTATACGAATCGAAGCTCACGAATCTTCAAAAGAAAGCTTATGACAATTATTTTACTACTACTCGACCTTTTGAGGAAATTATGGGAAAATAACAGTGAAAACATGTTTTAATTCATATTGGCAGCTTTTTATTTACTATAAATTTTGAGCTGCTTAAACTATGCTTGAATTGGGAACAGAAATATTGATATAATTATATATAGTTTTAATGGACTATTCGATTCCCGTACACACTATTCGACGGTCCAACATCTCGTAATTATTATTTTGGAACTAACAGTGAGGTTATTTGGTAAATCACTACTTTCGGGCCAACAGTATTGATGTCACCATAATGTTTTTTTTTCGGTAATGAGTAATTAACGGTAATCTGTTTTCATGGTTACCTTCCTATCAGATGTGATTAAATGATGACATCTAGACCACGCATAAATATGGATATACCACAGGTCTCCCTCTTTTCAAGAATCAAGAATCAAGAATTGTTATTTCCATAAAATGCAGTTACATTACTGGAAAATGTCAGTACAACTACAGCTCAAATAAAAACTAAAATAAAACAATGGTACAAGGTTTCTTACCAATATTGGGTTGTTTACTTCCCGCACACTTCGTCAAACGTGACTTATAGACTGCATCTGTTGACACACATATGTAGGGACTAGAGCTGATAAATAGCTAACAGCACCTGCTACAAACAATTCATTCTCCATCACTCATTTCATCCCCACCAGATCTCGAATGTGAACCCCCAAAACTTCCAAACTGTTTAGTCCGCAACTGTTACTGAGCAAGACAACATCAGCAATGTCGTTCACTTTTGAATTGAGATTTACCGAGGAAGACGACTTGTCGAATTTGAGTATGCTGGAAGAATTTGATTCAACATACGAGTCATGCTGGTTCCAGCATGGCTTTTTGAATCGGAGGATTTCCAGGTATATGAGACCGACGGAAAGGAGGATTGAGGTACTCTGGTACCTAATTGCCGAGGCAATTATTAGTGGCAGGGGTTATTTTATGAGAATCCGTCTGTTTGACCAGGTCTTTGAGGATTTGGAATTCGGAACGACATATGGAGAAGAAGATATGCTTAATTAGTAAAGTTCTTTACGAAAAAGAAATAAACCACATCCTTCCCCCTTCTTCTCCAATAATCGGCCTTTTTCAAGGCCACACAAGCTTTAGTGAGTTAAGTGCACCATAACAATCAAAATAGATGGTGCAATATAGTGCTATTTAGTTTTCGAGTTGGACCACCCACGTAGCTAGGTGGTGACGTCACCTTGTGAATACGTTATATCGTAGTAGTTGTTGATTTATCCGCAACAACACGCTCATTGGTCGAATCATCTATGGAATACAAGGTCTATATAATGCACCCATACTTGTTTAAATCTGACAAATCAACTTAACTTCGTATGAGTTAGCTCCTTTGGAAAACATTTTTGTCTACAAGTTATAAATTGGTCATTTATTAGATTCTGTTGTGTCGTTATACACCGACAAAAACCGAAGACTTTGGTTTGCAATACGAAAATTAAAAAGAACTTTTTCTAAACTAATATGATTTGTTTATTCTTAAACTATTCGTCTGTAAAAACATGAAGAAATAAGGGTTCACTTACATAATCCGTTACCAAAGACATCAGTGTCGAGTATAATTATTTATCTCATACGGCAACACCCTGTCGTAGATATCCATTACTTTAAAAAGATATAAAAATCATCGCGGTCAATTGTATCATTGTTTGAAAGATTGGTATATCAATCGCATACTCCTCAGTGTTGTTTGCATACACATTCCTTTCACAGGGTAGGTAGACAATAAGAAGCGATTGTTGTATAATAACTTTATTCCTGAAAGACGAATATATACAAATAAGAATCCTTGTCCCTGGAACACTGTAGAGCTTAAAAGTGCGATGAAGGAAAGAGACAGTTGATATAAACGCTATATTAGAACTAAGGATCGCATAATTTGGGAAGAATACAGGGTGTTAAGAAATAGAATCAAACGTCAAATCAGGGATGCTAGAAATAGATATTTCGTGAATAAATTTGACTCTGAATCAACTAGCAAAAGTTTGTGGAAGATAGTGGAAAGTCAGGGAGCGGGTAAAGAGCCTAAAGATATATCCGATCCTGTGGTAGACTTAGAAGAATTGAACACGTATTTTTGTGGTATAGAAAACAATGTTAACCTTGAACTTATTCAATATTATAACTTACTGAGAGATAATGATAATTTATTTGGCTTTAACGAGATTGCTGTCGATTCTATTTCAAAGGTTATTAGTAATATTAAATCTAATTCCGTGGGTAGTGACGGTATTCACATTAAATTGATTAGAATTGTGTTTGATGAAATTAAACAACTACTATGTCATGTGTTTCATTTTTCTCAAACTAATTGTGTGTATCCAAGTCAATGGAAAAAGTCTTTATCCTACCATTACCTAAAGAGTCAAGAATTTTTAAACATTACAGACCTATCACCTATTTAATATATTATGTGTGTTAGGTAAAATAATTGATAAAGTTGTGTTTCAGCAAATCTCTAGTTATATTTGTGATAGTAATAAGTTGTACAAATACCAATCAGGCTATAGTTTGGTTCATTGTCAGAATGGAAGTGTAATCTCATTGGTGGACCCCAGTTCTCTACCTTGTCTGCAATGTTATTTTCTCTATACATCATTAAAATTTGTGATTAATTGGTTTTTACTAAATCTATGCTCTACGCAGATGATTTGCAATTGTATTTACATGCTCCTATTAAAAATATTAATAATGCTATTGATATGTTAAACACTGATTTGGACACTTAATTAGAGTGGTGCAATGGTCATGGCCTAAAACTAAATATAAATAAATATAATTTGAGGTACTAGCAGGCTATTGAACACAATAGATTTGGAAGTAGTCCCTAAAGTAATGATAGATAACAATGCTTTAGAGTATCAAACAACTTTTAAAAACTTGGGTTTAAGAATGATGAACAGCTTATCATGGTCCGAACAATCTAGTTACATACACAGAAAGGTATATCAGTGTTTATACCAGTTAAAGCGCATGTGCTTCAATCCCTCTGAAAAGTTAAGAAAAACTTTTATTTTAACATTGGTTTTTCCCATTTTTCGATTGTACTAGTGTAGCTTTTTGTGATATCAGTAATGCTCTGTTAACTAAACTTCAGAGAGCTAGTACAAAACGCTTGTATTAGATTTATTTTTAGATTACAATTACATGAACACGTGACAGAATATTATAAAAGATTAAATGTCCTGAAGGTTAAAGAGCGATTAGAATATAATACTCTCGTCTTAGCTCATAAAACAATTAAAAGACACGAACCAATGTATTTATTTGAGAATCATAGATTTATGAGGAATGTTCATCTTAGACGGACACGTTTTGGTGATAATATTTTACAATTTCCTAGACACAAGACAGTCATATATACTAATTCTTTCCGTGTTCAATCAATACGTTTGTTAAATTCCCTCAATGATGAAGTAAAAAATAGTATTAGTGACAAGATTTTCGCAAAAAGACTCAAAGCTAAACTCTTAGAAAGATATAGTTTGTAAGATGTTCAATATAAATATGTTTATAATAAGAATCGTGACAATTTGTTTTCCTTTTTTTGTAGGCCTATATAGTGTACTAAACATTGTTGGGTTTCTTTTTTTTCACTGTCCAATTGTATAAAATAGTGTTGTTGTATTATAGCTACAACATATCATTAAACAACTTGTGAATTAAAAAAAAAATCGGCATTGTAATAAATATTTTATTGAGTGTAACCACAACAATGTATTGTGATGTGCTTTTCGTGCCTGTTGTGATGGAAGATTGGACCATCAGGTCTAAATCACAGCAGGTGATATAAAGAAATGTCAAATGTCAAAATGTCTCTCTCTCTCTCCCTCCCTCCCCCCTCTTTCTCTCTCTCTAATAGTAATATCTGAAGAGTGAATTTTGAATACGTAAAAAAATATTTAATTTGTTGACTTTTTTATGCGGCTGCCGGCGGTGGCCTTGCGCGATAATACAACGCGTTACGCGTGAGGGTAACGCATTACGCGAAAAAGTAACGCGAAAGAGTAACGCGAAATGCTTAACGATTAAGACTTCCGCGAAACGCGCACGCGCGTAGGAGTAACGCAAAAGTGTATGTAAGACTTCCGCGAAACGCTTCACGCGAAAGAGTAACGCGAAAGAGTAACGCATTACCCTCACGCGTAACGCGTTGTATTATCGCGCAAGGCCACCGCCGGCAGCCGCATAAAAAAGTCAACAAATTAAATATTTTTTTACGTATTCAAAATGCACTCTTCAGATATTACTATTAGAGAGAGAGAAAGAGGGGGGAGGGAGGGAGAGAGAGAGAGACATTTTGACATTTGACATTTCTTTATATCACCTGCTGTGATTTAGACCTCGATGGTCCAATCTTCCATCACAACAGGCACGAAAAGCACATCACAATACATTGTTGTGGTTACACTCAATAAAATATTTATTACAATGCCGATTTTTTTTTTAATTCACAAGTTGTTTAATGATATGTTGTAGCTATAATACAACAACACTATTTTATACAATTGGACAGTGAAAAAAAAAGAAACCCAACAATGTTTAGTACACTATATAGGCCTACAAAAAAAGGAAAACAAATTGTCACGATTCTTATTATAAACATATTTATATTGAACATCTTACAAACTATATCTTTCTAAGAGTTTAGCTTTGAGTCTTTTTGCGAAAATCTTGTCACTAATACTATTTTTTACTTCATCATTGAGGGAATTTAACAAACGTATTGATTGAACACGGAAAGAATTAGTATATATGACTGTCTTGTGTCTAGGAAATTGTAAAATATTATCACCAAAACGTGTCCGTCTAAGATGAACATTCCTCATAAATCTATGATTCTCAAATAAATACATTGGTTCGTGTCTTTTAATTGTTTTATGAGCTAAGACGAGAGTATTATATTCTAATCGCTCTTTAACCTTCAGGACATTTAATCTTTTATAATATTCTGTCACGTGTTCATGTAATTGTAATCTAAAAATAAATCTAATACAAGCGTTTTGTACTAGCTCTCTGAAGTTTAGTTAACAGAGCATTACTGATATCACAAAAAGCTACACTAGTACAATCGAAAAATGGGAAAAACCAATGTTAAAATAAAAGTTTTTCTTAACTTTTCAGAGGGATTGAAGCACATGCGCTTTAACTGGTATAAACACTGATATACCTTTCTGTGTATGTAACTAGATTGTTCGGACCATGATAAGCTGTTCATCATTCTTAAACCCAAGTTTTTAAAAGTTGTTTGATACTCTAAAGCATTGTTATCTATCATTACTTTAGGGACTACTTCCAAATCTATTGTGTTCAATAGCCTGCTAGTACCTCAAATTATATTTATTTATATTTAGTTTTAGGCCATGACCATTGCACCACTCTAATTAAGTGTCCAAATCAGTGTTTAACATATCAATAGCATTATTAATATTTTTAATAGGAGCATGTAAATACAATTGCAAATCATCTGCGTAGAGCATAGATTTAGTAAAAACCAATTAATCACAAATTTTAATGATGTATAGAGAAAATAACATTGCAGACAAGGTAGAGAACTGGGGTCCACCAATGAGATTACACTTCCATTCTGACAATGAACCAAACTATAGCCTGATTGGTATTTGTACAACTTATTACTATCACAAATATAACTAGAGATTTGCTGAAACACAACTTTATCAATTATTTTACCTAACACACATAATATATTAAATAGGTGATAGGTCTGTAATGTTTAAAAATTCTTGACTCTTTAGGTAATGGTAGGATAAAGACTTTTTCCATTGACTTGGATACACACAATTAGTTTGAGAAAAATGAAACACATGACATAGTAGTTGTTTAATTTCATCAAACACAATTCTAATCAATTTAATGTGAATACCGTCACTACCCACGGAATTAGATTTAATATTACTAATAACCTTTGAAATAGAATCGACAGCAATCTCGTTAAAGCCAAATAAATTATCATTATCTCTCAGTAAGTTATAATATTGAATAAGTTCAAGGTTAACATTGTTTTCTATACCACAAAAATACGTGTTCAATTCTTCTAAGTCTACCACAGGATCGGATATATCTTTAGGCTCTTTACCCGCTCCCTGACTTTCCACTATCTTCCACAAACTTTTGCTAGTTGATTCAGAGTCAAATTTATTCACGAAATATCTATTTCTAGCATCCCTGATTTGACGTTTGATTCTATTTCTTAACACCCTGTATTCTTCCCAAATTATGCGATCCTTAGTTCTAATATAGCGTTTATATCAACTGTCCCTTTCCTTCATCGCACTTTTAAGCTCTACAGTGTTCCAGGGACAAGGATTCTTATTTGTATATATTCGTCTTTCAGGAATAAAGTTATTATACAACAATCGCTTCTTATTGTCTACCTACCCTGTGAAAGGAATGTGTATGCAAACAACACTGAGGAGTATGCGATTGATATACCAATCTTTCAAACAATGATACAATTGACCGCGATGATTTTTATATCTTTTTAAAGTAATGGATATCTACGACAGGGTGTTGCCGTATGAGATAAATAATTATACTCGACACTGATGTCTTTGGTAACGGATTATGTAAGTGAACCCTTATTTCTTCATGTTTTTACAGACGAATAGTTTAAGAATAAACAAATCATATTAGTTTAGAAAAAGTTCTTTTTAATTTTCGTATTGCAAACCAAAGTCTTCGGTTTTTGTCGGTGTATAACGACACAACAGAATCTAATAAATGACCAATTTATAACTTGTAGACAAAAATGTTTTCCAAAGGAGCTAACTCATACGAAGTTAAGTTGATTTGTCAGATTTAAACAAGTATGGGTGCATTATATAGACCTTGTATTCCATAGATGATTCGACCAATGAGCGTGTTGTTGCGGATAAATCAACAACTACTACGATATAACGTATTCACAAGGTGACGTCACCACCTAGCTACGTGGGTGGTCCAACTCGAAAACTAAATAGCACTATATTGCACCATCTATTTTGATTGTTATGGTGCACTTAACTCACTAAAGCTTGTGTGGCCTTGAAAAAGGCCGATTATTGGAGAAGAAGGGGGAAGGATGTGGTTTATTTCTTTTTCGTAAAGAACTTTACTAATTAAGCATATCTTCTTCTCCATATGTCGTTCCGAATTCCAAATCCTCAAAGACCTGGTCAAACAGACGGATTCTCATAAAATAACCCCTGCCACTAATAATTGCCTCGGCAATTAGGTACCAGAGTACCTCAATCCTCCTTTCCGTCGGTCTCATATACCTGGAAATCCTCCGATTCAAAAAGCCATGCTGGAACCAGCATGACTCGTATGTTGAATCAAATTCTTCCAGCATACTCAAATTCGACAAGTCGTCTTCCTCGGTAAATCTCAATTCAAAAGTGAACGACATTGCTGATGTTGTCTTGCTCAGTAACAGTTGCGGACTAAACAGTTTGGAAGTTTTGGGGGTTCACATTCGAGATCTGGTGGGGATGAAATGAGTGATGGAGAATGAATTGTTTGTAGCAGGTGCTGTTAGCTATTTATCAGCTCTAGTCCCTACATATGTGTGTCAACAGATGCAGTCTATAAGTCACGTTTGACGAAGTGTGCGGGAAGTAAACAACCCAATATTGGTAAGAAACCTTGTACCATTGTTTTATTTTAGTTTTTATTTGAGCTGTAGTTGTACTGACATTTTCCAGTAATGTAACTGCATTTTATGGAAATAACAATTCTTGATTCTTGATTCTTGAAAAGAGGGAGACCTGTGGTATATCCATATTTATGCGTGGTCTAGATGTCATCATTTAATCACATCTGATAGGAAGGTAACCATGAAAACAGATTACCGTTAATTACTCATTACCGAAAAAAAAACATTATGGTGACATCAATACTGTTGGCCCGAAAGTAGTGATTTACCAAATAACCTCACTGTTAGTTCCAAAATAATAATTACGAGATGTTGGACCGTCGAATAGTGTGTACGGGAATCGAATAGTCCATTAAAACTATATATAATTATATCAATATTTCTGTTCCCAATTCAAGCATAGTTTAAGCAGCTCAAAATTTATAGTAAATAAAAAGCTGCCAATATGAATTAAAACATGTTTTCACTGTTATTTTCCCATAATTTCCTCAAAAGGTCGAGTAGTAGTAAAATAATTGTCATAAGCTTTCTTTTGAAGATTCGTGAGCTTCGATTCGTATACAGCAATGGTTATAGAATCTCACTTATCTTACTAATATTATAAATGTGAAAGTTTGTGTGTTTGTTTGTTTGAGGTTCAATCACGCATTATCTACTGGACGGATTGGGCTGAAATTTGGCATGATGATAGTTCACATTCCCGATTAACATATAGGCATATTCTTATCTCAAAAATCTTTTCAGCTCCGCCCCAGTGGCTCTGTAGTTCGTCATGTTATCCTTATGAGTATTCATATTTAAAGGAAATTAAAGAATTTAGTCAGCTGTTTCAACTAAAAAGTTGATTCTATGATATGCAAAAGCATTAAAAGTTTATAAGATTTACAAACAGAGTGCAGCACTATATATTTTTTGCATTTATAAAAACAGCTAATTTGAACTAAGCAGCAAAAAAAAAAACAAAAAAAACTGTAATACACAATGAAAACTAACTGTCAAAGTAGGAAGTTATGTTTATGTTTTTAATTTAATGAATAATTTGTGATATCTTGCGAATTTTTTAATATTTATTTTTCTCTATTGTTTAGGTGAAGTGGTAGAACATTATGGCTATGGTAGATGTGTAATACTATAGAATACTGTAAATTTAAAGAAGCAAATTTTGTCAAACTGTGTCCTCCCTCATTGCAAACGCAAAGCTTGAGTTTAACTGCAATAAGCATTTTATACTTATATGCCAACCCCGTAAGAAGGACGAGTACTCTGCTAGTTTCCTATAATTAATACAAAATCACACATAGTTCTATTGAATATTTTTGTAATCAACCAGCTGTTAGTTATAACAAATTATATTGCACTAAAACAAGCTAAATATTTTAAAGACTGCTAAAAAAAGTTAGAACATCTAGTATTTTACTATGTATATTTAAATAAACTCTCATCATCTTACCGAATAAATGAACGTATCGATGATTATAGCATTACACATAGTATAAATAAGTTAATTCTACGTATGTCCGTTCATTTTCAATCAAATACTGAATTTGTGTCGAAAACGCTGAATGTTTACAACTGTTAAGTTAAACAAATTGTATTATACCAAAAGATTGTCTAGAATGTTAGCGTCGGCTGCTAGACTTTTTGAAAATTAAAACTTGATGTACAAAACAAACTGAACCCCTAAACTAAAATTATGGTTTCAACATTTTCTAGTTAAAAAAAAATGATCTTTCTTTCAACACAAAAAATGATGAAAATCCGTAAAGTGGTTGATTTAGAATCGTGAAATAAAAAAAAACCCTGTCACGTTTTAATACATGATAATACTTAAAAAAAAAATAAGGACGGGGACTTACGCCATTTGTACTAATCGATAATTAATTATTACAGAACAAATTAAATTGAAAACAAAAATAACTTGAATCATTACATAGTTAGAAGTGATGTGTATATAGAAAATTATGTACATTGGCATTGTGAGTATGATTTAAATAATTGAGTTTAAAAAATAAACCCAATGATTTGAATCAAGTTAAATATACCGGTGCAGTAATAACCTTATAAATTATTCATAAGCCTTCTTACATATAGTACTTATTCGTTACTTATAAACACTAAATACGTGTAACGCATACTCATTGTATTATGTTTTAACTGAAAAATTATTAATTGTCAACCACGCATTTACAATACAATAATTGGTATTTGCAAATTATGCGTAAACATATTTATTGCTGATTATTAGAGATGTGTATGATATGATGCGCATCAAACAATGCTTAGGGAGTGTCAGACGGGGTTACTCCCCTCATACATGAAATATTATCTTAACAGGTGGTTACAGTCAACACCTGCGCTGGTGGTCCCTCCGACGTTGTATCTCCACTGTCTTCGTCATATCATCATATGTGGTCTGTAGTGGTTGACTAAATCCTCACTGTTAGTTCAAGAGTTGCTCAATAGGTAGCGTTAGGACGTCTCGGTTGGAGCTGATCCAAACGTATCTCACTATTCATTCATCCTTTAGCCAAGAAAGTATCACCACTGCTCGATCAACATGTCGGACCAGGAACCATTATTTACCGACCAGGAGTTAATTGATATTGCCAATACAATTGAGGTAGAATACCTCGAGAATCAGCTTCGAGGTATTAGCGAGCAGGAGCTAATTCATATCGCCAATGCGTTGGAAGCTGAAGATATGAATAAAAAATTTCAAGAGATGACAACTGAGGAGCTCAAGAACCAGCATGATGATGATTCGTGGGAGTTGAATTGTAAATGGTGTGCTCAACCGAGGTGCCCCGAGGAATGGGCACATCTAAATAAATTAATGGCAAAGCTGGTCACAGTGGAATGTCTGCTGCAACAACGGGCTGAAGCGGAAATTGTATTAAATGAAACCTAATTCCTTAGTTTTAAGATTATTTGTATACTATATAAGTTTAGATTTTTGTAAATAAATAATATAAAAAACAAAAAAAAAAAACAAACAAACAAACCAATAATTTTATAACTATTCCATACTATCTCAGCTTAGCTAAGACAGTGATGTAATAGTGTCTGCGATGAACCCTCTCTGTTGATTCCTACGCACTACTCCACGTGTCTAGACATCATAAATTATGTTAAAACATGTGGCGAGGTTGGCGAAGGGAGGGATTGTGGAAGCATCCCCTTTTATCTTTGTGAGAAGTTCACAACACTGGTGGTGAGGGGTACCCTCCGCCACTTACGCCATGTGTATTAATTGGTAATTACACATTGTCGAAAAAAAAAACAAATTGTAATTAATCATTACCACCTCGGAGGTGGAGGCGGAGGTGGAGGCGGAGGTGGAGGCGGAGGCGGAGGCGGAGGCGGAGGCAGAGGCGGAGGTTGAGGCGGAGGCGGAGGCATGTGTGAGGCAGAATAGATATTAATTACCTAAAAACACTGCAATTACTCATTACCTTAAAAAAAACTAATTGTAAATACTCATTAACAAAACAACTAATTGTAAATACTCATTACCCATTAAAAAAAAACTAATTGTAAATACTCATTACCCATTAAAAAAAACTAATTGTAATTACTCATTACCCATAAAAAAAAAACTAATTGTAATTACTCATTGTAATTACTCATTACCGGAGCGGATCCGGTGGATCCGGCACCCACAGTACCGAGTAATTACCTCTACTCGTATTTTTCTCAATAAATTGGGTTTAAACAGTAAAATAAAACAATAAAACAACTTTGAAAAATACTTACAGCTGATTCAAATCATTAAATTAAACTGTAACAAAACACTAGCGCACGTAGTGAGTTAATAGAGAACTAATTGGGAGCGAGGGAAAGTAAATTTAGAGCGAGGGAAAATCAGGTGATCGATTTTCCCTCGCCCTAAATTAGAGCTTGGGAAACGATCACTTTTATTGATGTCAGCTGTTATCGAAAATAGTTACTTTCGTAACGGAGTGATGAAAAATAGTTACTTTTGGTGCTGAGTGATGAAATGTACACAACACAACATGTGTTGTGAGTGTGTTGATTGTCACGGCAATACTGAGTTTTGTTTTCCTCATACAACCCAAATGGTAATAACAAAAAATGATAAAAAAAATGAAAATGGCAGGGATAAAGACCTCTATAGTTTTTGCCGATATTGTTTTTAACGAATGGCCTTTAAAATGATTTATAGCTTGATGGGGCTTGCATTTGAAATTTTTGAGCTGCCCCTAAAATACCCCATCTGGGGTTTACTAAACAATTGGGATACTAACAAAAAAGGTTTTTTATATGCTACTAGCAGAGTACCCGTCCTTCGTACGGGGTTGGCATATAAGTATCAAATGCTTATAGCAGTTATGAGTGAGGACATGGTTTAAGAAATTTAGGTTCTTTTTGAAGTTTGTTCGCTACGCTCACTCACCTTTAGGTTGGAGCTCGTTCGCTGCGCTCACTTTCCTTCAGGTTAGCTCGTTCGCTACGCTCACTTGCCTTCAGGTTAGCTCGTTCACTACGCTCACTCGCCTCCAGGTTGAAGTTCGTTCGCTACGCTCACTCACCTTTTGCTGTTGTCATAAATGTAAAAGAAATAATAGTGCTAGTGCTGCACCCTGTTGGTAATCCTTGTAACTTTAATGCTATTGAACATCACAGAACAGAACCAACTTGTTTAATTGAAACAGCTGTTAAGATTCAATAATTTCATTTCTCATAAGGTTAACATGGGAAACTCCAGAGCCACTGGGGCGGAGCCCGAAAGGATTTTTGGGATAAAAATATGCCTATATGTTAATCGGGAATGTGAGCTATCATCATGCCAAATTTCAGCCCGATCCGACCAGTAGTTTTCGCGTTTACTTTTCCCAGACACCACCTCTTTTTTATAATAGTATAGATATAGAGCTATAGAATATAACTAACAGCATGATGTCAGTTCTATTCAACATAACTATTTATATTATGAGTGATAGTTCGTTGTGGTTGATGGTGCACAGTTTGGTTTTCCTAGTACAACCCATTAAAAAACTAATACGGGGTGTCCATACTTTTGCCCAACCCTGTAGATTATTTTTATATTTTACCTTGTATTTTTATAACCAACTTTATGTAATTATAACTTCTGGAAGGCTGTCTTAAAATGTTAACATCAGTAACTCTATACCTAGCATTTGTATAAAAAGTTGGTAGTGTACCGTTAAACTGATATTAACTATATAGTTAATGAATTAACTTAAATTAAGTAAACACAATTTTACTACAAACCCCCAAGTTTGAAACATGTGTCATTCAAAGCATGTGTCTGATATGGCAACAATTCGAAAAGCAGTATATTAGCTTTAGTAATGATAGTTTTGTTGTAATGCTCATTTGTGACTATGTCACCACGACTATATAATCATTTATTGCAGCGCTGTAGTTGTAGTGACAATCTCCCGCTGTCGCGAAGACATCATCGTCTCCCGGTCCCGCGATTGCATCAAAACCGTGAACATCTCCACGCTATCGTCTCTCGCGATTGCAACGAAATTGTAATTATCTCCCGCGGTCGCGAAGACATACATCATCATCGTCTCCTGTGATGGCATCACACATTTTGCACTACATCGCCAAAAACATTGTTATTGTCTCCCACAAACGTGACGAAATTGTGAATACCTCCTGCGCAGCAATGTATATTATGTCGTTGATAAATAAGTTTTTTGACAGTTTTACCATAGTCAATGTGATTTCCAATTTAGCGCTGTTGTACTTTAAAAATTCATAGTTAGTGTTGTCGACTATACTGAATGTACCGAATTTGAAATTTCACTGTCTTACAACAGAAATTCATACATACACTCTGAAATTAATCTATTTGAATTGAACAGCGTTACATCAGTGGTGTAGCTGCTTTTAGCAACCTCAATAAGGAGGTAGCCTATACGATTGTGACATTACTTTAAACCAACTGTCTGTAGACAAAGAAAACAGCTCCATAAACAAAGACATGCAAACATGAACACTCACATTCTGACTCGCTGACCTCGTATTTCTCAGCTAAATCAACAGTTTACAAGTCGGATCTTATAAAGTAAACAAAACGTCGCTTCTGGATATCCATAGCAACCCATTCCCAACAGATGGTGCTTGAACAAGATTTATTTTGACTGCTAATGCGGCCAAATATTTCCTTTACAATAATTCTTACCTACAGGTAATATATACCCCTTAGTAAGTGCAATTAGTTTAAAAATTACCAATCTTGACTTAAGACAAAAAATTAACAACATTCAAAATTTTCCCCAAGTATCTTCACTGTCAATAAGTACCTTCGTAGGGTTATTGTCAGCCATTTAACAGCCTGATTGTCACACACCGCTTCTATTTTTTCATATCTTTATTGTATGCCAAAACAGTGCATATTAAACAATAAGCAATCATGTTCGTACACACACTTATTCAATCAAATTCAAGATGCCACCGTGTACATAACTTTTGGGATTCCTAATTGTATGCAATTTGTTTTTCGTAGTAATACAGCTTTAGTCATAGAGCTTGCTATAATTGCTATTATAAAATTGTTTTAAATAATTAAATCAATCACTTTTAAAATCGTGTGCTTATTAGTTACATATTTTGGGGCTTTTAAGGTTAATTGGTTAATTACAAGTGTTATAGGTTAAATCAAATTCATCAATAGTCAAATAGCTTACTGAAATCATAAACTACTCTGAGCATTCGAGCTTGGTACTTTGGTTGTCAGTCGATACAATTTCAGAACCAAGCACATCAGCAGCGAATCGTTGACATTTCGTTGATAAGTTGCTGGGTGTCTGATTTTCTGTCGCGTATAGGAACGTGCTAGAGGATGTGCGGCTCGGCACAAGATTAGACAAACTGATAACAGTTAAGCAGAGACTAGACTGGGTCGTTGCCATAATGTTGATAGCCGTGGAACTAACCATTGTTTGAACCAAAATTCACTGTCCTATTTCTAGATATTGATTTATATTGATAGAAAGTATTTCTTTACCTTACAGTATCCTTGGATATCTGGTCAAACTACATGTATCGTGAAAACTGCAACATCTTCACGTTTATCCTCTTCTATGATTCGTCATAAAATTTAAATTTGAACACGAAAGACACGTAGAAAATAAACACATTTAACAAAAAAGGTTTTCTACAACGCACACACACACACACGTGTATACAGAGTGTTCAATAAAGGTGGGGACATAATTTACGTAGCGATTCCTTGGGTCAAACGTAGAAACTCAAAAATAAAATTTTTCCCAAAATCGCTTCGTTAACTAGATATCTACCATTTTGGATTTTGACATAAACATTTTTATCTTTGAATTTTTCAACCGATCTTTATGAAACTTGGTATAGAAGAGACCCATGTTGGAAAAAAATCATCTTGATTCAACTTAAAATTGTAAAATGGCGGCCATTTTTAATTTTTATATTGAAACAAGATTAATTTTCTTTCTAACATGGGTCCCTTCTACCTCAACATACATACTAAGTTTCATAAAGATTGGTTGAAAAAAAAGATAGAATCCATATGATTTTCCCCCAACATGGGTCTCATCCATAGAGGTCTTTGAGCGGCTGCCATTTTCGGTTATTGTTTGAGTTCACATTTTCGGCATTTCATTCTACTAATTAAGACCTTTAAAAGGGTGTTAACCCCCTTTGTGAGGAGTCACAAGATTGGTCTATACATTAAACAAAAATTAGAAATTAGTTGCCCCCTATCTTCTCTTAAAGGGGGGGGGGGGAATTTTAGATTTCTTGCAAAATGCTAAAAAAAGTCATCATATAATATGTCGAAGTTGCAAAATTTTATCTTACACCGTTTAATTTATTTTTGGGTGTGTTAAGACTTTTTCAACATCCTGTATATGGGATCTGGCCTAAATAGGAATTCAAACTGGAAATTGAAAATCACCTTTTGAACTGCCTATTTGTTTATACGGGCTTAACTCGCTGTATAACAAGACTTTTAAAATATAGTTTCGTTGTACACTTAGTAGAAATAATATACATCACTTCTTTGATTTCTTAGTAATCAGTTACGGTGGCATATAACACTTTTGGCAGACACTCGTTTTTTTATATATTTGTAAAACATTTTAACTTGGTAATATAACTGTATAGCCTTGCAGTGTTTGTGGCTCGGCAGTGATGTTAGCATCGTTTATATTTCGTAAACTTATAACTTTGCGACAATAAGTAGCCTCAATAATTCGTCGTCAATCTGCAAAAATTTCAACTTTGAGGTAATCACTCGCGCTTAATAAATAATTCTGCGTCGATCGGCAACATTGCATCTTTGTCTCGACATCAATCAGTTGCGCTATTAACTAAGGAGAGATTAACAGTCTGTATAACTTGGCAAGGATCAGGTGCGCTGTCATTATTGCTTCAGTTAGTGCGTTGATACCTTGCCATCAACCGAGTTTATAACTTGGCAGTAATCAGTTGCGTTGATAATTTGGCGTCAATCGGCAACGTGGCGTTGTTATCTTTGTAAATCAGCATCGTTTAGATAGGTGAACTGATCCTCTAGGCCCGAACAAATGTTATGGTAGCTAGAAATAGAAGTGATTACAAACAAGCGAGCACAATTATTGTATACATACAGTTCTGGTCCGAACTCCCCTTGCGGCTTGCACACATCAACAAACCGTAAATCACTTGATCTACGTTCACATGTTTCGAAATAACTCGGAGAGCTATATTAGTTTACGACTAAGCAAAACTCGTATCATTATATCATCGTGCATAATCAACATTAGGAGCGACAATAACTAATTGTTTATATCTGGCCGTTTTGTAATTGTTTGTTGATTTTAAAGAACTCCTGATATACCAGTGATTTGAACCTGTCATTGGACGAATGATTACACAACCCTCGTTTAAAATGTCAAGCAAACCTAGCCAGGTGTAATTCTTCTTATAAAATAGAATAATTGTTATATTAGATTAACCTTTGTTATCGTCCGAGTTCTTGTAGGTATGATGTTTAATGTTTATGTCTACCTACGCATTTCTTACCTCGCGAGAAATCTGCAGGGGTCTTCTTAATCACTAACTATAGTCTATATTGTATTTACAAAAATATTTACACACTCCGGTCACTAGTATCGCTAGTGATAAGTGATGAAGATGCCACACAAGGTGGAGGAATGCATAGGGTGACAAAAACATCTCACCTACAAGAACTCAGGCAACAACAAACTAAAAGTAAAAGTAAAAAAATGTAAAAGTAGGGTTGTGACCCATTATTTCAAACTAAAATTTTACGCCGATTACAATGCCGCAATTATTTTTTAAAAATCTTGATCCGTTCTAAAGTTATTAGGACTTTTTATAACTGTATTTTTAGCGCATTTTAACATTGTGCATTTACAAACTAAGACCATAATCTCAAAATAGTGCTACATAAAGATAAGTATACACCACCATTCATTGTCGACATATTTTCACTTGGTTATGACGGATGTAGTTTTTTCAGCCGCCATCTTGGATCCGCCATATTGAAATGTGATAGATTAATTTAAATATGAAGGTGGTGTTGTGACCCATCATTTTGAGTTACTTTTTTATGCTGAACTCAATGCTGCAATCCGTTTTTTATTTGCATCTTTGAATTTTGAAATATTGAAATTTTAAATAAGAGTATTTTAATATTTCATCAAGAAAGCTTGATAACCAAAAACGGATTGCGGCATTGAGTCCAGTATAAAAAAGTAGTTCAAAATGATGGGTCACAACACCACCTTCATATTTAAATTAATTGATCACATTTCAAAATAGCGGATCCAAGATGGCGGCTGAAAAAACTACATCCGTCATAACCAAGTGAAAATATGTCGACAATGAATGGTGGTGTATACTTATCTTTATCTAGCACTATTTTGAGATTATGGTCTTAGTTTGTTAATGCACAATGTTAAAATGAGCTAAAAATAAAGTTATAAAAAGTCCTAATAACTTTAGAACGGATCAAGATTTTTAAAAAATAATTGCGGCATTGTAATCAGCGTAAAATTTTAGTTTGAAATAATGGGTCACAACCCTACTTTTACATTTGGAAAAAAAAACTTTGTATCCAATATGGCGGATCCAAGATGGCGGCCAAAAATGTATACCCAGTCAAAATGAAGTACTTACTACTCAACAATGATCTGACGTGGTCCGGAGATGATATCTTAAGAAATGTAGAAAAAAGTAGGGGGGGAACTCATTAAAAATTTACCCTGTATAGTTATTTAGTTATTATATAATTTATAGTTATTTGTATAACTACATCTATAAGGGTACAACCGAAATTGCTGTAAAAATTACCTTTCAAAAGGTGTTGGAATAATGTGACTTCCCCCTCAAAAAACCATAAAATGACGGAAAATCGGATTTAAAACGGCTTGACTATTGATTAAAATTTAGTATTATATTGTATTTTTTACTCTAAACATAATGATACAACCCCAATTGCTAAACAAATTTCGGTTTGAAAGTTATTGCAGCTTTTATGATTCACCTCATTAAATATTACTCCCACCGCTTACTCATGATAAGACTGTTCACAAGCTAATGGAAGAAAGTACAATATGTGTCAGATGCCTGATACCATTTTTATTACGAAACTGAAATTCAGCCCCAAACCTGAAATTTAGATTTTTGAAATTTGGCATGACTTTAAATAACCACCATATTTTAATTAGTGAAGTAGAATTTGCCAAATTGTATACGAAATACTGTATCAAGAGAACGCCATTTAAACAGGAGCTATTTATTTAAGATCTATTTTAGGTGTTAATGTTTGTCTTGGCATAACAAACAAAAATACAAAGTGTACCCAAAGATTTTATGTACACCCTGTATATCAATTAACATATCGGGAAAGAAAATTTCTTCAGTTTTGATTTCTCCCATATGTGATGTGAACTTCGACTATGTGTTTCTTTACACTGGTCAAAAGATTAAATCTTATTTTAAATAAAATCTTAGTTTCAACATTTGCTGCTAATCTTTTCAGAAAACAGTGCATAGATCTGCCGACTATATAAAAACTATGCGTACCCACAAACATTTTAGTCGTTTGTCACCAAACAAAGAAACAAAATTAGTAAAGACAATTTGATACCACTTTTGTTATTGTTTTAAAATCCAATTTCTTTTTTTTTAAGAGGTTGGCGACCTCGTTTGACCCTGATTTTTCGTCTACATGGTCCTTTGGCTTATGCGTTATACGTATCGTCGGGGTAGGTTAGGTTACCAAATTTAAAATAATTAACAACAATGAAGCTTGGTCGATTCGTAGCGTAGCCGACTATGGGGGGTAGATTTCCGGGTCTAGAATTCCGTTGTCGGACTTGTCTTATTTGACCACGGGGGTAGATTTTAGGAAGTAGATTTCCGGGGTAACATTGCGTAATATTGCAAATTACTGTATAAGCAAACAATTACATGTTGGTTATAATATATTGGGGTAAATTTCCAGTCGCGGGCTGTTTGTCAACCGACTATAGGCCCCGCCATCGTGACGTCAAAATGACGTAGGCGTTTTTTCATGGGGGTAAATTTACGGAGGTAGAATTCCGCTACCCCACATAAAGATCGGTCTTTATTCCGTGGTCCGACTCCCTGCTGCGCTGTTCGTATCAGGTGTCCTCTCTACGCTCTACTACTACTTATACATGTAGCCGTCCGCTGCTCCGCTCACAACTTGACCACTAACCGACGGGATGAAGCTACTCTGACAGCAGAATTGCTTTAAAAATAACCGCTTACCATTCTTCCAAATCTATTTCCACGCTTTAACGTGCAACGGACAATCTGTCGGTGTGTTGTTGTGTCGACGACGGTAAAGATCTCTAGGAATATCATTTGTCTGGCCCAGCTGTTTTTACTTACAGCACTTTCGATCAAAACTGTTCTGACATATTTACAAACAACCAGACATTTCTCATTAGTCGATATGGGTCAGGATCTATGTTTTGGGGCCACAGATTGTTGGATAGGCATTTCATTTCTGTCATAAACATAATGCATATTAATTATTATGATCGAAGACAAAACAATATTTAACTTTTGTCTGTTGGATTAAAATTCCAATAAAGATCGCAGGGAAATATACCATAAATATTTTTGGAAGAAAATCCCGGCTCAAAAGTTCGGGTTAAATCGTTTCGTTTCAAAGCCGTTTGCACGAAAGGGCCTCCCTCCGACCCCTAAAATGAGATACCAGATTTGTAAGTTAATTGTCAAGACCGAACAAGAAATACCTTAACTATTGCCAATTAGCCCAATTAGATCATGAAATGTAAAGTAAAAATTTAACTTTTATTAAAAAGATTGATTTGATTAAAAACAATATCGTAATACTATTGTATATAAACTCGGTAGTATTTAGTTGTCCTTGTCCAGTTTAAAACACTATGACTTTTGAACATTAGTTTCTTAGTAATAAATTAAGAACCATTGGTTAGGATTTTTAATTCGATAAGAAATTATCGAAACTTGAATTATTCTAAATTATTATCCAACGGTTACCTTGGGGAATACAACGCCTAATTTGCGGGTATTTATTTAATTGATGTTATTCAAGGTGGTGTTTTATTTGTTTTATCTATCGAGTAGTTTCCTCTATACGTTTGGGTCAGAGGGTCATATAAACATACAACTTGGTTATATATATAGACAAGTGTGGAGCAATCTATTCCACAGCATAGACTGTACAATCCCGATTACCCGGGTCCTTTTTGGTTGGGTATTGGGTGAAAAAAACTGTCCTTAAATTCAAATTAAGCAATATTAAAACTACCATCCCCAAAGAATAACAACACAACATAACAATATGAAATAATAAGAAGCGATTGATCTATTATTTAACGAAGATATACGTGTTATTCTCATTAATAATATTTGTATTTACAACTTCAGTAATGCAATTTAAAATTATGATAAGTTATGCAACGTTCCACCCTTAAATGTATTATTTGGAGTAAATTATTGGATGCAAAAATTAATTATTGGAGTAAATTAATTGAAATTCAATCGATATTGGGCTTATTAACAGTCCCACGCCTACAAACTAGCGACCGAGTAACGTTACCCTAAAAAATACCTGTAAAATAACACTATCATTTAATAAGCATTCATCTGTCACTACTGTAATATTGCGGATAATGTACAAATTATACCCAACGTGCGTTTGCGTATTGTACACCCAAATCTACATTTGGACTAAATTTACTTAGTTTGTGTGTTGTTCAAATCACTAATCAACTATTGATTTTTTTTTTTAATTTAAATGCAACATTTGTATGATATTTTAAATAACTTCAGAGGTAGGTCCAACCAAAAATGGCGTTTTTAATTAATGTTATTCACTAATCACACTACTTTAGCTTATTTGTTTATCAAAATAGATTTAAGTGTTGGGTTTTATGAACATATTTACTTAGTATTAGGTAGCCGAAACATTCACTGGCTACGGAATTACAACATCAACCATTGAAAGCGGTTTTACGACGAAAGTGAAGCTAGTTCAGAATCGCTGAATACATCATTAATTTCTAGTATTGTACAGTTACTGTGAGAATTTGCTGAGATATACGTGAATTGGTTTGATAGACTTTATAAACCCCATGTATACCATCTTTCCGAAAGGTAAATTAAGAACTTTTTAAAACAATCAACATTTTTCATTAAAAATATTCCAACAATCTCACGAGGTACATGAAATGAAAATGGTGTATTGTGTTGAATGTCAATCTAGGAAAGTGTGAAAAAAATATATTATCAACACAAAGGTGGTGCAAAGATTTGAAATTTACAATGGGCCTATGTATCATTACGGATATTCAAAGGAGTTATTTCTATATATTTTGTTACAATCGATGGTGGAAATAGCTTTTGTGCATGAGCTGTACTTTTGTTAATTGAAAAAAAAATAATAATAAAATGAATATTGTGGAATAGTGAGACTCTGACGAAGGATCATAATAAAATACGTCCTCCAACGTTTTTTTCTTTATGTTAACTTTTTCTGTAAACATTTCAAATATGTTACAATGGCGATATATCTCTGCGTGACTGCTCGAAATCGATCACTACATTAACATGTTTTACCGTCTTGTAAACGTGTATAGTATAATATTATTGATGTCTTGAAATCAGTGGAAAACGAATTGTATCACTCTCATGATAACGGCAAAACGTGAAAAGCTAACCAAGAAGTCATTAATCCCGATAAAAGCTAGGTGGATCAACACTAGATTTTTTAAAACTAGACATAGACATATTTTATTCATGAATAAAGTACACGTACAGTGCACATCTCAATCGCCAAAGACAGTACATAGAGAATTCAAGGCTAGTGTCCTCACAGTAAGCATACAATATTAAAAATTAACAATCAGTAGTCGTATGATAATAAGCAAAAGCTCATCTTACCTTACCTAACAAATTCGGGATCCATCTATGAAGGTGGCTTCGGGAATTCTGTGAACCACCTGTGAATTATCATCCTTTTAGTCTGAAAGTAAATTACAATTTATAATTTAGTTTACTTTCTTTAATGTGTTATGTTTGAGTTTATTGCTATTGATTGCCATATATCTTTTATAATTTTGTTCTAGATAAATATTTTGGATGTTATGTTTGATAAATATGCTGTTTTTATTTATGAAGCTTAGGGTGTGAACACATGCTAAACGAAATCATTCAAAGCTTTAATTACAAGAGTACTGCTTTGGTAAGTAAGAGTTTCAGGATCGGAAATATTTGTTAGAGTGCATTGTATGTTTCTTATTTACATACTTAACCTTATGTGTTACCGTATTTACATATCCCTCATAGATTAAAAACCAATACTAAATAAACATGTTAGCTTTTTCCACCGTCAATCCTCAAAGTTTTTCCATGACTGTAGTTAGTTTCAAGGCTCAGTTGGTTGCCTCATCGACAAATCTTCCTTTTTATTTATTGAGCATTTAAACTTTACGTATATTGATGAAAGGTGTTCAACAGAGAAGCAATGGGACAACTCAAGCCTTGAAACTATAGTAATTGAAAACCGTAAATCTGTATGACGGTAAAAAGTAAGAAAATCTGTTTATTCTGTAGTAGGATTTGGATTCCTCGTTTTGTATTAATTTATTTGTGCGTTTCTATATTTGACTCGGTTTATATTGAATACTATAGCAACTGTATTAATCAAATACGCCCCAAACACGGTTATTTTTAACGATGCGAAAATACAATACAAAATCGGTTCTACACACTGTCATAATTTAGAACAAAAATAGGGCATGTTAGATTGAAGTATCTGATTGTTTAGAGGAATGAACCAAGGTGAAAGAGCAAAGTTTGAGAGGAGAGTTGAGTGATCGACGTTCCAAATAATCACAGATCATGTTGGGCAACTTGCCAACATTCTGCTCGGCAATCGAGCGCGGTAATTGAAACAACTTAAGACATCGAGTATTTATTATCGATCAATCAATCGACCGATTCTCAAGATATGACGTCTTTTGTACTAGGATTTTAACTAGTGGAATGTAGGAGTGAGAAGAGATTACCTGAGTAGCATTGCTAAACTAAGATCGGCGACATTTTCTAGCCAGCAATGATTAAAATCTCAATGATCTTTGAGCCGGTCCCAATTTTAAACCATAAAAAAACTAATGACTTTTTTCTCAATTACACCGGAAATCTACTGGTTATTATGAGAGTGAGGTTTCTGTACTTTTATAGTGATCGTAGTAACTATAAAATCCCAGCTCCAGAATTGTATTTTAACTGCCCCCAGGAGAGAGGCAACGTAACATCTGTCAATTGTAATCATAGTCGTGACAATTTGTCTGGGAAATCAAAATTGTTAGGTACTTCGTGAAATTACAACCTCAACAAAAATTCCATGCATTAAATTGAAAAATAAATATACAGTTGGGTATGAAAGTAGGTAACACGTCAGATGCACGATTCCTCGATACCACGGTATCGAATTTTCGCAATTGTCCCTGACGGATTTAATTATTTTTAAGGTATCAAGTTTTTGGTATATACTTGAATAATGCTACCAACCATATGAGATCTGAAAATCAGTAGTCTTGCGCAAGAGGTGCGAGGTGGGCCCTTATATTTCCGCGAATTTCTAGTTGTTCTGCCCGTGCCACGGGGAGAGAACGCAGAGAAGATGGTGGTTCTACACCACCTTGTCCAATGCAAACTGCTGATTATTAGGCGCTTGTTCTTGATCTAAATTAATAGTTTTATGATTGTCCATGTCACAAGGTAAATTACTCTGCAGATGCGTTTTTTACAAGCTGGAACATACGAGGCTCCTCCAAACTCTATGGTCCTCGTTCCACAAAATGTGTCTCCAACATTGTGTTTTTAAAATATACCGGGTGTTTCATAACTCAATTTACACTTTTCTGTTTTGGGGATGATTAAAAATAAAGTTTTTGCCGAACCTAGGTGTTCTTCTGCAGTTGAGAGCAGCAATCGCAAAGGAGTTTGAAGCCTTAAAAAGCAATAAAAATCTATGCAAAAAGATTGTTACAAGTGTAACAAAGCTGTGAAAAATGCATTGAAGTTATTGGAAAGCATGTTGAACAATTCTTTTAAGTTTACAACCTATGTTTAGTTTTTTAGTTCAGTTTCAATAAAATAATAATATATAAAAAAGATTTATTATTTACAGTACTTCAAACAAATACGCTTACTCGGTACACACTGATTTTTTAAACACTTGGTATAACGGAACTAATAAGTAAACCATTGAAACAGAATTCAAAGGCTTAAACACCATCCCACATTATAAGAAAAACGTACTGTCACTTCTCTTGATGCAATATAGAAATATATTTAAAAATCAAAATGGTTTGTTTGTTTACTTTTCCTTGACTTAACCATTTTGATTTAAATATTTTTTTACATTTTTATATCTTTATTATTATAAAGTGACAAATAAATATCCAACAGCTGGAGGTTAGGAGAGGATTAATCGAAAAACTGATATTTTTCGGGGAAGTTTCGTATCAAGGCCTTTCATTCAACTCGGGGGAGTTAAATTTTATACTGTTTCAGATTGTTTGTAGGAAAACACAGATATAAACCACGAATGTGATTTATATGAATTGAATTTATACGTGTACAATAACATGGATACTTGTTTGCGATGTGTGAAGCCCAGTTATTTTTATGTTGGTGTTAAACAACCTATTCTGAATTCTGACTGCTGTTTACATCGTCGTTAAATATCGGTCGCGGTTTTAAACAGAAAGGTCAAATTACATTCTGAACAGATTGTTATTTTCCCAATAATTCTTAAAATAAATGAGCATTGCTTGAGTTAAGATGAATATTAAATAGGTCTCATAGTTTATTTGAGTAATTAAATCGTTTAAGTAGAATATTCGTCAAACACTATTCGTCAAAAATCAAAATTATAGTTTCATAACAAAATGTTATGAAATAAAATTCCTGAAACATTAATATGTGAAACTGCAGGTGTAATTGGTCCACAGATTATTACAGTACATTGTAAAGTAGTATTGACTACGTATTTTAATTGTTGTTGGCAACAACTTTAAACAATTAATTTTGACATAAAATGAGGTTACTAACCTGTCGTCAATCAGTCCTCTATTGTCTTGGATGACTAGTTTCGGGGTTAAAACCCCATTTTCAAATCTCTTCAGTCGTCAAATGTCAAACATATTCAAACAGGCACTCTGGTTTTGTCCTTGGCCGGCCTCACGCGCATGTACATGATTTGTAAATATAAATGTTTTCGTGTGTGTTTATGTGTATGTGTGAAGTAATTTTGACGACGGCTTATGCAAGAAAATATGTTTGACATTTGACGACTGAAGAGATTTGAAAATGGGGTTTTAACCCCGAAACTAGTCATCCAAGACAATAGAGGACTGATTGACGACAGGTTAGTAACCTCATTTTATGTCAATAGATCAATCCTGGAGGCAAATTATGTATAAATTAATTTTGGCCTATGATTAGCCAATTATAATCCCACATCGCCAATATCAGTAATAACCACCAATACTCAGATTTCACAAAATAAGAACTGCATCCTTCGAGTAAATTGGCTATGTAAATGATTCAATGTTTTTGCTATGTTTTCCATCGTGTAACTTAAATCTGATTTAGCCGTCTTCATGTTCCAGAACAGCCCAAAGATAGCTAATTAGAATATTCTAAAATTAATTTTGACTAGCATAGTAGTGTTTAACAACCTACATTTCTCAAAAAACTCTGTATCTTCAACAACCGAAGATATCACAATGAAAAATGATTTTAAAAATATTCACATATTGAAGCGCTTTTGTCAAAGAGAACTTATCGCGAAAATCAACCCCCGGAGAAATGTTCCTAATCCAATAAACCTGTTGAAATGGACACTCGTCAAAACAATTTGTAGATATTGTACCACATTTTAGTTTGACGGGTTTAAAATAGCGCGAACGTGTCAAAGGCCCCATAATGTGACGTATTTACACTCCATTTACTAGCTTACACACGACTCGCCGTTTCTGCCGCTTCTCCAACGGCAATATTTGTTCGTGTACGATGGATTTCAGTGAAAGACATGGACCATCTGGAGTTGTTAACATCAAAGCAGCGGCTCGAGCTGCGAGAGTGGATGTCGACAACCTAGCGCGCGTCGTTAAGGGAAGCATCGGAATCGTAACGATTGTTGGGTTGTTTGTTAAGAAGGCTAAACAGTTCTAAAAGAGGTATTGTGTTCTTTATTGCATACAGGAAGAATTTTATAACTGAATGCTAGAACACCTTGTGGTTTACAATTCACGGGTTACACACTCTGTATAACATTCACACATAGCATACTTTCTGTGATCATATTTGGCGATGGTAAGTTAATGTTAATTGAGGGAATATTGCGGACATTTCCATTAGTATAAACCAGTATCCACAACGTTTCTGGATCTAGAATCTAATCCCACCCGTAGGTGAGAAAATACCTCATTTAGTCTCGCTTGAGTCACCATATTTTACAAACGTGTCCATAATGTGAATGTTTAGTTGTTTGCCATTGAAGTAATATTATTTCTTTACTGGACAATTTATGCCTTTCTTGACTATACTATACTCTGTGAGGTGTGACTCTTGTGATTGTCTTGCTTTGGTTGGGTTTGTGTTATTATCTTATTACGTTTAAGGTACTTTGTCACCTGAAGATCCCCAGAATCAAATACAAGATCACGAAACGTTGCAAACACTTAGTGTAAGTGAATTTCCCATATAGGGGATAAGCTATTACCGTACGTCTCATGGTAAAACCTGGACCCAAGACTGATTTACTTTTTCGTTTTGATGTCCCCAGAAGCAAAAATCCCAATCCGTTCAAAATGTTAGTACAATAACTGGAGCAAAAATGATCCAATTTTGATGAAATTCATTACAAACGTGTAAGCCTAAATTTATTTGAACGAGTTCACGCACCAGCATGATTAGACCGTGGGGTCGGGGTTTTATATGGTAAAAATTGGCATTTCTCATTTTTTACCCTTAAAACAACATTTTCCAATTTCTCTCTAAACAATTCTGTAGAGCTTAAAAATAAATACCTAATATATTGAAATGTGTTTTTTTTTACTATTATTGATTACGAAGAAATTTAAAAACATTGTAAATTTAAAACTCCCATGTTATTCTTATAGGAAATAAGTAAACTGTTGCAGTTTGCTTGTTTGTTGGTATATTTTGATCAAACTTGGCAAATTTTTTACACTAAGCTAATTAATATTTTACAAAAAACACTCTTTATTACCCTCTTTGCAGCAGCAAGCCTAACTACTCGTTAAACCTGGTGTTATTTAAAAACTGTAGATTTAACTGAAAATCAAATCAGGCAAATGGAAATTCGCTTAGTGTGCAGGTTTGCTGCGGCGGGGATATTTACTATGTGTGACAGGAAATGTCCGTTATGAACCTTAAGATAGTATGTCCCACGAGATCGATTACGACATGGGTGTTTTGCCTGTTTTATGTCTTTGGCAAGTTTGATACATTTCTCCTGGTGAACTGGTCAGCCCAGTGCATTCCGTCAGAAGACACAGAATTAATTGTTACTATTGCCTTGCCAGATGACGATTTTAGGGTTCTAAAAAAAATACCTCCGCCGCAGCAAACCTGCAGACCAAGCGAATTTCCATTTACCTGGCTGGATGTCTACTAAAATATTCCCTTAAAATTGTCAGATTTATTTCCTACTTAAATATTATTCATTTTAATAAGTACTTAGGTTTGCTGCTACAGGGAAGGTATTGAGGTATTTTTTATTGAAATGTAGCTTAGTATTAAATAAACAAAATTGTCAAATTTGATTAAAATACGAGTATATCCATAAACAAGCAAACTGCAACAGTTTTTTATTCTCCATAAGAATAACGTGGGAATTTAAAATATTTTTTTTTTATTATCTCTATAATTGTTAGAAATACAACAACGCTTCAATATACAAAATAATTTATTTTTTTAAGCTATACAAAATGGTTTGGAAATAAATTGCGAAATTTGTGTTTTTAGTGTCAAAAATGAGAAAATCCAATTTTTACCCCATAAACCCCCGTTTCATTAGTCCGATCATGATGGTTCGCAAACTCTCGTTCGAATAAACGTAGGTTTACACGTTTGTACCAAATTTCATCAAAATCGGATCATCTTTGCTCGAGTTATCACTTATAGATATGAATTTGACCGGGGGTTGTTTTTGGCCTCTGGGGACCTCAAAACGAAAAAGTAATTCGGTCCTGGGTCTAGGTCTTACCACGAGATCTACGTTAATAGCTTATTCTCTATGGAAAATTCGCTAAAGGTGTGCTGGAATGCAAACGGGGAAATCAAGCTAGTTTTTCCCTACTGAACACTTGACCCAAAACAGCAAAAGTTTCAATAATATTACAGAATTAAGTGCGTAAATCCCTCAAAACGTGCGTTCTACGCAGTTGAGTTGGTTTAGGTAACGAGTCGCGTTAAAGATGCATCACCAAATCATCCTCAGAATGGTAAATAATATACATTTTCGCACTCAATGGAAATGAATATTGAAATGAAATTAAATATCATTTATTTATTTATTTCATTTCAATGGACGATGGCTTTAGAGATTCACGTGTACTGTTTGTAGTCTCACGCCTTGAACTGTGTCGTCTGTGTGAAAACATTACGTTTGCATGTTGTGTGACATTTTTAAGTCGCTCACGTTACCTATGATTTGAACATACATACATCCACTTGTTAAAACGAAACATGTGTTAAAGATGAAAAGTATTTTAATCTGTTTATCTAGTGTAAAGTATTTCTATTCAACATCAAAGGGGCCACTCGATGAAGAAAATTACCATTGCCAACAATCCATTGTTGAAATTCAAATATAACGATTGTTGTTGTTTGGGCTGTAGGACAAAACAATTTTCCATCACTTCGCAAAAAACTGCAAATAACACTAATTCCCAGATTTGTTTTATTAATTATTAATTAATTTTAATTCAAAGAGTGCAGGGGCGAGTGCTAGTTGCCTAAAAACTTATGACGAGGGTCATTTTACAGCCTGAGGCTTGGCGGTGCGAGTGCCAGCCAGGTATCAGTGACCGGTTCCACGGTGTGGCGGGTATATATATGGGGGTGGGAAGGGCAACTAAAGATGTGATCGTTGGGTCAACCAAGGGGGGGCAGGATGAAAAAAACCTGTTTGAGGGATGAAATGAAACTGTTATATGCCTAACCTAAACCAACCCAACCAAAATTGCTGATTATGAAAAAAATCTAATGAGGGCTTAATAATCAAATCGATATTTTCAATCTATATTAGGGCAGCCCAGAAACTGTACTCGGTCTCCATTACATCCTGCCCAACAACACCCTCTTCCACTACTACCCCTCCCCTGAACCACTCTTACGCTTTAATTGGCACTCGGGCCTATATCTGACGGTTTTGACAGTTTACCCCCAACGGCCAAAATAGGCTGGCACTCGCTCCGCTTCCCTAATTCAAATAACTTCAAAGTAAAACAAATATTTCAGGTTAATCCAAGTCTGGTTAGCAACAAATAACACAGGGTAACTACAAATAGCGGAAAACAAACAAATATAGGCTTTGAGTACTGAGGTTTGGTGTTACACGGAGTACACGGAAAAGTTGTTATGGCAAAATACATCAATAAACAAGTTGCAGCAGTTAAATTGTTTTTGAAATATTAACATTGAAAGCAACCTTTGTGTGATCTGCACTTGTTAGTAGGCAGGATAAATCAAGTTCAAAGATTTCTTAGAAACGTGAATCGTAGGGGACATGAAACTTAAAAAATGCAGTGGTCCTAGGCCTACTGATGTAGAGGGCCTCACAGTTTCGCGGGGACTACGCGATGATTCGCTAAAATGGAACAATCTCCCATTTAATACTGTATACTGAAAATGGCCCACGTAGAATAAATGGAAAAAGATTATCCTTATTTACCGTAATTAAAAATCTGATTTGACTAAAAAGTTAAAACTGGTAAACTAATTTGCTAATTCAATGTTCTTATTTTGCAAAATTATAGCTTATTTCTTGATACAATTGTTAACAAAATCGTGTTAGTGACACTTTAGGATTGATGAATAATTAATTATGTAGTTAACAGAAACACTTAAATTAAAATGTAAAATCACTGTAAAGGTTGTACACTCCAGTATTACTTTTATGTTATAAGATTATCTATTATTGTTAGGTTCAAAAATTATCGTGGAATGCAATCTCAACACCCAGAAAAATCTAAAATAAGGATATACTGTAAACATGTCCATAATGCTAAAAAGAAGTCGGTTAGAGTTATTTTTGCACACAAATGAAATACTCACTTTTGTTGGAACTGTTCCGCCTGGAGGACGGCGTGTAAGACATGAGGGACGAGCGTCGGGGAGGCGGCATGTCGGCGTCGGGAGAGCGGCACTGACTACCTCGGCGTCTCGGCGCGGCGTCAAACACACACACACACACACACACACATACGCGCGCGCGCACTTTACTGTACTTTAACTGTACAAGGGCTGACAACAATAAACCTGCAGAACAAAAATGAGAGAACTTTTTTTTCCTAAAAGATGATTTCATATATTTCTGTTTACACATTGTATGGAAGTCACTGCTTTTCCCCAAATAGAAATTGCTACAAAATTAAGACTCTAAAATATGTTTTTAGGGATTATTGCAGACATGTTTTTTTATCACATTGAGTAAAAAAATCATGATCTATATGTTTTCTGAATCTATAATGTTAGAAAGTGCCTAAAACATAAATTAGGATTAGAAAAAGGAAAATGAATCCTGAGCGAAAAAAAAAAAAAAAACTATCAGCACCAAAAGAGGTTAAATGAACACCAGTGCACTTCTTTACAAGAAGGTAGCTGAAGGTTACTGGTTAGTGACATATACTTACCATAAGCAAAAATTAACTTCAGACTGAAAACAAACGACTAACAAATAGTTACTAAAACTGAAATTTGCATAGCACATGCATATTAAAACCATCTTTAAATCTACCAATATCTTCTAAAAAATATAATGAAAATGACCTTTCGAACTTTGATTCAAAATAGGACAGTAGGGTCTATAAAAGAAAATTAGCCTGAGCCAAGTAAAATAAAGGAAAAAAAAACAATTTTTGGTTGGAGCTACTAAGGTCTACCCAGACAAATTTGAGCATAACTATGGAACCATCAAGCAGACATAATATTAGGTCAACAGACACAGAAAAGGAGAGAGTCCTTATTGAAAAAGAAATGAGATTTTTATTTGAAAAAATTAAGAAATATTCGTATGAAGGAAAAAATCAGAAAGACTGCAAAAGAAACCGTACATTTCAAACCGACTAAGGACTTAGGTTTGCTACTTTAAGCTAGGACCTAAAGTGTTGTTTGAATAGCAGATTTAATTTTTAATATGTGTTCATATTCTATCTCATCCCGATCCCACTGTAACATCCAGGGCCAAAATGCATCCACATTGATGGAAAGTGCTATAACTTATTCTCACAACGTTTTCAGTCACCAATTACAAGCCAAACAAGGAAATTGTGACCACAATCAAACGCTATTCTTGTTTGATATTATAAATATTGTTTTCAGCCATTTTAAAGCAAACTAAATAAACATTGGACTTAAGACACTAACGTTCCTTTGTAACAATACAAAGAGAAGTGAACAAAAGTTGAAAGGCATTAAGAATAAGTTATACTTGTAAATCATGTTTAGTGTATGAGCTCATAGTTTTAAGTAACCAGACATATATTATTCGTCCACAAAAGTTGGGGTCTGTAGAAAAACGTGTACAAAGCACCTCCACGAAGATATCATAGTACATAAATCTTTTGAAATTCTAACGTTACCTTCGATATATATTATTGAAATTCTATTATATTATAAGTTTAAATCAACAACAATAGTAACCAGTGCAAATATTCATAATTATAATACCAGGCAAAGACACCTCATAGACAAACCTCTCATAGATTGGAATTAGCTGCATCATTACCTCAACATCTCGAGCCAAAACTATTTAACAAATTACCAGCCAATCTACAATCCTTAACGTCAGAAGGGAAATTAAAAATTAAGTTACAAGAATACCTTTTAGAACGTGCATGTTACTCTGTTGCTGAATTTTTTTAACAGCCCAATTGATAAAAAAAAGGTTAAGCTACCTGATCTGTATTTATTACTTTTATGTGTTATCAGTGTTATAGTACCAGCTTTGTACTCTATTAGCATTATTAATTTTTTATATTTAGAAGTATTTTAAGTAGACATTTATAATACAATGCATATTGTCTGACTATGATAACAGATTTTGATTTGATTTGATTTGACATTGTCATTGATCAGTATCTCAATTATGTTGCCCCACAGATAAGTGTTTTTATTTAATCAGATTTCTGATTATTTGAATTTTAGATTTAACCCTGACTGGAGGAATATTAATGGTTTTACAGCTGCTGAAATTCACGGGATGTTATTTATCGAATGATGTGTTTTGCTCAAAGCAAAAAATGTAACCTAAACTCACCCTTCAAATGGTGCTTAACGAACTATGACTTTGGAGGCAGGAAGTCACGCCTATAATCTCCCAGCAATATCAGCTGCCTTACTAATGTTGAAATGTTCTATTGAGGGCCAATTTAGATGTATATGTTGACTAATAAACATTGAATAAATGATTTAGGAGATATAATTTGGTGCATCACTGATATACTGGTTAGAGCAAGGGACTTAAATTTCTACCTATCACCGATATCCATTGGTTATGAAATATCATAGCATGGGGGTTCTGAGCCTGTCTTAACCTGTGGGGAAAAAAGGTATTTAAAGTGACGCTAACTTTCTCTTTAGAGATTTTCTTTTCAATACAATGTTATGAGACGATTTAAATACAGTAAAAATATTTAATATTTAGTGATTGTGCTACACTGATATCATTTTGCAAACATGTATAAAATAATTTCCCTCAATTTATTACCTACTCCACTGTGACGTAGCAACTATAGAGTTTTGCAGAAGGTCCAACTTTTAGGAGTCAAGGATTTCATAAGCAAGGTTTTACATAAGGGCTCCAAAACAATCCTACTCCTACAGAAAACTCAACATGGGTTTTAAACTTTAAACTTTTAAAATTTATAATTTCGCTTACTTACAATTTTAAATTGAAAAGTTTATTGTACAAACATACAAAAAACTTGCTACAAACATAAAATGGAATTGATTTCCAAATGATCTGTGGCTGAGATTATACTTGTCCTCACACCGTTCTTCAATACTGCAACTGTTCAGAAACTAGAATTAGAATGTCTTTCAACTACAATATTTAAACCAATTTAAAAAAAAATTGAAATATAGTTTACAGTATAATAAATCTGAGGGTCTGAGCCTCCTAAGCCTTCCAAAATATGTTACTGTACTTTCTTACTTTTTTCAAAATTGGTTGATTTCATTGCATTTACATAATCAGTTTGAGCAGTTTGGTTGTTTCGAGTTCTATATTTTCATACCGGTATCTCATTTAAAGATCCCAATACCACCATAGTATGTTTTAAAACATAATGTGAAATAAAAACATTAGTTAATGTTCCCAATTTTTTGTGAAAACCCAAATTATTATTTACACATTTCAATGTTTAAGATTGACTCTGGCATGTTTATGAATACTGACTCTGTCATGTTTATGAATACTGACTCTGTCATGTTTATGAATACTATTGCGATGAGTAAATGTCAAATAATATATGTTGATCAGTAAATAACTTCAAATATGCATCTGTCTACGAGTGGATTGAAACCAAGGTTGTTGAGAATTGTCGAATGTCAGTAGATGATTAACAAGGTTATTTTTCAAATCAATTATTTCCCACACAATTCCACCCATGTATGGCCTATATTGGACTAGTGAAAGACTGGCATACAGTTAACAGTTAGGGATGAGGCACTAGAGTTCTACAGTAGCACTGCTAGGTCTTCACGCTATGTGATTATCAATATTTATATTTCCTTTCTAAGAAGCCATGAGTAGTCGAGTCAATAACTACACCAGTGCAACACGTGGTATAAATAATATAACGGCTAGCCTTATATCACTGTAAGAATAATATCACTAATACAATAGGGGAGGTTTAGACCTCCCTTCTCAACCTTTGGTTTGTACAGAAACCTGCTAAAACACAGGCATTGATTATGTTAGAATTCAGACTGAATACCAGATAAGAAATCCAAATCAGAAAAGCTGATTTGTTAAAGCCCGTATAGATTATTTAACTTTTTAAGAAAAAAATGGATTATGCGTGAGCTCAAAAGGTTTTCTTTATTCTCAACTGATTTCAAAGAAGAGATTTGTGACGGAATATCAAAACAACAATAAAATTGCCAAGTTGCACTGTCACTTAAGACACCTATCCTTGGAAGAAGCACAACGGCTGTCTGTAAATTAATTAATGCTAAAAGTCCCGTTGCGGCCAAGCAAGTTAGTTGAAATCTCCAACCTCTTCCATTACTATTCCAGCTCTTGCTCCTATTAGTCTAGTCATAGTAAGCAAAAACTTTGTAAAAGAAATCCGCTACCAGTTAATGGATGTGCATGTAGAAATGTACATAAGTGGCTTGGGGATTTTGCATGAGGCAGTACATATTTACACACTGAGGCCAGGAGCGGTCGTTCATGAGTTTCCATTGAGACTAAATTTAAGGAAACTTTGCTTATTGATTGTCACGTTTTAAGGCTACCAGGGTCCTTGGCAGTCTTGTAAAAACGCCCCCAGTAATCTCTTTAAACTAGTCACACTGTGATCCACATGCAAAATTTCCCTAACTTTGGTCATTGCCTCAAACAAGACTGATGAACCGCAGCAGTCAGCTTACACCGTTGGAAACATTGTAAACCCCCTTCAACCCTTATGCACATTTTCAACATTTAAACACTTAACTCAGATACAGTTTTTGTCACCAAGTTGAAAGTTAAGGTAAGTTATGTTCGTCATGTATCATATATGGACTTTGGGGATTCAAGGGGTGATCTGCAAATTTACCATTGCTCTTCAAACAAAAATTGCATTAACAGAATTTGCACAGGAAATGAGTAACACATGCTACACAATAGTTATTTGTGCAACTAGTGAGAAAAGTGAGCAATTGACTCACTCGAGAGAAATCCTTACTCACAAGCCGTAGGCGAGTGAGGAATGGTTTCTCGAGTGAGGCAATTGTACTTTGCACTCGAGTTGCACATTATATTTATCCTACAGTTACCATAAAACAAATAAATTGGTGAAGAAACGTAACATATTTTTACACAGAAGTGAATTTTTAATATAACATTTAATGTAAAGTTACAAATACAACAGTAAAACAGCTGACCAGCTGATTTACAGCCAGTGCTGCCAACGTATTTTGAACGCATACAACCTTGTCTGCATGTTACACGCTCACTATTTTGTGCCTTCACATTGCAAATCTGGAGTGAGACAATGTTAACATTGTCTCACTGATGAGCGAATTGGCCACTTTGCTTTCTCAAATCAGTGAGAGAACATGTACATTGTTAGGTAACTGTAGGAAAAAATAATAACTTGAAAAGGTGGACATGACCATTTTGGACCTGTAGAAAACTCTCATCCTTAGTTGAAAATGCTGTCAGTGACAGTGGAATATTCAAATGTTTTGTGTATATAGTTGTAAAGTTTTGTGTTTCCCGTGCCAGTTTGGACTCTTTCCCATTCAGGTAAGCCTGTTATCCTCTCAAAAAATCCTAATAACCTAGACCCTTGTGCTCTATGCTACACCCCTAACTTGAAAAAAGCAAAAATATATACCGTACGTCTAATAACACTTGTAATAATATATTTACACTTATACTGTTGACTTACAAGACGGTAAATACATATAAAAGTTAGTAAGTGGTGATCGATTTCGATTGGACACTCCAATCATCATTAGACCCAATAGGCGAATAATAGGTGGTGTGAAATAGGTATGTCGCCTATTGGGTCTAATGATGATTGGAGTGTCCAATCGAAATCGATCACCACTTACTAACTTTTATATGTATTTACCGTCTTGTAAGTCAACAGTATAAGTGTAAATATATTATTACAAGTTTTATTAGACGTACTGTATATATTTTTGCTTTTTTCAGGTAATTTAATAAATAACACATACGATGCTGATCAAGAAGTTATTCCCTTAACTTGAAAAGATAGTTAGGACTAGGTTAATAATAACAGTGAAGATTAATATTTTATTTTTATTAAAATACAACGGATATAAAGCTCTTGCCTCTACAAATAGCTGCAAATGGAAGACATGTCAATTGTCACTATACAACAGGTAGGTCAAAAAAGCTCACCATCACTAACTATAAAAATGTTAGTTGCTAAAAGTATATGTGAATTGACGCTACAAGATCATTTAGGCCAAACATGAAAAGTCACAATTGACAACTTTTTTTATGAAAAATACTTTTTACACTAGCTGCGATGTGAATCAGGCTTTAAAGTTAGAGCGAATATCAAAAAAATTAATTAAGTATATGTTACTATACAACAAAGTTTTAGAAAAATTGAATCTCTATGCTATGTGTAAACAATCTTACCCTATTGTATTGTTAAATATAAACGATGTGGACAACTTTTAAAATCCCTGTAGCAATTAAGTTGGATCATATTAACAATACAAAGATACATCTGTTAAGGCCTCATGGATCACAAGGAATGGATGCTTTTATGATAGTTATTATAAGTAACATTTCCTAGATAAAAACTTACAATATACAGGCTAACAAGAGTAAAATCTAACCAAATTTTAGAAACAGATCAGATACCATTAATAAAATCCCTTGCAGTAAATGTAATGCTTGTTCTTATGGCTTTGTCTTAATTGAATTAATTGTCAACTATTACCAACACAAAAACATTTTAACCAAAATTAATATAACTTTTACTCAAAAAGAAATCACCACTTTAATTTACCAATTAAAGAATTTCCCTGCAAGAATGTAACAAACTTTACATCAAAATCTTAACTGAGTTTATTCGAAATAGAATTCCATTAAATCTACTATCTACATAACATTTAGTAAAAATACATATATCACAAACACATTTTTACAGGTAGAAGATTGTATTTGATATAGGAGTAGGTTTCTTATGAAACAGAAGACACTAAAATCACTCTTACAACAGTTTTCAAAGTGTAAGGTTTATGTGAGGCAGGTACATGGAAGACACTAACCGTCACGGGACGCTGAAGGCACACATTGGTAACGATAACAGCTTTAATCAGGAATTGCTTCAGCTGGCATTCAACAATTGCATTAACGGCTCACCCTGAACTCAATGAACTAATAAAGTATGATTAAAAAGTGGAACAAGTTTTTTAGTAAAGGTTTTGATTTGACTCTTTTTAAAAGTCTGATTGGAAAGGTTAATGATCAAAGTGTATTCTCAAAGGTCGAGAGTATACTTTTACTTTATGATGTGATCAAACTTTGATTGAATGAGAAAGGCAGTATACTATAAGGAAGGTTATATAACAGAATCCTCTAAGCATTTATAACACGTTTGGAATAGATTTAAATTAAGTTTCAAAACACAGAACAAAATAGGTTTAGCGCAAAGATTTAACAATCAACAAAAAATTTACATTGATTTAAAGAGATGATTACAGATATGATTAATCATGTCAAAGAAAGAGACTGAGTTATAAATGCAATGATGTACCTAAGACACAGCAATATCTACAATGTAGAATTGTTGGTAGAACAAATAACACTTACTCAAAACGATAAAATTATTCTATAATAAACAAGTTTACATGTTTATAAAAGAACACGCAAATACAACAAATATCTTAACTTAAACAAACAATCAACATTGAACAAAATTATTGTTTGTTTGAAAGTATTAACTAAATTTAAAAACTGACTGATTGATCTTTTAACACTTCTTAGTCAGGATATAATAAGTGGGATTGAGTATTACCTTTTGTATAAATCTCAATCATTTTGAGTATCATGTTGATTTAAGCAAGCTATCCTGGTATGCTAATACATTTGAGTAACAGTTTTATAAGAGAAGATGGCTGCAACTGGTGTTTAATGAGTTGAATTTTAGTGTTTTCAAATACCGAGGTAGCTCAGTAGTATGTTTGTTAAAAACATAGATATTCCTTTTTCCTTACCCTATGAATTTTTTGGGTGCAACATTATTTCCAATTTTGTAAAAAGGAATTGTCAAGGAAAACAATTTCAGAATTAACAAATTGAAAGTCAAGTTAAAGTTACTTATTGGCAAGAACACTAATTTTGTATCTTAAAACACCAGTTTGCATCAACATCATCCATTGTCAACGACAATATTAGTCAGTCAGTTAACTGAAAATTTTAAGCTACTTACAAAGTACACGTTTTAAACAATGTTTTTCGCAACTACCCTTACAGTTAACTAATAGAAAAACGAACACATCAATACATATATCAGTGAAAAAATGTAAAAGGAATGAGCTTAGAATATGGGAAAAATATGTATATAAAATACAGAAAAATAGTGTATATAAAATGCAGAAAAATAATCATTGTTTTGGTCCAAAGAGATTCCTGGAATGTATGCGTGTGATGTTACAAATGTTCATAATTGAAATAAGATTTGAGTGATGTATTTTCTACATCAGTGTTCTAAAAGTACACGCCTATTTATTGATTGAAACATGTGATGGAATTTGCTCAATAAGTGTCTAAAAACTTTATAATCCTACTCAACTAGTTGAATCTACTTAATTAGGAAAATGTTATTGGTAAAACCCAATACAATAAGGAAAAATACCTTAATTTGATCTGTAGCCAACAAAAGATTTGTTTTAAGTGTAAAAATATACTATTACAATGGTCTATTTCGTTTTCAGACACAGTCAATAATATTAGATTACTGCGTGTATTTGAAATATTTTGCTCTGTAGGCCTATTGGTCTTATTTTTCTATCAGGAGGGCAAAATATTTGATTGCATTGATAAAATACATAATTTCTTATCATTCACTGAATTAAGGCTTTCACATTCTATATCCTCCACAAGTTGTTCCATATGAAAATTATAAACAAAATTATATATGTCATAAGCAGGCACGAATAATATTAATATGGATATTTCCCTATCAAATATTCCATGTAAATACGTACATTTCAGTACGTTTTCTGAGCAACAGTTATGTGTCTATTGAAAAAGCTTTATTAATATTTGGAAATTGATGTATTACCGTCATAACATTTGCTTAGCTGTAGACAACAAAGAATGGCGAGGTGTAAAATTAAAAGTAAGTGCAAAAAAGTGTATTATTCTAATTAACAAAAAAAGTGAGTAGATGCTATCTTACAACCTCTCGCGTACCTAGAACTAATAAAAATGGAAGAATGGAGTAAATATACAATGAAAAGCAGAGCAAAATAAATAACTTGTAAGTTAATTTTTTTACCAGTGAATTACTAATTGCTAAAGCCTTCATTTTCATAGCTCAAAATTTGTATCTTTATCGATGACATTGTTTATAGCAAGGAGGTGTACAAGTAAGTGTAGATCACATCTCAGGACTTGATCGAGGCAGCTTAGTGGTAGTGGTTGGAGAGCGCACATTGGCTTTTTTGGAGCTAAGCCCTCTTTGATGTACAATCAGAGAGGTGCAGTTCACATAGTGAAATTATAGTGATATCCTCACAAAAGGAGAAAATATTACCAGGAGTTTTAAAGTTATGATGTTTATAGACAATATAATGCTCAAAAGCTGCAACGCTAATTGGATGAAGCTAATGAAAGAGAGAGGGTTGGGAAAAAGTGAGGTAATGGTTATTGGGAGCGACCTTTGATGGTGGAAGAGGGACCGCTTAAGTTCAAGTAACAGTTTGAGTACAGTGGTTGTCAGTACAGTTGGTATAGTGTTGTCAATTGATGAAATTATGAGACAGATCATGGCTAGACAGGGAAATGAGTGAAGGTCGACTACTTGTGGAATTTACAGGGAGGTACCATTGAAAGCAAACATCGCAATGTATAAGACACATAGGACAATGTTTACTCATAGAGTAGATGTATGGAATGTACAGGAAAGATATGGAGCAGAATAATAGCTAGAGAAGTTATATTTTATGGGCTGAAAATGCCTATGAAATACACCAACCATTTACTGTACAAATAAATAAATTGTTTGTTTAACCTCCTTACTATGCAGTAACTAAACAGTCACTCTGAGAAGGGTACTACCACAGTACTAAAGAAGGCTGAACAATTCTGTAGCTTTATCAGAGTGAGATTCAACTTTCTTATTATTTAGCCAAATGAACAAATGAACCACTTCTGAGGAAAAATGCTTAATTTCAAATCAATAAAGTAAAGACAAAACCTTATATATATCAAAGGCATGTCAATAATCAGAACAAACAAATGTTCTTTTAGCCAAATATCTTTAGTGTCATTATGATAAAAAAAGTCAAAATTATTTGCTCTTTTTTTGTAAAGTCAACCTTTATTGACTTCATTATTAGCTTCTAATACAACAGGAATGTTCATTGGGAATGTCATGTCTTGCAAGAAAATTTTGCTATCGCAATTAAGAAATATCACTGGTAAAAAATTATTACCAAAACCGGTAAAACTATTAAGAAGCGAATACACCAGAACACATAAAAGAGGTGAAAACAGATTTAAAGCTAGATGCGAATAAGTTGGGAAGAATTAAGTGGTGTCATTATATAGCGGGTTCCACATAGTTGGCTGGTAACATGCCTGTCTGGCCGGTGCGTTGAACCATCCCTGTCATCCAGCCCTCGTCTATCGGAGTGCAGTTGATGATCAGGTCTCCGTCACTGAACGATACCTCGTCTCGGTCCTGAGCCTCGTAATCGTACATGGCTCGATACACTCTCTGAAAGACATCCAATTTTATAACCCAACTTGTTTAAAGTAAAGGACTAATTCACAAATAAACACTTTACAACTATGCCACTAAGAAAGTGTTCTTTGTGTACCAAGTGATGTGAAGTGAAGTAGACTTTTAATATTGAAAATACTGACAGCAAGTCCCCATCATCCAAGAAAACTCCAAAATAAAAGTTTGTGAATGCTCCAGAAGATTTCAGAAACCAAACCATTAATTAAATCAGGGATTGTATTTTGATGGAGTAGGCATTGATCATTTGAACCCTTTCAGTGCTAAGAAACGATATATGGTTGTTTTAAAAAATCTCTAAGAGAGGAAGGTTATTAAAAAAAAAAAATAGCAAAACGGCCATTGGTGACCTGCATGTTCATAGGATACACTAACAACCACTTAGCTAAAAGATTCGCCCAATCCGATGATTTCGAGGTGTATGTCTAAACCAAGGATTATGAACACCTCACTATGCCCCAGTGGTTGTAGTATATCGCTACAAACACACAGGTCACCAATTATTTGCCACACAGGACGGGATTCGAACCCGAGCAGACGAATGCCACTGGCCAAGTGACACACGCCCTAGCCTTCTCGGCTATCTGTGCTTGAAGACTGAGGAGTCAAAAACCGGTATTTAAGCTGTCGCCACCGATTGCGAACAGATAGCGCTACAGATGGTTGTTCAATGCGTTACTAGGTAGCAGCACCGGTTAGTCACGGACTATTTAGATGAAATCTTTTAGTTTAAACACAACAGTGATCATAAATGTGTTCCTGAGACTTTGCTGCAAAATATTAGTTTCTCTAAAATGGCTATATTACGATAACCTCGTCCAACTAAATCAAGGTTAAATTCAATATTACATTGTAAACTATATGTCTTTTGATTTTATGAGATTTTTGTTTCAAATAATGCTATCAGAACATAAAAATGTATAGGCAAACCAGGAAAATTACAACATAAACTAAGTTTTATTTAATGTTTACCATAAATACCGGGATTTATCTTTCTTATATATTTTCTTATTGTGTTATTATTCAAAATTAGCCTAATTAATAAAATAGTGACAACATGATCCAGTTAAAATTCAACAACAGGTAATGGAATTAAAAGGCAAAAAAAAAAGTCTTACAAAATATGAATTATTGGCCTAGCACTGAAAGGGTTAAACATTAGGACCTCAATAACTCAAACCTTGATATCTCAAATTCCTTGATATCTCAAATTTTACATAATCTCCTTGAAACCCTCGTAAATCACAATGTTAAAAGATCTTCATTACATTGAATTTTAGCCTCCTGATCACATTTAAATACCAAATAATGGTGTAAATACCTGCATTTATGTGATCAATGTGTTGCTAAATTCAGGGTGACCACCAGGCCCACCAGGAAAAATGCATGAGTAATTTATGAGTAAAAAAAAAAATCCAGGTAGTTCAGTTTGTACTTTTCATACTAAAATTCCAACGTGTTTTGCGCCAACTCTCGCAATGCTGTTTTAGCGCCAACACAGCTCGCTATTTTAGTTATCGGAAAGAGCATTTTCAGATAAAGAAACAAAATTTATGATTACTGTAAAATTGCCTGAACAAGTATTCAATTTTTATATATTACTGATTAAATAATCCGAAAATTAAAATCCTTCATAAACTTCATAAAAATAGTGATACAGTAGACTCCCTCTTATCCGGACACCTTTTAACCGGACATCGGTTTAACCGGACTACACTCGACGGAAATTACATCTCTTTAACTGGACAATTTTTATCAGCGCATTGGTTTAACCGGACTAAATCGGCAGGAAGTGGGCGGTACTGAAACTACTGTTCTCGTGGGAAAGATATGAGACCAGTGATCACATGTCTAAATACAATGCTCTCCTAAATTTAAGTCGAATAACACCATAAACAGTCCGTTTTAACGAGTTTTTGGGGACATCGTCTTAACCGGAAAACCCGTTATCTGGACTGGCCTTGATCCCGAGGAGTCCGGATAAGAGGGAGTCTACTGTATACCGATACCAACATTGTTTGAATCTCTGTACAGACACCCGAAAAATAGACTCATAATACTGATCAATTCAATGTTACCAAATTTTCTGTAATGATTACTACACCAACCCCTGTCTTTATGTACTTTCATAGTAACTAAGCCAAACTCGAGGTTATATCGTGATCATCTAACACTGTCGAAGAGACACCATCATCGTTTTCTGCAATAACTGAAAAATCCGGAATATCTCACTCAGTAACAGAAACATCACCACTGTCTTTCGTGGTCGTGACAAAATTCTGATATTTTTCAATGGTAACGGAAACATTATAATCCTCTTCCGCGGTCACAGAAACGTCGTCCCCGTCTCCCGCGGTCACGGAAACGCCATCGTTGTCTCCCGCGGTCACGGAAACGCCATTGTTGTCTCCCGCGGTCACGGAAACGACATCGTCGTCACCCGCGGTCACGACAACGTCATCGACGTCACCTGCGGTCATGGAAACGGCATCGTTCACTCCCGCGGTCACGGAAACGTCATCATCGTCATGCGCGATCGCGGCAAATTGAAAATTCCAGGTGAAATATGAAATTCACGCATAATTCCCGGGTTTTCTACGGTTCACAAAATTCACAGGTTGTGGTGGACACCGTAAATTGCAACCGGACTCTCAAAAGAGTCATCGTCGGGCCAGTACGGATGTCTTCTTGCTTCATTCGAAGGTCGTCAATTCATAATAAATAAATACATTTAACTCGTACACGTACACGAACATAGGAACGAACATTTAGGGTTAAAAAAGAAGGATAATACTACAACACAACGGTAACGGGACACGACGTCATCGGGCGGGGGTTATGTCTAGACTGCCGGTCAGGATCAGCGTGGTCAGTGATGACGTCGTGCCTGGATTTCCCGATCAACTGATAACTTCATTCACAACTGTCCCTTGTGCTAGTATCTTGATTGCAGTGTCGTAAATGTAATTTGATTGAAATGAAATCTTGTTGATAATGTTTTGGCTGTCAAATTTAACGGTCCTATAGATTTTGAATTCTTCCAAGGTGTTTGTATTAAATCGGTCATTTGAGAGGTGTAGGATTTTCATGTTACAGGATTATCAATATTAGTGTAATTGTGGTTGTGAGGAACCAGATGTTCTGCGAAGGTCGAGGTCTGTAGTTCTTTTCAGTAATGTTCTTTAAACCTTTTATTAAAAGAACAAGATGTTTGGCCGATATAATATTTCGGGCAGTCATTACAATTGATTTGGCAAACTCCTGTTTTCTCAAAGGTTGCAGTAGGTGTCTGGGGACGATTTTTTAATAAAGAACCAAGTTTACTATCAGTTTTGAACAAAACTGTGATTTTATTGCTGTTCATTATATTTTTAAATTTAGTGCTAAGGAATGAACCATACTTCGCAGAAACATAGGTTTTCTTTTCTTTAGTTTTTTATTTTTTTTATTTTTATGCTTGGAAATCAGTTTGTCAATCAGGTTGCTTTGGAAACCATTGGAAACAGCTATGTTTGATTGTGTTGAGTCACAGCCACCTCTAATACAAGGCCGCGGCGAGTGAAAAGCGGCAACGTCGCATCAGTGTCTTGGCGTTCGGTCGTTTTACCATTACTGTGAATGGAGGAGTCGCGTACTCTACGTACATAATCGCGTTTCTACTACCTTTAATCATTAGTAATGACATTAAACTTCTTACTATAGCATGCCAGATAGATGTGATGTGCCTGGATGCAAGAATTATTACGATAGCTCAATTAAAAAATGAATAATACATACAGTGTTCTAAGATTCTACTTGATCCACCGCGTAAGCAACAATTGCTTTCTGCTATTCTTCGATCAAATTAGACATCTTAAAAATATTCTCGTTTTTGTGTGAAACATTTTTCATGAATATGAGCTTAGATTAAATTTGTAAAAAGAATAAGACAATGACGCGTATAAATATAGACGCGAGAAGCAAGTTTTAGGTAGTAATACCGTACAATTTCCTTATTTATTTGTCTATCTTATTGATAAATGCTGTTGTTAAGTGATTAAAATAACTTAAATAAATGCAACTTCAAAGAAATAAGCCGGTGTTTCTGTTAAGTAGGCCTACTAGTAAAAAAATATGTAACCTAATGCACAGTCTAACAATAAAAGCATCATAGTCTCCGAATCCAGTCTGAATGTTGATGTGATAAAAAATTCTATCAATATTGTGGAAAGCCATATGGAGGCCTAGCTTCTGAAATCGTTTACAAAATGGCAAACGTTTTTCTTAGTAATTATAAAAAAAAAAAAAAAAATTATTTAGTCAGTATGCCTTCAAAATGAAAACTTCAAATTTTGTTGTCGCTAACTTATGGTTTCCTCAGGTAGACTAAAACATAATATTCCTATTAAAAATTTAAAATTAATTTTATTTGAACAAATTGTTAGATGTTAGTCTCTACAAATCCCAAAGTCTCTACAAATATTGAAGTGAATAAATGAATAAATGAATTTATTTCCATTGAGAACAAACTTATTACATGCATTTAGAGTATTGGAAATTGACTGGCCGCTTTTCAAGTAGTGCGGTCAGTTAGAACAAATAAATACAATAAATTATAACATATTTTGAGTCTAGCATCATGCATTAAAAATACTCTCATGCCGCCATTTGGGTATCTGCTAAATACATATATTAAAATATAAATAAATAACAATGTAAGTGTTGCAAATTATTCAAGCACAATTAAATAACACTAATTGTAAATAATAAATAACAATAATTATAGGTAATAAATAACAAAACAACAATAATTTTAGGTAATAAATAATAAAACAACAATAATTCTGGAAACTTAACGAAAGGTAGAAAGTCATTTCATTCTTACATGCAACTATTGGCCTTTGGTACCATATCTATGAGATAACATTGCTTAAATAATCGATGTTTTGTTGTGCAGTAAGCCAGAGATTCAATTGTTTGGAGAACGAATTTAGATTTGTGAGATTTTTAATGTTTGAAGGAACTTGATTAAAATACTTCGGTCCTAAATACTCAAAGGAATGGCGAAAAATTGATTTATTGACTTTGGGTAGTCTGAAATTATTTTGACGTACATACCTAGTATTGTAATACACATTGTCACTAACCACATTTCCACTCCTCATAAAAAATAATCTCTGGACCTTGAAAACAAAAAGATGTTGAATAGGTTTAATATTTAAATGCTTATAAAGAGGGAAAGAAGATTCTGTTTTGAATTTGTTTAAAATTATACGTAAAAAGTAGTTTTGGGTGGTTCTCAGTTTATCTATCAAATATTTATAAGTTCCGCCCCAACATATTACTCCATATTGTAATCTAGAGTTTATTAATGCAAAATACAGTGATCGTAACAAATCAATACTACAAATATTCCTTAAAAAATAAAATGTTCTAATGGAAGACCTTAATTTTGCATGCAAACTAAGTATATGTTGATCAAAACTCATTTTTTCGTCCAAAATAATTCCTAGATATTTAAATTTGTTTACTCTTTCTAAAGGTTGGCAGTCGCAGACTACTAAATTACATGAAGCAGAATGGTAAGTGAGAGGAAAAGGTATTTCAAAACCTGAAAGATCAAAATTGACATATTTTGTTTTATTTGCATTTATTTGCATTCTGTTTTGGAGGCACCATTGTCTTAACAACAAGAGATCGTGATTGATTGACTCACCAAGTATTACAGAATCTTTATTGCAGTAAAATATTGCTATGTCGTCCGCAAAAGCACTGACATTCCCCTTAAAATTAAGTTCCAATAAATCATTTATAAATATTAGAAATAAAATACCAGAGGTTACTGACCCTTGCGGAACACCTGACTCAACTGTTTTCGCAGAGCTGTAATGATTTAAACATTTTACTTTTTGTTTCCTTCCTACTAAGAAACTTCTGAACCAACACAACGCAGTTCCCCTAATACCCAACGCTTCCAATTTATCTATGAGAATATCATGATCAACTAAATCAAACGCTTTTTTGAAATCAATAAAAAGTCCTGATGTTTTACAATTTGAGTTTAGACTATTGAATATTTGTTCTGTGACATTTAATAAAGCATCTTCAGTTGATTTACCCCTTACAAAACCAAATTGATTACTGCTAAGAAAGTCAATTTTCATCAAATACTTATTCAACCTTAACATCATTAACTTCTCAAATAATTTAGAAAAAACTGTAAGTAAACCAATTGGTCTTATATTGTCTAATTTTGAAGAATTTTTATCTTTTAAAATTGGTACGACGGAACTCAATTTCAGGCTTTCGGGAAATATGCCCAGACTAAAACTCTTATTGACAATATGTGTTAGTACTGGCGCTATGTCATCTATAACAAATTTTAGTAGTTGTGTAGAAATATTATCATATCCTGAAGATTCTTTATTTTTTAGACTTTTGACCACTAACTTTATTTCGTCTTCTGAAGTTGGTGCAATAAAAAATGATTGTTGTGAGGTGCGTAGTGGAAGCATATTTGTGGTCGAAACTCTTCTAGGACGGTCAGCTTGTACAGAGATAATGTAATTGTTTATCTCCTCTGAGATAACGGATGGGTCCATTGCATAAGTCCCATCTGATAATTCAACACTCTTAATATTCCTATCTGACACTTGCCCTGTCAAACTATCTATTATTTTCCATTGTTGTGAAATGTCGTTGTTATTGTCTAACAATAGTTTAGAATAATATTGGTGTTTTGCAATACATATTTTCTCATTCAAATTATTACAAAATTTAGCAAAGAAATTTCTGAAAGTTGTGTCATATAAACGTCGCTTACTAATTCTATAAAGCTTTTTGCGCCTATTAATGCCATTCAAAATATCGAGAGTTATCCATGGGCTCAATGATTTAGCTTTTTGCACTCTACTTTGCCTGTTGACCTTTTTACAACTTGTTACAACTGAGCACAGTACATCATTAAACTTACAGTAACAGCTATTTACATCTTCATCATTATACTATGTCCCAGTTAATCACTTTCAATTTATCTTTTACTAAATCAAAATCAATTCGAAAACTATCATTATCAAACTTAGATATGCTTGTTACACTACTGTGAGATTTCCATGTATTTTTACTCCATGTATGAACAAGTCCTAGAATACAATGATCTGTAATGCCATGATCAAAAACTGCACTATTAAAGTTATTAATGTCTTTGCTTCTAATAAAGATGTGATCTATACAAGTTTTAGATGTAACAGTAATTCTGGTTGGGGTGTTAACTAATGATGTGAAACCTTGATTGTGAAGTATATTGAGGTAGCTATTTACAACAGGTTTATTGTCTAAAATATTTATGTTGATGTCGCCTAAATAGACTACATTGTTATGCATATTTTTAATTACATCAGTTAATTCTGTTATAAACAAATTTTCTGAAATGTTTTGGAGCCTATATAGGCAAAATAGCTTAAAGTAAAATTTATTTACGGTAACATGTAACAATAAGGCATCAGCTGAAGTCATATTTATTTCTAATTTCTTACAATCTATACTATTGTCTAAATAACATATAACACCTCCTGACCTGTATGTATCATTACACTGAGCAAACATCTTATAGCCTGGAATATATAAGTGAATTTCGTCTGAACCTATCCAAATTTCACTAAGTATTATACAATGGATTCTATTATTTATACTATTTATTTCTGCTATAAAACTATTGAAATTTTTTCGCATACTTCTTATATTCATATAAATTAAATTCAAACTATTGCTTTTACTTTGTGTGTCGAAAAAAACATTCATATCTAAATTTTCACTACTTAACATTATGAGTTAGGGAAATTCTGCTGAACTACAAAAAAATTAAAACAAAAATGTATCTGATGTAACATAGATATTTTGAAGCAAATCAAAATATAACAGGGTCTATTGGAGCTTGAGTAGTTCATCATAATTGTCTATTTTCTTGCATTTCGCATCCTGACACTTTCGCACAAAAAACTTGCCGTCCCTACACCATAACCTATTCATAACCTATTTCCTTACATTTATTTTTCAAACTTTTTAGGAATACCTTGTTGTCAGGAGATAGGTGCTCATTCACGTACATGCTGTCTTTGGGGAAGGACGCGTTGACTTCATGGGCTATCATCTTTTTCTTGTCTCTGAACTTGCCAATCATGCTGTCCCGAGTCAATCTGCTTACAAACTGCACAATAAGTGGCTGATGGCGGTCCTTACTGAATGAGGGCACTCTGTGGGCAGCTGAGATGTCCTTCACGTCGATCTCCATCCCTAGGGCTGATCCAACGTCTCTAACGAGCTCGAAGACATTTTCCTTGGGGGTGACTGGAAGACCGCTGATTTCCACATTGTTCTTTCTTGAATATTGTTCCAAATTTCTCACTTTGTCATTCAGCTTAGAAGCAAGAGAACTCTACTTTGTTTGTAAGAGTGATGTTTTTAATACGGAGCTCTTCGTTCTCCTCTTTTAAAACAGCAAACTCGGTCTTTACTTCTTTCATGACACGTATGGATTCATCAAGTTTGTCTGAAATAAAACTAACACTCTTTGTTAGTTCGCACAATTCACTCTTGAAGGTTTTCAACTCTTGAAAAAAGTCTGTTTTAAAATCATTCAGCATTTTAGCGATCGATTCTTTATTGTAGGAATCAGTGTTGGTACTGGGCAATAACTCGCGACAGTCTTTACACTTCCAATCTCGATTAGAATGCGTTTTCTTGCCTTGAACATCGTCCTTAACACAAAGCGCGTGGAATAACTTGTTGCACCCACCAACACATTTAACACAATCACTTTCTTCAGTAACGACTTCTTGATTGCAGATACCACAAAACGACGACATCATTAATCAAATGATGCACACAGCGAAAATACACATAAGATTATCTAATTAACTCGTTAGGAATATGTCGCGACAGTCACGACTAAACACGTAACCCTATCACTGCGAATCTTATCTGTAGTGCGGCTTAGCGGCTAGAGCCAGACTGAGTGAAGTGGCAATAAGTTAGTCCTACTGTATAACCATTCTTGGTATAGTAGCTTTATTTTGTAAAATTTAAGCACAGTCTGTCTAGTAGTTTTTACTATGTTGAATAACACACATATATACAGACACCATGAGATTGTTATATAATATAACATAATGCAACCAAAAACATTATGTTTGTATATTTTTAGTTTTAGACATATTGCGGTATGTTGAAATTTTTCACTAAATAAACAACCTAGATTACAATTTTGTCTATTTTACCATACCTTAAAATCTACTAAAATATGTTATTACGTATTTAAATACTTTCATTCATTGATACAGAGCAGCAATACTCTCATTGATGTTTATAGCCTAGCGCGTGTGAAGTCGGACGCAGAGGGGGTGTGATTGCGGCGTTGCCAGTTCGAACGTCGCGGCCTTGTATTAGAGGTGGCTGTGGTTGAGTTCTTCGGTATAATCTATTGTGTTCATTGGTACGGAGAGGAGTCTGTGGACAAAACTGTTGTAAACTGCTAATTTTTGAGAGAGAAAAATTTGTATAGACACAACCCATCATCCATATAGAGTATGGAATGTACTAGTTGGTACTAGTAGTACAATATATGTACTAGTTGGTTTCGGATATATTTTGAATGTGAAATTATCATTTTTCTTTGTTATTGTTAAGTCAAAAATATTCAGGCTATTGTTGGTCTCCTCTTCTAATGTGAATTTAATATTTTTATACAAGTTACACAAGTATTTGTTTAGCAAAGAGAGCTGTCTGTTGTTATCATTAAACAGAACTATGAAGTCGTCCATGTATCTGCTTGTTTTCAATGTGGTTGATGAATATCTCCGCCAAAATACTAGATAGTGGAGAACCCATTGCTAGCCCATCTTTCTGGTTGTAAAAACTATTTTCCAATTTAAAATAATTCTGTTTCAACACTATTCTTATAAGTGCTAAGAGCTCGTTTACGGCTTGAAGGGGTAGCTTAGTGTTTATGTAAATTTTGTTCCAATATTTCTACTAATTTGATTCTACCAATATTTCTACTACCGATGAGTCCTTTGTGAGTCGAAACCGGTTGCAATTTGGCAACACATTGATCACATAAATGCAGGTATTTACATCATTGTTTAGTTAAAGATCTCTTTATAAGTTGAACGTCTGAAATAATTAAAATCCATGTTTTAGTCCCTGAGTTGTGGTATAATTAAAAATGTGACGTGGAAAGTAAAAGGGGAGCTCTTGTTGGGAATCTTCGATTTTGAGTTATATATTTGAATTCCTAATTAAATTCAGAATCACTTGGCTCAAGTCCCATGCATCTACGATTTTTGTTGTAAGTTTTGTTATACAAAAGGGTCATTTTGAGAAAAAACTATTTTGAAAATTGTAAAAATGCATAAAACATTTTTTTTGTATTCAAGAAACAAATTTGGTATCAAAAGAAATCTTATAATGTCCTCTTTGGAGGCAATACCAATCTTTGTCTTAACTCACGGTAGTTTTCATTTAAATTTTAATAATTGTTTTATCGAAACATGTCGTAAAAATCATATTTCAGAAAAGGGACCTCTTGTCTGCCCTATTTTATTTCTCCATAAGATAAAAAAAGGTAGGTACCTCTTTTCGGGACCGCAAAATTTGAGAGATATTTTGTTCTCCATAAACTGAACTTTGTTGTAGTTCTAAATTTCCACTAGAATGGTATATAATTTTTTATCTTTTTTATTGTGACAACAAAATAGACTAAATCCTGACTTTTCAAGACCATTTTGAAATTCAATACTAATTCATGACATTTCCCGTTTTTCCCTGCTACTAGACACTCTGTTCTTAGTAGTCATGTCAAAAGAATTATTATACTGACAATTTAACAGTTGTTGCAAATCAAGCACAAATTTAACTTACAAACTATTTTGTAAAGGTTTTTTTTTATAGAATAACAGATAATAAAATGTAAATGTTTATTTACTATGCAACACATTTATTTCCTAAACAGGCATGTCACAAGAATAAGTCTTACAGTTTTCTATTAAAACATATTAGTTCTATCTAACCAAGAAATTTAAATGGCTACAGTAGTTTTGATATTGTACTTAAGTTAAGAAGAATTTAAGCATAGTACAGTACAATCCCTAGTTCAGCTTGTTGGGGAATTAAGCAGTGCCGGATTGCTGAAAGCTCCGAATTACTGAATGTCTTCTTAAAACAGCTGTTATGATGAAAGAAAAGAATTGTGAATTTTAGTAAACATTGCACTAATTTTTTGGGCGTCAAAGTGAAATCGTTGGCCAGCGTGTCATCATTCCGCGTTTTATTGTAATTTCCCTTGTCTTGATAATAATATAAAATGCTGAAAAGCAATCGCTTCTGATATCAACCGATCACTTCTTTTCTGACTCTAACAATCGCTTTTGACTCTGACAAAACCACCTTTTACCTTTGACTGATGCCAGAGAATTAAAAGTGCTGGACCATCAGATGCTTCAGATGCTAGATCAGTGGGCTTATAATGTACTTGCTTACTGAGCATTTTATTTAGAACAAAGCGTTGTATAGCAGTATAAAATTGCAGAACATCTAAATGCAGAGATATATTTGATCATACAATATGTGAACTCACCCCAGTTGTTTTTGGAGCTGGTGGGTGGGGATGTGAGTTGTAGTCTGCACTGAGAGAGCCGTAGAAATCATTTACTGGGTCCAGATCTGCGATTGATCCAATTTTACGTTCTTGGTGTGAGTGAACTATGAAAAAAAAAACAAAAAACATGGGAACAACTAAGTTAACATTTGAATTTCAGTTTATTCCCTTAAGTAGCTCAAGTCAATGTTTTACCAGTCTTGCCTGTCTTAAGTTAGGTGGATTAGTTTAGGTAAATCATTAACACTTTACCATTGAAACCCCCACCATCATCCTCAGATTAAAGGTGAAAAATATGGGTCGCCGGAATTTTATACCCCTGGAATTTTACCCCCTGGGCAAAGCTGACGTCACTATGACGTAGTAACCTGAGTGGCCAAAAGTTTGTTCGCGGCCGGAATTTTACCCCCACGGATTTGGAAGTCTAATGAAAATAGTCAGAGCGTGATTAATTAGATTAGCGATAAAAACCGGAATTTTACCCCCTGTCCATATAACTAGCGATTAGACAACTGAAGATGTACGGGCCAGATTTTTACCCCCGGAATTTTACCCCCGGGAATTTTACCCCCGGATTTTTACCCCCCGGAATTTTACCCCCGGAATTTTACCCCCCGGAATTTTACCCCCTGGCTGATTTTAGAAAATGAATGATTGATTTTCTCATTTCTGTTTTTAATTAATAGTAAACATTTCATTATTTAGTAGCCTATCTCTATTTATTTATTTTGTAATCTCAACTAAGTAAACAGAATTCGCTGTTTTATTTTGATCATATTAACCAACAGTTGGCTTCAAAGATCCAATCCTGACATTCGAATCTCAAAATTAGTTAATGTTACATATAAATTAAGATAGGCTACTTAATAATAAAATGTTTACCATTAAATTAAAACTGAATGACGATAATTAATCATTCTCACTAATTTATATATCTGGCCAGGGGTAAAATTCCGGGGGTCCCGGGGTAAAAAGCCGGGGGTAAAAATCCGGGGGGTAAAATTCTGGGGGTAAAATTCCAGGGGTAAAATTCCGGGCCGTACATTTGAGGTTTTTATAATTTGATATGTTCTGATTAAACTCACAACCGTAAAAATATATGTTTAATTCCGCGTTTAATCCATCGAGCTGATGTCGCGAAACTCAAAAGTTTGCGGCCGGAATTTTACACCCTGGTTTGTGACGTCACGTTTGCCCTGGGGGTAAAATTCCAGGGGGATAAAAATCTGCTACCCCAAAAATAAAGGTCCCCACAACATATTGTTCTAAACACGTTTTGGCACATTTCCTATACTTCCCCTGATATATTATTGAAATAAGGGCCTTATTTAAGAGTTTTAAATAGATTAAATTATCCTGAATTTAATTTTCAGCCAATTATTACATTGTGATAGAATTTAGGGTAAAAAACACACAACAAAATTAACTTAGTACTTCATAAAATTTGATGAAAAGCTATACACAAAGTCAGATCTACTTTATTGTAGGACAATAAATGGTTCAAAGCACACAACAATATTTAGCTAGTGCAATAGAGAGCCGTGCGCCCGTTTACGCATGATGCGAGTAAAAATTATAAATTGCATGTGTACACATTTGTCATTCAATGTACATTTATATATACCTTATGAATAAAGATTATTTTACTTGACTTGCACAGATCATACACATTGATGTTAATACTATTGCAATCAACTGTTAGGATTAGTTCCAGGGTGTCCAGCAAGCCATGACAATCAAGTTCTAATCCAGGTTCCAAATTCAAATGTTTTTGGTCAAAACTTGCCATTAAGATATGATAACTAACTTCAAGACATGAAAGTGTTCAAAGAACTTAAATTGGCATCAATTTAAAAAGGAAAAACATTTACATAGTCACTTTTTTATATTTATTACTGCAAATTTAATAACGGTTTTGGTTCATTGTTTTTAGTACGGACATTAGTGATCAAATCCAGGAGTTTTTAACCTCAAATTGAATCAGAATTCTATTAATCCAAATCCCGAATCAAAGTGAAATTCTAAAATAGAATAGCCTTTGTAATTTTCATAAACATATATTCTCACTATTATTTAGTTTATTTTGAATCAGTTCAAAGCTTAGTGTAACTGATAACATTAGAATTAAAGCAACACCATAATGATCTCTTGCCATTTCGGCAACATCCAAGAGAATCTCTTGCAGTCTCTACTACATCAGGGTTGTTCAACAAGAGACAATAATTATCCTCAGCGACCGTGATTTTCTTACTTCACACAATGTTATTGAAAAGGAATAAATGGAATGGTGTCAATGGATGGATGCTCAAATATAGACTATGGGTGATTATTCCCCTGTATTTTCTAGTCCCATACAGATTTCACATGCGGTTTTTTCCTAGTTGGCTGGACACTTAGTATCGGATATCAGATTTATTAAGGGTGTATTTTAGGTGAGTATTTTACCTGGTCCACGGTCAGATGTGTATATGACAGTCGATGACTGACGAGCTGAGTAGGGGGTGTGTGGACCTCCTCCTCTCCCCTGCAGAGGATCGTAGTCTGCTATTTTGCCAGGATTGGGCGGAGCCGTGTAACTGGGAGGCTGCATCTGTTCCACTGGTTTCTTTACTGGCACGACACCTGATTTCATTATCATTGTGTAAGCTTTTGGATTATTAATAGACAAAGCTTTATTAAAGATAACACCTGACACACTGCGGTAATTACAAAAGCAATTCCCAAGCTGGTAGTCTTTATCTAGGTTCCTTAATAATAAACTCTCCTAACAAGTGTAAATCCATGTAGTTTTAAGGAGTGTACATAAACTTCTCATCCTATTGAAAAATCTCAAGTGTGTTTTTATTTTTGTTTTGTGTTGGTGATATTCGAGAGCGCTAATGTTAATTACCATTTTTTATTTTAATTTAGGGTAAATTTTAAGATTTGTGGTTAAATTGTTAGTAAACTAAACCATCCTAGGTTCTGTTCTATGATGGCCTTGATAGTCCTATACAAGATACAAGAACTTTATTGTTAGTAAAATACATAATATGGTACATTAGTATCTCCTAACTTGTCAATTAATCCTAAACTTCACAATAAACACAATTTAACTTCTTCACCTTATAACATATTCTAACATTCTATAATTAGTAAATTAAATTCATCTTTCCTCACTAGCCAAAATTCACCTATTGTGAACAAACAGAGCTTAATTAAAACTTTCTTCAACTTCTTTTTAAATAAATTAAGAGGAAAATTTTGAAATTGATTTGGTAGATGGTTCCAAAGTCTTCGAGCAAAAAAAAGACTTGCCAATGCTTGTCACCTATGTCATGCCTACTGATATGGATGTTACTTTTACCTCTAGTGTCATATGAGTGGAATTTGTTCATTTGTTGTTTTAAAGATGTTAGCTTTGAAATATATAAAAACTCAATAAATGATTATGCAAGGAACGGTAAGACTCTCAAGATTTTTGAAAGTTTCCTCACAAGAATCCTCAAAGCTCAGTCCCACGATACACCTCAAAGATTTTGTTGAATGACTAGAAGTTGTTTTATGTTTGTTTTGGTAGTGTATCCCCATATTTCGATACAGTATGCTAAATTTGAATAAAAAAGTGAGTAGTAGATTGTTTTCAAAGTTTCAATAGAACATACTTTACCAAATCTTCTTAATATAAAAACTGACCTTGATAATTTTGTACTAATACAACAAGGAAATGATTCATAAATGAGTTAGATAATTTCATTTGGTTATTACGGTTTAAAAATTTGTTAACCCTCCGAGGGTCACGCGTCAAAAAATAGACGCACAACACACTTTGTGTAGGGTCACGCGTCTAGTTTAAGACGCACAAACATCGTTTACGGCGAAGGCTCTATGACTGACTGAATCGGATTGAAATGAAATGAAATGAAATATGCTTTATTGTCTTTTGAATTTTAACAAATTATTGACAACGTCATGATACAGCTAAACAAACTTATAGCACAGTCAGTTAATAATTAATTAAATACTTATAGCTAACTAAAAAAAGGAGACATATAGGCCTACAATACTTGTTAAAAAAAAACAAAAAACAAATTACAACTGAAGAATCTTATTGTTAAAAAAATCTTCCAAACTATAAAATGGGTTATTGGTCAGCCAACAATAAAATTTATTCTTGAAATCCTTTACAGTATATAATTTAATTATGGATTCAAGAAAGTTATACACTTTAAGTGACAAAACTATGTGACTATTTAGAGTTTCACTTAAACGATGGAATTCTATTGAGGTATGGTTCTTATTTCTGGTATTATGATTATGAGTATTGTGTCTAAATTTTAAAAGATGTTGATTTTCCAAGATATAAACTATTAAGTCATAAATATACACGTTAATAATAGTAGGAATTTGAAGGTTTTTAAAAAGTGGTTTGCTGTGGTCTCTCAAGCCTTTATTAGAGATAACTCTAACCGCTTTCTTTTGCCAAACAAGAATTTCCTCTACCCTAGCACAATTGCCCCAAAAAATCAGCCCATACCTGAAAATGGATTGAAAATATGAAAAATATGCTGTTCGGACATAATTTAGTGGAATGCATTTTTTCAGACGGCCTAGTAAAAATATTACACGAGGAAGTCTGGTATTTAAATAGTCTATATGTGAATCCCATGTTAGCTGACTATCTACATATATTCCCAAGAACTTTGCTGAAAAAACTGTATTAACCTTATCACTGTTCTCAAACAACTCTCTTGAATTATTATTTAAGGAAAATATTAATTTTTGTGATTTTTCTTTGTTAAGCAAAAGTCCATTACCATGAAACCAATTTCGTGCATTATTTAATGTTTCATCAGCCAATTTTTCAAGTTCTTTATAGTTTTTACTTGTACATAAAAAAGTAGAATCGTCTGCGTACAGAATGGTTTTACAATCAACAGAAGAGGGTAGATCATTTATATAGATTAAGAAAAGAAGGGGGCCAAGGACTGAACCCTGTGGTACTCCCCATTCAACTGACACTTGAAATAAACCCTTAATATGGTTTATATTCTAATCTTATCTTAAACAATAATAATTTGAGGACAGAGGTTTTAAAGCATGAGGTTTAATGGTACATAAGTTAAATGATTAATATAGGGTTACAAAAAAATTGTTCAGGGGTGGGGATTCGTGCTGGCCGAATCAAAAGATTTCCAATTTAAATTTTCAATGAGTATGGTAAATTATAAATTTAATAATCTTTCAAAAACAATAAATTAAATAGGAATGATTTTGATTTTAATTAATGGAGGTAAATAGGGTCCAAATGGATGCTTGAGGAGTCTATAAGTTAGTCTGAGTTAATAAATGGAAAGTTCTCACCAATCTTCTGTAATAATAATTTTCTTCTTAGTTTAAAGGCTTAAATTCTTCTTTCTTCGGTTAACTTAATTTGGATATTTTGCCAATACTTTACTTTATATTTTCATAATTTATTTCACAACTAATATAGTTTCTATGTGCTCTTCTTGAATAGCTAAACTGCACTCTCCTTTTCATTGTTGTAAATCATATCAAGTTATGGGGTTCACATAAATAAAAACATGGTTGAATTTTATTAATAATCTTGAACCCAGATGGATGGTGTTCTGATTGGAGGATTTGTTTTTGAATAATAATTTTGGATAAGCCAATGAATAAATTTTGATAGTAAATTATATATATGTTGAGACAATATGGTTTTAATAATATTAAAAATGGACATGGATAAATATTGAAAATATAACAAGATTGAGTTTGAAAATAAAATAAGGACTATAATTATAAACATTGAATTTTGAGTCATTACAATATCCCCTCAGAAAATATGTAATTAAATTTTTAATGACATATTTTCGCTAAATGACGAAAAATGTATTTAGCATTATACAGCAAATAACAAATATTGAGATGAAATTGAGTTGAAACAAAAATCTAACAAACTTAACATTAAGGTTTAACTAGAACAAATTTCAGTTGGAATGAACATAACAATAAAATAATTCTAAAATAGCAAAATGATTACTATCCCCTCCTATCTTCTACAAACATTAAAAAACATAACATTAATTTAAGTGGTTAAAACAATTTTTTTTTATTTTTTACATAATAAATGAATGGAGTGATGAACAAATGTTGAAATATGAAATGAACATGAGACATATAAGAGATGTATGATTCTTATAGGTACCATGGAGTACATTAAATGAATAGTTGTTTGTGATTGCTTGATGATAACCTCTTATAACTAAATACATTAAATTTGTGATTATGACTATAGTTTAACTATTGGGACAGAGGTAACTGGAGAAATTGGCTTGTTCACTCACTGCTTGTGTGGGTATGATTTAAAATTCTTCCCTTTTACAGCAATGTTTATAGGGTTAAGCACACATTACAGTTTATCTTCTATCTTCGGTTGTGGTGTGTAGATCGGTTCCATGTATTTCTTCATGGAGGATATATGATAGGGTCCATATAATTTATCATTGTAGAGATCACTTATGTGGTATGTTGATGGTCCAAGTATTTCTCTGATGACAAAAGGGCCTTGGTACACTTCAAACAATTTGGCTGTCTCACCATAAATAGCTCTGGATAAGGGATGAGATTTTATGAGTACTTTGTCGTTGATGTTTAGAGACTGTGGTTGTCTATTTTTGTTTAATCGGTTGGAACGTTTTCTTCGGGTTTCACTTAGTTTTCTTTCTGCCATCAATAATTTTTGTTCATAAGGCATGTCATTGTTGATTGGGTGATGTAGGTATTCTTCCCAAAATCTAATGTCCTTAATACCATACTGCAACTCATTGGGAGTAAATCCAGTGGATTCATGGTGAATTTCATTTAAACATTGGTTTATCTCTGGTATATATTTTACCCATTTTTGTTGTTGTTTAGAACAGTATGTCCTTAGACATCTTTTGATTTCTCTTATTGGTCTTTCTGCTAAATTGAAACAGGGGTAATAGACAGGGTTGTATATAGGTGTGATGTTCTCTTTCTCTAATCTTGAGGTCCATTCATGACTTTTGAATTGTGTGCCATTATCAGTTTGTATACAGCGGGGCTTTCCATGTTCAGGAATATGTATATTAAATAGTTTGTTGAGTATGATTTTAGTAGTGGCTCTCTGCATTGGGTAAAGTTTAATGAATTTTGTGAATATATCAATGATTATGAGTAGGTATTTTACATTTCCAACACTTGTAGGAAAAGGGCCGATGATATCGATAGCAAGTTGATCATTCTTACTGCGACATGTGATCCCTTTGGCGATCGCAGTCATGTGTTTGTTGCTGATTTTACATCTTTGACAAGTATCGCATGTTGATAAATACTTCCGAATGGTTCTGTTCATATTCTTGAAAACAAAAGTTTCCTGTAGTAGCTGAAGACATTTTTTGGCTCCGCAATGTAGGTAATGTAAATGACATTCCCATATTAGGTGTGGTATCATGATTGTAGGTACTCTGATTAACCATTTATTGCCCAAGCGTTGATAAAGAATGTCATTATGAATTTTAAAATTTCTCTGTAGCTTTTGTGCTGTTGTGGTATCTGGATTATCATGAATTGTTTCAATGATTGTCTGTAATTGGAGATCTTCTTGCTGTAGCTGGGGTAGATTTTGAAGGTCTTCACGAAGTTGTGGGTCCGTAGTTCTTTCTATGTAGTGGATAGTTAATTCATTTGTTATATTACATGAATCAGTTTGTTGGTTTGGTGGAATCCGGCTAAGAGTATCGGCCGTTATATTTTCCGTGCCCTTGCAGTGGATTATTGTGAAATTATATTCTTGGATAGCTAGAATCCATCTAGCAAGGCGGTTGTTGAGGAGTTTACAAGTTTTTAAGAAAGTAAGGGCATGATTATCAGTTATGACTTTCAATTTGGTACCTAATATAATGTATCGAGATTTCTGTAGACAATGAATTATAGCCAATAATTCTTTTTCTGTGGTAGTAAACCGTTGCTCTGCAGGCTGTAGCGTTCTGGACATAAACATGATGGCAGCTTTATCTCCGTTCTCTTTGATTTGATACAGGTGACCTCCGATGGCGATGTCTGAGGCATCAGTCTGTTAGTAGAATTCTTTGGCTGGGTCAGGATGATTTAATACACTGGTTTGCAGGAAAAGTTGTTTGATTTCATTAAAGGTAATGTCATCTGCAGGTGTCCAGATAAACTTATTCTTTTTGGAAGTTAGTCGCAATAAAGGTTGAATTGTAGAGGAGAATTTATCGAGAAATTTATTGTAATAATTAATACAACCAAGGAATGATTTAAGTTGTGTTCTGTTCTTTGGTGTAGGGAATTTTAAGATGGGGTCTACCTTGCTTTGATCCATTACAAGTCCTTCTTTTGTCAGTGTGTACCCGAGGAATGGTACTGATTCTCTGCAAAACTGAGATTTGTTGAAGTTAATGGTCATGTTAGCTGATTGTAACTTCTCAAAAATGTATTCTAAATGTATAAGGTGTGTTTCAAAATCTGATGAAATGATACATATATCATCTATGTAGATTGCAGTGAAGTCTTCTACGGCTGCATCGAAAACTTGGTCTAATGCCCTTACTAAGGCTGCTTGTGATGTTGAAATTCCAAATGGTGTAACAGTATACTGGTATGTTTTACCACGGAATTGGAAAGCGGTATACTGACGAGATTCAAGCGATAAAGGTATCTGCCAGTAAGATGCAGTAAGGTCAATACTACTGATAAATTTAGCATTACGGCATTTACTTAATATTTCATTTACACTGCGGTTACACTCGTAATCCGGTACGATTATGTTGTTTGCTTTACGTGCGTCCAGACACAATCTTATTTTCCCTGTTTTCTTTATTACTGGGATGATTGGGTTAATGAAGGTACTCTTACTTCGTTCTATTACTTTAATTTGCTCCATCCGATTTATTTCCTGTTCTACGGCAGTTTGATACTGTTGAGGTACTGGATAAACAGTTGATTTAAAATTATGTGGATTATTAACTTTCAATTCATGAGTATATTTTGTACAACAACCTGGTTTTTCTGAAAACACTTGTTTATATTTAAGCAATAAATTGCTTAATTTTCTCTTTTGTTCCCCATTGGTATAGTCATTCTCCATCAATGACTTATTAATCATTTCATCTGTCAGATCGGTGTCCTCGTTGTGTTCTTTCCTGGGTAAGCGATATTCTTCATACACTGTAAAATGGTCTTCTTCATTGTTATAATAGTCATCATAAGGCCTTTGGCAATTGCCTATATCTATTTGACATACTTGTCCCATTTTAATACTCATATCACATTTTAGATTAATATCAGTATCATTAATTGTTAAGCTTAATTTATTTTCATTGGAATCTATCTTTAGTCGGAGTTCTGTTAATGTGTCTATACCAAATATCACAGGTTTAATTAAATTAGGTATGATAAGAAATTGAAGCCAGATGGTCTGATGTTCAATGGTTACAGGGGCATAAATGATTCTTGCAACACGTTTTGATTTTTCACCAGTAGCTGTAGTTATTGTCGTATTAGACAAAGGAAGTTCTTCAAATGGTTGAATTATTTTTTGATTCTCTTTGAAACATTGTTCGGAAATACATGTTATTGTAGAACCAGTATCGATTAATGCTTTTGTTGGGAGATTATTGATTCTAATATCTATTTCAGGGCATTTAACTGGTTTGGATACAGGAAATTTATTATTTTCAGTGGGTTCATTTAATAAAAAATCTTGATCACACATTATATTATTTATCGAAAAATTGTTAGGATTATTTAAAGAATTATTTTCGAGGATATTTGCTGTTGATATCGCTGTAGTTGTTATGATGTTGGTAGTTGATGGTCCTCGGCTTACATCTACAGCGACGGGTCGTTTCCCTGGCTGGTGTATGAGGGGTTGAAATTTGTTGGAGATCTTTGTTGTGTTGCTGTGTCATGTGGACTGTCTTGACTTATCATGGCACATACTTGTTTTTGCTCATTTGTAGGATATGGTTTGCTGTTATTGTAATAGTATTGATTAGGCCTTTGGTGGTATCGGTTTTGATCAGTGAGCGTATTGGTATAAGGATGCTGTCTGTGGTTTTGATTGTAGTTTTTGCGAGGATCATGTCTGAAACGGTTGTATGGCTGATATTGGTGTTCTCTAGGTTCTTGATGTTCTTGGTGTGGTGTCCGTATAGCATAAGATGATGTTTTTGGTTGATAGGCTCGATGGTTAATATCAGAGCTATATGGTGGAGTCTTGTTACGATGTGTAGGACTATTTGGTCGGTGATCCATATTATGGTAGTTCGCAGGTTTGCTCCTTTTGGGTCCATCTCGGATATCTTCTTTTTGCAGAAGTCTTTCGAATGCTCGAATTGTTGTCACGTTCTGTACTTGAATGCTATCTTGGATGAGTTGATCAAATCGTTCGCTTAACAGGATCACTATTTCCTCTTCAGTCATTTGTGGTGTAATAGACTGTAGCAATAGGACTCTCTCAGTAAAATATTCAGTTCTGTTGAGCGTTCCATTAGGTTTGTAATGTTCGGCTTCAATCTTGCTACGTACTCCTCTTTGTACTTCACGGCTCCAGTATTTCATGGTGAATTCTTCGGAGAATCTTTCCCAACTGTTAATGTCTGCCTTAACCAGTTGAAGCCATCTGGACGCTGGTCCTTCAAAACTGACGTCGAGCAGATCTTTCAGAATTTCAACAGGGTCGTTATTAGGATTTCTTTCTATCCTTTTAGCGTAGAACCGTTTAAGTTTTTGTAGATATTCATTTGGATTTATAGTTCTTCCATTGAATTTAGGGATTTGTCTTTCCATTGGGTCAGATCCCGAACATATGATTTGAATAGGATTGTCGTTCCGGATTGGTGAATGATGTTTCAGTTTTAGTGACTGTACTTCACTTTCACATTTGTTTAGAGTTTCAGTAATAGTTTTAATTTCGTTTTGTTGTTCTTGGATAAGATTATTTTGTATGTGTAATTTAGGAACAATTTCATTGTGGATGGATTGTGCATAATATTTAGCAATATTTTCACTGTCGGTTTTTGTTTGTAGCACTAATGCTTTCATATTTTGTTCTAACTTTTGTTCTTGTTGTTCCAAGTTATTAGTTACAAATGTCTGGATATTTATTTTTGATTCGTCAATTTGATTTGTGATTTGAAATTGAAATTCTTTGTTCTCTTGATTTTGGGACTGTTGGTTAGCTTTTAGGACATTTAATTCCTGGCGAAATTCACTTTGTGTTGTTCTAATGTCATTTATTTGTTCTGTTAGAATTTTTTGACATGATTTTATCTCACGGTTTAGCTCTATTCGGGTCTGATCTAATTTTTGGTTTAGTTGTGTGTTGGTTTGATCAAGTTTAGTGTTAAACTGTTCTAGAAAATTAAATATTTTGTTCAAATCCGGTTGTTCAGTAGTTTGCGTAGCTTTAACTTCAGGTGGTTGAGAAGTTGCGTGTGTGAACGTTGGTATTACGTCATTGGGACGGTTTTCAATGGTCGGAGACTCGGTCTCTAACAGCTGGAAACTTGCTTCGGGCGTCTTCGTTAACCCTCGGATGATTCCGTGTGTCGATGTGGTTCTAATATCAGCTGACTGTGAATGTGTGCTTTGATTGGCTGCGGGTCTTTGGTGTACTTCAATAATCTCGGCCCGGTCCGTTGATTCTGATTGGTCGCTCTCGTTCCGGTTCAAATCTTCGACACTGGGTCCACTGGGATTGAAACGTTCCGAACCCGAACCGGTGTTAGATTCATCTTGGCCTTCTACATAGGTTAGGTTTTCCATTTCTTCTGTTGACAGATTTGACGATTCGTCTGATTCGTGTTGTTGAAATGATAATGCAGGATAACGTCTCGGTTGTCTCAAATTATAGTGATTATCGTTATCGTTGTTAGCCATTTTGTTTACGACGGTGTAAGGGAACAGGGATATTATAGGACAAGTTGGGTATCGTTATAACAATAATGAGCTAGGCCTACGCTTTACGACATGAAATAAATCTGTTTTACCTTATAGTAGCCTATTTATTTTTAGAATTACAAGTCGTTTAGTTAGTACCTAATATTGGTGGGACATAAGTTGTGGGAAATCGGGATTCTTAATCCTACCTAACTTCTTAAGAGTAGGCCTAACATACGTAAGTAGCCTATTAGCCTATTGGTATTTATTAGCCTATTTTAGATTGTCTCAACATACGATTATGAAATCTTTTGATTCAAGCCTATTACGTTGGGCGCCATTGAAATAAACCCTTAATATGGTTTATATTCTAATCTTATCTTAAACAATAATAATTTGAGGACAGAGGTTTTAAAGCATGAGGTTTAATGGTACATAAGTTAAATGATTAATATAGGGTTACAAAAAAATTGTTCAGGGGTGGGGATTCGTGCTGGCCGAATCAAAAGATTTCCAATTTAAATTTTCAATGAGTATGGTAAATTATAAATTTAATAATCTTTCAAAAACAATAAATTAAATAGGAATGATTTTGATTTTAATTAATGGAGGTAAATAGGGTCCAAATGGATGCTTGAGGAGTCTATAAGTTAGTCTGAGTTAATAAATGGAAAGTTCTCACCAATCTTCTGTAATAATAATTTTCTTCTTAGTTTAAAGGATTAAATTCTTCTTTCTTCGGTTAACTTAATTTGGATATTTTGCCAATACTTTACTTTATATTTTCATAATTTATTTCACAACTAATATAGTTTCTATGTGCTCTTCTTGAATAGCTAAACTGCACTCTCCTTTTCATTGTTGTAAATCATATCAAGTTATGGGGTTCACATAAATAAAAACATGGTTGAATTTTATTAATAATCTTGAACCCAGATGGATGGTGTTCTGATTGGAGGATTTGTTTTTGAATAATAATTTTGGATAAGCCAATGAATAAATTTTGATAGTAAATTATATATATGTTGAGACAATATGGTTTTAATAATATTAAAAATGGACATGGATAAATATTGAAAATATAACAAGATTGAGTTTGAAAATAAAATAAGGACTATAATTATAAACATTGAATTTTGAGTCATTACACACTTCATCTGACCATCTTCCTTTTATACAAACTGCTTGTTTCCGATTTTGCAAGTAGATCCTATTATTGAACTGGATCGAGTTAGGTATCGTTCTTTTCATTAGATTCTAAGCTTTCTAAAGGTCTGTCTCTAAGCGCTGTTTGTTCTCTGAGCCGATCGTAATTGTTAGCAGACAGCTGACGTGCATATTAGTAAACAGGTTACTTAACCTCGGACCGATGACTGATGTGTTTTATTATGTTTATCATTGTTTTAGTGTTAAAAATCAAAAGTAGTGATATACGTGGTGCATTATAAGAAGATTTAAGTGGTTTTGAAGTGCTGGTTGATGATCCTGAAGAAGTAGGTAGTGATATTGATGTAAATTATCAGCCAGATTCCTAGCTATGGTTAGGCTATGCATTCTTAGCTAAACGCTATGTACTGAAATCCGTTTTTCGCTCATAACTTATTTATTTGATAACTTACCTCGCTATATGATTATATATTTGTAATCCTCATTAAATTTAGAACAAAGTGGCTATTTTCAAATATTTATAGGCCTATAATTTATACAATTTCATTGAGCGCGAACTTATTTTTTTTTTGAAAATTTTCGAAATTATATTTTTTTTTACCTAAAAATTTTTTTTTGAAAAAATGTTACTTATGTTTTATATATAATATTGAAGCCCATGATTTTCCAAACAAAATGGTATATAGAACATTAGAATTAACATTGTTTTAAGCTTCTCAGATCCGTTTTAATAAAACCTTGCAAAGGGGCCAAAAATAGGTGGACATTAAGGCCTAAACTATGGACCTTTGGAGGGTTAAATAACAAGAAACAAAATTGTTACCAACAAAACATTCTCTACATAAACCGGACCTTATGTCAAATCAAGTATCTAATCTAAAGTATCCTTTAATTGGGCTAGGCTATTGCCTCAGCTTAAGCTTGTCTGTAAGGATAATAAATATAGAATGGGGAATGTTTAATCTATGACAGGCCTAAAAATTAACAGTTGGGCCCCTGTATTATACAATATCTAATGACAACTAGCTATAACTAAGCTATGCAATGCAATAAGAAGATAAAACTTCAAAACTCTTTGATGCCACTGTAAAACAGAGGTCTAGATAAATATCCAACACTCAAAGACAAAGAATACAAGAATACAAAGAAAAAACATAATTTCATTAATCAAGGTAAGTGCTAAGGTCATTACAGATTTAGGTGTTTTTTTGATTGCGTATGGTGACGCATTTTCATAAATGTGAGTTTTCCCAATAACTTGTGAGGCCTATATATATTTTAATGCTAAACTAAGACAAGAGAACTTGCAAGTGGGAATATAGATTCTTATATTTGGCCTGAATATGAAACATACCTCTCCTAAAATCAGAAGGGTTACCATGTTGACCATATTAACTTATTGAGAGTACAGTGGCATGATGGTTAGGTATGTTTCATAAAAGTAACTCTGCATTTACACACAAAATTAAGCTTGTCTGGATTATTCCCATTAACTTACCTCCACTGCTGACATCACCATTTTCATTGGCTAAAGTTCGCTTTTGTTCCATTTCTGCCTTTTTCTGCAAGTCTCCATGATAAGCGACATTGCTGTAAAAAAATGCAAATTTAAAAGTATTTTAATACAAAAGTGTTTTTAAACATATTGTTATAGTGACTATAAACAGAGCTTGATTTATGGGGAAACGTGGTGGAACAGTGTTCCGGTACCTCTCTTTCGGAAAGATAAAAATACTTAAAAAGGTACAAATCACATTAAATAGGTTACAGTTAAACATAGGTGGCGACGTATCTGGCTGATCTACCAGCTGCGGTCTAAAACACTACTTCAAGTGACAGTTGTGAGGTTTTATTTTGATTTATTCACCAGTATTTTTCAAACCTTTTATTTTTTGTTATGCCTATTTTCTGTCCCACAACTATTTACATTTAACCACTAATATTTTTTATCATTATTATTTTCCTCGTAATTTTCAAATGTAGGCCTATGTAATCATTCTATTTCAATATTCAAATGTAAGAGTATTTTACAAAATTGTTGGATACCTTAGATATCACCCACCGTAGAAGTGTAATAAATTGTTTGACTTTTGTTTAACTGCAACATAAATATAAATAATTTTCCTTTTTTTATATTCTGAGTCTGACAATATTTAGGACTACCGGTACGTAGTTTGTTTGTTATATTAATTAACTAAAGTTGAAAGTGTATGTTTTGTTTAAATTCTTAATTTTTTGTGAATTTATTTATATTTATAATTTTAATGATGAGCATATTATTTTTCACAGTTAAAAATGATTTAGGCTATAAATAATATATTATTACCCCATTAACTTGCAGAAAAACGGAAATGCATTTAATAGTAATAAAAAAAATAAAAAAAGTGCTTATGCTGGAGAATATTTTGTTTATGTGGAAATTGAATTTAAAGTATAGTTAAATTTAATTGTTAAATTGTTTAATTGTTGTTGTGTTTTGTTGTTGTTGTTGTTTAATTGTTTGTTGTGTTGAATTATCTGTTATTTAGTTTTGAGTATGAATATCTAAATAGATTTTTGTTTGGGCTCTCATGGCTTAAGGACTGAGGCTCTAAACTCTTATCTTAAAAAACATTGATGTACCAATAAGCCCTGCTTAGTGCTTACCTGATGATTTTAGAATTCTGCTTTATACGGAGGGTTTCTGGGTCATCAGCTACTTGAGTCAATTTTCCTTTAGCCTTTTCAAAATCTGCATGGTATTTAACCTAAAATATTCACACTTAATTAATTATTTAATCTAAGGTAAAGTGATTCTGTATTATCTGAAATCAATTATACTGAGGATATAGAAAGGCTTATACCTGTGCAGGGGGCATACTTAACACCATTGTAGGCCCTGAAAAGATCCACTGTAGGGTTTGATAAAGATGGGACAGTCTTAATGGCTTTGTTAATCGGCTTTTAAAAAGTTTGGAATAATTTTACTTCTTTTTTCATGACCTCTTTAATTTTTATGAGAACCTTTCAACATTCAGTATTACAAGAAAAGTCGATGCTACTAGATGAGTAATCACTGAAACAGCTGATAGAAGAAGCAAGGAAAGGAGATTTGGACCAGGCCGAAGCGTCAAGACATCAAGTTACACACAGATTATACCGGTCCGATGATAGCAGCTAGCTTATCTTAGAAGTACAGGTAGGCCATAGAACACACAATATTTCTTCCCCTGGGAAACTAAATCAAATTTAGGGAAAACGTTTACGAAATGGAAAAACTTTTTGTGAACTTTTTAAAAATGTGACACTCTTTTTGTGAATAAAAAAATCCATTTTATGAATTATTTTTGTGTTCCTATGTTTCTTCTGTGTGCTCTATGGCCAACATGTTCTTCACCTAAGGTAAGCCACTAAGCTAAATGCTATCCCCTTTATTTTACAATTAAAAATCCTGGCCTAGAGCCTTTCCTTGAACAAGATCATAAGATGAGATGTCCTTTCTTCTTATTCTGTTCGATGAAACACATATTACCAAAGTTGTTTGCTATTTTATATCACTCACAGTAATGTGACACTAATCGTTTTGTAGCAGTTTTAAACAGGGGATTTACACCTTATATTATCCAAGCTCGGTAATTAAACCGAGGCTTGGTCCCAGGTGAAAATGTAAGGGATTCTAAGATTACTTTGACCACAATTTCAATTAGAATTACATTTAGCCTACTCACCAAAAAATAACAGATTAGGCTAATTTTAATACATCATACAACTATGAATAAAAATGTTACTAACGTTGACTTAACAAACAACTATAGGTCTATACTAAAGCAGAGATTATAATAAGAATAGCGTTTAGGCCTAAGAATATCGTTTAGCCTTAATAAGACTGCCAAGCTAAAACCACAGAAGAACCCATCAATAGTAAATGCGGATCCTTCATTCTTGTTCCTAAATATCCAAGGCTTAAAAAATAAAATATCAATTTTAGAGTAATTTTTACTCAGTAATAGTATTTCTGCTATCGGTCTAACTAAAAATTGGTTAAGAACAGAAGAAGTTGCTTTTCGCATGTCCTGATGGCTTCTGTTGTGGTAGTGCTTACTGCACAGCTGATCATATAAGGGGGGGCTTTTTAATTTTCGCAAAAAATTCTTTACAGGTTAAAATATGTGATTTGGATTGGTTTTGTTCTGAAATGAGTTTAGAAGCAGCAGTGGTCTTTATCGTGGATTTTAAATTAATTTTTAATTCAGTCTACCTTCGGGCTACCCTGTGGTTTTTCTTGAAAATGTTGATAAATTATTAACTCATCTCTCTCATTGGACTAATTATGTTTCAATCATCGGAGGGGACTTAACAAATTTTGACTTGACTCAGAACAACTACCTCTCTAAACATTTTCTTAATATAGGCCGTCAGCACAATTTTCACTTCCTAAATCACTACCCAACCCGAGGCAACAATTGTCTGGACAAACTGTGATAAAAATGCAAATATAAGCTGTACAGTTTTTTATTTTCCTTTCTCTTGCCATAATGGTCTTCTATTAAATATAATTGAATTTGGAAAAATATTGCATTAATCAATATGCTGCTTAAAACTCCTTTCCTATAGTTATTTTGCCAAAAGATTCGGTGGGTGTGTTAATGTATAAGCTTGGTACTTATGATTGGACAAATATGCTTAATTGTATAAATCCAACAGCAGAAAATACGTTTAGAATGTTTTTCAAAGTTTTAAAAGATAACATTTTTCTATTTTTCTAAAATAATACAGATTTAAACAAAAATTTCAAACAAACAAAAAATAAAAACGATTGGTATAACAATCCTTGACTATGCTATAATTTTAGCTATTTTATGACGTTGTCAATAATTTTTAAAAATTCAAAAGACAATAAACATATTTCATTCATTTTATTAGGCGTATGAAAATAATCAGGAGTTATTAAAACTTATCTTAGCAAATGGAATCAGGATTTCTCAGAATAGACTGGGTTATATAAGTTATTATACTTACGTTAGACTGAAGTTTTGTATTTTCTGCAATCCTCTTAAACTCCGGAGTCTCGGCCACGGTGGTTGCTTTTGCTTTGGGAATGTGTCTAGAAATATTACAAAAGATATTAGCCTACTACTCAAGTCATTATTTGTTGTAGAGGAGCTAAAGATGTGATAACAATACATTTAAAGACGTCTCTTGTAAAACACACTGTTCACATAATCACTACAAAATGAAGTATTTCATTAAGGTACTACATCCTATTACTTCATTGTATTTTTTAGGGACTGTATTAACGCCAGGCAACTTTAAAGGTGATTATTATGATTTTTTTTTAAACATACAAGTTTTAGACTGAAATAAATACAAAATCTGTATAAAAATGTACCGGTATGACAGTTTTTTGTCTGTCATGTTACAGTAGAACCTTACTAATTCGAACCTCGATAATTCAAAAACCTCTATAATAATAAATTTTTGTATTTTCCCTCCAGAAAAGCTCTAAAATTAAAATAATAATATACCTATAATTAAAAGTGATTTTTACACTTATGCAGCCTCTATAATTTGAATTTCCACATACTCGAGCCTCTACAATTTAAATTTTGTTGCCGTAGTTCGAACTGTTGCCGTAGTTCGAACTGTTACCTCCAAAATTCAAAGTCAACCTTTACAATTTGATCTGTGTTACCAATAATTCGAATTCAGGACAAAAAATATTAAATTCCATGTTGATGGCCCCTGGATTACTATGAATGACTATAATATTGTGGTATAATTACCTCGTCAAGTAATCCAAATGATGTGATGTTAGGCTAAAAACCTACATGTTTCGCCGTTAATACGGCATCGTCAGGGTACAAACACAGTAAGACATTGCTGTCACACGCATACAATAAATAAATAACACGAAACGAATTACGAACATAACATTTAGATAGGCCTATCACATGACGCGGACGGTCCCGGCGCAGGTAGTAGACATTATTATCTAAATGTTATGTTCGTAATTCGTTTCGTGTTATTTATTTATTGTATGCGTGTGACAGCAATGTCTTACTGTGTTTGTACCCTGACGATGCCGTATTAACGGCGAAACATGTAGGTTTTTAGCCTAACATCACATCATTTGGATTACTTGACGAGATAATTATACCACAATATTATAGACAAAAAATATGTCTGATGAAACATTAACTGACACTCTTATTTATGTTCCCACGATGTGTTCATTAGTCTCCGTTGTCTCAAACTCAAACTGAAAACTGGGACTCCATTATTTAAATTTTTATTCATTCTAACCTCTATAAATAAAACTATATTTCCCATAACTTGAAATATATTGTCTTTCCTCTAAAATTCGAACTAGCAAGGTTCTACTGGATAAAAATTGTGTGCAATATACAAGTTGGATAAAACTTACGCTTCACAGTAGGGTTGTTTGTTGAACCCCTTGTAATTCCTCATGTTTAAAGTCATGTTGCACACTTGACATTTGAAACATTGTTTGTGCCATACCTGTAACAACAACATGTTGATTAAAATTACATTCTAAGAAATTCAATTTGATTAAACTAAACACTTCATTCAAATTTTATTCATTGTATACATTGAATAAGAATCAAACTAATCTGCAATTAGGCCTAACTATAGGTCTACAGTGGTTTATACATTAAGAGTCCATCCACAATGTCATATTATTAGATGTTAAGTTAGTTTTCTTTTTTTGTAGTTGAGCTCGAAGCAAAATATTATTTATTACAATTGTTGATACAAAAGTTGTACGGTACTAATTCTAAATGTTCAGAGTACTATTCATTCTACTTGGACTAAGGCATAGGCCTATGTTTGATTTTGTTAAATAAATACTTTAATAAATATATTTTACAACATCTAACAAAACAAAAACATTGCCAATGATATGCAGAAAAACAAGATCTTCACTGCACATGGTGTTATTAATCGCCATTTATTTTAAGACCAATTTCAATTTTTTTTTATCATTCATCCAGCCTATCCAATATTGGGGAAGTATTATAGCCTTAGCAGTAGCTGTAACGTATACATGTGGAAATAAATTTTATTCATAATATCTAGGAAGAGAGTAGTCCTACTATAATTATAATAAAAGTTAGTAAACATAGTAGATAAATAACCTAAACATGTGATCTATCTGTAGCAAAGATAAGTCATGCTTCATTGCTGACTGTCATAACATAGATAGGAATGCCAAAACATTTTGTGACCTTTAGAATAGAAGGTCAGTTAAGTTAATCTGTACATTATTTACATGATTATGGTGATCTAGTTGATTTTCAGCTTAACATCTATCAATATTATGATTAAATCATGATACATTTTAATGTAGTAAAATAATCATGACAACTAATTCCAGATTTAAGTGAAAAAAATATGTAGGCTAATAAACAATGTTAATTTTACATTTGTGGAAATTGAAAAATGCTAAGTTTTTTCATTGCCAAATTTAAAATAGGTAACTAAATATTAAAAGTTAATATTAAATATCATGGTAGGCCTAATTTATATCATCTTGAGAAGAGAAAATAGTCCTGACTCTTTTAAGAAGGAACACGTAGGACCTACATAATTTCTTAAGACTGTATTAGTAGGTAGCTCAAACCAGTAGGTATACAAATCCCTTAAAAAAAACACCTATTACACATCATAATAGTCCTTAATAATTATAAACTAATAAGCATACAGCATACCATAATGTATCAAAACTTCCTTAAAATTATCATGAGAAATTTATCATTGTGGGCTAGAGTTTTTATTTTATGTTGTGTCTGCTAAGTTTTTAGTATTTGTTGTGAATAAATCAGACACAATCTAAGTTAGTTCCTCTACCAGAGGGCCAATGATGAAGGCATATGAATTGCCATTTAGTTATTAACACTGGAAGTTACAGTTTATAACCGAAAGACGTCTTCTGTTTTCAGAATTAATCATAATAAAACAGAAATGCCGTTTCAATTGATTAAGATAATACTGCTGAATCATATTAAAACCAACAATAAACATTGAACCAGGAATACTGTAAAATATTATCAGCAAATTTCACATCGAACAATCAATCACACGCCGAAAAAATTGAGGTTGAAGGTAAATATTGTGCAACAAGTTCAACCAGTCAAGTACTTATTAAAGTTTACTGAAATAACTATTGGTTCTCATTGAATACAATTTTAAGTTACATAGCTTACTCTAAATACAAAATTAAATTAAATAGTTAAAACTCAGACATTTCAGATTGATAAAAATAGACAAATTGAAGTTTAACCTATATTTAAAAATATTTAGGCCTACAGAGTGTCTTTAATATATGCGGTACCTAGATTCTAATATGTAATGTGTTGGACAAAGCAAAACTGTGTTTAAAACAAAGACTAAATATAAAAAAATCAGCAAAAAATTACAGTAATTTTGCAATCAATTTTCTAAACATGGGCCAATCGAAATGCAACAAAGTCAATAATCAAAAGTTTTACATGCACTAAGATACTATGAGTAGGAAAATCTGGGGTCCTTACTGATAGATTTTCAAATTTACTTTTTTCAGGCAATAAACATTCATGTTGTTAGCCTCCGAATCACTGGTATAGTAATAAATAATGGTTTAAATACCTTATACTGTCAAAAGTGATCCTTTGTAGTTTATGTAGGCTACTGCAGTTTCATTCCCGGGGGAACTTCTTCAGGTTTCAAAAGACATCAAAACTTCATTCCAGAGGAAGTCGTCATGGTAAAAAATTCATCAAAGTCATATTTACATAAATCACGGACGAACACACGAACATAACACATAAACATTACAAAAACACGGTACCGGGAAACATGTTACACACGGAGAGCAGGTCTAGACAATAGGCAGGTCCGTGCGTAACGTGTTTCCCGGTACCGTGTTTTTGTAATGTTTATGTGTTATGTTCGTGCGTTCGTCCGTGATTTATGTAAATATGACTTTGGTAGATTTTTTACCATGACGACTTCCTCTGGAATGAAGTTTTGATGTCTTTCGAAGCCTGAAGAAGTTCAAGCATTTTTGAAATCGTTATTTCGTTGTGTATAACACAATATTTTAATAGCACAACAATTGCCTGTGTGTAATATAAATTATGAAATCGGTTTACTATAACCTACACTTTAACTTACCTAATCTAACAAACCTTCAAGGACTTAATGCAGTCACAAATCCACATAAAGCCCGACTTGCCTTCCACACATGCCTTTTCTGGCATCATACTTATTTTTTATGTTACAGCAAATTTGGTTAGGTTAGGTTAGTTTAGAATAGATTAATTTTATAACTGATATGTATTCATAGACTAATCAACGTGTTATCTAGCTATGGTATAGGCCTATCTTAGTTTGTGCCTCTAGGTTATCATAAAGGTATTATAGAATTTATTACAGTATAATGCCTTTGAGATTGTAGTACCCTACAATAATATCAAAATGTTACGACACTAGCGCAAGTGTCACCAACGAACTAGAAATGGAAAAACTTCAGATTTTATAATGGGATGAAAAGTCTACTTGTATTGGTTAATAGTAGTTGTACTGTAATAGGCTTTAGAAGTGCCTACATAACAGCGTTGCCGATTTCCGGGGTCCGGGTAAAATTCCGGGGATTGAGCTGGTTCCGGGGATTTTCCGGGTATTTCATTGTACCAACTTTAAAAATATTTTTTTTGATACAAAATTGGACAAAAAGTATTTCAATCTACAATGCAATACTTTGGTTGCATGTGTAGACAGTGACCAAAAACAGTAATAAGTTACAAAAATACGTTTCTTGCAAATCATCAATGATTAGGATTGGATAACGGACTAGAATGGGATTGGAACTGAAGCCACTGAATAAAAAGTGAAGCGAAGCACTATTGACGAGTATGTTTAATTAAATCTATGGTTAGAGATTAGATCTGAACTCGGAAACTCCCCAGAGAGAGTACAAGTAGTGCAGACACACAATGAAAGATTTGCAGATTTTTCATTTGACTATGGAAGACTTAAGATGTTATATTTAGGTTGTCTTGTCTATTGATATGATTAAGTATTCTCATTCTGTTAAAGTATCCTAACGTCTATGGTTTTAGCTTTGGATAAAATTATGAACTTTGAAAATTTGAATGAAATTAAATTAGTAGTTTTAGCATAGATTAAACATCACTCTTTTATTGACAAGTCATCATAGGTACAGTATGGATGAGAAAAACAATTTCGATGTTAGTTACGGCCAGATTTTTTATAGGGATGTGTTTTTGTTTACAATTTGTTTATTATGAATGAGTTATTAAAAAATAGTCCAGTTGTAAACATAGACATGCTCCTAGCTCCTACAGGTAGCGAATGGAACTAACATAACGTATTAAACTGTCTTCGTCTGCTTCTTATATGTACAAGGATGACAACTCTAGGAGAATTTATTTATTTATTTATACAAGGAGAGTTTATTATTTATTTAATCAATGGAGTTACTGTAGTTATTCAATTGTTTTATTTTTATGTATTACATTGAATGTAAATTTTTACAACATCATAGCTACTACAGTGTAGTATTAGCTGTATTGGCATTGACTTTTGGATACTGAATAAGCTGTAGGCCTATTTAAAGTATAGTCAAAGCTATATTGGTTAGGTGCGCCAAAAGTCAATTAGGTCAATTGACTAGCTGAAAAAGGTAGCCTTAAAAAACTTCAAATGGACGATTAACATTGTTTTGTTCAATATAAGAATGATATTAATATTAATAAATCTCTCAAAGCACCGTTACAATGTTGTTATAACACAGTTTTTACCAATAAGTTGGCCGAAATCCTTAAAATTAGAATTCAGGGGATTTTCCGGGTAATCAAAATTTGATTCCGGGTAATTCCGGGAAATACCACCGGATTTTGTGGGTAAAATGAGCAAGTTGTGTTGGCAACGCTGCTACGTAATAAAATCCTTATTTTAAAAGGATATAATAGTGCATAAAAGCTAGACATGGTTAAAGTAACCCTGTTGTCTATGTTGTGGAGTGGATTAGGTTTATTATTACTGGAACTAGCAAATAGATTTTGTCAAAATCCATCATGCCGCCGCCACTAACTAACCACTTTCATTCACTCACTTTTAGTTAGCTGCGTACAGCTTAGATACCTTGTTTTCCGAACAATCATTATGCTGAAATCAATAAGTTTCTTTAGTTAGCCTATTAGTTGTTAGTGTGAGTCTAATATAGGTAGGCCTATAGGTACTCTTAGAATCACTTACAATTAACATAAATGTAATAGTTATATCAAGTTTCTGGTGAGGAATTATCGTCAATAGACTAGTCAGTTGATTTACAAAGGTAAATAAAACTTTAAACAGCCATAACTCCGTTAATATTTGAGAGCGCGGAAATTTTTGCACTTTTATTTTCAGCAAAAAATCTAGTTTCTGGTGATAAAATCTATAAGTTCCCATGTGTGATGGTCGCAATAATTAGCGTTTTTTTGTTGTTGTTCACAACATTTTTTTAATAGATTGATTACCGTAACTTATATAAGTAGACTATAGAAGGCTAGATTTTTTTATGGATACAAGCCTAACTTGGGCCTAATTTTTAAGTACCGGTAGGCCTAAGTTAAACTTAAGTTAGATCAATGACAATAACTTAGGCCCTACCTAGTTGATGTGAAAATCTGAATTTTACAAGAAAAACTCTGAATACAGACTTTTGTCTTCATTTTAATCTACCAAGGCTATTAACTTGGACCTGCCTCTTAAAAAGTAGGCCTAACAATTTTATTGATTTGGTTGGACAAAGGTTTACTTTCCCAAGTGTCAATAAACCCCTAAGAGATAGTTTTTGATCCGGCTTAAGACTATCTAGTATATTGGACTATTTTGTTTAGAGTTGACAGTTTGTCCCTGTCTCATACTATTATTTGTTGACATTCAAGTAATTTCAAGTCACTAGGCTAATTAGGCTCAAATACAGCTTCTACAAGGAAGAGTTGACTGAAAAGTAGCCAATTGTCAACACTTGGCTAATGTGACCTTTATGATTGTGTTCAAGACATTACCTTATATAGGCATAACTTAACTACCTGCTAAGTATTGTTAGCCTACATTTAATTTCCTAATTAGTCACTATTTTACTGTTTACTCCACAGTGTAATAGTAAAAGGCCTAGCTTGATAAAAATTAAGTAATTAATTGCAGGCAATTATTTGCTGAAATCGTATGAAAACATAGAGTATATTAGGCCCAAATTAGGTGGTTGGTTAGTCATAATGTAGGCCTAGGCTAATTACTCAATCTTGGCAAAGTTGCAAAAAACATTGCATGCTCATAACACAAGACATTAAGTTAAAAGTATTATTTTCATCATTGCTTCATTTAAATACAAAACCTAATACGAAATAGAACAAATATTTATCTTGCATTTCCCCATTTCATTAAACAAGGTTAAGAACAAGCAGGTCACAAACTTGACAACAATTTTACTTACTTTATCCAAACACTTAAGCTCCTCAATGGGGTAGACAGTCTTTTCACATCTAGCACAGGATTTATTCATTTTCAAATTGAATATTCCATACAGAATTAATGAACTTAACACAGATTAAGCGTGAAGCAACAGCCTAGCCTAATTAAAGAATTCCTAAAGTTTGTTGGATGGATGCTAGATAGAATTGAATCGGTTCTCGGTTCACATTCACAATTTGTCTGAATGCCCATTCTCCATTCATTTCATTCCCTTTCCATTGGTCCTTTCCCTATGTTCGTACATTCGTACATAATAATGTGCCTTGCCTTTGGCTGTTTCTCTTCTTCTCACCTCGACAAAGACCTGTAAATTTCCACTAAAAATTAGAATTATTCCAACTGTTTTAATTGAGCGAAGCGAAGCGATGCTCTTCTGTCACGGCCGCCTTTAACTACAGACCGCGGCCTGTTAGAATTGGCAACATCGCAAGTGGTGTTGTTCAGTAACAGACGTCCCATAAGATAACATGGCAGACAGGTGACATCAGCTCATTAATTCGCACTTTATTGATTTAATTTTTAATTTATGAACATAAATTTATTAAAATATTAAAAATAAAACATACATAATTGAAAATTGAAACAATATGAATTAAAATCTATATCTGTACATTTTTAAGCGGAGTCAATATTGTCTTAGTCCAGTAATCAATCTTTCGTAAATACACAAATACCATTAGTTGCTTCCAAAAAAAGTCAGCTGTTAAAACACCACTTGCGACGTTGCCAGATCGAAGGCCGCGGCCTGGAGTTAAAGGCGGCCGTGCTTCTGTACAGGCCTAGGCAATCACTGTATTTATATAGGATAGGCAACTGTTTTCAATTAAGAGAGCAGCCTCCCCGGTTGAGCGACGAAGGCAACTTCAAGAAGCAAACCCCCAGAATCAGTGGAGCACGACTTGTCATCCGCAGCCCCGCCTGAGACACCCCTTCCAGAGACGACAACCCCAGCAAGATCTTCAAGTAGCACAGCACCAGCATGCTACCACTCTCCCGAGCTCATGGACAGGGAGGGGGTATGTGGTTTAGTGGGTATTGGGTATACTACGTGGCAACCTGTAAGAGTCCCGCACTCCCCCGGCACGTCGGGCGCTCCAGGAGGTGCGCTCAACGTATCGGGAAGCGCGTAACGCATTCCAAGCTACCAATAAAAACAATCTATTGCTTTTTGACAAATGAAATGTTACGACCTTGCCTTATTGAACATAATTTGAGAATTTTGTTGAATTTTAATACGGTAAGATAAACCAAACTGTGAAACTGATAATTTTTTCAACGCCATTATATTTGTAATATTTTTTTATTGGTGTAATAATCTTATCTTAATAATCTTTGTCCCGTTTGCAATAAATAAATAAAAAAAACTGTTTTCAATATTTTAAATTACAGTCTTCCTGCTTTATAAATGCCAGGTTTTATTTTCAATAACGAAGATTTTCTTATACTGTATTTAAACCAACATTTGCTACACAAAACTAAATAGCAATAATGAAAATTAAAAGAAACAACCTGCTTGGAATGATTCAGTCGACTTACAGTAATTAGGTATGCGAATGCGATGCTACGACTGCCGCGGGTGGCTAGCACCCGCCGAACCCTTCAAAAGAGGATTTGCTGCTCTGTTCAACCCGACATTTTGACAAAACTAAGCGCGATAGAAAAAAAACAAAGATTATAGAAGTACTGTTCTCTAGGAAACCATTGTTTGTTCTACTCCAAGTTATGCTTCCAGATTCCCAGTGCCAAACCCTACTAATGCATTGCCCTTTCAGGCTGTCATTGTGTCGTTCCCAGAATCCCAATGCCACAAAGTTTCTACAGTCCTGCCATGAGGAGGAACACCATTGCGGCCCCCAGGTCCCACCAATACCGTCCCTAGGCACTCTAATTCCATCCCCAGAATCCATATTTTCTTATAACCACCCATATTCACCCGTACCTCTTCTAAGTTCTATAGGTATAGGTATAGGTTAATCAAAGTTCGGTAAGATACCATAGGGCATAGGCACGGCCACCTTAAGTCCAGGCCGCGGCCCTCGAAGTGGCAACGTCGCAAGTAGTGTTGTAACAGCTGTTTTTTTGGAGGCAGTTAATCGATAGATTCGCCAAGATAAACAAAAGAAGGCTAAATTTTGTCTTATATGATGATTGTTTTGCTCTATTTACAACACGTTTTATTGTAATATAAATTATACTGATACCATGTAATTTATTTGCTTTTATTCTAGTTTATTCTTGTTTATAACTCTGTTTAATCATCTCTGTTGGACGTATACATAATAAAAAAAAAAATGTCCTTAAGGTTTTGTAAATATTAATAAATAAATCAAATGTGTTCTATTTTTTTTTATAATAAACAGTTGTTTTGTTCGGATGTAAATTATAATAGCAATAGCATGAGTAGTAGTAAAGTACATACAAAAATATAGACCCCCGTGGTAGGTTGGCCTTCCTTACAGAAATCCTGGATCCGCCCCTGGGACAATGTTATTTGTGTCTTTTAAGAATATTTGTTATTACTTTCTATTACTATTTATTATTACTTTGTTATTACTATTTATTATCACTTTGTTATTATTATTTGTTATTACTTTTCTAGTTAGTACTATTGTAAATGCCATCTGTTATTAAACACATATGTTGTAAAATGGTGCGATCCGTTGGAAATAAATAAAGAAAGAATACGCGAAATCTTGATTACTGCGTGCTATGAAAATATTTACTCCATTTTAAATGTACAGAAATAGATTTTCAAGTTATCAAACCTCGGTTATTAGGTTTCGGTTTTCAATTCTATATGTTTTATTTTCAATCTTTTAATACATTTATATTCATAAATTTAAATGTAAATGAATAATACCAGATAATACGCGATTTAATGAGCTGGTGTCACTTGTCTGACATGTTATCTTATGGGACGTCTGGCGCTAAACAACACTACTTGCAACGTTGCCAATTCTACCAGGCCGCGACCTGGAGTTAAAGATAGCCGTAGCGTGGTGGTTAGTAGTCTATGCCATACTATGCCAAAACTTGGAACAGAAAACAGAACACGGCTCACACCTTCAACGGGGGTAGTGGATTTTTATCCCCCTGGGCAAACGTGACGTCACAAACCAGGAGGTAAAATTCCGGCCGCGAACTTTTTTGAGTTTCGCGACATCAGCTCGATGGATTAAACGCGGAATTAAACATATATTTTCACGGTTGTGAGTTTAATCAGAACATATCAAATTATAAAAACCTCGAATGTACGGCCCGGATTTTTACCCCCGGAATTTTACCCCCCGGATTTTTACCCCCGGAATTTTACCCCCTGGCCAGATATATACATTAGTGAGAATGATTAATTATCGTCATTCAGTTTTAACTTAATGGTAAACATTTTATTATTAAGTAGCCTATCTTAATTTATATGTAACATTAACTAATTTTGAGATTCGAATGTCAGGATTGGATCTTTGAAGCCAACTGTTGGTTAATATGATCAAAATAAAAACAGCGAATTCTGTTTACTTAGTTGAGATTACAAAATAAATAAATAGAGATAGGCTACTAAATAATGAAATGTTTACTATTAATTAAAAACAGAAATAATAAAATCAATCATTCATTTTCTAAAATCAGCCAGGGGGTAAAATTCCGGGGGGTAAAATTCCGGAGGTAAAATTCCGGGGGTAAAATTCCGGGGGTAAAATTCTGGGGGTAAAAATCCGGCCCGTACATCTTCAGTTGTCTAAACGCTAGTTTTATGGACAGGGGGTAAAATTCCGGTTTTTATCGCTAATCTAATTAATCACGCTCTGACTATTTTCATTAGACTTCCAAATCCGCGGGGGTAAAATTCCGGCCGCGAACAAACTTTTGGCCACTCAGGTTACTACGTCATAGTGACGTCAGCTTTGCCCAGGGGGTAAAATTCCAGGGGGATAAAATTCCGGCAATCCCTTCAACGTACTCCTCTAAACTTGCATGGTTTTTACTGTATGGCACAATATTCTTCCCGATTATCAAAAACATTCATGCTAATAATCTCGTTATAGTTCAAGAATTTTAGGGATCAAAATGTGATTCATCTTAACAAATTCCGACTAAGTGGAAATTTTGCACAGTTATTCAGTAAGGCAAGTTGACGAAAATGTGAAAAGTCCCCATAAATCCCGGCAGTGCTTCAGCCGCCATCTTGGAAAATAATGGCCAATTTTTACTTTTATGACCATATTTCACTAACCATTGGCAATACAGAATTTTTGTTGATACAAAAGTTAAAGAACACTTAAAAATAGATAACTTTTATACTACAATGTTTGCCCTATCTATATCTAACGGTTTTGAGATAAATTGAAGTTAGTATTAAATTTAAAATTCCCAAGTTACGGAGGAAAAGAAAATTGTTGCAGTTTGCTTATTTATGGATATCTTTTGATCAAACTTGTTATATTTATTTATTTTATACTACGCTATTAATAATTTACATAAAAGCCTACTTTACTCTCCTTTATAGCAGTAAACCTAAGTACTCGTTAACAATTTCAAAAGTCTTCATGAACACCGGCTGTGATTTTTACCTTTTTGACCTTTTTTTCACCAACTGTTGGAAATATAGAAAGTTTGTTCAGACATAATTAAAGAACACCCAGAAATACATCTTTTTAAATTCTTACACAATTTTTCCTATCTCTAGCGGTTATTGGGGAAAACCGAAGTTAATATCCATTTAATCATTTTGTTTACCCTGTACACTGCAGATCTGTCCAGATGTGCGAGTCACTGCAATGTGCATTCATATGCTGATGATTGCCAGTTGCATTTCTCGTACGAGATTCAGGCCACTGCGCAAGCTTTTGCAGGAGTGAACTCTGATCTGGTGAGAATAAGTGAATGGTCAAGCAAACATGGTTTGAAATTGAACGCTGTGGCAAATGCACTGTTCTTCATATTGCTCCACCCACTACTCTTCACAGAGCTGCAAATGGAGACATGCACGTTCAACTCACAGGTAACCCATTAATGGTGAGAGAAACTGTTAAGACGTTGGGTGTGGTAGTTGACAGTGGCCTCACATTCTCGGACCACATCACTTAAGTTTCCCAGGTGGCTTTGGGAAGGTTGTGCGGTCTGAACCGGTACAAAAACATCCTACCAGAGACAGCCAAGCTGCAGCTGGTACAGTCACTAGTGTTGTCAGTACTCCATTACTGTTTCCCTGCATACGGAAACAGCATCTCAAGGGAAGATGAAAAAGTGCAGAACTCCGCTGTTCGTTTTGTTTATGGTATCCGTAAGCGTGAATGCGTATCCCCACTTCGGGATGTTGCGGGGTTGCTGTCAATGAAAGCCGTGTGCAGGGCGCAGACTTGTAGCCTCATCCACCGAGTCTTGGTTCAGCAAGAGCCTCGTACTTGGTGGAAAGGCTTGTGGCACGTGGGGTAGTGACCCAACGCGAGACCCGGCACAAAACCTTTCTCCACTTTCAAAAGGAAGTCAGGAGGAAAGGGTTTTCCTACTTTGGCCCAAAGATCTACAATGATCTCCCCTTGGACCTAAAACAGCTGGGGGTCCTTTCTTATAAAAGGAATTTAAACAAATGTATTAATATTGTAAAATAGTTGTTTATATACTTAATATTTTTATCTTATCACAAAATGTATTTTATTATAATAGTATTGTATTTTTAGTTAGTATTTTACCTGAGTTACTCCGTAAAACAGTTATATTTGCACTGAGAGACGCTCGGAAATAAAGGCATTTTTATTTATTTGTTTATAATATCATACTAGTGTACCTATTTCTCGAATTCGAGCAATTGTAAAGTATTACAGGCGTTATTTTAAAATGAATAACAGTCATAATTTCTGATGACTTTAAAAGAATCAACTAAAAGATTATGGAAATACTCACGATGTACACATAATAGTTCCATATAATCAACATTTCTTGTAAATATCTTATAATTTTTCAAATGCTGATATTTGTTTTTAGAGTTTTCTACAAATGTTTCCCACTCATTAGGTTGTCCATAATAATGATTATAAATATAAAAAAAACATCATTTCCATTTCTTCTACTTGGTGTTCTATGACTTTCCTATGTTTCCATAGGTTGCAAATTGGCTCTTTCAATGATTGCTCAAGAAATGTAGCACAGTGTTAATTCAGTTTTCTTATTAGTACAGTATATCAAATTGTCCAGGCTTGCTAGCTTCTTTCCATTGTAATATTCATGCCAACCTAAATTTAAATAGTAATATTTCATTTCAACCAAGTCAGTAAATGTCTGTAGCATATGTTTCCTTAAATTTCAACTAAAATATTAACAGCAATTAAATTATCCAGCTGATCATAATGTAAACAAATGTGTTCTTCATAACATAAGGATAACATGGGAACTTTAAAAGCCACTGGGGCAGAGCCCAAGGCACTTTTTCAAAAAAGTAAGGCCAGTTTGCAAATCTACACACCTAGATGAACATTTTGGTATATAATATGTGGGATGGGATTAAATCTTAACAAAAAAGCCTTATCGTTCACAAAAGTTTCATGTAGTGTATTAATAATATAGATTTTAAAAACTGATGTTATTTTAATGCAGGATAAAAAACAATGTTTTAGTTTGTTTATGAACATCTTTTGATCAAACTTGGCCAATTTATTTATTTTATGCCAAGCCATTAATGTTTAACTAAGAAAAAAACGTTATTATTCTCCCTGTACATCTTTCAAGTCCTTAAGACATTTGCCCTATCTCTACGGTTATTGAGAAAAATTGAAGTTAATATTAACAAAACATGATTTTTTTCCCCTTGAAGTTAAATTCTTTTCTCAAACAAATCTTACATATCAGTGGCCCGGCCTGCTACGGGAAAGTTTTAGGGTTTAGATATTAAATGTAAGCTGTAAAATGTTAGATATACACTTAGTTATTGTACCAAAAAAATATAGTAATAATGTAAACATGCAATTATTTACATAGTTGTGACAAGATTGTGAGTGGGCTTTAAACTTTAATACCATGAAAAAAAATTATTGTTAATATGTCAAAAATATTTCCTAAAACGAAAAAATTTTGATTGATTAGTTGGGATTGAATCCCTATTTAAATAACATTAAATGTAACTAGTACTTAGTTTTACTGCTATAGGGAGAGTGTAAAATAATTATAGCGTAGTATAAAATAAATAAATTTGTTAAGTTTCATCAAAAGATATCCATAAATAAGCAAAAAATGCAATTCTTTTTTCCATCAATAAGAATAACATGGGAATTTTAAATTTAAAACTAATTTCAATTGATCTCAATAACTGTTAGAGATAGGGCAAACATTGTAACATAAAAAATATCCATTTTTAGGTGTTGTTTTACTTTTGTACTAACAAAAGTTGTATAGGTACTACCAATGGTTAGTGAAATATTGTAAAAGGAAAATGAAAATTGTCCGCCATTTTCCAAGATGGCGGCTGAAGCACAGCCGGGATTTATGGTAACTTTTGAAATTTTCATCAACTTGGCTTACTTAAAAACTGTGCTCAATTTCTATTAAGTCTGAATTTTTTAGGTAAATTTTATTAATATTCTTCCACCTCTGACGTTCTTTCTTGAATGTAATAATCAAATGGTTATTGAAAGTAGACCAAAAAGGCATGTGCCATGTTTTATTTTGTATTCATGGTATCCAAAGAAAGTGCATTTTTTTACAATATTTACTCCATTCTTAAATAAATATTGGTTAATGTTCTAAAAAATGTAGGCCTAAGTATGATTAATTTAAAGAAGAGTATATTCTAATAATCTAATATTTTTTATGTAGCTAGTATTTACATTTAAATGACAAAATCTTACCCTGTTTTAAATTTGACGTTTGCCTAGTTGTACCATTGACTGGAGTAGACTTCCCAATCATGTAACAAAGTTAACTGAGCCTCTCTATCTCGTAGAACGTTCCTCAGTCAAAATTATATTTTCTCATTTAGTTTTCAATACATTGATAATTTATGTGTCATAAAACCATAAAAGATACCATAGTGTACATCAAGTTGTCCTGTCAGTTTGACTTGTGTAAAAATGTCTGGGGCCACCATTTGACCAACGAGCCTGGTTTGACCTAGTTGTCAAGCCATTTGGCGGTAATTTGAAATTAAATAATGTCAACATTACTTCTTAATAAAGGTTTCCAGCAATTTTAAAGAGAACAGGGGAATTTGTACCTCATCTTATCAATGTGACTCGAATAAAGATAAAGATAAAAATATCCTAAATATAGGTTGAATTAAGTAAATGATTCTTTAGATTCTTTTTTAAACATCTACACTTATACTGTAAATATTTACAAGATGGTAAATATGTGTAAAGATACTGAACAGTCTTCTGCAATCTTAAGGGAAGATGATTATCAATATATAAAACAAATCTTCTTAAAAATTTGAGGTGTCAAAATGAAAATGATGGTGTTTTTGTGTTATATGGGATACTTTGGGCCTACCATTTAAAAAATGGTAAATGGTAATGATTTCTTGTATTTACAAAATCATTTAGAAAATCCTTAAATTAGTCATTTTCACATATGATTTTAGCTTCTAAATAATAGCTAAACATTAATTTATCCCCATCCATTGCAAGTTCTGATATGTTAAGAACACAAAAAGCACACAATCATTGAAAACAAAAGTTTTTTTTAATTAAGTTTTAATATTAACACAGTTCACAATATTGGATTGAATCAAAAAAATGGAAAACTGACTTATTTAAAAGCAAAAAACACTAAGTATTATTTTCTGGAGTTAAAAACACTAAACTCCTGACTGGACTGTAAAACTCAGGATTCCTGATTCGTTGTCTTGAGGAGTTTTCGTCAACCTGAAAAATATTTTCATCATGAAGTTTTACAATTAGTGGCGGCTAGCCCATAAGGACTCTTGGGCGTTCCCCCGCAAAAAAAATATTATTTTAATAGTCTTCAATGAAATCAAATTACAATTACTTGAAAAAGTAGGAAAAACAGTATACTACAATCAACTTCTGCCGTATCAAATCAGCAGACTAAGCAAATGTCCATTTCCTTGATTGGATTGTTTCTAAAATAGTATTTCTTTGTTTAAACATGTTGGATTAATTCTTTAATTAAATAACATAACCCTCCTATTTTATAAAAAATGTAATGAAATGAAAAATTATTTATTCAGACAGGCAAAAGTTAGGGCCACAAGGCCCTTTCTTACACTTAACCTGTACATAAATATAATACATAACAATTACATCAATATACAACAAATCAAAATCTAATTGACACAGAAAATTTAACAAAAGAAAATAGCTTAGATTTTAAACTGTACAAATTATCTCTCTCTCTCTCACACACACACACACACACAGACACACCACAGCACACCTGTCAGAGACCAACCACGCATACAAGCCCTTAGGGCAAACCAACCATGGCCATACGTTCAAAATACATATTTTTTAGCACTGCCACAAACCGGGAACGATTATCAATGAATTTAATGGCCAAAGGGAGGTCATTCCAAGGTTGGATGATGAGGCATACGCAAAGTAAACGAAGCATAGCGTGAATACCTAACACTTTCTTCAGCTACAAACCCAAAATCATCTACAAAATAAGGTTAGCAAAAGAATTTTGGTTGGTCTCAGGTCACATAGCTTTAATAGTTTAGAATGAATGTAGAAAGGCAAGATGCACTGCGTCCTAGATCATAAATAAATCTTAAGCAGTAGTTGAGTGTGTTGGAGAGCATCAGCGAGGTTTACAGTCATGTTATTGATCAAAGAGTTGCAGTAAATGAAGTAGGGGAAGTCAAGTTATTTAACAAGGTGTAATTTTAGGTGCAAAGGCAAGAAGTTTTGTACTTTTTTAAGTGAGTCGATTGATGCAAACACCGTTTTACAGATGTCTACTACTGCATTTCCCCAAGTAAGTTTCGAGTTTATAGTAAGTCCTAGGTTTTTGACCTTGTCACAGTGAAGCAAAGCTGTTCCATTTTTTTGTTATTGGACCCAACATCAGACCAGACCATTCATGGCACATCTTATCACCCATATTCTCAAAAACTGGCCACCTACATCTCGATGATATTCAGACTTTAAGTCCAGAAAATTACACAAAGGAACTCAATATAATAAAGCACATTGCTGAGGCCAATAGATACAAATCTGATATGGTGGACAGAATAATTATAAAGAAAAAGAACAATACATGTCACAAGCCAACAAATATTGATAATTACAGAACAACATATTGATGTGTCGAGTATAACCACCAAATAAACAACTACCTGAAGAAGGATCTGAGTAAAAATGGTGACAAACTAGCTTTTTAACACTTCCAATCGGCTACGAAACATATATAAAGGTAAACATCCACAAGGTGAATGAGAAGACAGGTGTATACCGCATAAAATGCACCGATTGTCCGAGAACATATGTAGGACAAAGTGGGAGACCTTTTAAAATCAGGTACAAAGAACACCGACCAGCCCCTAAAATAAAAAAAAAAATACAAAAATCTAAATTCGCTCAACACATCATCGAAAATAAACATGATATGCTAGATATAAATGATGGTCTCAAAAATCCTTCATTATTGTGGGAAAGGAAATTTATTAAATACTCTGGAAGAATTCAAAATATTATATTAAGACATAAAAACCAAGGACAGCACACAAATTTTGAATGAAAAACTCAACTACGAATCCCATTATATTTTCAATACTCTCCTCTGTCACTACAATAGACCAATATCAGCTGTTGATAACGCAGACGACAGCCCAGAGTCAAGTCAGTCCATCATAACATAACATTCAGAAAGCTTTCCGCCTTGTCCATGTTAGTGCGTGTAGTTGATAGGCCTATCATTGTCGTTTTTATGTTTTGTGCAAAAAGTGTGTTTTATAATTTATTCTGACGGCACATCAAGAGGATCCTTTTGGTAGTGTGACGATGGCGGATATATTTTAAATAACCGCCGAAACAAAATAGTGTACACATTCGACACTACATGCTATGGATTGTCTGACGAGGTACGTTTAGCTATTATTTGTTTATTTAAGTTACATGAGTCGAACAATGTAGTCAGTTGTCTGTATTCATAGTTTTGATTGGTCGAAAGTAGGCCAGTGTTGAAGTCACCCATGATCAAGACAAGACTAAATCTAAATAAAGAATTTAAAAGAGCGTTTTAAAATTCCAGTAGATTGCCTACTCTAGGTGGTCGGTAACACACACTTAACAAAAGATCATAACACCAGATAGGCTAATTTCTATAATTAAAAATTCTGGTTTTGCCGAGTACTTAAAATTTGAACAGTTGACCACTTTAAAATTGATTGCCTCCCTTATATAAACTGCAACACCTCCAACCAGCTAGCCGGTTGTATCATTGCACTGCAGAATATAGCCGGGGAGGTTCACTTCATGTGATGGAATACTCGGCTTCAACCACGACTCTGAAACTGTAATCAGATCGAGATCCCTGTATCTGAACATTTCTCTTACCTCATCAATATGTGCACGCAACGACTGAGCGTAAATGATCAAATTCTATTTTGATTGTATCATCTAAATCTCCAGAAGAAACTGAAATTTTTACATATGCAGAATTATAGAATATTGGAAACTATTTCTACAATCATAGCTTATTATTAAATTCACAAAAAACAAAATTTATTAATTTCAGAACAGCTCAGAACAAAATTACAAAAGAGCCAACAATAATTTACAACTCAAATAACATTCAAAAGGAAAATCTGATCAACTTTCTGGGTTTAACAATAGATGAAAATTTGAATTGGGATAAACACAGACAGAAAGTTTTGACCAAAACTAACTCCGGAATTTATGCATTGTCAAATATGTCCTTTTATTGTAATTTGAAAACCCGAAAAAGTATATATTTTGCTCACGTCCACTCTCATCTTTCATTTGGTTTAGCATTATATGGGTCAACAAAAAAATTTAATATGGATAGCATTCTGAAGCGGCAAAAAGAGGCTATAGTCGAGGCGCTGAGGGGGTTTGAGCATGCATAAAAGTGTAACGAAATTTGACTTTTTATTGTTGCTATGGGTACCTAGTAGATAAAGAAAATCGATGTTGTCGCATTTCTAGGTGGTTAATAACATGGGGGGGAGGGGGTGAAGTTGGGGGGCCGCTGCACACAAAATAGCTTATATCTCGAGAATTAAAAGTCATATGAATACGTTAGACATGTCAAACTGTGCAGATAAATGCATTCTACAAAGAGATTATGTAGTAGTTTCACGGACATTGACAAGAAGTTACTAAAAATTATATTTTTTAAATTTACGATAAGTATAATCAGGAGTATAATGGTTTTTGTTGTTGTTTAGAACCATTAATTTTTTAATTGGCAACCTTTGTGAGTAGTACACTATAGGTAAATAGTACTTCTGTATAATGAAACTATTGCGGCACATAACCTAACAGCTATACAATCATCAGATCCAATAAACATAACACAAACAAAGGCGCAAAACGCGTCGCGGTCATTGTTCCTGCTGCCGTAACAATTAATGGCGAGTGCAGTTCAAGCTGAGACTTATATTATACTTTTAGAAAGATGGAGATTCTGAGGATTCATTTTCATATATATAAAATAGTATTTAGGGACTATTATGTAGCGAGAAATATAGTTTGTAATAGAAGAGAGTTCAAAAAAAATTTTGTAGTTGAACGTTTCCGTCACCTGACCAGGCAATTGGTGCAACAGCTGTTTCGGCGATCGCGTAAAGGTAGTGTAAACGATAAGAGTAGAAAATGTTAAATATAAGCCTTGGCGAGTGCCTTAAAAAACTTCTACGAGTGTCAACACTATTTACGCGAGTTGTGTGCATTAATTAACCTGCAACAGTATTTTAATTACCAAAAACCACTACTCAAAACTTAAAAAGAGAGGTTATTTTTTTTACCCCTCATTGTCTCTGACAGTAATGCAACGAATCATCGCACCAATCGTTAACTATTCAATTGGCCTAAACAGCTGATTAGTTGAAGTTCGAAGCATTATAATTTCACTTCTTCTCTCTCAATCCTTGACCCTATCTGGGTACCAGTGGTGGTTATATTTTGGCCCTTTTGTAGTGGTACCATATAATTCACCAGAGAACAGTTACATGTCCATATAAGTAGATATCTATTATATATTATGTTTCAGTGATAAATGTAGAATATAATAATATAAAAATATATATTTTCCAGCAATGCTTTTAGGCATATTTTTAGTAGCAAGAGGTTTGCAAAATTTTGGATTATGCAAATTAGAAATGTCTAAATCAAACCGCAAAACTCATAAAAATAATGTTTTTATCCATATTATCCAAATGTTAAGGTTGTGTAAATATGATTCCTTACGTAGAAATATCAATGTTTTTTTTTTAAATACGCATAAAAATAAAATTATAAAAAAACTACCAAACTATTTTAACTACCAAATTTTATTTAATTGTTGTATGAGAAATAAATTTATTGCATCAACAGTAAATAAATGTTATACTTCTGTAACAATTTAGTATTTTCACAAAAATTTTTAATAGAATAATTTAATTTTTACCATATGTTTTTATTTGTATCAATATGTCAATCCATCTCCCTTTATCAAACCTTGTATAATATATGACAAACAGACCAATAGGTAATTGATTCAATACATTATAATGTAGAACATTTTTCAAATAACCTTATTTCATGTAAATATATAATAACCTATAACTTGTTGTAACAAAATTGCTTCAAATTCAATATAATTTTACTTAAATAACTTGTCAAAATTTAAATTTAGCTCTATAGCAAATGAAAATTGTTATAATATATGTGTGAACAGTGGCCTACAATTTTCCGTGATAAAGTCAGCATTGACATATGTGAATGCAACAATACACTACCTTTACGCGATCGCCGAAACAGCTGTTGCACCAATTGTGCAGCCTGGTCAGGTGACGGAAACGTTCAACTACAAAATTTTTTTTGAACTCTCTTCTTTTACAAACTATATTTCTCGCTACATAATAGTCCCTAAATACTATTTTATATATATGAAAATGAATCCTCAGAATCTCCATCTTTCTAAATAATATAAGTCTCAGCTTGAACTGTACCCGCCATTAATAGTTACGGCAGCAGGAACAATGACCGCGACGCGTTTTGCGCCTTTGTTTGTGTTATGTTTATTGGATCTGAGGATTGTATAGCTGTTAAGTTATGTACCGCAATAGTTTTATTATACAGAAGTACTATTTACCTATTGTGTACTACTCTTAAAAGATGTCAATTAAAAAATTAGTGGTTCTAAACAACAACAAAAACCATTATACTCCTGATTATACTTATCGTAAATTTAAAAAATATAATTTTTAGTAACTTCTTGTCAATTTCCGTGAAACTACTACATAATCTCTTTGTAGAATGCATTTATCTGCACAGTTTGACATGTCTAACGTATTCATATGACTTTTGGTTCTCGAGATATAAGCTATTTTGTGCGCGGCGGCCCCCCGGGCGGCCCCCCAACTTCACCCCCCCCCCCATGTTATTAACCACCTAGAAATGCGACAACATCGATTTTCTTTATCTACTAGGTACCCATAGCAACAATCAAAAGTCAAATTTCGTTACACTTTTATGCATGCTCAAACCCCCTCAGCGCCTGGACTACTATCAGAATTATGCTTAAGCTTAAACGAGATGATTCGGCAAAAAAACATTTTAAGAAATTACAAATTTTTACAGTTTATGGGCAATATATTTATGAAACAATTCTTATTGCAAAAAAAAGTGAATGTGAGCAAGTAATAAATTCAGTACATTCTTATAATTTCAGGAGGAGAAGAGAGTTTGTCCAGCCTCACAAATTAAAATAAAAAAAAAAAAACCCTCATACGCTGGTAACGAGTTTCTAAAATTTGTCCCTGAATTGGTAAAAAAAGAAACAAACCTATCTAAATTCAAGAAAATTCTAAAAGATTATTTAATAAATTTAGCATTATATTCTTTTGAGGAGTTTTCCACCTCCCATACATAGATATAGTATTTTTATTTTAAGTATTCTGACACTATTCACTGTACCACCAATGTACATGACTTATGATGATTAAAGATGTTTGAATATGAATATGAATATGAATGTGCGCCGCCTTTAGTTTAGATAGGGAGCAAGAGAGATAGTCGGCGGTTGATAATGGGTGCAGGGAGAAGGGTGAGGGGTTGCGATAAGCTGGTTGGTGTGACAAGCACTATGAGGATTTGAACTGGCTATCCCGGGTCCACGGGATGCAGCACCACGGCAGGTGCATCCCAGGCGCACACACACATAGTGATCACTGACACATGCACACACACACACATGCATACAATCACACAACTCAATACATGAGATACTCTCCATTATAATGCTTTGCTTATGTAATGTAATCCATCCCTTTAGATTTGCAGCCAAAATAAGTAAAATTTTCAACAACCTTGTCCATTTTTATTAACTTGTATTCACTCTTATTTACTATTATCATCACTGGTTTTGTATTGCCTATTTATGTGCACATATTATATATTTTTTTGTTCTTCACTTATTTTTATTATTATTTTTATTATAGCTGTTTTGGGTTCATAGCTGTAGCTATTGTAAATTGTGTATAAATTTATAAATAAATAATAAATAAATAAATAGTAAATAAACAAACCTAGCGAAATTTGGTTTAATCGCATGAAGCATTATCACAGTGACACAGTCTCTGAAACAACAGGTTTAGCAATACAATATTAGTTTAGTTCATAAATAAAATAAACAAAAAATAAAATAACTAAACAGTAAAAAAAAGATTTATTTTATATAAGATTTACTCAAACAAATAGTCTGACTTCAGACAAAAATTTTACTTGCAAAAGTAAGGAATGAAAAGAGTTATTTTTTATTTTTTAATTGTTTAGTATGATATAAATAAATTTGCTATTTACAAGAAGAACTCTGCCTTTATTTAGGCTAGAACAGGATCCCCATCTTGAGGTTTTGTCAGAATAAGTTACCAAACATTTTAGAAGTAACACAAAAAAATGCCTATCAATTAAAAGTGTGTACATTGCGGCAGGCAGGATAAGAGGCACACTGATCTAGGCTATGAGGTACTAATGTGGTTTTAGGATAGTCATCTCTCATCTGACTTTCTTTTTTTTTGTCCTAGGACGCTAGGCACCAGCGCAGGATTGTTTTTCACAATACTTCAGACTAGACCTAAGGGTTGCGGCATTACCACATAGATAAAATCCATTCTGGTGATTTGGTGGGATTTGAACACGGGACCTCAGGAACCAAAGTTCTGCACTCTTACTACTAGACCAGCTCACTCAAGAGTTTTCAAAATTTAAAAGAAAATTAAATGAACACCTAGTTGAGAGAGCATTATACTAGTGATGGGCGGATCCAAGATCCGAATCTTGAAATAATCAGATCCAGATCTCCGGATTTGGATCCATGTACTTTTTTAAATTTTTTTCCAAGGGCGGGGTTTTTTAAATAACTCATAATGCTAGGAAATTTCACAGTATTTGTTGATGTCAAAAATTCATACGGCTAGGTAATGTGACAGTAGATGTCAACGTCAATAACTCATATGGGTAGGCAATGTCAAAGACTATCTGTGTCCATATAGAAGACTATCTGTGTCCATAATCCATATACCTACATGACTGTCTATGTCCATGTACAGAACTATCTTTGGACACAGATTGTCTTGTATATGGACACAGTTAGTCTTGTCCGACTGATGTATGACGAAGAAACTATGACACTTAAAAAGGAGTTTTTAATAGCACAAGACAAATTTCTCCTAACTGGTCATCCTGATGACAAGAAGATAGCTACAGATAAGAAGAAATCTTACGACCAAAAATTAAAAAAGGCAAGGCAAGAAACAAGTGCTGCATACATTGAACAAGCAGAAAACAAAGCCAAAGCCATATGGAACACCATCAATAGTGAGAGGAAAGGGAGGAAAGAGCTTGACAACAATTCTACAATAGAACTAAATGACAATGGAAAGAAACTTACTGACCCTAAAGATGTAGCAAACCGCTTTAATTATTATTTTGTAAACATAGCTGAGGAGACATTAAAACAAAACAGCAGATACACACACCACCAATAGCTCAAAATCCTCCAGCTACCACATTAAACACTCTCTCTTCCTTCCGTCCAACAACACCTGACGAGATAGGCCGGACCATTCAATCATTAAAGAACTCTACATCATCAGGCATTGATGAAATATCTTAAAAAATCCTTAAAACATGTGCAGATGAATTAATAATGCCGCTAATGAAGATTGTAAACATGTCGATGGCAGAGGGGACTTTTCCAACCAACTTGAAAACAGCCTTGGTTTTTCCTAAACACAAACAAGGGGACCTACAAAACATCTCTAACTACAGACCTATCTCGCTGCTCTCATCTGTCTCCAAACTCATAGAGAAGATTATAAAAGTAAGAATCCAGGAGCATCTTAGTCAAAACCAAGCATTGACAAACAGCCAACATGGGTTTGTTCCTGGAAAATCAACCACAACTGCTCTGATAGACCTTGTTGAATATATCATTGAGAACATAGAAAATGGCAACACTATCACCAGCCTGTATCTTGACTTAAGCAAGGCTTTTGATTCCTTGGGACATGATCTTATTCTAACTAAACTTCAAAATTTAGGAATCCAGCGAACAGCTCTGAAATGGTTTGCAAGTTATCTAAAAGGGCGAAGCCAAATGGTAGACATAAAACACACAACAAAAGGGGTTACAGATACTGTCAGATCTGAATTGCTATCGACTAACAGAGGAGTTCCCCAGGGCTCTGTCCTAGGGCCAGTTCTGTTTGGCCTGTTTATTAATGCCTTCCCAGGACACCTTGAGGAGTACAACAAGATGGTCATGTATGCAGACGACACTGTGCTGCTTACAGCAAACAGAAACATAGATCAACTAGAAGTGAACACCTATATAGCTTTCAATATGACACAGGACTATTGTATGAAAAATGACTTAGTCCTCAATGGAAGTAAGACCAAGCAAATTACTTTTGGAAATAAAAAGTCTACAGTATCTGAAATGCCCAACCTGACAGCAGCTGAAGAAATTAAACATCTAGGTGTCATAATTGATGAAAATTTATCCTGGGATCGTTATGTAGCTTGTCTTTGCCAAAAACTCGGGCCAGCTCGCTTTGCCATAAAACGAATCAAAGAGACTAGTACCCCTGAGTCAACGAGGACTGCGCATACCAAACATTGTTTGAAAGCCATATACGCTATGGTATCACTGTCTGGGGTGGATCCACTATGGACAATCTTAACCGGGTCCTGATTATGCAAAAAAGGGCTATCAGAATAATAGCAGGCATAAGTAAAGAACAAAGCTGTAGAGATGCCTTCAAAAACCTGAACATCCTGACGGTGACTTCCATCTACATCCTAGAAACTGTTTTTTACTGTGTAACCAAAGACCCGTCTAAACAAAGAGATATACATGAATACAACACCAGATATGCAGGAAACTATGTGCTGCCTGGCCACAGAACAGCAATGTTTGAAAAGAAACCACTGTATGCAGGAGTGAAGATGCTTAACAAATTACCAGACCACTTGAAAATTGGAGGCCTGTTGCTGATGAAGAGGAAGCTACGGAGATGGCTGGTAGACAAAGCTTTCTACACCCTAAATGAGTTCTTTGCATGGCAAGACCACACACAACACTGAAGAGGCTTTTCCATTTCACTTTGTATCTGTAAAATTTAACGCTGTAACATTTCTTGATGAAATTGTAATAAAGAAATTGTCTATTGTCTATTGTACATGGCTACAGATAGTCTTGTATATGGATACAGATAGTTTTGTATATGGACACAGATAGTTTCGTATATGGACACAGATAGTCTTGTACATGGAACCAGATAGTCTTGTACATGGATACAGATAGTCTTTTACATGGATGCAGATAGTTTTGTATATGGACACAGATAGTTTCGTATATGGACACAGATAGTCTTGTACATGGAACCAGATAGTCTTGTACATGGACACAGGTAGTCTTGTACATGGATACAGATAGTCTTTTACATGGATGCAGATAGTTTTGTATATGGACACAGATAGTTTCGTATATGGACACAGATAGTCTTGTACATGGATACAGATAGTCTTGTATATGGACACAGGTAGTCTTGTACATGGATACAGATAGTCTTTTACATGGATACAGATAGTCACTAGAGCTTTTGCGTTTCCTGGTGAAGCCTGGTGGTAGGTGGTTAGAGTGGCTCAGAACCGGTTTTGTAGGGGCTTCAACCCTACCCCCAGGCTTCACCAGGAAACGCATGAGCTATACTAATTTTATTTTTAAATGCATCACTATGACAAAACACCTGTTCTTATGTATGGATTTTACTTTATAAAGGGCGTTTTGTGTTAATAGAATTGAAAAAAGTTTTTTTTTAAATTTTAAAAATGTATGTAGGTAAACAAAATTAAAAAAATTTAAACAAAATATTCTAAATTTTTGTATGTTTTAACTTTTAAATTAGAAAAAAACTTGGATCCATTAAAACCGGATCCAGCCCAAGATCCGATTTTTTTTGGATCCGATCAGGCATCGGATCTAGCTCAGATCCAGCGGATCCGGTAGTGAGATATCTGGATCCGACCATCACTACATTACACTCACTAGATGAGTTTTAAAATAACTAACGGCCTTAAATTGAACTTTTGCCAACAGAAACGATGGTGTTTTTAACATTATTGTACTTATTGACAGAAATTGTATTACGTTTCTATTTCTATAAGGATGATTTAATAAATGACGCATGTTGAATGTACTAACGCTACAAAACAACGAATAAAGAATGTTTTGACTTGACTTAGATCCCATCTATCATCCGTCTTAAGAAGAGCTGATACGACCCGGGGTAGCAAGCTGGTCCAGTGGTAGATCACAGGATCAAGTCATGCAAATCACCAATGGATTAATGCAATAATGCACTCTAAGAGTAATAAAGTAATATGCCGTGTTAACATAAGTAGCAAGTTTACTACACTCTACCTTACTACACATGATTGTTTGACAAGGTATATTTTAGCCACCATTCGTCAATATTGTCGTCAATATACATAGGCTGATGTGTTGACTTTGTCAATGATTTGTAAAAATCCAAAAGACAAATAAATGATATGATTGATTGATTGATTGCAATCCAAGGAGGTGCAATCATTTAAAAAATGAATTGTAAAAATATTTCAACTGCAGTAAAAGTATTACCTCTATCTGCATCCCTCCTTCTTCTCCTTGCTGGGCTCGTCTCATTGCTATTGTTTTCAGAAATGACTTTCCCTCTTCTTTAGTCTGCAAAAATGTTTTTTTGTTGTCAAAATTCCAAATTTCAATTACAATGGGACTTTATAAGACAATAAGACTTGTTACTTACAATACAGGGGGTAAAACAAACAAACTGTTACAGGGTTGAGGAAGTTTTTGAAATGGTTAGAGTTCAGCTGACTTTCCTTAGTAAATTTTAGTTTAAGGAGGAGCCAGCTCGAAAATTTAATTTTTATTTACACTACTTTAAATTATTCTCTTTTTAATTCCCTTTAGACCGATAACATTCATATGTAAGCCTTATAAAAATAATAATAATAACAACAGGCAAGTTTTCAGTTCAAAAGTGGAGGTAGTATACCCATGAGATTAAATGGACAGGCATATTTTATGATAGATATTGCTTGCAGTAGAGGCTACAGGGCCGGACCCTGTTTCCTGAAGCTTCAACTATTTTATAACAAAGGTACACAAAAACCTGTTAAAGGACTAGTAAATATTATAAATATTAACAGAGGCAAGTGATAAAAGGATACTATAACTATAAGCAGATTATTTAGGGGACTTACCATTGTACTTGACATAGATCTTATTTTATATTAAAGAAGAGCTTTTTTGACAATAATAATCAGCCTAAACAAACTGCATTACATACTAGAGATAACCAAGCTATTGCCAAGGTGGAAGCTCACAAACTGATTAGCCTCAAACATCTCAGCCTAGCTCAAAGGCCTAGAAATCTTATCACTGATAAGACTTAGGTTCCCTTTGTATATCCTAGTTGTTGCACTTGAAGTTTCCTTAATTATTTCAACTGTTATTATTATTCAAAACTGACAAGCAGAGATTTTTATTTTACAAATCACAGAGTTTTATTTTAAATTTTAATTGTTTATAAAATATGTATTAGACATGAGTCAAACAAAAATTACATTTAATACTGGGGACAAAGTATTGTGAAAATAAAAGGATATCCACATTGGCCAGCTACTGTAACAGCAATAGGTTCATCTAGGAAAATAATTAAATATACAGTTCAATTTATGGTACTAATGAGATTGGTGTGCTAAAGGATGTTGATATTTATGTTTATAAAGAGAATAAATCTCTTTATGTAAAACCAAAGGTAAAAATCAGTAATTTAACACAGCCATCAGAGAAGCTGACAAAAGTTTCAATTCAAGCTTTAAATTCTTAAATGATGGTCAGTATGAATCTACCAATATTAGTTGTAGGCCTACTCAATATTAGGATTTTAAAAAGTGTAATGAACAATTTTATCATAAATAATAACTCAATACAGTCCAATTTTAACTGAATAAAAAAAAAATAAGAATGTTATTGATTGACAATTTTTTTTAAATCTTTTGAGTTTTTTAAAAATGTTGACATTTTTGTAGATTGGAATCTCAGGATAAGGATATTTAAGCAATTAGTACCGCAATGCTGTAAGCAAAGCTTGCGCTACTTGGATTTTTTTATGTCATCACGATCACCAGAATAGATGATCAGATCAGTATCTCACATTGCTGCGATTGCAGTTGATGATCACAGTTTAAGTAGAGTACCCTGATTAATGAAGTAAAAATGGAAACAGAAATTATCTTAGAAAAGAGTTTCGAGCAGTTGGTACGTGGTAGCATGCACAAAGTTCACAACCATCATTTTATTTTATATTTTATTCTTACAAGGGTTAGAAGTAAGGAAGTTTTTTTGGATACAAGCAGCTCGTAAACTAACAGCTGCCTCCAACTATTTTCTAAAAACTATACATTCTTTCTCCCTTAATTTGTTTATTTAAACCAAGTGCTATTTTCCAAAAACTAATGGTAGTACATAATGTTGAATTATTTTCATGAAAGCCAATTATGCACAGTGTTCACAAATAATACACTTGTTTCCTGAATATTTTTGTGATTTCTGAGTTACACTCTTACCTCCTCAAACATTAGGCACTTCTGCGCGTACTGGTGAGCCAGATCGAGGTTGTTGTTCTTCAGATGCTGCACGGTGAGATATTTGTATGCATGTGCCATATCAGACTTCGTGTCACCAGTGGTTTGTTGGACCTCTTTGACAAACTCTGTGTACACCGAAAGCGCTTGCTCGTGCATAAGAACTTTCTCGTATAATCTGTGAGCAGTAAAGCCAAATTTCCTCTTAATGCAATTACCCATTTACACTCAAGCAGGTGCTTTGTTCACCGTCCAATTAAATCACCCTTCACCTTCACTTCCTTAAATCTTTGACTATTGATAAGTAGACTTTCAAATTCCATATAGTTGCAGCCAGTTTTATAATAAAACTAAACATTCAAATGAGTCACTAACAGAGAGCGCTAAAGTAAATTAATGATTTTTGTCACATAGCATATTTTTAAACCAAGCCATAACAAAAAGTAGGGATGGACAGGTTTCAAAATTTCAATAAATTTTAAATCTTGTTCTATGAGACAAGATTTTATTTTGATCGAGATTTTGTTGAGACGAGATTTTAAAAAATAGTTAAAAATGCCTGAAGAAAGTCAATGCAATACTCGCAATACAGAGTGTGTTGTTGTTGCGTTTTCTTTGTGAAGGCGTTCTTATTTAATTAATTCTTAACATGTAAATATTGCTTTAATTGTTTTATAATTTTTTGTTTTGACATCACAAATGATCAGAAGTTTTGTCATGTATAAGCAGTGTGAGACATGTTTTACTACAGTTGAACCTCTATAAGACGAATTTCAAGGGGTACGGGAAAAATTCGTACTATAGAGGTATTCTTAATAAAGAGGGTCGTTTTATCGAGGTTTAATGCTGCTGTTATTCTTCTTATAGAGGTTTCTCCTCGCTCCAAGGTTTCTCCAAACAATGACTGAGGAAGAAGGGGGGATGGGTGAGGGTTTCATGTTGAGACAAGCTTCTGTTTGTTTTGAAAACTACGTACTATGGAGTTTAAGATTATGATAAATTCGTCTTATAGAGGTCACGTTCGTCTTGTAGAGGTTTTGTGCTAAGAATATTCGTTGTATAGAGGTTAATCAGTCCTAGCCCATGTCACAAACAAATTCGTCTTATGGAGGTTTTTAACTTAATTACTACGTTGTATAGAGGTGTTTTTAGCATTGACCTATATGAAAGTGTCAAGGGGAATAAAAAAAGTTTGTCTTATCGAGGAATTCGTTTTATCGAGGTTCGTACAAATGAGGTTTAACTGTACTGTAAACATAGCCAAACAAGTCACTCGAAGATCATTCTAAAAATAACACAAGACTGAAATAATATTGTTATAATACTAGATACTTAACTAGTAAGAATGATGTTTCAATGAACGTGCATTTCCCGTTATGTATGAGAAGGGAAATTCCGTCTCAATCTTGTCACAAAATTTTATGAGAAATAAAAAATCCAATCTCATCCATTCAAAACAAAAAGGAACCTTATCAAAACTATATCTTTGGCTATTAAGAGAACTAGACATTTCACTTACATCAGTTGTTGCCGGCTTTAGAAGAACTAAAATTGACATAGTTTAATTGATCCACCGACAGAATGTGCTAAAGCAATTAATAGATTTCTGTCGAATACGCCTAATTTCCAACCAAGCAAAGCTGAAAGAAAAACTTATTGCAAACTATAGCATCTTTTTTGAAATCATCAAAGAGAATCTAAAATTAACAGAGAAAATAGAATGTTTACAGTTTTGTACACACACTGTATGAGTGGTTCATTCAATTATGATCAATTTGAACCTACCCATGCGAAGCATTCACACTGAATCCTCAAATCTCTCTTATCGAAGTACGCAACATACTGTTAACACTACCTGTACATAGTAAGAGCATTGTTGATGTGGGCATGGGTCCTTACTTCAGGATTAGGATGTGGGTTTACATTTTAGATAATTAATTTTTCTAAAATAAAAAGTAAAGTTATTTACCTACGACCGTTTTTTAAAGTAGCCGTTTCAGTTCAGTTTTTAGAATTAAAAATATTCACTTAACAGGGTTGTTGTTTTACTTAACATTCCATCAGGCGCATCACGGAAGTTACCTCAAAGGTAAGGTTTCTCTACATTTTTTGTTATAAAAACCATAGTTTGTGTTCATCAGGGCTGTCGCCTGCCGTACCTCACACACCTCTTTCACGGATTCGGTTTCGGCTACTCCTACCCCTTTCCCAGTTTCAGTCGACCTTGGGGAGTGGTTTGCGTCACTACTAGAAGTAGCTTCCATGTGCGCCCTGTGATGCAACAGGTTTCCCGGAGCCTAGTTCTGTGTGTGCCCTTGTGTTTGACCTAATTTAGCGATATTATAAACTGGATGAAGCAGAATGAATAGCGTCGATGATGTTAATGATTGTTGGCTAGTGTTGAAACGTTGAAAAGGAGGACAGGGAACAACATTTAGTGGAAAGGCCTACTGGGGCGTTTATTTGGGAACCTTTTTTTTTTAGAAAAAGAGCTTTGAAAAAATGAGTAGTCCTTCTTAACAAATGATTTTTTTCCATCAAACAATAGGTGTTTTATTTCATACACTATTGCAATTTTTTCTAAGATCTTTGACAAAATAAGTTGTCCTTAAAAATGTTTTTTTTTCATAAGACCATAGGTGTTTTTATGTCACACACTGATGTAATTTTTTGTCTAAGAGCTTTGATCAAATAGTTGTCCTTGTAACAAATGATTATTTTCATTAGACCATACATGTTTTTTATGTCATACACTATTAAAAATTTTATACGATAGTACTGTATATGTGCAAAAGGTCCTTTTGATCCACAATTCTTTTGTATTTGTATTGTTTAGTATAACATTTTATATAGAACTTAAGTAATAGTGTAGTAAAATGTAAAAAAAAAAATTTCTTACAGTTTTATTGCTATTAAAATGTTTTCTACTCATCATTTTATAGTTTTCGTACTCCCGAATGTAACTTCTGTGAGCGCCCTTTAGACGAAAGGTTAACAACACGGGTAACGCAATGAGATTCAAGGATTGAGTGAGAAGATATTAAATTGTAATGCTTCGAACGTTAACTAATCAGCTGTTCAGAGACCAATTCATTTATTGATGAGTGGTGCAATTAGTAGGCCTATACGACCAATGATTTGTTGCATCACTGTCAGTAACAAAAACATAACCTTTCTTAGAAGTTATGAGTAGTGATTGTTATTTATTTTAAAACTGCCATAGGTAAAGTAGTGTACGCAATTCGCGTTGATAGTTCTCCTACCTTAAATTTCTACTTGTTTTGTTAACACTATCTTTACGCGATCGTTGCATATAGGCCTACTACTATAATGTTTTTACATGTTCACAGGACCTCTTTGAACACAATGTTTGAATTGAAAAACTAAAGAATCCATGCGGTACTTACTTTTCAGTTGTTCTTATGTAGACTTCATTAAAGTGAATAATCTGATTTCATCCCCCGAGGTAATTTATCATTGAAAGAGAAGTGTTTAATATGTAGCAGAGTGATATAATAGATCGTTTTTACGAAAAACTTCTAAAAAATTAGTGATTTGTATATTTTTCTGGTGTAGTGGTTAAAAAAAGGTTATAAAAGGACATCTCATATAAGGAAATTGGTGTAGAATTAAGTAAATTAGGTGTACAGAAAAAAATTTCTTTAGAATTATATTATAATATATATAGATTATTGGCTACTGGTCTATAGAGGGAATGTTTTCTTCAGTGGCCTACACAACATTCAACATACACTACTTTCAACATACTTTTACGAATGTTTAAAAATGTAGATAGCTGTAAATAAAACAAAAGCAAACTGTATTCACATACTTAGCGAGTTTAAATATGGCCACGTTTTCAACGTCACCAACGCTACGAGCCTTGTAGAAACATTTCATTGCCTCCTGCACCTTATCTAGTTTCTCGTAAGTCTCGCCCAGTGCTATCAACATGCGACTGTCGTTGGGCCGTAGTTGTTGTGCCTGTTTGTAGTAGTACAGACAGTAGTTTGTCAGCTTGAGTATCTCGTAGGTCTGCCCGAGCCCATACCAGGCGCGGTAGTCACGGCGATTTACCTCTGTGGGGGAAAAACAAATATCCTAAGTTAAGGATGTAACAAGGACCTTGGTTAAAGGACTTTTTTGAGTATAGGCTTTTCTGAATGGGAAAAAGTTCAAAATGTCAAAAAAATTCAAAATTATAATATTACACAGTAACTGATATTTTCAAACAAGAAAGGTAGGTTTGAGATAGGAAAAACTTTCAGCAATAAGTTCCTGACCAGCATTGGACACGGAGTCAACTTTGCTTCCACCTGGGAAGAGGGATAGGTCTTATAGCTGTGAGCTGTTATTTAAGTTTAATGTACAATATTTTTCATTAAAATATGGAAAATGGCGCACAATATTTTACATTAGAACAAGAGGAAAACTAGTTGCGATGTATCTGCACAATGCGAGGGGAGCCAAAAGGGGTTAGATGTTCCAAGGGCAATTTTCAGCTATATATCATCAATGTAGCTTTATATTACATTTCTTGTAGGCCAATACTTAGCAAAGCACCAATACAATACTTACCAATAGCCTGTCTGTAGCTCTGTATGGCTGCGTTTGTGTTTTTCATCTCCATATACTCGTGTCCCATAAGTGTCCAAGCAGATAGGTATTGCGGGTTGAGCCTCAAAGCCCTCTGAAAGTACAAAACCGCTTTCTGGTGTTCAGTTCTCAAACTGTAGTAGTTTCCTGGAATAAAATAAACAATTTTAAACCCACCCTTTGATTGAGATGTTTAAAGATAGTACAAATAATCAAGATAGTATTCAAGCAGTTTAAACCAGCTAAAAATTATGATTGACTATGTCGAAGTAAACACAATGTGGAAATGGCTTTTAGTGGTGGGAGTGTATGCAGGGAAAGCTCTCCTCACCTAATCATAAGGAATAGGCTACAGACCATCAGGTCAGTTAATAACACATAGGTAAAAGTCATTGGTGATTAGTGGGATTTGAACAGAAGTTCCTTTCTACAACCCAAGTCCAACCCTTCTTTGAAGTTGTAAAAGCAATAGAACATTGTTTCCAAAGATTAATGAATGGGCGTGATGATAGTTGTCTCAATGACCGAGCTGGCGTACTATGAATATTCAATAATTAAAAACCTTAGGCCCAATACATCTTTGACAGTTACTTTTGCTCACAGACTGTGTGTGTATATCACATACGAATATTATAGGCCTAGTTAAATACTTTGATGACAAAATTCAATACTATCAACACAATGTGAACTTTATTCCTTTTAAAACAAAACAACACCAAGATTAAATTACTTTTCATTTTTTCAACAATAAATTTGAAACATACATATTTTATTTTAGATACATAATAATACAGCTAGGCCTAAGGTAGGGATGGACGGGTCCCGAAATTTTGGGAATTTTTCGGGAAAAAAATATTCCCGATTATCGGGACGGGATTACATTTGATTCGGGAATTATTCGGGACGGGATTTTGTCCGATCGTCGGCGATTTTGCCGCTTTGCGAGTGCCGATGACGCCGCTATTGCGAGCGATAGGTCCGCGAACGCAGGAGACGAAGTCATTTCGACGATTGCGCCGTGACTGCGGAGTCATGACGACGGTCGCGCCGTGACCGCAATTATTGGACCGACGATCTCACCGTGACCACGAGTCATAACGACGATCGCGCTGTGACTGCGATTCATGGACCGACGATCGCACCGTGACCACGAGTCATAACAACGATCGCGCCGTGACCACAAGTCATACCGACGATCACACCGTGACCGCGAGTCATACCGACGATCGCGCCGTGACCGCGGAGTCCTACCGACGATCGCGCCGTGACCGCGAAGTCATGCCGACGATTGTGCCGTGATACTATATTTTTATCCCACAGTGTAAATAAAACATGTGTTCCATTTGTTTTGATTAACTGTTTATATTTCGTTGTTATTTTGTCACCAGCATAGTAACCCATAAGGCCCATGTAATTTTTAAATTTGTTATTTAAAATTCATTTTTTGTGCTTATTTTTTAGCATATTTTTAATTTTATAAAGGGATTCTGCACATCTAAGGAAAATACCTGTCTTAAAATATGCGTAGATTTTCCCTGCAATGTACACGAGCTGGGAAAAAAGGTTTTAAAGAAACATGCTTGCCTATTAATATATACAGTGGAACCTCGATAAAAAGACTCTCAAGGGGATTATAAAATAAGACTTGTTATCAAGGTTAACTTCTTATCAAGGTTTGAATAAAATGCGATTGGGGGAAAATAAATTCAAGGGGATTAGAAAATGACATTTGTTATCAAGAGTGATTTGTTATTGAGGGTCTTGTTATCGAGGTTCCACTGTAGATAATAACTGTAGTTTCCATTCAAAACCAATAAACCTTTCACATTAACTCCCACCCGTTTGTTTTGGATATGTGTTCATTGAATTTAAATTAAGTTTACAAATTACAATATAATTAAACTTACCAATAACACAACAAGTTTCCACTCTGTATTTGTCTACTTCAGTGGTGTGATGTGCAAGATAGGCTAACTCCACCTTCATTTCTTTGACGTAAAGCAAATTCGAAAATATGTCCAAATTGTCAAGCCGTAGAGGATCCAACTTCCTTAGCTCATGGAAAGTGGAGATTGCCTTTACAACATCTGTTAAAGAATCTTTATTAGTATATTCCTACAAGTTACAAAAAAGTTATCTTATAGTAGACTTCTTCTCCTTCCGATTGGTTTAGTTCAAACTTTGGATGACTCGCACACTTGCCGCTTGATCACATGGGTAAACAAACAATCACAACCTCTTTTACTAATGATATTTTGTAAGCATCCATGTTATTGCTCTATTCCCTCTATGTATAGTAAATAATTGCTTGTATTGTAATAGTTTTTTACACATTAGGTTCGGGTTATGATGATATGGAATTTATTGTTTTTTTTTTAGACAATTAAATCCTGAGGTGTCCAAACAAGAGGATTACAAGGGTAACAACAATGATTACCTAAAAAAAGACAGGACTAAACATAGAAAGGTTCTAACCATCACTAGTAGAAAAAAAGATGAATGGAATGGATATGTACTCGTCAAAAATAAGTCAACATCCATTTCAGGAATCATTTGTAGTTAGAGCTACATGGAAACTATTGTGTCTAGTGATGTAAAATACCCGGGTATTTAAAACTCAGAGTAAATACCCTGGGTATTTACCCGGGTAAATACCCAAAATCCATAAATACCCGGGTATTTTGGGTATTTATGAAATTGATTGAAATTCATTTATATTCACCCCTAAATATGTTATTGTTATCATTAATGAAAAATTAGGATAGTCTATAACACCTTTTACAGCAACTTGAAGCTTTGCAAGTACCTTTTATTTAATGTTTTTAAAATAAAACATTAAGTTTTTAAATAAGAATGGGGTTTCGTTTTTTATGAAAACAACACCTCATCAGAGAAATAGTGAACCTAAACCTACTTCTACTGTTATTAAATTATGATAGTTAAAAACTTTTATCGTATAAACGGCTTGGAAGGCTAGACAGACCTATGGCAGAATACTAAAAGTAATTAAACTTTTCTGTGTTACCGCTTAGTTGGAAACAATAACATATTTGGATAAACCTACTAAAAAAATGTATATCCTGTTTTTGGTCTAACTTATTATAATTTTGAAAGATTTATTGTGCTATAGATTTAAATGTTTTGTATCACAAGTTTAAGAAATTAGTTTTTTTTATTTTGATATCATTGATACCAACAAAAGGCCTAGAACAAAAATATTATTAAGTCCTGCCATCCTACAGACTGAATTTTAATTATTTTCTTAAGTTGTTTACACGCCTAGGCCACTACTAGGTTAAATTTTCATGTATTTTATTTATAAATACTGTAATAATTATTACTTTGCATATTATTTTTCTTCACTTTCAATAAAATCAATTCATCTATCTATCATAGAAATTAAAAAATAATAAGTAGTCAGGACCAGTGCAACCATGCGTCCAGGGTATTTATGCCGATTATGCTCAGACCTGGGTATTTATGGCGATTGTACCCAGAAGTAAAATGCTAGTAGTGACCATATGAAATTTTGTTTAACACATTTTATCATCATTTTCCTATTCTTACAGGGTGATAATTGCAAAAAAAACATCTCAATCTTCTCTAACTTTAATAAAAATTATAAATACCCAGTTTTTGGGTAAATACCCGGGCCTGGGGTAAATTCCCGGGTAAATAGCCAATTTATATTTACCTACCCACTGGGTATTTACCCGGCCCACATCACTAATTGTGTCTTGAAATAACAGCTAAGTCACACCACTCTGATCTGGTTTAGAGTACAAGGCTAGATCAAGGCTGCACTTAACCATGAAATTTTATACAAAATAAGCCAACATTAAGGGTACAAATTGTATTGTCAAGTTAGTGTTTCTGTCACAATACGTACTTCTCTTGTTGTGGTATGCCACAGCAGTCTGGGCCAGTAGGTAATTACTCTGGCCGAACCCTTGAGTCTGCAGCTGACTGTAGATGTCCAGAGCTTCATCGTTGAGTTGCTGCTCCAAGTATGTGTGCGCCAAGAAGAACTGCTTGATCCAGTGGTCAGGGAGCAGCAGGGACTTGAGCTGGAAACACAAATGGACTTGTAATGGTGTAAGTGGAACTTAAATCAATGAAAGTTAAGAGACCAGTACAAAATTTAAACAATCCAAACACTCTAATTAGAAAGGTAATAAGTACTTGACAATGGAAACGTCACAGGTTGGATTAACATTGCACAACTATAATGGAAAAATAAATGTTTAGAGAATATAAAAGGATTTGTAGCATCTGTGGTATTTTTCAACAAGATTTAAAGATTTGTAGGTTATTTTGGAATTGATGAAGACATTGTTGTTTGATTTTAAGAGGGTAAACCATTTCTAAACTTAGCCTAGATGAAAAATTAGGAACTTAAAAAATGTCAGCAGTGCTCAAAAAGTGTGTAGAGATTCACTGTGAATGATCAACTGATGGATTGTACCGTACAAAACAATAGAAAAACATCATCACTGATGTTCGATTGATGAATGAGAAGAGGAAAAGACAATTACCTTGACAGGGCTATGTGGTATGCAATATTAGGCCTTATTGCAAAAGCACACAGTGTTTCAATGCCGGTTTTTCAGCACATTGATCTTGCAAAACCCCTTGTCATACATCAACAATATACAATTAATGTTTGAAAAATGTGAAAGATAAAAATATACATTTAACTCTATGTTATTTTGACACTGAATATTCTTAAGTATCTGCAGTTCTGCTCCAGTAGCATTTTGCATTAAGTAGGCCTAATCAAAAAACCCCTTAAGGGAACCAATCCGAACCCCTCAATTTTGTTTTAAGCTAAGAAGTATCACTGCCATTAAAACATACAACAAACCTGAGTAGTATTATTATGGAGTTAAAATAACATTACCTTTGCTCGATCAGGTATGAGAGTGGCCAGTTCGAACCAAGCCCCCCAATGCAGTGGCTCCTTGTGTACAGCCTCAACCAAAACCTGTATAGCTTCATTGTGTAGGTCTCTCCTCTTCAGAACCACACCGTACAAGTACAGCATGTAACAGTCAAGCTTCCAGTCTAGATAATCTGCTCTCAAATCTTGACACAAACTTTGCAGTTTTGAGTTGGTCCTGGGATCTGGCCAGTCATCAGTCATGTCCTCAATCTTTTTCTTTTCCAACGACAAGTATTTGGAATAAGCATGCAGGAAACGACAAATTGGTGTGGTACTTTTCTCTGTGTAATAAGCACATCTGGAAAATAATAAACCATTGACGGGATAGTGTCTGTAATGATACCTGGAAATTTTATATTCCCGGTAGAGTCATTCTACTAATGAGGTAATTACTCTTTTGTTCATAACTCACCATATGCTGACCACGCCACACATCCACAGCCAGTGTAGGCCTATATATAATTTATTCAAATTGTTGTTAAATGTTTTCAAATATGCGTCTTTGTGTGTGTGTTTATGTTAACTTTTCACAGCCCCAGAAATGAAGACGATTCACAATAACTTAAATATATATATACAGGGTGATCAACTGAAGGAGGCCACCATTGGGATATCGGAAAAATAAAATCATATTTTTAACTGCCACAAAAAATAAAGGAATGTCTCCCATTTAAAGTTTTCTCTAATTCTTACCGTTTCCGATATCCCAATGGTGGCCTCCTTGAGTTGATCACCCTGTATATATATATCCAATTTTAAAATAAACCTGTAGATACAAAACCATTGGTCCTTTGGGGAAAATATCTGATCATTTGAGAGCACAACAGGAATTTGAACCTTTTATTTTCAAGAGAATACTAGTATCATTATTTGAGTCTGTAATCTTTGATGTTTCTCCTTAAGTAATGATTCATTGTTGGTGAAACTAACACTAACAACAATAGAGTGCAATCATTGATTATATAAACACTACCATAATGTTAATATAGTCAATGGTACAATCCAGACCAATAATAAGTTAATAAGATATCACCAAAAAAGTCATTTGCTCTGATAAAATTTAAAGCTAATACTATTATAACTAAAATATTTTAACCTTTACCTGTCATATTCTTTGACGTCGAAGTAACTTTTGGCCACAAAATACGTATCATACTCATCTCCAAAGACTGCAGGGTTTGTGTGTACTCTTTCAGTAGGATCAACCACCACGTCTTTCAGAGAAAAATTTAACTCGGATAACCTGGATATTATCAAATTAACTATGGTTAGTTCTAAAAGAAAAAGCATCAAAACAAAAACACTTTTATTTAGCTTAGTTCTAACCATCTGTACACGACGTATCTAGTAAGTAACATTAAGGCTTAAGTTATAACAAAAAGCAGTATCTTTATATTATGGTCGTTACCACACCACCAATCAGTTCCGTTTTCATTACTATCTTAAATAATTTGTGCACGTGTAGTTTCATGTGTTTTTTGTTTGTTTTTTTCTTATTTTTTTACTAAACTAAACACAGTCTATTTCCTCTGCCTGAGGTTGAATGACGAAAGGTCAATGAATAATGAATAATGAATAATAGGGTACAATGCTGGATGTTAATATAAAATTCAATCTTCTGTTCTCTATATAGATCTATTTATTAACTTACTCCATGGTATTTAATTCATAAATTACTTAATTCTTTCATTCTAGTTTTTCTTAAAAATAATTACATTCAAAATGATTTAGCCCAGCAGAACTTTGATACACGACTCCACCGGTTAAATCTTATTGATTTTAGCAATATTTATATTTGGGCTGGAATTTGTCAATCCAGCTATTTGGAGGTCATGAATTGAGGACATTGATAGACATGCACTGTGGATGTGATAGGCCTACTCCCTGGTGTGGATTAACATCCACACTGGTGGGTACTATGACTATCCGCAGTACAGTACTAATATGATAACTAATTGACCAATTTGTTAATTCCAAGGCAAAAATGTGGTTCGGGTTCCACTATAACTGTAGGTCCCTTAGTTGCCATTATGGGCTATATTCATTAACAGCCTGTGTCTAAGAAACATGTCGGCCTTAGTCACTAACAATATTACAAGATCTCATTCTAGACACTCATCTACTCAATTGATGAATATTTGACTAAAAGATTGACTTGCAATGATTTTGTGTAAGATGGGTGAGCCCTTTGTTCAATTTATCATTGTATAGATTATATATTGTAACCTGACATATCCAATGTATTCAAAAGAATATTTAATGGAAATAAAGATCTTATCTTAAGATATCTAATCTTAAGCTTGGAGTAGATCTAAACATATTGGCATTTGCTGATGATGTGGTCATTTAGTCAGAAACAGTTGAAAGTTTGGCAGATGTAGGGCCTACTTATTACAGAAGCAAACAAAATAGGATTGCAAGTAAATGTAGAAAAAACTAAAATCATTAACTTTGGAAGACAAGCAAACAATAGAAACAGAAACATACAGATAAAGAACTTAACTAGGCTATAAATTGTACAGAAAGTTTCAAAGATTTAGGAGTAACTGTAAATAGTAGAAGACGAATGCCAATAAGTGTTGTGGAGCCTGCAAGAAGTTGATCTCATCTAAAGTATTATCTCACAGAACCAAAATACAGTTATATAAGAGAATAATTCAACCTATTCTGTTATATGGTAGTGAAACATGGGTATTGTCCAAGAAAAATGAAAACCGGCTCATGGTGTTTGAAAATAAAGTCCTAAGAAAAATATTTGGTCCAGTGCAGGAGGGACAAATGTGGAGAATAAGGAAAAATAGAGAGGTAAGATCACTATACACCGACCCAGATATTGTTGCAATAGTTAAAGGAAGAAGGTTAAGTTGGATAGGGCATGTGCTAAGAAGAGTGAACGGAACAAGACTGTATGAAGTTTGGAGAGCCACACCTGGAGGTAAAAAACGTCCATTGGGACAGGCCGAAATTGAGATGGACTGACCAAGTATTGAACGACATCAGGACAATGGGTGCAAAATGTCAACTTGGCAGAAGACAGAGAAGGGTGGAAGAGGCTGGTTACTGAGATTAACTAAATATATAAGCTATTAATATTTTACTAAAAACACACACTTTATTAGTTTCCTTGTAACAGTAAACGTAGGTACTCGTTAAACCTAATGTTATTTAAATAGATTTTATTCAAAATCAATTCAGACAAATGAAAATTTGCTTAGTCAGCAGGTTTGCTGCGACGGGGGTATTTATTACATAAATTGTGGGGCAAAGTCTAAATTAAGAAAAACACAAAACTCCCTATTCCAGCCAATCGGTTGAAAATCGGACATATGTTTATAGAACTTTTTTTCTTTTAGAGAGTAGAACCTACTGGCGAAGTTAACACGTTCAGTAGAAACTCACACCGTACCGGTATAGGGTAAACATAGGCCTAGGTTATAAACAATAACTTGTCTCCTAGTTATATTACCAAACAGTAAAGCACAAATAAATCAAGAAACTAACCATAAAATAATAAATACCCCGTTGCAGCAAACTTGCAGACTAAGCAAATTTCGCCTGATCATTTCTTTTTTAAGATCTTTAAAATAGTTTGAAGAGAAATTGGGAAATTTTGTGTTTTAAGTTAAAGGCAAAAATGAGAAAAACCAATTATCACCCTGGAAAGCCCCCTTCACATGGTTCGATCATGATCATGCTGGTTAGCAAACTCATTCAAGTTTACCCTGCCTTACTGCTTCAAGCTAAATTTAATCAAATCGGAAAAAAATTGCCTATTCAATCTATTGCATTCACAGACATAGGCCTAGTCCTATATATATTAAAAATTATCTTAAATATATATAAAGTTAAGTTTAACTTATATATACATGTATAAACGTTTGAACAAATGGTGTTTTTGGCCTCTAGGAACATCAAAATGAAAAAGTATATCGGTCCCGTGTCCAGGTCTTACCTCCCTCATAAGTGATAGGCCTAAATGATTTTATTAGCCATTCTGTATAAATACAATAGGCATTGACATTCTTAAAAAACAGAAAAACTAAAGTCCGATCTTGACTAACATGCACCAATCTACAGCACAACGTCATATAACTTAGGCCTATATAGGGAAATTCGCTTAAACAAAATTTCGTCAACACTAGGCTTAGTGATCAGTGTCACTGGACAGACACGAAAACAAGCTTCAAAATTTACAATGGAAAGAGAAGTCTAGGCTAGCCTACTTGTTTTGGTTAGTCTAGGCCTAGGCCTATGTTAAAACTTATAGGCCTAGGTAGTAGGGTCTAAGCTTAGACCTAGTGAACAATTGTAGAACTTACCATTTAGCTGTATGATTTAGACCCCTAATGGAACAATCCAAAACAGCCTTTTGAATGCTAATCTTTACACTTTTTAAGTCAAATTTTCCCGGATCATCAATCATTTTTTGATTAGGTTAGGCCTAGGCCTATTTCAAAATAATTTGTTTACCAAGAATTGTCTTGTTTTTAATTAAAACCATAAAACTAAAAATTAAATCCGTTAAAACTGAGAGTAAGAAGCTAAATACGACGTAAATAGCTTATTTACCGAACTTAATTATCAGCCCTCACCTAGATTTTCAGGTAAGGGACAAAATTTTGAGGTAAGATCTGTGTAACAGTAACAAATTTTAAAAACTCAATTTTTTCGAGCTTACTACACGTGTTGTAACCAGTTCCCAGTTTCCAACGTTCCAACCGTATTGCCCTATTTGTTTGCCATTGCCATGCCACTTCGGAATAGTGGAATTGAACCAAACAGACGAAACTGACAGAAATTATCCAGAGCCTTCTATACTTTATCGTTAAACATAATCATTATTACTGTATGCAAAATACTCTGCCTATTCAACATTATTACGTTGAGAAAATTTTGTGGGTGGATAACAGTAGAGAATCGAAAAGCCATTGCTACCGCTTTATCACTCAACTGGCATCGTAACAATATCAAGCATATTAAACGTCTTATAACGACAATAATGTTCAATACTTCAATATCCACCACCACTTGTCCTACATGTATCAGGCTGTCCTAGATTCTGACGAAGGCGTGGAATGTGATGGAAAATGGCAGCGATGGTTCCACAGAAGCTGCATGGCCATGACAAAGTCAGAGTTTGGAGTATCAGTGAGTTAAGTGTTAGTTTCTGGTTAGCACGGAACTCTGGTTTTGTTCCAGAACTATGACTGCATCGATTCCAAAGAGTCTTCAACTCTCCTCCCAAATGACTGTTGTATTGTCAAAATTAGGTGCCCTAATGGGTAATATGAATAAAATTGAAGAAATCTCAAGGGATATTGTTTATATAAAAACGGAAGTATCAGGTATACGAGCCGGCCTCTTAGCATCTCAAACCTCATGTTGAAAAGAGTGGAATCTAGAATCACAAGCAGAAAATTAATGCTGTTAATTCCAGCGATAGTTCCAATACAGTCGAAGTGGAAGAGTAGACTAATTGGAGATGAATTACGGGCTCTAGACTCAGGAGAAAATGCTTAAGGCTTTTCTTTGATCCAAGCGAGGCCTTAGATACAGTAAACCACGAATTACTTCACATTAAACTGAATTCCATTGAGGCGAGAAGGCTGGCACAGGAGTGGTTCTCCTTACATCTCCGTAAGAGGGAGCAGTTTCTTGAGGTTAGAGGAGTTGACAGTTGTGGGTGTGCTCGACCCGTTGTCTCCTCTCGGACATCATCACTTGTGGGGTTCCCCAGAGATCTGTCCTTGGGCCTGTACTGTTCTTGATTTATGTAAATGAATTGCATTCAAGTTTTGAGGCTGAGGAGGTCTACCTTTTTGCGGATGATACGTCTTTGGCCCTGTCTAGCTCAACTGCCGAGGAATTTGAAATAAAATCTTTTACTGATGCAAATAATATTAAGCAGTGGTTTGACTCCAATTTACTGAACCTCAATCCCAACAAAACTGAATTGCTCAGTTTTTCAATCAAAGGCAATCCTTCTACAAACATCCTTCTAGACGATGTAGAAATTGAGTCTTCAGACAGCGTAAAATTCCTTGGTCTAATATTAGACAAAAACCGCTGATTTCATGACCATGTCGACAATGTATGCATGAGAGTGGGGTCTGGCATCTACCTTTTAAGGCAACTATCACATTTCTCCGATCAGAATGTCCTTCTGACAGCCTATTACCTTAGAATTTTACCTTAACCGGATGGCCGTGGCGTGGCGGGATGGCGTGGGTTAGGCCTGGGTGCAGCAGAGGGTGTATGTGTGTGTGATTGTGTGTTAGGGAAATACATTTCAATACGAATAGTTACAAATACAAATAATGTAATGTTGTTACACCTATTTGTTTATTTTAATCTTTATTGTTTTATTTTGTTAATGTTTATCAATATTGTTAGTTTTATAAGATTAGATTGGATTGGATTTAGATAGATTGGATTAGATAAATGTAGATGAGAAAGAATGTGGCTTAAAGAAGCTGAATCTCTTTTTTTGCCTCATTCGTTTACATGTGAGGTGGCAACACTCAGATCTACTGACACTTTTTAATATGTTGGTCAATGACTCATAGCCTCTTGGACTGTTCGGATCTACACTCTGCGGTATCCACTTGCACATCGCCCGACAGGGACCCGTTCCAAAACGATATTCTGCAGACGCTACCAACCCACCTACTTTGCATCAAATAGTGGACTATCGAGACTTCTATACGTAGGTACTGGGAGTGATGTCGCAAATCACATGGTCTACTTTCACGACTCATTGTCCACGTTCGGAGGAAAGGTCAACTCCCTGCTAAAGTAATAATTCTAGTCACTACAGTAGAATCTCAACTTTTACAACTTCTAGGCAATTAAATCATTCTTGTTGTTGTTGCCTACACCACTTTATTTTATGTTTTCGTTAAATGTCATTGCTTGCCAGATCACATTGTATTAATTTATCCAAAACAATTTACTGCTGAGTTTCATTATATCTTTATCGTTATTCCTTTTGTTACTTTTGTTCAAATGTTTTTGTTATTATTATTCAAGTTATTGTTATTCTTGTTGTTATTCATTTTATTATGTTCTTGTTACCAATTTCCACTGTTGTATGAATGTTAGTCATCTTGTTAACATTGTATCCATTTTTGTATACTGGCATAAACCGTCGGGGAAAAAAATCAACAAATAAAAGTAAAAATGATTCTAATTAATACAATGTAAAAACCAATACGAGGAGTAAAAAGGCAAGAATAAAAAAATTAAAATTGACTATTGAGGTGATTTTAAACCAAGTATCTACAGTCACAGTCCACAACCCCAATAAAGTTCAATCAAAGTCATTAAAGCTAGCAGAACAATCAAACACTTTGAGCATTCAGCGATGCTGCCACAGCTGTTTAAAAAGCTTGATACGGTATTTTAAGAAGAAATGTAAGTACGTGCCATAGGCCATAAAAATGTACCTATCAAAAAGTCTCTGTTAAATGTATTTATGTAATAAATCATGGTTTATTTACAATAGGTTCTTACTGTTTGATAACTATAACAGGGGTGCCCATCCCCCCCTAGACTCATGACGCACCCCCCACCCCCAATTGAGCAACAGCCCCCCCCCACCATAAATGATGTACACAACAAATGAGAAACATTATTCCCCCGCCCAGCACTATTTGTAAAACTATAAAAGAAGTTGTATAATTTTTTTAGATATTTAAAATTCAAACCCAGTTGATATGAATAAAGTTATAGGTTTGTCTGTACATTGCTCAGAATTATACATATTTTGGGTTATTTATGTTTTATACATTGAAGAAGTTGAAACATGTCTTATCTCAATTTGTGTCCGTCTGTCACGGCCCAGAAGGCATTTTATGCAGCCTTCTCTAAAGAAAACTAGAGTACCGATTATGATTCTAATGGTTTAATTGTATCCACAGGATTGGCAAGAGAGTCCTTATAGCCATTAAAATATGGCCTCACTATTTTGGAAATAAAATAACGGACGATCAAAAACACAATTTTGTGTGATTTTTCTAGTTTATTTTCTCCATGTTTACTACATACGTCATTAATTTATGAATTACTAATAATCTGTTAAGAGAACACGTCATATATGAAATTACGAACAGCTGTTTTGATAAAGATTCCTTTTCCTAGCTGTCACTGATATGTTTACATAAATGTTGTTTACGAATACTGTGTAGGCCCTAACCATTTCCGATCACGTTTGTAACCATTTACGATCACGTTTGTAAGCAAATCCAAAACCAAGTGAGATTAATAACCGTGTGTGGCTTTGGCTTACACGGTTTGATTGGTGGGTTTGATTTATCACGGGTACTAATATGTAACTGTAAATTAAATTAAATAACTAGCCATCATCCAGGTCGGGAACCGGAGATTATGTGTGTATCAAGTTGTACTTAAATTTTGATTACAGGGAAAATACCGTGAATCAGTGTTGTACAGGACTGGAAAACTTATCTTTCTATATAAATAAAATTAGAGTTTTATAAGTCACCTCAATTTAAGGAATTTTCTATTGCCAGAATATCCATATAGCGTTCGTAACCTCTGCTTAACGAATTGTCAGCGTCTTTTCTCGATATAACGATCCCCTGTCCCTCCCTTTAGAAACATCACAGCTCCTTTGATGAAAATGAAATGGAAACAACGCTTGCGCCAACAATCGTCTGCTCCGTTTTACACTTCTGTCTGCTGTGCGCTATGTTACAACAGATTTCAGATACAACAGCATGGGGAATCGATGACGGTATAATGCTTAGTAAACTGTGATTGAGTGATTAGTTACCATAACTTTAGTAAGGCTGTGATTGGCCAATGAGTAGGCCTAAATATGGCGACTTGTTGAATTTGTGTATGAATTGAAGAGAAACCTAAAAAAGAAAAAGAATAACAAGATTGTTCTCGTTACATTCTTTTTTAAGAGTGTTTTAATTATCTCTAAATATAATTTTACACCTTTTTATTACTTATCTATCAATTCCTATGCTGTGATACAGCACCTATTGATAGCCTATCTGTCTATCATGACCAGTATCTTATAACACTCTCTAAAGGTCCATTTAATATTTACGTTATTTATAGCAATGCAATGTTTGGCTGGTGATTAGTAGAGTAATTATGCTGCTTAGTAATTAGAGCTGGTGATTAGCTATAATTTTAAACGTTTCCGTTTGTACAACTGAACCAAGATAAATGATATGAAATTTACAATAATAATGTTATTGCACAATAATAATGATTGTGCCATATTGAATTTTGTTTATAAAAATGATAATCGTGACGTTAATGGCTGTTTACAGCGTTTTAATGAGTTTGTCATCTGTTTTTATAATATATTGGATTAACCGTATTTTGCATTACCCCCCGCTCTCACTATTTAACTCAGGTAATCTAGTATCTGTATCTACACAATAGTGTAAAGTATGGTAGCCTATGCTACTTGATTGTATTTTAACGAGCTTTATGTCAACAAAGCGTTCTGTGCTAAGTCGCGGTGTAGCTGGACGTGTCTGTACCACGCGTTATATTTTATCTATCACAGCAGTTGAGCTATTCCGTGCCCTCCCTCTTAGACCTCACGTCTTGCTAATCTTAAATAATAACTTCCTACACGAATCCTAAACTATCCTAAAATCCTATTTTAACTAATTGAATTCAATAATATAACCATTGTCATTAATTAATCCACTTACTATCTGGTGACTTCGTAATATATTTTGGATTGTCGTCACGTTGAACACTGTTGCAATTAGCTTTTGCCACCCCCATTTGAATTTTTTGAGCCCCCCCCCCAAGAATTTCAATGACGCAGTCTGCGTCACAGCCCCCCCTTGTGGGCACCCCTGACTATAAAATTATACTTTTTATTTTTAAGAAATTGTAATAACTAAGACCTTTGTTTGCAGGTGAGATTTTATATAGTACTAGGCCTCTGTCAAAGTTAAATAAGTTTGTTTGAGTATTTACCATAGGGCTACATACTGCGCCAAATCAAGTCAGCTGAGTTCCGTATTCAATTGAATTGAATTGAACGTAGTTAGCTTCTGCTGGCTGTAGTTGTTTTCAATTGACGTCTCTGCTGTGTAGGTAAGTTCAATTAATTATTAGTTCGATATTGGTATGTTTCTTTCTAAATCGAAATTAATATATTATTGCCTAGTTATTTCTAATATACTATTATGTTATAGAGTTATTTAATATTATATATTTCTAAAGGTCAATTAATTAATTAATTTGTTTTTTATTCTCAGATGTCCGTCCCAGGAATGGTCAAGGAATTCTATTCTTTGTTTTTTACTGAAGCACATTGTTTGGAGGTAAGATGTATAAGATATTTGTTTGGTTTTTAATGTTTTTGAAAATGCTATAGCAATTTTTTTAATGCTAGATGATAACTAGATTATACCTTAACTTTTTATGAGGATAAACTTAGTCATAAGACCTAGGCCTAACCTGTAAGTCGGTGTGTATATTGTCAAGTGCTAAATTAAATGCGCTTGCTATGTTAATTTGCTATGTTATGGCTTGGATTTTTAAAATGTCTTTCTAATTGTATATATGCCTTTTAGGTAAATTTCTAAATTACGGCCACATAACATTTTTTAGTGATTTTGACAAAAATACTTAACTTAAAATAAGACCTAAAATGTGTGACGCTCGCGTCACAGCAGTGCTGCTATCAACCGGTTCAATCCGCTTTAGTCGCGATCACTGGAGGGAGTAGGGAAGGGGTAGAAGGAGGTCAGTCGTTGCCTGGAGTCCCCGGAGTGTTCACATCATCGAGGAACGGGAATGAAATCGATAAGTTATAGTATTAAGCTAAATCATTAGTTATTTAAAAATCATGTTCTAGCCTAATTCTTTTCAGTATGGGGGGGGGGGACTAAGGGGTTAAGGATTCTATCGTCAATTAAATATTCCATTATGTAAACTGAGTTAACAGTACCTTTCGGGCCCATAAGGCGCGAAAGGAGTTTTTTAGCTTATTCTTATTTATTAGTTTAATTGGTAGAATGCATTACTAAATTTAGATCATCAAAATGGCTGTGATATAGATGTGGCTTGGCTCAGTTATTTAGTTAAGTAAAATAAAATATTCTGACTTAGAATGGTAGCACGCACAAGAAATCTCTGACTTTAATTGAGCCTCAAATCGATCCTATGAGCCCAGTACCGCTACAAATGTAACTTATAGCATAGTGCAACTAAAATATAGGGCCAAATCATTTTTAACCCATCCTACCCCTTACCATTTTGTAGGGGGCTGATGGGAATCGGGGGTTTTGGGTGGGGGAAAGCCTCAAATACATGGTGCACTCAAATAAAAGACTGGTCCTAATCTGTTCAAACCTAATCCAATATAACCAAACTTCTAACCGTTGGAAAATTCCTTTTGATGTCAGGCATGTTAGGATGGGAGGTAGGCTAGTCCTTTATCTTGATTCGTGACTGCATTAAGTCCTTTGAAGGCAGGTTGGATTAGGTTAGGTACTGTAAGGTAAAGTTTAGGCTACAATGAACCAAGTTGTTAGTTTATGTTATCTCTAGAAAACTTTTATCCAATTAAAACACTAGGAAAACACTGCAAAATACTACACGAGCAACACGAGCAAATGGACTTAAGATTTGCTCATTTAACCCCTGAGCAAAACTGATGTCACAGCCTAGGTGGTAAAATTCTGGCCGCAAACACTTGAGTTGCACAACCTGCCACATCTTTTCACGGTTGTGAATTTAATCAAAACAAATTAAATTATAAAACCTAGAGTAAACTGGCCGGAATTTTACCCCCTTCATGAGTTTATCTAAAAATGTACGGTCCAGATTCCCCCCCCCCCCCCCCCCGTAATTTTACCCCCTATCCAGATAAGTTATAGAATTTGGTGTGAATAATTAATTTTGTACAAAATTTGTGTCTTTATAGAAAGATGTTTAATCAGTTACCGGTAACCTATTATTTACCACTGTTTATATTAAATGTTGTAGGCCAATAATTAAGTTTGCAAACAAAATATCAAAACAGTTTTAAAACATGTACCGATAGTACTAACTCAAGTTATCCTATTGTTTTATTGAAAAATATCACTTAAACAATTATTGTCATATGCTTAACACTTTTTATCATTCGGGCGCAAATTAGATTGATACAGCAAGGTTGTGGAATCTTAACTCCATTATCAATTACACAATCTAGAAAAAATAGACCTAAATCAAAACTAGCACATAGTTGTGCTGCTAATGTGAAATTAGATTTGCTTGAATTCCGGGGGTAAAAATCCAGGCCATACATCCTTAGTTGCCTAGAACCTAGTAAAGCAGTGGCTACACTTGCCCGATTTGGTCTGGTCCGGTTCGGTTCGGTCTAGCCCGAATTTATGAGGGGTGACTAAAGTTGTACAATTCGTTTCGGTCCAGTCCGGGCCGGTCTGGCTAGAAGAAAATTTTTTGTTGTTTTGTTTTGATATACGGCAAGACACACCTTGATTAATTAATATGTCTGCAAAAACTTGATAATATCATCTGTAACTTACTGAATGTAAAATACTTAATTTTAAGCAAGTTCTTAAACTTTTTTAGTGAAAACGCAAAAATAAAAATTCTATGATAAAGTTATTATATGACAATTACATCCAAACTTATGGTATTTAGTATATTACTTACCAGGGCAATTTAGCTTTGTCGCTACCTCCTGCCACACATTAAACCTCTGGACATTATTCATTTAATGATGATCAGGGCAGTCATATATTTCTTTGTCCTTTCGTACCGGTACACAGAAAATTAAGGCTTCGTTCATAGTAGTTCATCATCCATGCTGCTCGGAATTAACGTACAATAACAACAGGGAACACCACAACAAGTAAACATGGATTAGCCATGCACTGCAGGATAACTAACTATGATCACAGAAAACATACTACTATAACCCAGAATGCCAACCGCATGGTAAAAAGCGTTGAGTACTTTGAGAGAGCTTTGCCTGTCAATTCGTAGGCAGCGCCACCAGCGTTGCTATGCACTCAGCAAGCGCTGGTGGCGCTGCCTACAAATTGACAGGCAAAGCTCTCTCAAAGTACTCAACGCTTTTTACCATGCGGTTGGCATTCTGGGTTATAGTAGTATGTTTTCTGTGCTATGATACAGGATAGCTATGCAAGTAAACAATAACATAACCTAAAAAAAGTAAACAATAACATAACCTAAAAAAAGTATCTGTTCAATGATTACACTCTTCCACGAGGAAACCATGTGATGCCAGAAATAGCCGAGCGTTCACGGAACCCCCGATCCTCATCCGAATTTCGGGAGTAGGTGGCTACACTTGTCCGATTTGGTCTGGTCCGCTCCGAATGCTTCCGCCAAAATGCGAATGAATGCTCCCTGGAGGATTGTTCTGCGCCGAATCGGTTCAGAGCGGAGCGGAGCGAACAGGTGTAGCCGCCTCCATTTAAAAATATGAGAAGCATTGTTCCGCATTTTGGAGGACCGGACCGAATCGGGCAAGTGTAGCCACTGCTTTATACAGAGGGGGTAAAATTATGGCTTTTATTGCTAATCTAATTTAATACCCTCTGTCTATTTTCATTAGACTCCCAAATCCGCAGGGGTAGAATTACGCCCGTGAACAAAATTGAGAGTGCTCAGATGACTCATAGTGACGTCAGCTCTGCTCAGGGGGTAAAATTCGAGGGGGATAAAATTCCGGCGACCTGAATGAGAGACTCTCAGAGCAAGTTATATTCAAAATCTTAGTTTCTCTCTTGGTTTTTACACTACGATAGTTTACGTAGTAAAAAAAGTTGCTGTAGTTTACAATGGGTTGATCTTTTAGTTTGGCATGGTTAAAATGTGTTGGTGTGTAAGAAAACGATCAGTAATCTACAGCAAAATACTCTTTTAACTACGTAAATTTTTATTCTAAAACCGGTCACAACTTAAACATACGAATTTCTTACTCTAGCTATAATCAAAGTTAATAAAAAGGTAAATTGCATTAGTATCCTTAATCGGGTGGCTGAGAAATCCTTTCCCTGGCTATAGTGTACAATAAAGCCCTTGATGTGCATATCGACCTATGCATACGGTTTGGAATTCTACCGACTTCTAGTGGGTGCTCTCCTGAGGAGGTAGCGAAACATCATCGCAAATTCAATGCATCTTTGAATCGCTATCATTTTGGACTGGTTTTTCTTTTGAGTTTGGGCCTGCGACATTGTGTTCTACTAATAAAGACCTTTTATTTTATATGCATATCAACCTATGCTTACTTTTAAGATTTTCTTCTGATTCCTAGTGGGCCGTCCTCCTGAGGAATTGGGGATCCCAGGCCTTTTTGGACACCCTGTATTTATGTGCGTGTCTGTGGAACACAATAACTTGAGCAGCTTAATTTTGGTCCAATTTTGATGAAATTTGGCTTGAAGGTGTAGGGCGTTCCATAAACTTAAATGAGTTTGCGAGCTAGCATGATCAGACCATGGGAACAGGGTTTAACAGGTTCGCTACCAAGCGTCGAACCGAGGTATACATTTTAATCTTATACATAGACCGGCTGTCACTCGGCAACAGTACGTACGCAGACCACGGGCAAAAATCTGTAAACAGTTATCATTTACTTTTTAATACGCTGCAATTGTGTTTGTAAAATAATATATTCTTTTTTTTATATTTTTGATAACCTTTTGTAATGTCTCATATTTGCGACGCCTGGTCTATAGCAAAGACGATGGTTAAAATTATTATATTTTTCTTTAAATAGCTCAAACGCCGCATTAATGCCACAGTTCTTTTTTATTTTTGTTTTTAGCTGAAAGTAAGTAAAAAAAACTGATTTTTCAAAACCAGTTTATAACTCAACAAATATAAAAGCTACATAGGATAGTGAAGTTTTGCTAAAATGGTAAATCGTCATCAAATAAAATGAGTTGCACAAAAAACTGTCATTTTTGAATTATAGAGTTCAAAGCTTATAATGAAACAAATCAAAAATCTACATAGGCTAATGACGTTTTGTTACAATAGTCCCTAAAAGGCCCTAAACTGTTTTGTTATACTAAACTATTAATATTTTAACAAAAACACACTTTATTATGCTCTCTGTAGCAGCAAACCTAGGTACTCGTTCAACCTAATGTTATTTAAATGGATCTTAGTGGAAATCCATTAAGGAAAATGGAAATTCACTTAGTCTGTAGGTTTGTTGCGGCAGGGGTATTTAGTAGTAATAAGTTTTTTCAAGTATTATAACTACCCCTTAAACAAATGAACATTAGGAAAATAGATAAATTTGACTAGGTATATTCAACTAAATCTTTGTTTTTGAAACATCATGTTCAAAGATATAAATCCAAACACAATTGCTTTCTATCTACTTAATACTTCTAATATTGGACTGTTTTAACTAAGTTGGAGGTTCCATTGATAATTTTGAACAACAAAAACCGTCTTTAATGTTGAAATTCATGGATAGTACTTGTAAACTGCAGCAATTATTTGGATTGCATTCTTTCCTAGAATCATGTAAAGATTTGACTAACTCTCCGTTTGACCAAGTTCAGTCCAATGACAATCATATATTCGTCAATATTCTTTTTTTAACTTTCTAAAATACATTTCTTTATTTCTTATGGTTGCTTAATTAAATCCCATTATAAGAGGTTATAGACAAAAGTTAAATTTTAGTGGAACAACTTACTACTATAAAAATGTATTAATTATATCGCATACCACTGAATGAAATTCATTTTTGCTCAGTTTCTGTGTACTTAACAATAAATTGTTTTTTTAAAAAGTTGGTTTTTCAAGACAGTTTTTAACTTTAAACTTTTCTGCAGCTACTTATCTCGGCAGTATCATTAATGGCATTTTAATAATTGTCATAACCATTAAAAGTGCCACTTGACCTCCCAGATCATTATACATACACACTCTCTCTTATCTCTTAGGTCTTATCAAATAGGATTATTGGCATGATGACGCAAAACTACTCTTGGCAAAACATCATAAGAAGCAGTTATTTATAAGACATAGATTTGTCTTTACATGAACTAGCTTGTAATAATGATGGAAGCTTGAAGTATCTTAAACTTAATAACAAAGAATAAACATTTAATTTATTTCAGATTCTTAATTGTCTGTTAGCAGAAAGTTTTTGAGAGTATAATTTGTTGCGCGAGCGTGACATTCTTCATACTTGATCATGAGTATAGTTATATGATAACCACCGAACTTTTGGTACTTGATTTTTCAGTGCCAAAGTACTTCCACTCACACTTATTGATTATTTTGTGAAATATTAACAATATAGAGATTTTTAAGTAGGTACTTATTTCTAAAGTAGCCAAATATTATATAATATGATAATATTGTTTTAAAAACCTGAGCTCTTGTTAAAAGATATGCATAGTTGCATTCCTCTTATGTCAGTTTGAATTATTCAGTTTTTGAACATTTTAAATGTTCCTTGAAGAAAGAAGAAAGTTACAGTAGGCTATCTTGAAAAGGACCCGCGTAGCTAATGTACATATTTAAAAGTATTATATTTTCTTAAATTTAAAAACATTTGTAATAGATATTGTAAAAACTGAGCTTTTGTTAAACGATATAATTGCATTACCTTATATCTCAGTTTGAGTTATTCAATATTTTATTTTATCTGTTACTGAAAAAAAACTTGTTTTACTAACTAGGCTAAAGCACTCAGTGATTTTTTTTAAAAACCCTTTCACCATCGATAATTTGTATAACTGTTGTTGCATTTTATTTTATTAGCAATCATGACTACACTTACTAGATGCTATTAATAATGTAAAATACACGACCTTTCATTATATAACACAACATTTATCAACAAACTTTTTTAATCAATATGTAGTAGAAAATAAATAAAACAGGAGATTATGAAACTCTTACTCAAAATGTGCATGTAAATATTTTAAATATGACTACTTCAAAGTTTAACATATCTATAAGCTTAAATGTCTATGTATAATAAAACTTGAACTACATTTAATTAGGACATATTCTGATATTATTTCATAGCCCTTTTATAATCATACCATAGTGTAGTTTGTTAAATTAAAAAAAAAATGATACAAATTCTCAACCAATTATTGCTTGAACGAACAGGAACAAAATCAAGTTTGTTATCAACCCAAATGTTGGGTTAAAGTTCAAAGAGTGCTGATACAATTGTTGTATCTTTCCTTTTCTACATTCAGTAACTAATGTAGGAGCTGACAATTGTGATTTTAATTTGTGGGAAGATGTGTATCGTAACGTAATTGTGTAATTCATCTTGTACCGAATTTGTGAAACAGTTTTCATATTGTATATTTAGTAGGAGCTAAGACATGAGAAATAAGTCAAAGGTAAATACAGTTACAACTTGAAGTTTTATCATGCACGATTTTAGGTTACTAATAGTGAAGCCATTAATTTCTTAAAAATCAAATCACATGTTATTCAAAGTAACATTGTGAGAGAGTTAATTTTTTAAATTTATTTTCACAGTTTTATTTTGACATTTTTTGGGACACATTAGCCTTGTAAACGGAATTACAATGTTTTCTACAATTTTCAACAGTTAAATTAGTTAAGCCCCATTTAAAGACAATAATCTAGTTTCTGAAGTGTTTTATTATAGAAACATAACTGAAAGCACATAATTTTGCATCAATATTAAAGTGAACTGTGTTATGTTATGTAACAGGAGTCAAATCTGTGTTGAGGGATGGACAGATTTGATTAAAGTGCAAATTTTCCCCTATTCAATTAACAGTGAGTTCATTAACTTTGCTATGTTAAAATTAAGTACAGTAGACAAAAACATGTACATGGGTCCCCTAAAGAAAGTATATTAAAAAATTTAGAAATAGGCCTACTTTGCCTACTTGCCTACTTCTTTTTGAAAATGTAACAAATGAGTAGTTTTGGTAAGACGAAGGTCTGGGACCATTGCACTTTTTATGTTATAGATTTCCTGAGAAAAACTGTTCGTTTAAACTGTTGTTTACGTTTGAGGATTCAATTAAAAATTTAAATTAAACATTCAAATTATCATCTAGATTTGAATGATTTATTAAATTAGCCCAGTTTGACCATGGAAAAGGGTTTGTTTGAGATTGTGTTCTCCAAAAATTTGTTTTTGGGCTTTTTACTCTATTTTTTACCATAAATGTTTTATATCATTCACAAATGGTACTTAAAAAGACAACCATTTAAATATATAATACATTTTTGTTCAACAAATCTTGAATAACAATTGCTTTTGAATAATCTGAAATTATGTATTGGTTGAGGGACAAAGATTTCATTTTCTCTTAACTAGCTGATCCCCTCACAGTTATCCCATAGTTGATTCTTGAAGAAAAAATGTGTCATAATTAATGATTGGAGTCTCAAGATTGGTAGTGTATCAAATTACAGAGTACAAATGGAGCTATCACCATTATAGATTGGTTATTAATAGATAATGCATTGTGATCATTTTTGTCTGACATGTATTCAAATCAAAATTATTTTGTTCCTCATAGAAAAAACCTTAAGCATTCATTTAGCCAATGTTATTCTCTCGGAGTGTGGATCAAACTATACATTTAAATGACAACCCTGTCTCAAAACATAAAAATTAATAAAATGACAACCTTCAACTCTTGTTCTATTGTGAACGTAGGCCTACTTTTACTACAGCTACTGTGGTACTTAGATTAAACAAAAGGTAGTTTACAATGAGCAGTTTGGAATTTTGTCAAGTTGTTAAAAATAGTTTGAATCCAACTATGTTTTTATTTGTCTTGTAGTGTGGAACGTAATGTTTTAAATGCATAATGTAGCAAATGGTCTGTGTTTCTTTAGCAGTATTCTCATAGAAAAACATAAATACCCTCATTGCAGTAAACCTTAAACAGGAGAATTCAAATATGTTCAAATAAATATTACATGTTTCAGTTGCTAGGTGTTCTCAATCATCCAATACGAAATTATAGTGTCTTTAAAATGTATTATTTAATATCAGGAACTAAGTGAAAATCAAGTAGATTGTCTAGATTAGAAAAAAAATTATATATTGATACTGAAACATAAATGGAAAACTTGCGAGACAAGCCAAAACAGAAGTCTGAGGCTAAATGTTTTCACTCAAAACTCGACACTGCCTGCCAACCCGAGACTTGGCTGCTTAAATCAGTTTTCTTCTTTCCAAATAGACTTGACTTAATCCCGTTGACTCCTCCTGGAGCATAGGGCCTCCATTGGACATTATTGGTTGCTTCCCTCTTGATGCTTTCCCAGTTTTCCCTTTCTCCTTCAGTCCTCAACCAACGTCCTTTTCCACGTTTGTCTTGGTCTTTCCACTCTCAGAGAGGTAGAGAGGACTTGCAAGTCCTGACTTCACCTCTTAAATAAATAAATTTGAAATTTAATTTAATTTTCATTTAATTTAATTCCACTCTCCTGCTTATAGCCAGGTTCCACTCCATTGCCTCTTTAGCCACATGCCTTACCCATCTCCATTCCCATTTTTTTCTTCTTTTCAAGCACCGGAAAAGTTGTTTGCTTAGAGTGGGTCTACAAAGAACCCAAAATTAAGTTGTTTGTCGAGATCATAATTTCATAAGTTAAAGCCCGTTTGAAATGACAGTTACAAGTTTTCAAAAATGACAATACTATAAAAACAGAATTGTGTGAAAATGTGAGCAGCAATATTAAATCGATCTTTATTCCATAGTCTTCCAGATTCTTTATTCATAACAGTAAAAAAAACAACCATCAATGTATAAGCGCATTATAGGCTTGCTATTTGATTGTACTGTTTCTTGTTTTGTTTTTGTGGGGGGGGGGGGGGGGGCTGGTTGTTTATTTCCAGCAATTCTATTTGGTCAACAGAGAAACATTGCAATTGCTGCTTGCGTGTAACTATTACTTTGTTGTGACACTAGTGCTGTTTGGCTCTAATGCTATATCACTCTAATCTCTCTGTGACTACATCTCTGATGTTACGTCTCTGATGCTAAATATCTCTGAGAATACGTTACGCTTAGGCTACCTTATGATATTATTTTAACTTGTAAACATATGTTGTGAAAGTTATACATTTTAGTGTGCTTGTAGAGTTGGTAAAAGTTGGTAGTTAATCAATATTCTAATTGTATAGATCAAAGCTCATAGCTCAGTAGTTTGAACAGTACTTTGTTATATATGTATTCATTAAGTTTTGTTGGCTTAGCATTCTTGCGTACAAAAATTATTACGAATATACATTTTGTGTTTTAAAATTTTAGTACATTTTATGATTTTAAATTTATTGTTCACAAAGTTTGAAACTTGATTTTTATTTACAGTTTCAAATTTATGTAGGGCCAAGGAATCTTATTGATGGTTAGTTGGAGATGATGCAATAGCTGTTGAACCTCCTATCACTCGTAAGTTGGAAATATTTTTGGTGATTTTCCCCATTCCTATCGGAAGTCAAAGGACAAGCTTCTGAATAAAGTTTTCTGTAATGTCAGTGTTAAGAGTGCTGTGTGTTATTACCATTCTATAATAATTATGTCACCAAAATAACACAATATCCATTTAAAATTATACCAATAAAACAAAAATTATTTAAACACTTTGAACGTTTTCTCAGAATCTTATAGAACTATTTTATATAAGTGACTGCACCTGAAAATATTTTCTTTTGTCAGTTACTTTCACATATCAGCTGTCTCCTCTAACAAATATCTGACAAAGTACCCACTTTTATTAATAATGATTATAATGTAAAATTTTATAACTAAGAGTTAAGTTAATTTTAGATTGTGAATGATGTACAATTTTGATTTCATCACTATGTAACTGATCAAGATTTTAATTGATTTAAGTCAGAATCAACATTTAAAGTGTAAAGGAAAATAACATTTAATAATACAGGGTAGGTAGAAAAATATGTTTGTTATTGTAAAGGAGATTTCTGCAAATGATGTGTCTCATTAGTATTCTGAGAAATGAAAGACATTTGCTAAAGGTGAATGAATGAAGTATCAGTTAATCCATGCTTATAACATCTCATTTCCAATTTAGTCTGAAAAAACAAGCAAGGTCAAAGGCCACGAAGTTAATAGATGACATTAAGATGACAGTTTGGTGGGGAGAGTGATATAACATACTTGATATCACCTGATAATCAGCTGTTGACCTTGAAACCCCCCCCTCACCATCCCACTACCTACCACATGTACTGCCAAAATAGACAACAGGATCAACTCTTCCCCATCCCAATAATATGTGTTCTCCACTAGTCACTAGTTTTTTAACAAACACTTTTTCACTTTTTTAATAACAAGTTTTAATTACTGTATGTTCTTGTGATTTTGTTGCACCATGGATAACAGTGTTATGGAGGCAAGTGTTTTTTATTTAACATTGTTTGGATTTATTTTTAACTGCTGCTCTTCTTTTTACTGTCAAATAAATTAGGGGTCAATATTAGTGAAATAACCTGAATTCATACAGCGGTACTTTGAATGTTTTAAGATTTTTTTCCTCGTAAAATTTTGATTTTTTAAGCAATTATTTAAAGTATCTAAGTGTCAATCAATTTAAATTAATTTGTGATTTCTTATAATAAATTTTATGGTGTGATATTTGTATATTAGGTAAAATGCATTGATTTCTTCTCTATATACAAGAAGAACGTAAAATAAATTTAGAAGATTTTGTAAATAATAAGGCAGTAGTAATTTTTTAAATGTTATTTGTTTTAAACTACATCGTACATCGTCTGTTTTTGTCTTGATGAACTAATAATATAAGTATTTACCCTTTAAATACTTAAATAAGTCTGTATATAACAAGAACCGCTGTACAGTAAAGTTAAATGGACACGGGTTCCCATAACTAATCTTGTCACACGAGTCATTGTAACAGTGGTAAACAAACAGAATTTTCCATAGTTTTAAGATGGTCAGGTAAAATGTTAAAGCAAAGTTGTGCTGTTAGATATAAATGTAACATGAGTAGGTTTATCTTATCTCATGTTAACTTCCTTTGGCAAATTCATGGTCCATCCAACCTCAAATTGACATACCTCAATATTCCTTGATAACCAATATCAATTATCAATTATCAATTATTTAAGATGGGGACACCACTATGTGCGTATTTTAACCCAAATATGAGTGAAGGATGAGTGTAGGATATCTTGTTTAGTCCTTTAAAATTCGTTATATTAAGGTTTGACTATTATAATTTAAAATTATTTTAATATATCACAGATTAATTTAGATTTTTATTGAATTATGTTCACAGTAAAAATAAATCTTTGCTTAAGTACAGCTAGCTCAGTACCTATATATATAATTAGCTAAATGAGTAATAAAAAAAAACTGCCGGCTGCTGGAATAAAACAAAGCAGGAACAGCGGACAAAAATTATAATGCATTATAATTCACGCTAGCAAATATTATCTATCCGAATTTAATGAAATTCACTACGAACGTTTAAACCTACCTTTCTTCAAACGAGTTCGCGAACTGGTATGACCGGACTATGGAAACAGGGTTTTATGAAAGAAATTTATAAATTTTATGTTTTTAGGGTCAAAAATGAGGAAAACCAATTTTTCTAAAACATAATTTTGAAATTTCTTTCTAAACCATTTTGTAGAGCTTATAAAATAAATAGTTTAGAATATTAAAGCGCATTGTATGCCTAACGGTTACAGAGAAAATTCAAAAAATGTTAAATTAAAAATTCCTATGATATTTTTATGGAGAATAAATAAACATTTATATTTTAATGACATTTTGGCATTTTTGTTAGTTTTATACTAAGCTATAAACATTACAATTATAAAAAGCTTTTACTTCCCTGTAGCAGCAAACCTAATTACTCGTAAAAAAAAGATATTTTAATTGGAGGCAAATCTTACAATTTTACAGGAATATTTAGTGGCTGGGGTGGGGGTATTTAGTAATATTACAATGATGCCCTATTTGTCAGAGATGGCCACGACGTTGCCGTGATCTTAGGATATAGCGACGATGTTGCTGTGATCAAAGGAGATAGCCATAACGTTTCATCATATGATCACTAATTTCACGATGTTGCTGTGATTGTAGAAAGTGATCTAATCCATCTGAATTTCCGGGTGCTATCTAAAGAAGTGAAACCATAAAAAATAACACATATAATGGTTTGTGATATTTCAATCATTTTCAAATGTTCCGTGTTTGGACATACAGCCAAGTTTCGTGTATCTAGGGTTTCTTATAACAAGTTATTTTTAGAGCTTTATAAGCTTGTACTTTTGACAATTTGTACTGGTAATGTTCCTTCTAGTTATCAGTTGGTTATTTGTTTACATTTATAATTTCAAGTTAAGAAAGTTAAGCTCATCTACATCTCAAGCCATTTTAACGTAAACTTGTTTATTTTTTAAATGCATGCTGTTAAAACAGATTGTCTTTACCTTTTTATGACAAATTTCAACCACAAGGGTTTACCAGTACAAGACCGATCAAATGGTTGTGCTCGGGGTGTAATTGGTTCAAATGACTTGGAGAACCCCTTTATGTTCTGTGTTTCTATGAAAATATGCTTTCAATGCCCCAATGTCCCAATGTCCAATGTCAATATTGGTCACATTGTTGCCTCCCTCCCCACTTCCCTCCATATTATAGTCTCTAGTGTCTCTACAAAGACAAATCCCTAAACTTATTTGTATACAGGCTATATTACTAGCTTAGTCTTTATGGTGTTTGATGATAAGGTGATGTATGCTTTTACCAGGTGCATAGCGGAGGTTATTGGTGCAATAAAATGCTGTTAAAAAAATTATCGACCCAATACATTAGGCCTATAAGCTTTTACAATGAATTATCTTGAACAAAATTAATTTAAATAATTCACTATCCATAAATAGTTTCTATTCTGGATTGGATTTATAAATTTGCATATTTTAACCTTTGCATATAAAATGTTATCTTACTTTTTTGTTTACTTTATTTTCCGCATCACTTCTATTGGCTATTTGAAACATTTAGCTTAGTATGTAAAATCTACATATAACGGTAGTCAGTCAGCTGTATAATAAGTTAAAATCCCTTAACAGACAGAAAATAATTTTGTATATTTTACCTTTTTCGTATTTTTCAATTTTTGGACTCAATTGGATTTTAAAATAATTTATTTCAAATATTTCAATATCCAATACTAGATCTGTTATTTGTAGACATTTATATTTTTAAACATTGCCTTAAATCTTAAAGCTAATGTTATAGTAATAATAAGTGAAAATCATCTTAGCACAACCATTTATTAACATTCGAGAGATTTTTAACAATTATTACACTTCTCTAACCCTAACTGATGGAAGGTTTTTATTTTAAATGTAAATTCCAACACATATTCCTTTTCCTCAATATTTTGTGTAGGTTTTGTAATTGTTTGAGGTTAGCAAAATTTTAAAGGTTTATTTAGCCTACCATTTTAAATAAATAGTTTCATTTTTTAAATGGATTAAACGATTCAAATGTCTTATCGGATAGTAATCAGGTAAGCTATAGACCCAGAGATTACCCCTTGAATTTATTTCATATCTATCTTATCTTATCTTACCTAACAGGGGCAGGTCGAGACCTTAAAGCACTTCATCCGAAATTGAATTATTGCGCACCCCAGAAAATGCTGCTTTCATACCTAGGCTAGAAACCATGATAGAATAGTTTTATCTCTATCAATAATTTCTGTCAAGATCCCATGGATTGGAATGTAGTTAATTTGTGTTTTCAGTGACTGAAGGCTAATCTTATCTTATAAAAGGCTTGATTCAAGATATCATATTTGTTGAGCTTGACTACTGACTAGTTATTATGGAACTGGATAATTTTTAATCTACCATTTATTTATAATATATCAACACTGCAATTAATAATTGACCCAAACCTGGTATCATTCATACTCTGTACAAGAAAGATAATATTTCCGTTCAAATGTTAGCTCATGCTAACATCTTGGATTATGGTAGTATCTTGGACTATTAATACAACTAGACATTTCATCCCCATGTTAAATTTATCGCCAGTTTTTTAATCAAGAATTAAAGAAAATATTAATAAAAGAAACCCAGCGGTGTGAAAAACTAATAACTTTCCACACTCGCTCAAACCAAGACCACAGCTTAAAGAATCGCAGCCATCCAAATTCCAGATAATACTGTACAATTTACTGGGCTTGTTGTTCTTGGTCAAGCTAATGGCTAAAACCTCAACCTACTGTATTTTACATGAATCTGTATCTCATATTGTATGGATTTTTTGTATAGTATAAGTACAGTAAATGTTGTTAATATCATATATCTTGTCAAAAGTAAGAATTTTCCTCTAGGCTGCAGCGATGATTTTTCTTCAAGAAGCACATAAATTAGATTATACAAGATAAATAATTATCAATGTTAAAATTCTTAGTTAAAGTTCTTAGTTAAAATTCTAGCTTGTTTTCTTCCTTAGAGGCATGAGTTAGAGGTTGGAAATCTCCATTACCATTTTAAGCTAGAACTAGCTACTCTCTTTACTGTATGCAGTGGTGTAGTTGAAAATTTTTCCGTGCGGGAAAGCTCACGATTGTCGCAAAAACTATATGGGTAGCATACCAATATATAGGTTGGAACGGTGTTCCCACACCTTCCCCATCTCACCCCACTACAACACTGCCTGTAAGACGCATACATGTCCAGATAAAAGATGTATCAATTTATGGAAGTTTTAATAAAATCGTTCAAAGGAAAATTGATGTGTATTATTTATTGTTTTTTCTTGTGTACATTACTACCGTCTATCTGAGTAGGGAACTAGAGAGATGGCAAAGGATGTAAAAAAAGAGAAGGGGTCATTGGTCCTGATAGTTTGTAGTTTGAGATCCTAGCACTGCTCCGAAACATATTTTTGAATCTTCCCTGGGCTTGCTCAATATTTCGGAGCATCCCCTGAGCTTGCATATTATTTTGGATCATCACTTGAGCAACATTTTCTTTTTTGAGGCAGTGCCTTGTCACATCCTGTGCGGGGAAGTGCCATTCAGAGCGATGCAGCTAACCATTTAGTTCCGTTGCCTTGAATTGCATTTAATTATGAATAAGCTGGTTAATTAACTTATTTCTGCCTGTAAACCTCATACTCACAGATGTACTAATGAAACCCATTAAGTTTCTCTGTTATTTTGAGTTTAAAAAGTAGAACAAGGACTTAATTTGGAGATGGCCGCTCGATGTAAAAACTAGTTTTGACTGAATGTCGAGTAATCCTGTTACAAGGTCAAAAGAAGCAAGTTATTTTTTATTTACCACGTTTATTCACATAGCTTACTATAATTTGTAAAAGTTTTTTTAGTTTTAAACAAACAACAAAAGATTTTTAAAATCTTAAATTAAAATAATTTATAAATAATATTTTTTTTTAAATACCATGTTTTAAACGCACAAAAAAGTAGAAAATAATTTATAAATATATAGCTATAAATAAGCTATAAATACTTGTAAGATTTAAAACGAAAAACGTGGGGCACTTGCAATGGCTAATTTACGATTATCTTAACCTATTGTATTATTATTATCTATTACATGCGCCCTACGTTTTTCGTTTTAAATCTTACAATTAATTATTTATTCTCCCCACATATTTATAAACTATTTTCTACTTTTTAGTGTGTTTAAAAACGTGGTATTAAAAAAAAAATATTTTAAAATTATTTTATATTTTTTAGTCTTTAATGTGTAAATATGTAAATATGTTAAACATATATTTTGTGACTTATTAATACATAACCAAACCTTTTTAACTGTAATCACATGTTGTAGCTACTATTCTCATAATCATAAAACTTTAGAATCCCTCAGGAGCAGAACCTGTACTTCTTAACCTCTGCTCTTTGAACAAACAGTCAAATTAAAGTATTTACAGCTGACTTTAATTGATATATTTACATTCATCCAAAATGTAATCATTTAAATTTTGGAAGCCCATGGGGCGTAGCCCAAGGGAAATATGAAAATAAAATTATTTAATATTGCATTGTCATCCATTTGTAAGCTATGTTTCAAGTTTCAAGTCTCTAGCTCATTGGGATGTTCGATCGATAGCTTAATTTGTACCGAACAGACAAGAAAGCGAGCTAATAAAAACGTTTTAATAAGTTAATTTTTCAAGATAAGATGTTTAAAACTACAGTATTCCAAGATATTTCTTTTTGTTTCAGGGTTCATCCACTGGCTATCCAAAACGAGTAAGCACTGAAAGATTACAAGAAATATTCAATAAGGTAAGACATTGCAGTTATATAGATGATCAAAAAAACAAAAGAACTTTTAGGATCGCTTAGAGAATTGCTTTTATACCTTGATATGAAGTTTTGAAGAAAATGGTAAACTGAGTTGTATCCTCATATTGATCCTCTGTACATAACTCTGCTTCTAAAATAAAAGCTTGGTATCATGCAAGTTCTTGATGGCTGCATTGAGAAAATACAAAACAAGTTTTCTTAACAGTATCTATAAATAATATACATTAAAAACTTTAGGAATCTCTTATTTAACTTACTTTTTATACTTTTGCTTTATTTATCGTAATCATTACTGTATTGGATTTTTTCGCAGTGTTTCAATGATTTAATAATTACAACTTTTATTATTTAAACAGTTTACCTGCATATCACTGTCAAAATTATGGTCTGAACCATTCATTGCTGTACATGTACTTTTGTGTTTCAATTTTACAGTATGCTCACACAGAAAAGAATGGCGAACGATTCATGTCTGCAAAAGAGTTTGTTCAAGACTTTCTTGGACTTTTTCCTGGCAGTGGAAATGATCAGAGCATCAAACTGCTGGCTGGCATCGTCGACACTAGCAAAGATGGGTCAGTTTACATTTTATAAAAATCATTACTAGAACGGTTTAATATCATGCAATGGTTTATTTCACTTCTTAATGTTTCTCAATATTTATTCAAATAGTGAAATTCCCAAATATTTATTAAATGTTTACCGTATTAGTTTCTTGATTGATCAATCTATTCAAATAAAAAATAAATTAAAAATTAAAAATAAAAATAAAAAATAAACTAACATTGCCCAATGAATAGATTAGAAATCTGTAACTGGTATCCAATCTCAATTGTTCTTTTATTGAGACCAGCTGAAATAACACTTAGTGATTAGTAAAGTGACTAAGTATTGATACTCATCAATGATATCTAACAAGTATGCTTTTGTTTTTGCAGCCTCATTTCATTTGCCGAGTTCCAGGCCTTTGAAGGATTACTCTGTGTACCTGATGCCCTCTATAAAACAGCCTTTCAACTGTTTGACATTAATGGAAATGGGATGATATCTTTCAGTAAGTATGTTTTAAAGTGGTAATTTTGATTTAATTTCTTATTCATTAGAATTCAGCTGGCTTCTTCTACAGATTGTTGAAGTGATTTTTTAAATTCAAGAATCTTACCATCCTGCAAGACACTGAGAGAAAACCAAAATATTTTACATTGAATGAATCATTTGTGATTATTCAATATTTAAAATTGTGAATTACTTTTCTGTCTTAACTGCTGTTTATAACTTATAATTTTTCCAGAAATGTTAAACAAATAAGGTTTACAAAATGGCAAGATTGCCAACTTTCCCATAATGGTGATTTTGTAGAACCATATTAGGGAAATATTATTTTAGAGGGAAACAAAGAATTTAATTTATAAAAGACCTATAAGAGAACCACATCTATGATTATAATATATTTATATATTTGTGTAAACACGCAACAGCTTGAACAAAATTGAAACCCTCATTGTTCAATACTAAGACTAAGCCAGCTGTGAGCTATGAAAGATGATTTCATGAATTTACCAACATGCTTTGAAGAAGTTATTTGTTATTATAATATAAATCCTATTAATATAAAATTCAATATTTTGCCCACAAAGTTATGTTAAGTAGAGATGGCTACACATTTTGTTTTTGTTTTGTGAAATAGTCACTGTGCTCTACTCTATCATGCAAACACTGAATTATTATGTGATGATCATTATGTTAACTTTTATGTTGCAGAGGAGTTCTTGGAGGTGATGAGCAAAACCGAACTATACCAGAGAATGCCTTTGCGTGTCGACAACAACTTCATCAGTTTGTATTTTGGTAAAGATAAGAAGAGAGTGATCAGCTATGCTGAGTTTAGTCAGTTTCTTCATGTAAGTGCTAAATACTGTAGTATTTTGTAGTATGTACTAAAATTCCAAAGTCTGTTTTCCGCAACTAGTCCTAAAAAATAAATATGTGCAGTAGACTCCTTCCCGTTCGGGCAGCAAAATTTTGGTGACTCACGCTCTCTCTCTCTCTCACACACACACACACAAGTGACTTTGTATATAGCCTTGCAAACAATTACAAACTGTTTGTCTAACACTGTTTAGTATGTACATATGTCTTTGCTGTGTTAGTAGCCTACTTGCTATATTTCTGTAGTACTGTACAGGATGGAGAGCGAGCTGGTTAAGTGGTAGAGCGCGGGACTACGGTCCTGGAGGTGCCGGGTTCAAATCATGCCAACCACAAATGGATTTTATCTAAGTGACATACCCCAACCACTTAGTCTAGTCTAAAGTAATGAAAACAAAACAATCCCAGGCTAAAGCGTAGAAAAACTTAAATAAAGTACTTCGCTCATAAAAATATATTTATTCATATTTGTAGTAACTCGTTGTAGTTCTGACTTTTCTTAGTTCAAACAAGGTCTCGGTTGAATGTGTCTGAAGTAGTGGGAGTCTAATGCATTTTAAATATATTTTAGAACTAAACGAGAGCTCGCTCCGTGGTCTAAAACTCAACCAAAAGTATGTATTGTCCAAACATCTCTATTTTCACCCCACGCTGTAAATAAAACATGTGATTGAAATTTCCATTTGTTTTGATTTTCTGTTTATATTTTGTTGTTATTTCTTCACCAACATTGCAACCCATAAGACCCATGTTAATTTTTTAAATCCATTTTTTGTGCTTATTTTTGAGCTTATTTTAATTTATAAAAGGATTCTGCACATCTACAGGAAAATATCTTTCATTCGGTACCAACCGCAAGTAATTCGGTCCAGTAGTATGGCCAGGCTAGCTGTCATAAATTTTGGAAAACTTTTTTAGTATATAAGTTTACTGTACATAGTGTAAAAGTTTTATGCTCTGAATTGATCTCTTATAGTTTGTAATAATAATACGGTACATTTATCTCGCCAATGTCAATTTGGTTTGTAGATTTAAATTAGACTGCAAACTTCTATTTTTATTTTTGTGTAGAACCAAAGCCATTATTTAAATGTTATCAATACATTTTTATAAACATTTACAAAAACATTAAGACTATTTTCTAAAATTAACAAATAGAAAAAATAATTGAATTGTAATTACAATAGTTAAGGCCAAAACATTGGCTAGTTTTAATGTTTAAAATCACCCATTAAATATTACTTTATTGTAAAAAATAGGTACCCATAGGTTATTGATTTTTGAAACTATTATGAAGCCACAAAGCGTCTTTGTTTACCCTGATAAGTTTTTGTGTCCAAATAGTTTCAAATGTAATTATTAACGTTAAACTCTCATCAGAAAATGATACAAGTTTCATCATTTGATGAGATAAAACTTCTGAGATAGCATGTAATGTCTTAAGTAAACATGCACCGAGTTACATATCCAATATTTATCTCAAGTCAATGACTCAAAGCTACCTATCTTGCATCTCAATGATGTAATACTCATTACATTTAAACCCTCCTCTACCGCATTTGTTTCTCAGTTCAGCTTGAACATTTGTGTTAGCTGTTGCTCAGTATTATTAGTTAAGGTTTTTTTTACTTTTATATGTGATATGGATACTGTTAAGAATAAAGTGAGTTATTTTATATAAAGTTGATATGATGGAATAACAGTGATGTTTATCTCACAAAAATAGTCTGTGTTTGTTGTTTTGAAACATACTCTTAGAATTTGTTTTGTAAAAGGTTAAATAATTTCATATTGACTAATAATTTATTTTCTAATAGTGAACTTTAATAATTAACATTAGTTTTTATTTGTTTAACCTCTAAAATGAAATGTTTGCTTTTACATTCCAATATTACGAATAAACAAAATTGCTTATTCATTTTAATTTTTAATAGATTCAATAATGGATAAAACTGTTATAATTTTTTTACCTTTAATGTTTATGTACATATCGCTTTATATACTAAATTAGTAGATAAGGGTTGTAAAATCAGCTTTATACTAGGGGCTTACAGAAAATGTTTCCTTGAAGGCACAACATTGTCAATCTCCCCATTTTCTCATTCTTAATTTATTTGAGCATCAAAGCTTGCATGCATAATATCAGTAATTTTATGTATGCGTTTTATCTTATGTATTAAGTCAATGTTGCCTTATAATTTTACTTTCCCTTTAGAGTTGTTGACAATAAAGACACACCATTTCAAATTCTGCCGCATTTTTCAGGATTTTCATGAAGAATGTGCGACAGAAGCATTCCGCCAGTTTGACAAAGAAGGGTCTGGCTTCATCTCGGCCCTGGACTTCAGAGATATTATGGCATCCATCAAAAGCCACTTGCTGACAAGAGAAGTCCAGGACAATCTTGTTGCGGTAACCAAACTTTAATTTTACTGATATTAAAGACATCCTTCTGTCAAGTGTAAAACATGTTTATTTGTGGTTAGGGATGGACGAGATTAGATTTTTAGTTCAAGACAAGACGGGATTTTTTATTTCTCATAAAATTACGAGACCAGATCGAGACGGGATTTCCCTTCTCATACATAACAGGAAATGCACGTTCCAAATTTTAACCTGATTTTTTTAAAATTTTTAAATACCTACTGATTTACAAACTAATTGAATAAAAAAAAAATAATAATAGACAAACATATTTTAAATCTTTTATTAAAATACATTAATAAAAACATAAGTATATAAAACAAATATTAATAAGGCCTAGCTTATTAAAAATAACTCTTAGGCATAGCAAAAATGGAGATATCAGTTAGTATATAGTTCAAATTTGAAAAATATCAAATTTATAAGACTAAAACAACAGTATTACTAGTTAAGTATCAAGTAACAATTTTTCAGTCTTGTGTTATTTTTAGAATGATTTTGGAGTGACTTATTTTGGCTATGTTTACAGTAGTAAAACATGTCTCACGCTGCTTACACTAACAAAACTTCTCATCATTTGCTATGTCAAAAAAAATTATAAAACAATTGAAGCAATACTGTATTTCCATGTAAAGAATTAATAACTAAATAAAAATGCCTTCACAAAAGAAACGCAACATCAACACGCTCCTGTATTGCGGGTACTGCATTGACTTTCTGCAGGCGTTTTATTTTAATTTAAAATTTTATTTAAATTTAAAAATAAAAAAAAATTGCAATCTTGTCTCAAAAAAAAATCTTGACCAAAATAGAATCTTGTCTCGTAGAACGAGATTTAAAATTTCCCAAAATTTTGAGACCCGTCCATCCCTATTTGTGGTGTAACTCTATTCAATAACCTTTGTGTTAAACTTAAAAATTAAAATCATTGTGATTACAAGCAAGTGTATTACCAGGATTTAAAATGCAATATCATTTTATACTAATTATCTAAGATTGACCCATAGTATTTAAATATGTCTTAATTGAGAGACAGGCCCATTAATAATAAAGTACAAATTAATAACACACTAATTTATTGGGTGCTGTGTTAAAATATTAATTACTAAATTAATAGGAAATGGCGTTATTCTGCAATAACATCAGAAATTAATTTTACAATATAAAACAGTTGAATCAATTCAGACTGTTATATTGTCCTACAAAGACATCAATTCCATTTTATTATTCAGAATGGGGCTAGGTAAATTCCCTTTTTGGATTTACACAGTCACTGCTATATTTACTGGTTACAGAGATGGGATAATAGTTCATAGGTAGCAACGGGAGGTTTTTATTCATGATCAGTTCCCATAATACAGTGGAACATGAGGGTTGCTTATTCCTGCAAAGTTTTCTTTTATTTGCGATTCACATTTCCCCTTGTGGACGAGTTCTTGATTGAAAATTAATTAACTATAAATTGGGTTAGTGCAATCTAAGAACAGGGAATATCTTGATATATACTGTGAATTTCAAAAACAATTTACTACCCTTGACCCTGTAAGATTTTTGTCTCTTTTTCCACAGGCCGCAGGTGGTGGCCAGGGGGGTCACAAGGTCAGCTTCCCCTACTTCATGGCCTTCAACTCACTACTCAACAATATGGAGCTGGTCAAAAGAATCTACCTCAATGCAACTAACGGCCATAAGGACCTAGAGTTGACAAAAGGTAAATTAATCTTCCTGGAACTAAAGTTCCCCAGGCAGGTGTGTGGCTGAGTAGGTATCATAGTCCAATTATTATGATGTTCAGGGTTCACAACTAAAGTTTTTCCTGCGTATTTTCATTGTTGCACTATCCTGGCTCGTACTTTTTTTTACGTTATGTGGTCCACACGTCACAAAGGATATTTAAACTAAAAATAAATTGAAATTTAGACAGTTATACTTATACATATAGTTTAAAAATAAGTAATTATCAGGGTCGCTTTTATAAATGAGCCCAGGCCCAGGGCAGGAGGTTTTAGGTTTGTTTTTAAGCGTATGGAAGAAAAAATCTCCCCACAATGTGGTGGAAAGGGACGCAATTATCTCTCGGGCTCATAGTGCATCACATTCAAACTGCGGGCCTGATTATTATTTTCAAAAATTTGGCTCATGACAAGCTTTTAGCCTCAGTTTAAAGGTTCTTATAGGGTTTATCTTTTTATTGTTCCACTGAACTTAACAAATGCAGATACGATCTTTAGCCTGCATTTTAAAATCATAGTATTTTCAAAAATATTTGTAAATACATTTTTGTGTTTGTTGGCCGATGAGATCCCAAATAAAGCTCTTTTCTGACATTACACTATTGTGATTTTATAAAATGTGTAAGCTATGCTATTTGAATCATGCAAAAACACTAGAAAGGTCCAAGTACTCATCGGCACATCATAGTTTGTACTGGTTTATCTACATTCCTTTAGTGGTAAAAAAATACAATTTTTACACTTTCTTTGTTTGTTTCTGCCCTGGAAAAAAAGCTTAGTTAATTTCACCATCCTACATAGTTGTTTGATTATAAACCAAATACTTAAACTAGTTTTAAAATGTAAATGCGGCTTTTCCCTAAGATAATATTGGAACTTTTCTACAGTAGTACTAAACATTGATTGTAAAAACCAATGCTTTTTATAATCAATGCTTCAAAGAAAAGAACTACGGGTTTTTGGAGGTACCCTTTAGATGCTCTTTTTTGGATCAGTTATTTTTTATATAATCAGATCACTCCACTATCAGTTAGGTAAATGTAAAGGAGTGGTAGGTTATTTTGTTTTGTTTACGTTTTACAGAAGAGTTCCTGTATTCCGCCCAAATGATGTCTCAAATAACCCCTCTTGAAGTGGACATATTATTCCTGTTGTGTCACCTGCTTCACCAAACTACGTGAGTTACTGTAATTGGCTTAAACATTTTAGAATGTACTAACCACAATTTAGTTATTTTTTTAAGCTTTTCTTATTTTGAGCTGGAAATATCTTCAGGCACGAGTATTCAAATGATGTCATACAGTAGAACGTCAATAATCCGGATTAATTGGTTCAGGACCCCATTCAGATTATCAAATTATCCGGATTCTATAAATTACCTTATAAAGGGCCAGCACCCATTATTTTATATATTCTATTTTAGGTAAAGTGTCTAAAAGACAGATGAATTAAAAATATTTAAGCTGTGTTTTCCTAGCAACGCGATTAAGCAAGTTACTCAGTGTCCTTCAAGCTACGCAGTTGCTGGAGCCACTGAACCCTTTGAAACCAATGGGAGTGTGTTCCTCCCATGTTAGTGACGCGGTGCGTGACTAACTGTTAACCGTCCAGTATACGGCGTGAAGATAACCTTAAGTCAAAGTATTCGTAATTTTACTTCATCGTCCATTGGGTGCCCATTAATAAGATTACTAAAATCACCCTCATAGCTATTACCATAGATTTAAATAGTTCACTACAGCATTTTCGCCTGTTTTACAGTAGAGCTAGCGATATGTCTACACCTTCGTCCATCTCTTCTTTGACCATCAACATGAAACTGAGACACATCTTTTCTCTGATCCATAGCAGAACGCTACTGTGGGTACCGCGAATTAGCTAGTCACGCAACGCATTGGTGTATTTCTAGGAAAACACTTAAGCGCTGCTTCCTACTTCAACCACGCCGTTCCTTAACCATGCTGCGTTCTTGAGCTTAACCAACTGCATAGCACACAGCGGATTACTGAAGTTGGAGGAAAACGCACCTTTTATGTTCAAACACTATACCGTATTTAATTTAAAGCAAGATGTGTACCATGTACAGTAAAAACATCAGACACTACATAGTTGAGCTTAAAAAAAAAAACGTGTAAAATGCTTTTGAACTGCGTTAGTGGTTTGTTTTGTTGCAGCTAAGTCCAATTCGTTTAAACATACTGTACAAAATTGTATTTCTTGCTAAAAACAAATCCGGATTATTGACGGTCTTCATTTTTGACGTCTGAATAATTGAGGTTCTACTGTATTTCATCCAATTATCTTGATATACTAAATACACTCTGAAATAATGTTGATTGTATTAATACAATCAAATACAATGATAATTACAAAACTTTTAGCAAACTAATAGGTTGATAGCAAACATAACCAAGATATTTTAATAATTTCATTTATTACATATTATATATTTTAACTTTTGCCTATTTGTGTATGTAATGTAGCATTTACTCTAGAGTTAAGTAAAATTAACTATACTTAGTGTATATTCCTCCCCTTCTACGTATTTATTTATTACTTATTAATAATTTGTATTTGGAAAGAACTGTTTTTAACTTTTGAACTAATGTGATTGAGGAATATATTATTATATTTATGCAAGAAATATTTTTTCCTTTATGTTATACACTCGATCAATAAACCAATACCAATAAACCAAATCCAGTCATTTTTCCAACACTCTTGTACAATTTGTACATGTCAGGATTAAAATTAAATGTTTTTCAATAAGGGTTTCAATTTTATCTATAGTAAAGCTGAATCATGTGACAGATGGTATTCAAATGCAGTTTGATTCGTTATTTTAACAGTGTTTGTTTTGTTTTGATGCTGCACGGATGGTCAGCACTCGATCGTTTGATGACCCCCATACGTGGATGTGGTTGGTGTGAGACGTTTGATATATTTTGAACTAGAAACACATAGAATATTCAGATTAGCTTAGATTCCATGGTTTTCAACCTTTCACAGCATTGGATCAATCTGTCTGTGGTTATGATGGTTGGCATTTTTGAAAATAAAAGGATTCATAAACATATCGTCGCTAAAAATTTTCATTAAAGCTTTAGTTGTTATGAACTTAAGAAAATCAAGAACTTAATGACACACAATCTCAAATTAAAAATTCCCCCCCCCCTGTTTCTCCCCCCCAAAAATACAGTTTTGTTGATATCCCCCATTTAATTCTCACAACCAATGAATCAGAATAGATCTTATTTCTGGACATATCCACATAAAGTTGCAAACATATTTTCTTATATGCCAGGCTTTTAAAATAGTACATGAAGACAAAATTTTGGATAACTGTGCCTTTACTGTTAAATCGTTCATTTTAAAACTACTCCAGATTCCGTTTTCTGACTCTTTGTAAACTTGCAGTAACTACTCTTATGTGAATATTACAGTAGGTGCAGGGAGATTTCACAATCTGTGTGATCTCAAGAGATATTTATTGTGCTATTCTGTCTATTGTGTGTGTTTCTACTCAACCTGTTTTGGTTTTTATTTGTCCGTTTTCCGCTTATCTCACCCAATTGCTTTACTCATGCTACTCCAATGTCATATAGTATTGTTCCCTCTACTAGGCTTGAAAATTACTTATCTTAGCTCGTTTGCATAATTTATTTGTACTATAACTGACACAAATTGTTACTTTCTTTGACAAGTTTGAATTGGGTTTGAACTACACTAACTTGCTATTGATATTGTAGTTATATTGAACCACTGAAAAGAGTCATGATCACATTATTTATATTTGCAAATGTAACTAAGAGCACTGTAAGAGAATGTATTGTGCTTAGGAATGTACTGAGAAACTTTGTATCACTGTTGACGCTGAGTAACAAATATTTGAATCATATATTTTGATTCCATAACAAAGTTATGCCTTGTTTTCTTAAATTATAGAATATAATCTAGTATATGAAGCTCATTAACTTTAGTGTATGATTATAAATTATTAGAATTTCTTTTGTTTGTATTTGAATTTTCTTCTGTGGTTTTGGCAATACTGAAAACATCAGAAGTTCTCTTGCTCCATTATCTGAAATATCATGATGTTTTTATCCTTAATGATAAAAGCCTTATCATACTGATTTAATTATTTATTCACAACAATGGGTCATTTTACATTTGAGTGCTGGTACAGTGTATGTAATTTTCAAGAACAAGTTTGGCAACAATAAGCATGTATATAAATAACAAACAGAAGGTATATAACAATAACAAGACACCAAATTAAAAGGCATTAACAATTAGATAGGCGATGGTAACAGATAATAAATAAAATAACACAATGATAATACAGTAGATAGTAAATTAATATACCTTTCTCCCTGTCCTATCTTCTAAATACATTTCTTATTAACAAGGTCATCTGAGATACATCAGGATATAATCCTTATTGATTAATCCTTTACATCGGTTATTTTGAATTCCTTTAAATTAAGCATATTCGTTTATTTAATGGCGTTAAAATGTAACTAACTCATTGAGCATAATATTATCTGTATTAGATGTAGACGAAAGTATTTACTTCCCCTTATTTTGAACCTGTTCCAATAATAATTACATAAAGCAACTAGGCCTCACTTAGTTCACAGATTTGTGTAACCAGGCAATTGAAGATTTCTCGCCTTTGCAGAATATTTCTACAGATGTGAAATTTGTCCCTGTTTTTTTATTATTTGACTATAATTGAGTTTAGCACCTCTGCCTATGCAGATTGCAGATGCATTTCTGGAAGTTTCGTCCTTCATTTTCAGTCTTCCCTTCTCACTGAATATTGCCAGCTCTCTATCAATGTCTATCTGAGCTATCCAGATCTATTCTCAAATGTTCCTAATAATTTTTGCTAATTATATTGCGTAGTCATAATTATTTTATACTTCCATCACTAATAAGAGTTAGCTTATCTGTGCAATTATATATCGATAAATCCAGTTTTTATTTCAATAACCATGTAAGGACATATTCTATGCTTCTTTTACTGCTCTGTTGCATGAGGATGCTGGCCACATTTTAATATAAGTTCTTTATATCCATTCACTCTTGACAATAATATTTTTTTACATTTAGTTGTAAACACAAATTCTGGTATCAAGCTATTCATTTCTCATGCCTTATTTATCATATATTGTAATTTCTTTTAAAGGTTAACACTTTAATTTTCTTTGTGTCAAATTTATTTTATTCTTCTCTTTTAAGTGTTTTAAGCTATAATTCTAAGACCATTTCAACAAAAAAATTCTTGCTTTATAATTAAAACTAAAAAATATACAAACTCTTCCATAATTTTACTTCCAGATAAATGCGAGGTTACACAATTATTCCTTATTTGATCAAGGAAATTCTGTAGTGTTAGTGATATAGTTCATGTTTAACCTCTAAAACTGTGAACAACGTTAAAGTTGTTAGCATGCAAAATCAAGTAAACACGCCTCTAAATTATGATGCAAGTTTTTGTCCTGTGCCTGTTATTTTAAAGTGTTCGCCATAAGCATTGTAAAAGTATATCTTAAATGCTCATGGAGTTGGAAATGCTGGATTCTGCTGTCCACATAATTACTTGCATTGTTTTTGGATGATTTTTCATTTTGGTCTAAATGATTGTGTGTTAAATTTTGCAAAAAAATCAACATTTTGTGGTACAACAATTTTGAAATCCATTTCTAGGTATACATAACAAGAATATATACTTGTAGATGTACATACAGTAGATTCCCTCATATTCAACATCAGTATAACTGACTCCTCGGAATATTCAACCATAGGTCCCATTAAAAGTATTACATATCTAATATGAGTGTATCGAAAATTGCCTCGCCTACAAGCTCCAAAGTTTGAATGTTAAGTCAGAAAATTGTGATCGTTGAAGACAACAATGATTTCTACGTGCCCGTCAATGTTCAGGATTATGCCGCGATCGTGGAGGACGATGATAAATTTTCCATTAGCACAGGAAATAATCTGGTATTACCGTTATAAAATTTTGGCATTGTTTTACTATAATTCGTATTCACTAATCTAGGAAAATAAAACTTTTGAGTAACCTCACTGCAGTTTGACATGTTTCAACCTTTGTACACATAACTGTTTTCCACAGGAGGATATCATACAGTGATCTAGAGTCTATAGCGCCTGAGCAGTTTTTCAAACAGTTTACAAGACTGGCTGAAATCCACGCCGTTTCTGTAAGTGATGGCCAATTTAAAATGTATTTTTGCCAGAACTAATTATTGCGTAGTGATGTGCTATGGTCAAAATAAGTTATTATCAACTCTATACTGGAAGACTGTTGAGAAGTGGTTGAAGTTATCTTCGACACATGTCAATCGGTGAAACTATTGAGTAAAAATACTGTACATTACATTGTATGCATTTATTATACATGATGAACAAACAAATTATTTTTTTATCTGCTGCTCACATTTATTGTATGATACTTACAAGAAACTAAAAAGCAAATAGTTTTAAGTAAGACCCATAAAACCTAAATATTGTGTTTTCTTTATTTTATTAACTATTTTATTTAACTAAATAGTTAGTTATTTTCTATTTAACTATGATATAGTTTTGAACTTAACTTAAACTTTTGTAACTCAATAATCCTATCAAAAAATACTGCTATTGGTAGAAAATCGTAATCATAGTATTTACATTTTTTACAGAGTCCAGATGAGAGAGGGTTCGTTATACAAATTTTGGAGTCCGTTTATCGTTTTACCCTCGGATCCTTAGCGGGAGGTATGTTAACATATTATGATTGTTTTTGTTAGTAATTTACTTCATACAACCCTAGTAAATACAATTGTTGGAATCGAGGCATTCATATTAAAATCAGGGCTTGAATTATTAGATCTACTATAAACATATGGTATGATACTATACTAATACAAAGTACAAAAGTATGTCAACGTAAGTAAGTCACAATGACAGCTGAACCAAATCCAATCAGTTATTTTTTCATATATTAAAAAATGACATGGTAATAAACTTTCTGACTCTTCACTATAAATCTCAACATTTTTTTTAAACAAGTTGTTGGATTTAAATCTCTCAATTTCATTTAAATTCCAATTTTTAATCTAGCTACGGGAGCGACAGCTGTTTATCCAATTGATTTGGTGAAGACGAGAATGCAAAACCAGAGAACGGGGTCTTTCATTGGAGAACTGATGTATCGCAATAGTTGGGATTGCTTCAAGAAAGTGGTCAGACACGAGGGCTTCACAGGTGAGGAAAAATGTGAAAAATCACAAATAATGATAACTCAAAACTATAATGGTTGCAAGATATTCAGAATACGCTTCATAACTATCTTGTAATCAATCTTATAATAGGGTATACAACTACTGATATCAAATCTGAAGTGAATTATACAAAAACAAGTATACAAAATTGTCAAAACAACTTTTTTGTTGCTTAAGGTTTAGTTAAAAAAAAATTATGTTTAGGCCTTAGGCTTTTTGTATTGTCAAACATTGGTTACATAAGTAAAAGTAGTTTTCTTTGTTTTCACTATTCCCATTGAAAATCGACTAGTTCTTTAAACTAAATCTTGCTTTAATATTGTCTAAAAATAACAGTAAGTAAAATTATCCCTTTACATGTTCAATGCGGCACCGAAATTGGCTATATCACTCGTACGGCTAAAATATGAAAACTCAAATTAACTTCCCGAATATCGTTTTGGATGATGATATGGAGTTATTTCGTCAAAGTTTTCAATTTTTGACGAGATATATGACGTCATTATTTGTGACAGGAATACTTGTCATGCGCTGCACCCGTCCGGCTGCCATGTAGAACCGACGCACGTGACACCAAAAGTAATCTTTGGTTTGTGATGTAAAATGATGGTTGTCCGTATCTCCTAGTTAATCTGCAGAGATAAAGTCATTAATCCGTGAAGAATTATCCATAATCATTCACTATTGCACAACACCTACCTCATATAACACACTAAAACACAAAACCTTCACACAAATAACAAAAACTGTACGCGACGGGAATGACACCGCCCGAGGAAACACAAAGGACTACTACATACAGCGTAACGAAAAACAACGTTGACGGCTCAGCTCATATCGAGGCAATAATTTTCTAGTGGTGCTTTGACGAGTATACTCGTCGCGCGCCGCTTGGCCGTGCCAGCGATAACGATATTACTTGTCACCCGCATTGTACGTGTTAACCCTGTTACATACATTATAATAAACTAACTGAGGACCAACTTGAACACTTTAAGGATTCAAAATTATTATTTTATTGAGGCTTGTTTTGACATGGATACTTAATTTAATCTTTTCATATAACTTTTGTATGGTCCAGAGGTTTCAATCCCTGATTTAACTTGTATAGCAAAACATATCTGCCTCCCATAAAATATTGTGCTCAAATAAACATTACATCTGTTTAGTTTTGGCCTTTGGGCTTATGTGAGTTAGATGTAATGTATTAAAAAAGTCCAACAGTGTTAATTACATTTTTTTAAATACAATAATACTGGATTTATCTTGAGTTATTCTTAAATTGTGGGATTGAGACCTCTAATATGACCTTTGTCAGCTTAAAATGGCTTAAAAAGTCCACACTTTCAGTTCTGTTGAGTAACCGCAGGTGTGATTTTGTAGGGTTTCAATTTCCAGTAGGTGGGTGGAGATAGCAGGCAAGATACAGTTTATTTAAAGGTTTCAAGGTCTTTTGTCTGATGCTATGCTTCCAAGAATGAGGAATGTTTCTCCATTACAGTTTCCTTTGTCTAATTTTAATATCTATGTGTCCTGTTCTGTTTTTTATAAGTTTAACTTATGCAGATTTTGGAGGAGTGCATCATTATTCATGTTATTCATAACTCATACAAGTTTCCAACATTATTCCCCCTGTGATTTTGTTCATTTTAAAGCATATTTTTTACGATTGGTTTTCATTTTTGTGCCTGTAAAATGTGAAAAAAAGTAATGTAAAATGAGCATTTAGATACATTTATTTAGTAATTACAAAAAATGTAAAAAATATTGTGTGTGCCTGGATAATACTGTTACTGTAGGATTCACTTTTCTCATTCCAAAGAATTTAATTATAATAAAATGTTCCAACTTGTTTTTACACCACTCTAAACTTTAAACTTATTTTTAAGGAGTATTATAAGTGACAAATATGGGTTTGATATAATCAAGCTGTTCTCTGTTCTTAATGTTTACTGAAAATGTTATTAATTAATGCTATTGATACATAATGTCATGGTTGTATACTCCAACTAATACATCAGCAGTAGTTTTAATTGTAATTATTAATTACATTTTTTCCCAAAAATATAAATATAATTATAACCTGTAGGATGTAAATTTTTAAGTCTGAGTGTAATTATAGAGAAATTAATAAATTAATTGTAGGTCTATTAATTGTGGTGCAGGACTTGTGTCCTGGAGGCAGGAACATCCTTCTATTGTTTATAGCCTGAGACCTAAAACTGTAGAGCCACCTATCAAGTAAGAAAAAAAACATAGATGCCTTAAGATAAAAAGAACTTTCTTCCTCCTAGAAATTCAAATGCACAACAACTTTGTAGTTAAATGGTAACATTTATAATACTAAAATAGTATTTATAGGTTGAGGGTAGCAAAATGGATATGTGATAACAAATATACTAAGTTTTTAAAGAGGAAAAACATGAGGTTTTTGACCAGGATTGTATCGAGGTTTGGTGCCCCAACTGATGGGAGTAGCTCCAGAGAAGGCCATCAAGTTGACTGTCAATGACTTAGTCCGTGACAAACTGTCAGACAAGAACGGACGATTACCTCTCTACGCTGAAGTCATCGCTGGAGGATGTGTGAGTGAAACATACATACCATACTCTAAATACATACCATAGCACCAAAATTGCAATCACAAAACTGTACTAAGTAAATAACAATTGAAATTTCTGGAATTTCTAAATAAATCGACATTCCCTTGGTATTCCTCATAAATTATCTGATGATTGTAATTGTGTATACATTCGTAATCTTTTTGAATGAGGGAATTCCCTTAGCAAACTTATAAAATGTAAGCTGTTATGAAGTAGAGAGGAAATGTTACAGTAGGTTCAAGTGGTATAGTTGTTGTTACAATCAGGTAAGTATTTAAAACAACTGTAATCAAATTCAGATACCCTAGAGAGCAATTACACATACACATATTGCATGTAGGGCAAGAGTTCAAGACAGTGAAAGCAGTTGATAATGCCCTTGTGAAGCCTGAAAATGATCTATTTGGATCATGCCATCTCCATCGATACTCCCATTGAATGCTTTATGATTCCAACACACAAAATGAAAAAGTGGTGTAGGCCTACTCTGGTACAACTTCATTAACCTACAAATTTAACACAATTATTGTTACAGGCAGGAGGAAGCCAAGTGGTATTTACAAATCCTCTGGAGATAGTCAAGATCCGCCTCCAGGTTGCTGGAGAAATCGCTACTGGAGAAAAGATCAGGGCCTGGAGTGTCGTCAAGGACCTAGGATTCTTTGGACTTTACAAGGTAACCCAACACGTTACATTATACACCCTGTTCCAAAAAGAATGGATCAAATCTACAGCTTAATATACGTTTACCAAGGGTCGTAGAAAAGTCAACTAAGGCTAATTTTAAAGCTAGCGTCTTAGGCATCTTTATTTTTTTTTTAGTACCCTTCAACAGTAATCAGCTGTTCCATTGTTGTTAGCACATTTGAGTTTTCAAAACATAAAGTTGCAATATGGAGGTTATCTATGTTTAGTTTACATTACTGTTTGCTGTTTGACAGGGTGCTAGAGCTTGTTTCCTACGAGACATTCCATTCAGTGCCATCTACTTCCCCACGTATGCCCACATGAAAGCAAAGCTGGCCAATGAGAATGGTTATAACACACCTTGGTCTCTTCTGGTAGCAGGAGCCATTGCAGGAGTTCCAGCCGCCTCCCTGGTCACGCCTGCCGATGTCATAAAGACTAGACTACAGGTTTCTATCTTAGTTAAATTTTATATTTAAGCAATTTGACTAAACAATAATTTTATAGTATTCATTTTGATAGCCCCTGGACTATGTATAAATGACGTTATAGACTTACCTCCGTCAGTAGTCCAAATTGTGTCTAACTTCAAATAATAAAGTTGTTCAAAGCTGATATGTTTCGTTGCAATGCAACATCGTCGGGGCTTTACGTCAAAAACATCAAAATAATTTACACATACAGTACATACACGGGACACAGGACATTTAGACACAAAATAACACGATAGCGCTATCATGACACGGCACGGCAGCGGCTGTAGGTACCGCTTTGGAAACATGTCAGCTTTGAACAACTTTATTATTTGAAGTTAGACACAATTTGGACTACTGACGGAGGTAAGACTATAATGTCATAATTTTAATACATTTTTGTGTAAAATAATAACTGATACAAAAGCTTGTGCGAGTTTTGTTTGGAAACTAATAAACAAATTTTTCAACAAAGGATGAACTAACACTATGAACTTGGTCTTTTGGAAACAACTGTGGCACAGATCACTAAGTAATAAGTGAAAAAGGATTTTGTGGTGGATATTTTCAACAACAGGCTTACCTTGCTGATGAAAATACATAAAAATGCAGAAATAAACACATAATTTTCTGGAGTTACTAGCTCCGCAAAACTTTTTTTGTGCATTTTAATCTATTTTCATCAGTAAGGTAAGCCTGCTGTTAAACCTATCCACCACAAAACCCTTAAAAACCCTGCCTAAAGCCATCTTTACCAACAATGTAATAACTAAGTTAGGTATGGATCAGGTGATGGGTGTCATTGCATACAGCCATCCTCAGAGTAGTTCACTGAATCAGGGATCCTGCTAGGGGTCTCAATCCTTCCTGCTAGGGGTCAGTTTTTGATACCTAGAAATCCCGGGATTGGCGTCTTTTAATCCCGGTATTAACGGGATTACAAAACCTATGTTTATCTTAACTTTTTTGTGAATTTGACGATTTTTACTTACGAAAAATAAATAAAAATACATCCAATAGCTCTTGAAACAAATATACTGTTTACTTGAATGACGATAAATTTATATATGAAATGTGGTTTAGCCTAAGCTGTGATCTATTTTAATTGGACAATTTAATTAACATTAAACTCAATAGGCCAACGTAGTGTAAATATATATTATGTTTCAAGTGTGTTTGACGTATTTTGATTTATTTTCTGTTCTGTAGATGTTATTAGGCCTACATAAGTTAGAAATTAATGAAAGTATAAGTTATTTTGAGTTTTCCTTTTGACATTAAACGCAAACAAGCAAACAAATTTATGTGACAAACATAACATGGCAATCGGTAATTGAAGTATTATTTCCCTAATAATATTGAAGGCCAACAAATTAACCTATAAACACACCATTATTATTTTATTATTAAAATTGATTATATTTATAGGGTATATAAGTTTTTCTTTGTATTTGGTTTTTAGTGCGGTTATTAAATCTTTTATAATAATAAATTACGTTTTTCGTATACACGCTACAAGCAGATGGTTTGTAGTTTGACCCTTAATTTTTCTTATTGCTGTCAGACGACATGAAAATTTCACGCTACAATTGGTGATTCTTTCCATACTATCTTTTTATCTTTATATTTTGATTTATTTAGTTTCCATATAATTCTTAGTAGTCAAATTTCTAGCTGTGCATCTTGACAAGTTTAGAGTTGAGTGAAGCAGCATGATGTGTAGGCTACGTCTGTGTGCGGTTGCTCGTGTTTTTTTTATGTATTCATTAAATTCTAAAGTTACACATCAACATTTATACAATGTATATAAGAATGAGAGGTGAGGGAAGTTCTGTGTGGTAATATTTCTTTACTTAGAAAATTACAAAATAACACTGGTAACACTGGTGTAACAGTGGTAAGGTTAGTTTAAAACATTAGAGGACTCAACAAGGGGACTTCACGCTCATTTAAAATGGCTGAAAAGTTAAAATCATTAAATAATTAATCCCGTGGTTGATCCCAGGATCTGCTGAAACGCTGAAACTAATCCTGAAATCCCGTAATTGGATTGAAGGCCCGGGATTGAGACCCCTAATCCTGACACATTTTCTGGTTCATAAACAAATCAATAATAATATCTTGTTTGAGAGCCAAAATGTAGTTTGTCATTTGGAAAAATTTTGTTTCCCAGGTGGTAGCTAGAGCTGGTCAAACAACATACAATGGTTTGACTGATGCAGCTGTGAAGATATATCGAGAGGAAGGACCAAGGGCTTTCTGGAAGGGTACTGTTGGTAAGTCATTTTGCAAATTTTGTATTCTAAAGTAGCTTTTTTCTTTCCAGCCCTAATATGTTATATAACCCACGCTAAATTGTTCCGAGACCAAAGGACTATTCAGAAGCTATGCAGCATACAAATAGTTACCTTATGTCTAAAGTAGAAATCTATTATCATATTTATCTTAACTTAAATTTATTTTGTATTTTTATTTTGTGTAGGATGGTTAAGTTCAAACCAGGGCATGTATAATTATTTGTTTTTACTATGGTTCTAAACATATGCATTTAGGTCGTAATTTTTAATTTTATATTTAGTACTAAATTATGACCAAATAAATCGCTTAACTTATCTTTTTTGCGGAATCAAATATAATGTACGTGTGAAATAATTAAATTGATTTTCAGTTATGCTTAAGTTAAGCATTTCTATTCATGTATTTATTTTTGTAAATGTGGAAATTTATATATGTGAATGTGTGTGTGAATGGGTCAGAAATTGTGTTACGTGCTTGCGCCTGTCGTGAAAATGCTGCCTGTGGACCTGGGATAGCGAGTCATGTCAAAATAGTGCTCGTCACACTGGCCGGCTTATCACTCCCCCCTCACCCTCCCCCCAGCAACCACTATCTCTCTCAATCTTTATCTCCTTACCCCAAGAAGCTAAAGGCGACGAATATAAATGCTCAATCATTACGTGTTCATATTGACGAGGTGCGTGAGATTTTTTGACATAGAGATTTAGACTTGATTGCCGTTTCTGAGTCTTCTTGGCTAAAACCGAGTATCCTGTCAGTCGAGGTGTCCCTTCCTGGTTATATTCTGCTTAAAAATAACAGGACGGGAAAGCAGTGTGGAGCAGTTGCGGTGTATATCAGTGAGAGACTTATATGTTCATCTGTTCACTCCTTGCCTACGGAGTACTCGGCAAAGTCAGAATTCTTATTCATTGATATTAGTTTGTCAGGAGCAGATTCCTTGCTGTTGGGAGTGTTTTATCGCCACCTAGAGTTGGACAGCTGCTAGACTTTGAGAATGCACTCTTGTACCTAATGTTTAGGTATAGTCATGTCTTGATCGTGGGTGAATTTAACACGTTCAGGGCGGGAATTCTCGTCACGCTATACTGGCACCACTAGTGCGGTGCGAGAAATGTCAGGATTTCAGGCCGATCACCATTTCTCCTGCTCTATCTAAAGGCCTTGAAAGAATTGTACACTGTCAAACTACTGACTTTTTGACTGAAAATAACATCCTCTTTCACTATCAATATGGTTTTTGCAAAGGTCACAGTTACAGAAACAGCACTTCTTTGAGTTACCGATGGCATTAGAATCTCAATGGAACGTCGACAGGGTACAATTCTTACCTTATTTGATTTTTCTAAAGCATTCGATGGTGTAAATCACAGCCAATAATGCAAAAATTGAGGACCATAGGGATTTCTGATAGTGTTCTTGAATGGCTAAGATCATATCTGTCAGATAGACGGTAGTGTGTTCAGGTTGATGACTTGAGATCAATCTGGGGTACAGTTACATGTGATGTGCCTCAAGGGTCAATCCTTGGGCCTCTGCTTTTCGTACTGTACATCAATGACATAGGCACAGTTCTCACTCACTGTAATTACCACATGTACGCTGACGACCTACAAATTCACGCTTACTTCAATACCAATGGCATTAACGATTGTGTTTCAAACATTAACGAAGACATTGGACGAATCATTAAATGGACCTAAAACATGGGGACAATCAATCATGACAAAAGCCAAACCCATCTTAATCTGCCATCAACAACTGCAAGTCTCAATTGAATTTCATGCTACGAATCCACGGAACTGAACTACCATACTGTGACAAAGTGAAAAACCTAGGACTGACTCTCAACACTACACTCTCTTGGGGAGATGCAGTGATTGGCATTCGTTATAAGGTTTTATCATCAATTTAAAAAATTACAAACTCTCTTGCCATTTCACATAAATCTCCACCTTGTCAAATCACTCGTATTTCCTCACTTCACTTACTGCAACTCTGTGATCAATGACATGAGACTGTAAATCTTGCTGGTGTGCTGCAACACTCGCAGTGTTATTGCTTGCGATTTGCTTTTCACCTTTCTATATTGAATCAAAAATATTAAAGTTTAACGATCAGAGGTTACTTATAATAACTATGTTCGCAATTTCAATTTTTTTTTTATTGATCGCCAAAAATTTTGAAAGTGACTTCAGCTTTGTAGCCGAAGGTAGTTTGAAGAGTTCATACACTGCATCTTTCACTTTACACATACCTCATCATAGGAGTATACAGCATATGGCAGAGGCAGAGCCTTTGTTCTAACTGCCTGCCGTCTTTGGAACAATCTACCTTTATCCATTAAAATGCATAGTCATCCAGTTTGTGGTGGAACTAAAAAAATAGTACTTTGAGCGTATATAGCGTCGTCTGGTGCCTCCTAGGGCTGTTTTGGTGCTTGTGTTTAAGTGACGGAGGGTGTGAGTGATTTTGTTAGACAATTTTTGTTGTTTTTAAAAATTGTGGTGTGATTAGCCTCCGGATTGCGAATAATAACTGGTGATAGTGGTTTAAATACCTTATTCTTGCAATCCGATTGTTGTCTTCACAACTAGTTTAGACCTGCTAGGAGGTCATCATCAGGTGTGTACAAGGATGATATTACTTCATATGAAGGTCGTCAGTAACAGTTTTTTACACTTACACAAACACAGGACGAATAAACACATAGCGCGCACACATATACGGCTGATAAAATGTAACATTGAACTTGACAAGCGGACCCGTGTTGAAAATGCAGAAGTTGCGTCTAGACTGTAGGGTACACAGCTGATCAGGTATCAGGCGAATTTTCTTATCGCTCGTCGGTTCCTTTCCCATTGTCTCTGGCCTCCCCTCCCCTCTCCAGTATTTATAATGCGGTGTTGTATATGACGTTTGAATTAAAATAAAGTTGGTCGTTTAAAACATTACCCATGTCTGATTTGACGGCTCTATATATCTCAAATCCTTCCAAGGTGTTAATTTTAAACTTGTCCTGTGACGTATGTAAAATTTCCATGTTTTCATTAATGCTGCTATAATTATGCTGATGTGAAACTAAATGTTCGGTAAAGGTTGAAGTTTGTTTTGAGGTGGTCTTCTTTGGTATGTGCTCCTTAAAGCGTTTGGAGAAAGAGCGGGAGGTTTGGCCATGTTCAAGAAAGTCTACCAAAATCACTCCCTGAGCGTCCCAAACACATTAGCCATGATTTTTCTTACTGATATCGTCTGCAAAAACTTTATCAGTTTCTTGGGGGAATGCATGTAACCCCATTCCATCAACTGCCTTTTTGTTTCACAGTTGACGTGCTTTACCCAAGTCTCGTCACAAGTCACGATACGATCAATATAATGGTTTCCACTTTTATCTTACTATTCCATAAATGTCAGTGCTGCAGCAACTCTTTGTTTTTTTTTTTTTTTTTTGTCTTCTGTTAGCAACTTCGGAACCCACCTGGTACAAAATTTGTGGTGTCCAAGATTACCAACCCCTATTTCATTAACTAAACTCTGTAAAATTGAGGAAGATGTTGACGATTTTCACAGATTTTTCATCAATTTTCACCACTAATTCATGAGTCACAAGACTTGGGCTACCGCTGCATTCCTTGTCATGAAAATTGGTTCAGCCATTTTTAAAATCAATGCACCACTGCCTCACTTGGCTTTCACTCATTATTCCTTGTCCGTACAGATCACAAATCTGGCGATAAATTTCAATAGGTTTTTTTAATTTTTGCCAACAAAAACCTTATCACACCATGCACTTTACAAATGGCGGGATTTACAATTGTAGCGCTCATTTCAAAACTCCACTGCATACAATGTACAGAAGACACGATGCTCTAGCTACCACGGCTGGTTGCATACCAAGTGTGAGAACACTCTGACGCCAAGATGGTGGTTCTAGCCCCCCCTACTGCCACGCCAGGCCAAAACATCTGTCACTTTCTAGATAGCCCTTGTATAATGAAATTAGTGGTTTAAATGTTATTTTTCCTTTGTTCTTTCTTTACTGTACAGTTTAATTTAGTTTTTAGGGGGAAAAAATATGTATTTCTGTGTTTTGTTTACTCTGATGCTTTGTATTGTATTTATGTGGTAAATAAAGCAGTTCTTCATTTAATTTAATTTCATAGTAATATCATAATATGTAATTATTACATTATACTTTATTGTGGCATAGGTTAACATCGATATAATTGCTTCTGTAGTATAAATACCTCTTATTTACTTATATTTTAGATTTAAAGTATTCCTGAAAATTGCTTACTAGGATCTCTGAAAATCTCCAACGAACTTTTGATTTTTGTACCGCAGGTGCTGTTACATTAATAATTAGACTGTGGTCAAAGCAACAACTTACAGTTTCAACCTAGTTATAATCAGATAGAAAACTGGTTTGAAACATTTGATCATTCGATCTGTGCTACAAATCTTACATCCATGATCTTGTAGTTTGCAATGTGTTTTGCTAATCAGTTGCTTTCCTTGCAGCACGAGTGTGTCGGTCTTCTCCCCAATTTGGAGTCACATTATTAACCTATGAAGTACTTCAGCGGTTATTCTATGTGGACTTTGGAGGATCGTAAGTGTTTTCTTATATTTTTAGAAACAGTTTGTTTTAGTATAATATACTATATTTTTAAGGACAACAATCTGTACATATTATTTCACTAGTGTCTAAAGTGACTTTTTTTGACAAAAGTTCAAGTTTATCAAGTTTTTTATTTGCTTATGATATGTACATCAAGCCTATCACATGTTGGAAATTGGTACAAATGTCAAGATTGTATGTCTGCATGAATAACGTATTTGTCTTATTAATTTTTCTTATCATCTTTTTTTTTTTCAGACGACCAGCTGGTTCTGAGCAAAAGATACCGTCCACAGGTATACCGGAGTTGGACAAGTCGACTAATCCTGATCACGTTGGAGGCTACCATGCCGCTTTGCCCATTATCAGTGGCATTGAATCCAAATTTGGCCTCAGCCTGCCCAAAAACCCATCATTGGGTTAAGGGTCTAACCTGGTATCTGGATCAAAGCTTTACACACCTCATGCTTTCAAACTTTCAAAACAGTTACTATTGAAATGATTTATGTTACAATGCAGTATGTTTTCATGCATACAAGAATATTTATGAAACAGAATGAACACAAATGTATTAACATTTCTTTTCTTTATTCGATAGAATTTAAAAAATGTATTCATCGTGTATTGAAATTTTAAAAGATACCAACCCATAATTTTTTAAGATAAGCTTTAAAAACACATTCATATTCTAAACTTACTCTATTGACTGTAGAGAAACGCAATTTCAACATTTAATTATTTTAATGGAGCTAGAAAGCAAAATCTAAATTTTGACAATTTGTACAGAGTAGTCTATGTTTTAAATCTTCTATTTTAATATTAGAATAAAATTCCTTTTATAAAGTATGGGTCAATAATATTGTATTTCCTTAAGCTAAAGAAATGGAACTATCTTTCTCAAATGAATTTTGAATTCAGATATTTACTAACATACAACTACAACTGAACTCATACCTTACCAATTTCATTTTGTTTCTAAATAACTTAGATTTTTTAATTTGTTGCACTATTAATTTACAAGACAATTAAATAATATAAAATGTAATTTTACAGATATTCAGTTAATTCTTTATTGCCAAACTCCTTTTAGGACCTCTCATTATAAACACGAGCTTAATACTACGTGCAGAAATTCAAACTAGTAAGTTACAGTAAAATTTCAAAAGGATGAGTTGAAATGTAGCATTTACCATTAAGAGACGTAGGAATGTTTTTTACGTTGGTTTATCTGCTCATTTGAAAACGGAAAGAATGTGTTAAAGTCTGCTCAATATTAATATTTTCATTAGTAAATCAACAAAATAATATTAACTGTATAGACGTAGTGCTAACTTTTTTAATCTAATTCTAAGCACATCGCTTTTCTTGGCACTCACCCCCTTATATGTGCATTCCCTTAATGAAAATTGTATTAATCAATGTAGCCCCTTGAGTTTGACTAATTATATCAAAAATGTGTGTTTCCCACTCTCAACAAATGGCCCCCGTTATTCATCCTAACACACATTTATGTTATGATGTCGTCGGCTGAAATAAGTTAAATATATGTCCTTTTTTATACTCGATATATCCTCTTAAAATTTAATGTTACTCTTGAACATTACTCATACTATTTTAAATTATATATGAACCACCATTACTGCCTTCACCAGTAGTAACTTTTAGAAATCAGTCCACATAATTTTGAAGTTTATACATTTCATAAATTATATAGATTTATCATGATGTTATCACTTAGCTGTAAGAAAATTGTTTAATTGTCTGTACACTTGATTATTTGTAGAGTTTTACTATGTCAAAGTTGGTGTGTATAATTAATCATAGGGAAATAATCACTACAATAAATTTAGCTAATATTGCATAAAACATCAATAACACAGCAAACAAAGTTACACTTTAGATGTATAAAAAGTATCAGTCTAATAAATTATAAGTAGTAAAATTATTTCCCTTTGAGTATAATTTAATCCGTATTTAAAATGCTGATTAAACACACCATCTTCATCCTATTTTAAGTATATTCATTTCCTGTTCTACGTTTAATGTACCGTACCTAAAACTACTCCACATATAAAAAAATGTATATTTTCTTAGTGACAAGTAAAACTTGTGAGAATGTGATAAACATGGTCCTGTATTTAAAGTACTGCTTCAAAAGCATATATATCGAATCGATACAAGTTGTTATATTGTTATATTTCCTTTACTGTTATAATTAGAGCTTTTAAAGCTTACTGGTATTATGAGTACAAATGCTTTACTATTTTGATGGTGCATAGTTGAGTTAGATTATTTCTTTCCTTGACATGTTGGTTTTTGTTTTTGTTGCATGTCCACACCCAGGGTGAAACCTGAGCTTCTAATTCTTTATTTCCAAAGCTTTGTATAGTGTGCTGTTTGAATCAAATTTTCAAAAGTAATTTAAACCTTAATCAAAAACCTGAAAATAATAATCATTAAATGAATTTTATTTTATATACATTCTTTTAAAACATTTGTACTCAGATAAACTATTGATTATATTTCTGTTACATGTTTTGGTTGTTAAATTTACAAAGTCTTACAATCATGGCCTTTTATTTTTTGTCTTATAATGTTAATCTGTTTATATTTTAATACTAGGTATAAACTTTTTATTTTTAATTAGCAATTTTCATTCTATTAGTTAATTTTTTAATGTACCATTTGAGGTTAAAACACTGTTGCATTTGGGTAAGCATTTAAGTCCAAGTTATATAATGACAACCTGATAATGTGTCTAGACAACTTTAGTGATCTTATATGTCTAGATAACAGTGTTTTATTGACTTCCAGTATTAGATGTTAAGCAAATTCATAGTATATCATCATACAATTATATTCTTTTAAATATTTAGTTTTATTATATAGTTTATGTAATTAGCTTTGTTTTTATCATTTATTTCAAAATAAGGCCATGGTACATACAATTAAAATTATATTAGATTTTATTAGTGCAGTGGCGATAACATAATTTGTACAAACCGTTTTGTATGTCTTTTGGATCATCAACGTCCATTAACTATTGTATTAAGGATTAGTTCAACATTATTTATCTTGCATGTGCCTCTGCAACGACATTGTTTGTAGTTTTTTGTTGTTAAAAGTTTCTGCCAGATTTATTGTTACTTTATTGAAAAACTGTGATGTACAAATATGATAAAGGATCTGAAATTCTTATTGTGTTTTCATGACTTATAACCTTGTTATTGACCAATAATTATGGTACAATACCTTGTCAAGTAATCCAAATTTTTGATTCAGGTAAATAACCTATGTGTTTCGGCCGTAAATGCGGCATCGTCGGAGTTACATAACAAAAGGCATCGATGTCACACGCACCTTGTTATTGTACTGCAGTTAATTTAAATATTCTCTTTTTCATTTTACTGATGGAATTGTAAAGCTAAAATATCTCAAGGCATTGATTGGGTTGGAGCCTAGGCACGTCAGTCATCTGAAGGATTTTTGCTCTCCCCATTTAGTGCCTCAGGGCCCATCAAACCTGAGTTGCTTGGTAAAATTGAAATGTCATAAAGTAAATAGTCTTCGGTCTCCTCAGCCTGCCCACATTTTGTGCATGCTGTATCCTCTCTGTGGATCTTCAGGGGATGTATCATCCAGCCTAGTGAAAAGTGGGCCAAGATTCATGGGTACAAAAGTATTAACAAGATTTCAATCATTAGAAGTATTGGAGATGAGGAAATTATAAAAATTAAATTATAAGGGTTCCTTCTCGAGAAGCTTACTTCTCTGTGAAAGGATTTACCAATTGAAACTTGAAAAAATAATTCAACAATATCCATTCCCAGCTCTGGTTTCGCCAGGTTTTTTTTTTATTCATGTTTCTTTAGCTTCTAAACATGGGTAGAATAACTATCTTCACCCATCTATCTCCTACTCTTCTCTTTACCCACCTTTCTGCAATCCTTTACCCTAGTTCTGTTACACATGGGTGTCCATCCACATGGGCAAGAAGGGGCTCGAGCCCCCCCCCCTTTGAGACCCTACCAGGGTGATCATACAGACTGAGAATTCCGGGAATTTTGCGTAAATTTATTGAATCAGGAACTATGCAAACACTTTTAACTCGCACTGGAAAAACCTGTTTTAGTCTGCAGTCACGGTGGTATTGCGATCGTCATCCGTGGATACGGCGAAATAGTAAACAGCTTCCGAGGTCACGGTAAGGATGAGAACATCTGTTCACGAAAAGCTAGATAACATCTTCATTTCTCACGGCAAAATCATGAACGTCTTTCGTGGTTAAGGAAAAACTGAGAACACCTTCAGTAGTCATGGCAAGATCGAGAACATATTCTGCTATCACAGCGAAATCATGAAAATAATCCACTATCTTGACGAAACCGTAAACATGTTCCGCAATCATGGTAAAATAGATAACATCTTCAGTAGTCACAGTGAAATCATGAACGTCTTCCAGGGTTGGTGTAAAATCGAGTACATTGTCTGCGATCATGGCGAAATCTTAAACATCTTCCGTGGTTATAGCAAAATTGAGAACATCTTCAGTAGTCCCAGCAAAATTACGAGTATCTTCCGAGGTTAAAAAAAACTTCTGTGACATCTTCCGCGGTCACGGGACATCATTGTCTTTTTCAATTCAAATTCTCTTTATTCATTCACAGTACAAGTTTTTATACAACGAATAGCGTCAAATAAATATAAAGATGAATTATGCTTTACTTATCGCTAAAACAATCATTATCTTTACAAAACAAATGTTAAGCTTAAGAAGAATAAACAAAACAAAATTAAATCAAATCATCTTTCTAAACTATCATTTATGATTTCTCTTGAATTCCAAAATTCATCCAATGAATACAAAGACAATGAAAGGAGATAATTTTTCAATCTTTTTTTAAAAACATCAACACTTTTTTCCTCTATTGTAATTTTAGGTAAATTAAATAAGAATTTTATGCCAATGAAACTACATTTCTTCTAAAAAAACTTTAATTTATGTCGTTCAACCTGCCTAGTATGCCTTAATTTATAGTGTCGAATATTTGTACTATTAGTTTGGATGTTTAATCTTTTTACATGTAATATAGTTTCATAAATATACAAGTCATAGACTGTCATAACACCTAATTTAGAAAAGAATGGTTTCATTGATTGGCGTTTATTTTTAATTTTGAAAATAATTCGGAGTGTTTTTTTTTTTTATAATGAAGAATTTTATCCAAATTTTTCTGGGTAGTTCCTCCATAAATTGCTATACCATAGGATATGTGAGAATTTATTAATGCAAAGTATATGGTTTTTAAAGTATCAATATCACACACCCTTGACATTTTGTCGCAGGGCATATCTACCTTTTGACATTTTATCAATTACATGCTCAACATGCTTATCCCAATTTAGGTTTTGAACCAATATCAATCCGAGAAATTTTGTGTACTCCACTTGACTCAAGTTTGAATTATCAAGGTAAATATTCGGGTTCAATTTAAGAGTGAAAATTTAAAAACGTACGTTTTCAGGAAAAGCACTTTGTACATTTTTTTCCCCTTTTTTCAAAACTCTTATTATTTTTTTTATTTCATTAACATTTGAAGTTTCATAAAATGTCCATGGTAACGCAATATCTTTGGTAGTTTTTTTTTAAAGAGCATTTTTAGTGGAAAAACACAAAATCCTGTCACGACCATAACAGACGTTTAAATGAATATTAAAAATAGTTAATACTATTTTTATAACTATGTTTTGCTACAAACTAATTTACTTTTATGACCATTATACAATAAAAAGGTCACTGAGCTTTTGGTATATTTGGTCTTTCTAGAAAAAATAAAAAAACTCAAAAAATTGAAAAAAAAGCCATTAAAATCTTTTTAAGTTTGTATAACTACGAAAAAACTTACCTGAGACCCGAAAAATCGTTATGTTTGTATAGAGGTTTGCTTCTTTTGTGTATAAAACATTGAAATATGACGATATTTTAATTTTTGAAATTTTTATGATAGAAATCATAAACGTGATGGTCAGGGACAAGCGGTACGGTCGTGAATTTTCTGAAATAATCTAAATCTTTCTAAACAATCCTTCAATTATACTGTTAGTTATAATAAAAATATGTGTTTCAATTGAACTAAACTGTTCAATTTACAATTATATTAAAGTTATTGTCACGACCAAACACACTATAATCCATAAGGCTGGATTGGTCGTGAAAAAAACCGCGATGGTCGTGAATCTTTGGTCGTGAAATTACATGTTATTTGGCTCTGTTCTGATGGTAGCCCTGCACCTCATGTTCGAGGATACAAAGTGGACTTCTAGGTTAATCTAGCAATTGAAATATCTTATAAACAAAAATTAACACCATGTCTACTTCATCGAATGACTACGTACGGTCATGGACACACCAAAATTACAAAAAACACAATCTTTCCTTTATTAATCTTGTAATTCCTCCTTTCAACTCGAAACGACCGGCACTACAATCCTGACGTACACCCTGAACTAGTCTCTAAAACCAACTGACTCCATCGACGCCAGGCTTGCCACTGTCGTGCTCCAAAGTTGAAAATTTTTCCCAAATGGTCGTGACGCCAAATCGAGGGACAGACTTATTTTGTCATGGTAGTCAGTTTGCAATGACAATAAAATTATAATATGCTCCTTTTTTGTAAGTTTAATAACCATTGATGACATAAAAATATGGCTTTATATATTTCGGCATGAATAATTAGTCTAAAAACAGCGTGAAAGTTGGAAAATGTACCCTAGGGACACGTCATGGTCGTGAATTTCGAGACTTTGAAAATACGAAAAAAATACCTAGAACCTATTTAAAACCAAATAAATGTGTGTAACATGTTGCCCCCGTCCCAAAAAATATTAAAACACATAATAATAAACTACAAATCCAGTATCTACGAAGTAAAAGGCCAGGGACATGAAAACGTACGTTTTTAAATTTTCACTCTTACATCTTGATTGTTTTGTGGAGAATGATACAAAATTTGATTTACTGTAATTTATTAGGAGATTTTTGCTACTTGAGAAATCATTAATTGATAAAAGATTTAGAAAAGATATCAGTTCGACTTCCTCTTGGGAATTGCCTGTAACTGTGATGTTGGTGTCATCAGCATAAAGACACACTGAACTTCCTCCATCGATAGCTAGTGGGAACCCCCTCATATAACAAAGAAATAAAAGAGGGCCCAAAATAGATCCCTGGGGGACACCATATTTAATATTTTTGTATTCAGAGTAAACATTTTGAGTATAAGAGTATTTACTATTTGGATGGCAGAAATTATGCTGTATTTGGACACATTGTTGCCTTCCTTGCAAGTATGAACTGAAACACTTAAGCTCTTTATTATTTATATTTAAACCGTGAAGAATTTCTAGCAATTTCTTATGTGAAACAGAGTCAAATGCTTTTGAAAAATCGAGAAAAATTCCAATTACCTTCTCATTTCTGTCAATGGAGTCAATTATTGATTCGGTAAAATCGATACCAGCAGTTATCGTAGATTTTCCCTGTCGGAAGCCATGTTGCTCGGGATCCAACAATTTGTTTGATTCAAGGAAGGTTTAAAAGCTGGTCATATACTACTTTTTCATAAATTTTTGAAAACACAAGCAATAACAAGATTGGTCTATAACTTGTGGGATAACATTCGTCCCCCTTTTTATAGACTCGTACTATTTTGGCAACTTTTAATTTATGAGGAAAGATACCACAAATTAAAGAGGAATTTATTATATGAGTTAATGGTTTTGATATAAGAGGAAAAGCATGTTTAACAATGGTAACTGGTTATTTCATCCATCCCTGTTGAAAATTTATTATCTAAAGACTTAACTATCTTTTCTATTAGCCCTTTATCAACTTCTGTAAATTTGAAGCTGGTCTCCCACAATCATGGTAAGATCGTCAATTTTTGATCGCGCATCTAAGTAAACGCTCTTTGTGGGCGTGCAAATTTGCACTCGGTTCAGCTTAACTCGATCCAAGCTTGGCCCGATAATCATTTTCTGCCCGTACAGATCTCTTGTGCCAACCGTTGGTCCGACCAGCACCGAAAATATTCAGTTCCCGTACCCGCAGACCCCAAGTATAAGGTACACTTGGAGACTAGGAATCAAGACCGGGAAAACCAGGTTTTTCTGTCGGGAAATCTGGAAAGACTAGTGAATTCTGTCTAGGAGTTCCGCCAAAAACAACCGATTTTCTCAGATTGTGGAGTAAAACATAACAGTTAAACGATCCACATTATGCCAGTGGCTAAAGTAGTAAGTATTCAAATCTAATAAATATAGCAACAACTTATATAAATTGACAAAGAAAATGTCAATTGTCAATGTTGCTTTTACAGGCCAACCCAGGGTGTCATGTAAACTGTGCTGAGTGGTGGATGGCACAAGGCCTTTTTAGTGCCCTGTCTCATTATGGTGCATAATACCATATTATTTTACTTCAGGCCAGTAGAGTATTATCTACTTAAATCAAGTCTTGACTCAATGCTCTTTTGTTTCACGGTTGTCTTACAATCTCAGCTTTGGTATTCCACTTATCTTTACTTTCCAGCATATGCCCTGTAATGTTGCGCGTTCAATTAGGTAGCCAAGTTTTACAAGGTCCTCTTAATAGTTCCCGCCTCTCGTACACTTCCTACGCTTCCTCCCCGCAGTACCTGCACTCTTCAGATTCTGCCTTCAGGATTCTAAAAGAGATACTTTTGAAACGCCCCGTGTCAATGAGATTAAGTACCGTAGTAAAATACAGTATGAGAGATAACAATGTAAACGTGTTCCAAGGTTTTGTTTTAGTTGCTATAGGAATGAACAAAATATATAAATTGAAGAAAAACAATTGATGCATATATTTTATTCATTCCTGTAGCGACTACCAAGTCTTGTGTTTGTCCGTTTGTGGCTATTTAATTTCTTTCTGGGTTTGGTGAACGGGACAGTCCTGAATGCTCTATAATGAAATGGCTATACGTATTTCATAATTTCGAAATTACCGAACCATCTATTGTGACTATTTCATCGAGGTCATAATTTTTGTATTAGAAATCGAATCTTCCTAATATACGTTCTGTATTATGATAGTTGTCTGGTAAGTTATATGTTATATACTTTTTTAGGCAGGTGGCTATTTTTGAGGGAGGGGGGAGTAAAGAAATCTACGCTATGAAATGAACGCTTGGACACTGCACGAAAGGCAATAGCTTCAAAACTAAGACACACTGTTCCAAAAATAATTCAAGCAGGGCCAGTCACTGGCCCGAATGAATTTGCATGGTCAGGCACTCCACGAAAGGCACTGGTCCGAAAATGAGTTTAATATCGGTGTTTTTCTGAGATTTGCCTTTCGGAGCAGTGCCTGGATTCACGGCCACCTAACTCCAGGCCGCCACGTTCTGAAGTGGCAAAGGCAACACTGTCAGTAGTGCGCCACAGCTGTTTTGTTTGGAGACAGCTAATACGTATTTGTGTATTTTTTTAGAAATACAAAAGCTTGGTTACTGGGTTATGGAAATATTGAATCCATTTGAAATGTACAGAAATATATATATTCAATTTATATGTCAGGGGTGCCCATCCCCCCCTAGACTCATGACGCACCCCCCCCCCAATTGAGCAACAGCCCCCCCCCACCATAAATGAGGTACACAACAAATGAGAAACATTATTCCCCCGTCCAGCACTATTTGTAAAACTAGAAGAAGTTTTATACATTTTTTTAGATATTTAAAATTCAAACCCAGTTAATCTATATAAATAAAGTTATAGTTTTGTCTGTACATTGCTCAGAATTATACATATTTTGGGTTATTTTTACGTTTTATACATTGAAGAAGTTGAAACATGTCTTATCTCAATTTATGTCCGTCTGTCACGGCCCAGAAGGCATTTTACGCAGCCTACTATAAAGAAAACTGGAGTAACGATTAAGATTCTAATGGTTTAATTGTATTCACAGGATTGGTGAGTGTCCTTATAGCAATTAAAATATGGCCTCACTATTTTGGAAATAAAATAACGGACGATCAAAAACCCAATTTTGTGTGATTTTTCTAGTTTTTTTTTCTCCATTTTTACTACTTACGTCATTTGGAAATACTAATAATCTGTTAAGAAAACACGTCATATATGACATTACGAACAGCTGTTTTTATAAAGATTCCTTTTTCTAGCTGTCACTGATATGATTACATAAATACTGTTTACGAATACTGTGTAGGCCCTAACCATTTCCGATCACGTTTGTAACCATTTCCGATCATGTTTGTAAGCAAATCCAAAACCAAGTGAGATTAATAACCGTGTGGCTTTGGCTTACATAACGGGTTTGATTTATCACGGGTACTAATATGTAACTGTAAATTAAATTAAATAACTAGCCATCATCCAGGTTGGGAACCGGAGATTCTGTGTGTATCAAGTTGTACTTGAATTTTGATTACCGGGAAAAGACCGTGAATCAGTGTTGTACAGGACTGGAAAACTTATCTTTCCATATAAATAAAATTAGAGTTTTATAAGTCACCTCAATTTAAGGAATTTGTTATTGCCAGAATATCTATATAGCATTCGTAACCTCTGCTTAACGAATTGTCACTGTCTTTCCCTTAATATAAAGACCCCCTCTCCCTCCCTTTGGAAACATCAACATCACAGCACCTTTGATGAAAATGAAATGGAAACAACGCTTGCGCCAACAATCGTCTGCTCCGTTTTACACTTCTGTCTGCTGTGCGCTATGTTACAACAGATTTCAGATACAACAGCTGGGGAATAATGACGATATAATGCTTAGTAAACTGTGATTAAGTAATTAGTAACCATGCTAACTTTAGTAAGGCTGTGATTGGCCAATGAGTAAGCCTAAATATGGCAACTTGTTGAATTTGTGTATGAATTGAAGAGAAAGCTAATAAAGAACAGAAGAACAATGAAAAAGAATAACAAGATTGTTCTCGTTACATTCTTTTTTAGGAGTGTTTTTATTATCTCTGAATATAATTTTACACCTTTTTATTACTTATCTATCAAACTCATATGCTGTGATACAGCACCTACCGGTAGGCTATCTGTCTATCATGAGCAGTAGCTTATAACACTTTCTAAAGGTTCCTTTAATATTTACGTTATTTATAGCAATGCAGTGTGTTGGCTGGTTTTTTATTTATTTATTTATTCATATCAACGGATACACCATTTACAAAATATTAATTATGTTATTAATTGTGTTTGAGTTATAATTTTAAACGATGCCGTTTGTACAACTGAACCAAGATAAATGATTTGAAATGTACAATAATAATGTTATTGCACAATAGTAATGATTGTGCAATATTGAATTTCGTTTATAAAAATGCAAATCGTGACGTTAATGGCTGTTAACAGCGTTTTAATGGGGTTGTCATCTGCTTTTATACTATATTGGATTAACCGTATTTTCATTACCCCCCCCCCCCCCCCCGTTCCCTATTAACTCAGGTTATCGAGTATCTACACAATAGTGTAAAGTGTTGTAGCCTATGCTACTTAATTGTATTTTAACGAGTTTATGTCAACAAAGCGTTCTGTGCTAAGTCGCGGTGTAGCTGGACGTGTCTGTACCACGCGTTATCTTTTATCTATCACAGCGGTTGAGCCATTCCGTGCCCTCCCTCTTAGATCTTACGTCTTGCTAATCTTGAATAATAACTTCCTACACGAATCCTAAACTATCCTAAAATCCTATTTTAACTAATTGAATTCAATAATATAACTATTGTCATTAATTAATCGACTTTCTATCTGGCGACTTCGTAATATATTTTTGATTGTCGTCACGTTGAACACTGTTGCAATTAACTTTAGCCCCCCCCCCCATTTGCATTTTTTGAGCCCCCCCCCCAAGAATTTCAATGACGCAGTCTGCGTCACAGCCCCCCCTTGTGGGCACCCCTGTATATGTTTTTCGTTTAGAACACCGTGTTTTATTTCCAATCTTTTTATAAATTTATATTCATATTAAATGAATGGGTGTCGCCCGTCTGCCGTGTTAGCGTATGGCCAAGGCCGCACTAGATATACGTCTGGCGCTGCTAAACAGCATTACTTGCGACGTTTCCAATTCTACCAGACCGCGGCCTCTGGGGTTAAAGCGGTGGCCGTGCTGGATCTCGGAGCATCCTGCCATGTGCACGGGGCTATATTTATCCATCAGCCACTCACTGCTTTTCCGCCTTGTGTGTAATGTGTCTATCATGTTATGTAATTGATCATAGTTACAATATTCGGAAATATATTTTACCTACGACCGTTTTTTAAAGTAGCCATTTCAGTCCAGTTCTTAGAATTGAAAAGTTTCACTTTACAGCTGTTTACTTTCATATCCGCATAGTTTTATTTCATATCCGCATAGTTTTCTCATATCCACACAGGTAACGGACCAATGAGGTTCAAGTATTGAGAGAAAATAATTAAAATTGTAATGTTTCGAACGTCAACTAATCAGCTGATCAGCTGATCAGTTGACCAATTTAAATTGTTGATCCGACTTGTTCATGTTGATACTCGCGTATTCTTAATTCTTAATTAAGTTGGTGGAAGTCCAAAAATAAATGAAATATTTGCCGAATTGTACCTGATACAATATTATTTATGGTAAGAATGCTGCTAGCAATGTAATATTAAACAAAGTTTAACAAACACGTAATTACAGGAAATCAGCTGATTATACAAGTCGTTGCATCACTTTCAGTGGCAATGACAATACACGAAAACATAACCTCTCTAAAAAGTTATCAGTAGTGATTGTTAGTAATTAAATCCAGATTGTTAGTGATTAAAAAACGGTCGTAGGTAAAGTAGTGTACGCAACTCGCGTTAATAGTCTTTACGACACTCGTAGAAGTTTTTTTAAGGCACTCGCCAAGGCTCGTGCCTTAAATTTTCTACTCGTGTCGTAAAGACTCACTTAACGCAATCGTTGCGTAAACTACTATATTGGGGAGATGTAAAATCAAATATGTTGTCATCACTCGGTTTATTGATCACTTGGTCCTGATGATGTTACTCGGAAATATGAGCACTCGCAATAAATAATTACCCGTACCGTATTGTATTATTTTATTAGTTTACTTGGAGATACCGGTATTGATGCTAGGAGTTTTTAATTTTCAGTGTATAATATACAGTAAATTATAGTCGTGTGTCTTGCAAAAGTCCATACTCTGTGCGATTTTGATACGATACGATAACGATAAATCATTCTCATTCGGTGACGGTTTGCGTTTGCGACTAAGGTCGACGATTGCGGTTAGCTGCGAAGTTTGAAATGTCAAACGTTCAACCTGATCAATGTTGTGATTTGTCTTCTGCCTAAGTAGTAAATCGGCCGAAGTATTTTGCGTGTATAAGTGGGCTCATATGATCATTAGTTTGTAAAATTACTTGATTTGTGCTGCAAGTATAATTTGAAATGAGTGATTTAAAGGTCGGAGTTGTTATTCCTGCTGCAGGACGTGGAACTAGGCTAGGGGGCCCAGTGTCAAAACAGTATCGCAAAATTTTAGTAAGTCTTCCACATTTTTACGGCAATATTATTAAAAGTATGAATGTATTATTTATAATGTATCGCAATTCAAACTAGATGGAAGTTTTAATAAACTATTTCATAGCCTACCTTACAACATGACATCTAGAGTCAAGAAGTCAAGTAGGCTACCTAGTAGGTAGGCTTAGGCCTATCGAATAATGTAGGCCTATGATTAGCCTATCCTAAAATCCTTATGGATTCTTGGTTTAAAAAGTTCACATTTATCAAGCATTAACTTAGCATTCTTCAACTAATATGATGTAGGCTAGGCCTACCTTAGCCTAGTATATGCTGCATTATGCATACATTAATTAAAAACATTACACACTTAACTTTTTTGAGATTGTAGACTAGGCATTCTCACCTACTCATATTACTAAAGATGAACGTTTTGATGAGTGTAAATTGTTAAATGGTAGCTTATTTAGATTAAATTCTCACAGGTACGTTTTTAGTTTCGGTGTTTATTTTTCAAGACTTTCAGAGTCTGAAATCTCAGAGCATTGATTTCTGTTACCGGTATGTGCTTATTTGTAATTTGAATTGAAGTTGTATTAATCAAATACCTCGTTCGAATCCATGCAAGATCGTTTCGAGACCCATATGCCATTTGTCATTGGGCTACCTACTAATTAATGATGCTAAATTATGTAACAAAAAGGTCGACGTTAGGTATGTAGGCCTAGCGTCAGCTGATGTTGTCTTAAGCCGTGTTTACACTGAAGTTTCAAACAAAGAGTTGCAAACTTTTTTTGCAAACAGTATTTTCCAATAAAAGTTAGCAATTTTTATTTCATGGTTTTAACTTATAAAAATGTTTGAAACACTTTTGACCTTAATTATATGACTTGCCTATGTTCTGGTTTCTGGGATTAGTCCTTCCGAGGATGTCAAGTGTCGAGGATGTCAAGTGTCGAGGATGTAATTTTGAATGAAATGTCCATACGTAGTTTTTCATGTTTTTATTTTGTAATCAGAAATAGTTTGGTTCAACAGGTCTTGCTGCTCTCTGTACAAGCTAATTAACTTTAGAATGTTGTCATCTACCCACTCCATCTTATTTGGTTAATTTTCCAGTGTCACTCATCACTGGTCACTCACAACACGCATGAGAGAACTACTAGCATTCCAGACAGCGTAATGACACTTGAGTCGAGACACAGGGTGGTGCGAGTGATCAAGTAGGCCTAAGTGAGAGTGGAGGTAGCAGCGTAGGGGGTGGCGAGGAAATGTTTCTGTTTCGAGTTTCAACGACACGTAGTGACCGAAACCTGTGTTTGCAAACAAAAGTTTGCAACTCCCTTTGATCTTTACCGACTTCAGGTGGAAACTAAAATTTCCTTTGCAAACACTGAAAAACTGTTTGCAACAGCGAGATGTTTTGTCTGAAAATGCACGTTTTTAGAGATTTTTGCAATTTCTGTTTGCAACTCGAGTTTCAAACTCTGGTCTAAACGCGGCTTTAGAAACGCATTATTATTATTCTGGTTATTTTTAATCTAGAGGAATATACACTTTGTAACTCTTCTAATGAATAATTTCTCTCTCTTACTTAATTGGTCGTAGGTGTTTTTGAATATGAAACAACCACGATCAAACTGGTGACCCCGACTACGACTGTTATTTTCTTTGAAGAGTTTTAACCGTTTGTATTTCCTCTAACAACGATGTCATTAGAAGACCTGCAGACTCAACTCGCCGGAACATAGAACTGTGAATGAGGAACTGCATCAACGGATCAGACAAACCCAGAACTTCACAAAACATGTTGGTCAACAGAGTAGCTGACAAACTACTGCTCTTTTGGCCTGAAAGACCAAGTCCGTTGTTCTGCTAAGTTGACTCACAATTTATTATATCTGGAATAACTAACGACAACACCAAGTCTTACTACGTTCGCAATTGGACACAGGAATTGCTGCTGAGGTCGAAGACATCATAACAAACCCTCCTCAAGGTGACAAATACGGATATCTAAAGAAGAAACTGATTGAACGCCTCTCTGCATCCGAAGAGCAACGTCTGCATCCTAAACCTGATGCTCCTCTTGGTCTCTTTACTGACGCCTCTGGAGTACTGTAAGTGTAGGTGCTTGCCTCCAACAGTCTGTTGATGACGCTTGGCAACCTTTAGGGTTTTTCTCCAAGAAACTTCTTTGATTCACCCAAGCAGTTCATATGGCCTGAATACTACGGAGAACTCCTTGCTATTTACAAAGCTGTGCAGCATTTCCGCCATCTCTTGGAAACAACTTCTTTCACTATATTCACAGATCAAAAACCACTTATTTGGGCCTTTCAACAGCGCCGTGACAAGTTGCCTCCAGCTCAGTTACGTCAACCTTAGTTTATTTCTGAGTTTTCAACGGACGTAAAGCACATCAGTGGCTCACAAAATATAGTTGCTGATGCTTTGTCTCATGTTAAAGCCATTTTCAAACACCTACAGAAGGTTTCTCTCATGTCCACATTGACATAGTTGGCCCACTTCCCTTATCAAAGTCTTGAAGTTACTGTCTAACTCTCATAGATAGATTTACTCGCTGGCCTGAAGTTTGTCCTATTGATCAAATAACTGCCGAATCTGTTACTCAAGCGTTTGTCTCTACTTGGATAGCTCGATTTGGATGCTCACAAAAGTTGACATGTGATTGCGGACCCCAGTTCACATCGACTTTGTTAAAAGACCTAGCGTGACAGTTGGGAATAAAGCTCCAGTTCACCACCAGTTGGCATCCACTCGCCAACGGCATGATTGAAAGACTCCATCGCCAGTTGAATGCTGCTATAATGGCACACAGCAAATCAAACTGGACTAAGGTACTGCCTGTAGTCCTTCTCGGAATAAGATCTGCCTTCAAGAAGGACATCTAGATGCTTCATCGGCTGATATGGTGTACGTAGAATCACTGTGTCTTCCGGGAGAGTTTTTCGTCTTAGTACTTACCTTCACACCAGAACAACGAGCCGCAAGGATTGGTGTCCAGGCTGCATAAGCATATGAATTTCCTAAGACCTACACCCGCATCACGTCACATTAAACCAGGATTTTTTTTTTCAAAAACCTCAGCACTTGTGATTTTGTCTTCCTCCTACAAGACAGCTTAAGAAAATCATTACAGGCCCCATATTCTGGTCCCTACAATGTCATATGCCGTGATGACAAGGCAATCACAATCATCAGAGGCCAAGAAACTAAAGTGCCTTGGACATGGTCAAGCCGGCCTATTATTGTCGTGGATAAAATCGTATTCCTAAGCCTATGAAACGTTTAGTGCCACCTGGAATTAGAGTGGAGGAATCCTCAAACCTACCACCTTGTCAAACTCCACCTGTGAAGCCCTATCAAACTCAGACAAATCCGACCACAGGTTACTTTTCAGAATGTATAGATTTTTTTCTCCGTGGGGGGCTGGTGTAGAATCAGCTGATGTCGTCTTAGCAATCATTAAGTTTATTCTTGCTATTGGGTTTTTAGAGGAATGTACACAACTTGTAACTCTTCATTAATAATACTTTTCTCTTACTCATTTGATTGTAAGTTTATTGAACCACACAAACAACCACAACCAAAGGTAGTAACAAGACCAGGGTTCGGACAGTTCCCTTTTTAAAGGTACCGGTTGCCTAATTTACTGTAGGTTTTTATTCTTCTTTCGTTTTCATACTGCGTTCTCGTGTAAGACTTTTTATCAGTTGTAATATTTTCATTTCTTCAACATTCTTTTTTGAAGGCAAACTTTCAATGCAAAGCTCACAATAATAAAGTTAAACCTAAAGTAAAGTTTTTAATATCATCTATAGTGGGGTCGTATAGCTGCATGTAATGGCAGAATATTTTAGTTCTGGCGGAGAGGCTGCAATTTTAGGTGGTTATAGTATACAAGTTTCTGAACCTAAAACCGCCCAGACCCCAATGTTTTAGGACCTCAGTCGTCCGTAATGACGTCATCAAAATGGCGGCCGTAAGAGGATGCTGGGTCCCCATGAATTGGCTATAATGACCGAATGCCTGAACCGATTTTCATGAAATTTGGCACACAAGTGCTTGAATACATTATCTTGGCCTGGGTTGAAAATGGTCAAGTTTCATCAAGTCATTTCAAAATGGCGGCTGTTCAAAACTAAAAAAAATATGAGGAAAATAATTGTGAATTGTTTTATACAGGGCGAGTTTTAAATGAGTTCCCCCCTACTTTTTTATACATTTCTTAAGATATCAACTCCGAACCACGTCAGATAATTGTAGAGTAGCGAGTACTTCATTTTGACTGGGTTTTATTTTATCCGTTTTTTGTTATCAAGCTTTCTTGATGAAATATAACAATTATTTTGATTTAAAATGTCAATATTTCAAAAACCAAATATGACAATGAAAAACGGATTGCGGCATTGAATTCAACATAAAAAAGTAGTTCAAAATGATGGGTCACAACACCACCTTCATATTTAAAATAATTTATCACATTTCAAAATGGCGGATCCAAGATGGCGGCTGAAAAAAATACATCTGTCATAACCGAGTGAAAATAGGTCAACAATGAATGGTGGTGTCCACTTATATTTATCTAGCACTATTTTGAGATTATGGCCTTAGTTTGTAAATGCACAATGTTACAATGGACTAAAAATAAAGTTATAAAAAGTTCTCATAACTTTAGAATGGATCAAATTTTTTTTAAACGGATTACAGCATTGTATTCAGCGTAAAGGTCTTGTTTGAAACGGTGGGTCACAACCCTACCTTTACATTTGGAAAAATAACTTTGTATCCAAAATGGCGGATCCAAGATGGCGGCCAAAAATTTAAACCCAGTCAAAATGAAGTACTTGCTACTCTACAATGATCTGACATGGTTCAAAGTTGATATCTTAAGAAATGTATAAAAAAGTAGGGGGGGGGGAACTCATTTAAAACTCACCCTGTATAAAAGAATTCACAATTATTTTCCTCATATTTTTTTAGTTTTGAACAGCCGCCATTTTGAAATGACTTGATGAAACTTGACCATTTTCAACCCAGGCCGAGATAATGTATTCAAGCACTTGTGTGCCAAATTTCATGAATATCGGTTATATTGGGGTCTGGGCGGTTTTAGGTTCAGAAACTTGTATACTATAACCACCTAAAATTGCAGCCTCTCCGCCAGAACTAAAATATTTTCCTGCTACCCAACCTGACTACTAAGCCTAAGCCTGAGTAAACTATAGATAGCAATTGTTGTGAATTTAATTTATATATGAGTTTTTTAAAGTAACAAACAATGAAACAATAGCTATGTTATTGCAAGAACAGGATGTGTACGGTATTAATTGTTGTTCGCTGTTTTTCAGGATAAACCGCTTCTTATGTACTCACTTGAAGCATTCCTGGATATAACATGGATCAATAAAATAATATTGGTGGTAGATAGTATGGAAAAGGTAAGTGGTAAGTAAATAAAAATATTAAGTTCTTAAGCCTAAAATACCAACATATTCTCTGACAACCAGCATAGACACACTTGGATACTTAGGCCCTACTCGGATCCTAGTCTTCTTATTCTTTGACCGAGATTTTGGATAGATTCCTAACATTGATTTTTCAATACAATTCAAATAGAAGTTTATTTCACAAGATAAACGTTATACAGACAGGTATACCGTGCACATTAGGTCCTACATTTAGATTTAAAGTTAGATTTACGTAAATAATGAAGCAAGATTTAGGCTATGTAAGATCTAAATTTTGTAAATACATTATTACTTGACACAATTGTATCACAAAGTTTCATAAAGATATTTTAAATAGTTTTCGAGAAATAAATTTAGAACCCAAAAAAAACAAATGGCAGATGTCTTACATTTAGATTTAAAGTTAGATTTACGTAAATAATGAAGCAAGATTTAGGCTATGTAAGATCTAAATTTTGTAAATACATTATTACTTGACACAATTGTATCACAAAGTTTCATAAAGATATTTTAAATAGTTTTCGAGAAATAAATTTAGAACCCAAAAAAACAAATGGCAGATGTCTTGTTAAGGAGACATTTTTGGAAAAAATTGTATTCCTGATTTTCGTTTTATCTTGACCCAATAAACCTCTACTTTATATTCTTTGTAGCCTACTTACTTACGGGACACTCTGTATATCCATAAACAAGCAAAATGCAACAATTTTAAATTTTCTCTATATGAATAACATGGTAATTTCAAATTTACAGTATTTTTTTTATTTCTAATTGTACAACAATTCTTCAATTTACAAAATAGTTTTTTCAAGCTACAATGGTTGCAATAAAAACAGGACATTTTCATGTTTTAGAGCAAAAATTTGAAAAAAACAAATTTTTGAAAGATTTTAAAGCATCATAATACCCTGTTCTCCCCTGGAGATTAGGGTATTCAGGGGCTTTGACCAGAGCTATGAGTGTATTTAATGACCCGATCTTGCTGGTTCAATAAAGTATACTCAATCAAGTATATCCAGCTCCCTCATTCATGCCTAATTTCTTTAAAATCGGACCAAAATTACTTGAGTTATCTAGTTTACGCAAACATATACACACATATACAGGGTGTTTCACGGGAACCCTGACAAACTTATGTCCCGATCTGAATTAGATCCCGATTGGAGGACACATTTTTACATTTGACAAAGATGATAAAACTTGTGAAAGAAGATAAAATAAATTTTATATAAAAAATAGACAGTTACTTTTGCAATCTCTATTTTACAGTCATAACTAATAAGTACCATTGATTTTAAGTATATTTTACAGGTTCAAGCAATGTTGCAAGAGTTTGGTTATGAAACTTCCTCTAGAATTGTATTAGTCAAAGGAAGAGAAACTCGCCACCGTTCAATTAAAGCTGGTGTTCTGGAGTTACAAAAACAGTTCTCTGGTTAGTGATTAGTTGTTTATGCATTTATGTAGGCTACATGGGTTGTCCAAAAAGTAAAGAACGTTTTGGCTAGATTAAATAATAAAAAAAAGATAATGACCCAAACTTTCTTTGCAAAGACGACACACTACCTTATTAAACTTTTCTACCAATCACCATAGTTGTCGAGACAATTGTTGCAACGTGGTTCTCTACTCCGATGTTATACTCATCAGCCGCAAGACATTTGAGCCATGTTGTTACTGCTTCTTTAAGTTCCTTAATATTTTCGAACTGTTTTCTACCCAAAATTTTTTTAATTTTGGAAACAATAGGCTGTAGGGAAGATGACCAAAGATTTCCCACTTCATACACATTGAAGTTCCTGCTGCATCCATACTCAAGCCTGAGACTGGGCATTGTTGAGAATAAAATACTGTATAACCAACATATTCTTGTTTGGATGGCCAGTCAAAGCTGTTGAAGAGCTTCACAGTAGGATTCTTAGTTCTGAAGCAATTAGGATAATCGGCGATTCGGTTGGTTAGAGTTCGGATAGTTGGTGTTCTACTATATTGAGTAAAAAATTCAATGGCTTCTCCCATGCGTTTCCCCTTATGGACATCCATCAGAATCTCAGCCACCCACTGAGCACACATTTTCTCAACCAATAAATGTATGCAACTAAAGTAGTCAGCTGGTTCAGGAATCATATCTCCCTCCTGCCTTGTCCATATCTCCCTCCTGGTTGTATGGTCTGCTTTGGTCCTCTCCAGTTATCCTACTCTCAGGAAGATGTCACATAATTATCCGACAGACTGTATTAATTAATGTAGCTCGGGTTTTAATTAAAAGTAAGGCTACATAAAGCATGATACAATGATATAGTAGCCTATTTAGATAGTACAATTGATTCTTGAATTCCAGCCCTCATGGGACCAAGAGAGTTTCTGATAACCGAAAACATCAAGTAACCAATCAAGTAATACTATGTTTATGCTTTAAAAAGGAAAGTCAATAATTAAGTCTTCTTGTACTCCTCGACTGTTAAGGAGTACAAATATATTTATACACTTATCCAGTTCCTTGTGTAGCAGTATTCTTTTAATTGAACCTGTAAACTCCTTGCACGTGGTGGGATTATTATTATGACCTCCACGGCTCCGAAAGTAGCCAAACACTCTTTTAAGATGATCTTGACTAACCATGTACAAGGGTAAATACTTCAAAGGGAAGTTTTCACCTCCCACAAACTGTTTATACATGGCCATCACACTTTCTATTCATACAATGAAGCCAATGAAACCAGTTTTTCTTTTGACTTTAATATCCTCAATCCTAGATTGTATTTCAATTCTGAAATGTACAATTTTGGTATCTTCTAAGAAGGTTAAGTTGTCTTTGAAGTTCCATGGACACAAAGCTTTTTCGTCAAATTTCCTGGAATTAAGAATGTCAAAAAGTTTGTCGAATCGCCGCAGAAAGGTTATTGTTGCTGAACATCCTTCGAAGCCTTCCACATTCTTTTCTCAAAGGTAATCTTAAGAGTCTGCTACAGATTCGCTTAAAACCTGCCCCACTGACGCTCACCAGTAGTGTGACCCACACTGCGTGGCCGCCATGACAGTTGGGACAAGCGCTCACAGGTAGCTTCACTGGCCGGCCTAGGTCGCCTCTCTATTTTATTCTGTGGTCGCTGAGCTAGACGTCCCATAAGCTAACATGACAAACAGGTGACACCCGCTCATTTAATAGCGTATTATTGATTTGAATTTATGAATATAAATTCATTAAAAGATAAACAATATAAATTCAAAATTTATTTCCATACATTAAAAATGGAGTCAATATTTTCATAGCCCAGTAACCAAGCAAAACACACATATACGAATTAGCATCCACCAAACAAAACAGCCGTAACAGTATTACTGACAGTATTGCCACTTCGAAGGCCGCAGCCTGGTGTTAAAGGTGGCTATGGCACAGCTGAATCTGAAAGACCCGATAACCTTATGTAGGCCTACCTCTATTACATTATGTTAGCTAGGCCTACTAAAAAGTAACAAATCATAAAACAAAGCACTGTAATGCACTTAATTTAAATACAGGGAGCGGCAAAATAATGTGACAGTATTCTTTGCCGCCCTGTCGAGCGAGTGAGTGGCGGAGGGTGGTGGAAATAGGGGCGTTCCAAAGGCAATGTGCGGACATTTTTAGTAGCCATGCAGCTGTGGATGGCAGAGCACCGTGCATTTGTGGAAGTGTTTATTTAAAGTGGCACTTACTGTGTAGCTGTTCAGTAGCAGTTCCGTATATGTTTCAATGTGGATCCAAGGTGAATATTCCTAACTCGAAATGCCATTTTTCTGTGGGTGGGTAACTTCAGAACTACTAGTTCAGCATTGAAAAAAGTCAAGAGGCCAAGATCAGCCCGGACACCAGTGAACGTCGACAGAGTGGAGAGAAGATGCCTGCACATATCTGGCCACTTGGTGGAAGAGTATTACGATACGACCTGCACTTTCATGCATACAAAATGGCAATCATGCAACAGTTGAAGCCCAGTGGTTATGCAAGGCACATCTCATTTTCAGAACAAGTGGTCGGTTTGCTTACACATGCCAAATTGTCATTATGAGCGACGAATCGCACTTTCAACTACACTACACAGTCTTCCTCACTCTCTTGACGTTCTCTGGCGTCCGGGCTGACCCTGGATGGCCTGTTGATTTTAGTTTCAAAGCTGAACTAGTACCGGTAGTTCTAAAGTTACCCACCCACAGAAAAATTATGTTTCGAGTTGGGACTTTTCTTCCTTGTCCCACATTGTATCGTCTGCTGAACAGGTACACAGGAATTGCTACTTTTAAAAACACTTCCACTACAAATAAAAGGTGCTTTGCCGTCCTCCATGGTTACTAAAAATGTCCGCACGTTGGCTTTGTAACGCCCCTATTCCCACCACCCTCCACCACTCTCTCGCTCGACAGGGAGGCAAAGAAAACCGTCAGATCATTTTGCCGCTCCCTGTACAATAATCACTAATATTTACTGGAAGGACCTCAGAATGAAATTGTAAAGATGAGAGTTTCCTGTGACACCAACTGTAAAGGTGGCATGGTTTTTAATAATAGTTATTATTAAAATAACTAATGATGTTTTTGTATTTGACACAATTTATCTTTTGTAAATAATATCTGTTCCTTTTTTGACCAGTCTGTTTAGGTTCAAATTTTGAAACATTTGTATTCCCCTCCTAGGTAAGAAGTTAAGGGTTTCTTCACCCAAAATGCATAATCAGGGAACACTTGACAATGTTTGTTCTCAGATGAAGTGAATGTTGTGGTGGTTCATGACGGAGCACGACCTATAGTACCACCGTCTCTGGTGATGGAGCTAGTACGAGGCGCAGAACAGCACGGCGCGGCTGGCGCAGTCAGACCTCTAGTGTCCACTGTACTGCGTGTCACATCTGACAGTTTCCTGGCTGACAGCCTAGATCGTTCCTTGCATGTCGCAAGTGAGACCCCTCAGGCTTTCCAGCTGGAAATATTAACAATGGCTTACAACAAGGTATTGGCTTACAAGCAGAGATTGTTTATTGTTGCACAATTCCTTAGGTTAACCTCATATCATGAGGTTTAGGTGGTTAAAATTCATGATGTAGCCCCTGAACTGTTTAATTAGACTAATATGAGGTACATACCTTTACATCAACAGTTCAATTGTCGTAAGTAGAACTCACAACATGTTTCGCCTATTCAGTTAAGTTTTAAGTTTTAAGGAAACACAGGCTTCAATTAACATTTAGAACTACCAATAAATCCAAATAAGCTTTAACACAAAAAAATGTTGTTGAAAACAAGTTAGACAAGTCTGGAGTTTATAAATTGAAGTGTATGGATTGTCCGGATTTTTATATTGGACAAACAGGCAGATCCTTTACTCAACGACACAAGGAACATCGCCCCGACACCAGAGCAGACAAACAAAAATCCACTTTCGCCCAGCATTTATTAGATAAAAATCACACCATAGATACAATTGACAATAGCCTGGAAATTCTCCATGTTTGTAATAAATGAAATAAATTGGATTCTCTAGAACAGTTTGAAATTTAAAAAAGCTTCCAAGACAGCCACAATAAAAACCATATTTTAAATGACCAGTTAAATTTCAAATCACACTATATCTCCAATGCCATAATATCCCGTGCGGTACCGGGTTAGAATAGCACCGCAGCCTTCTCGGGCTTGTCGTAAGAGGCGACTAAAAGGGTGACCGACGAACTCACTGGGAGTCCCTGGGAGTGCCCCTGTTGTGTTGCAGGGGTTGATGTGTGCTCTGCACTGCCGATGGGTATTCTTAGTGGGTCGTGAGAAGCCAGCCACTTCGGTCCTTGGTCAGGGAGTGCGGCATGGATGTAGAGGTCGGGCTCTGCATTGTGACGGGCGACCCCCGGCACGTCAGGTATCCGGTGCTGGGCAAACGGAGGTCAGGCCCCGGGGAACTGGGGTAGGGGTCTTTGTCCCCGAGGGTATACCCGTTCCTGACTGATTCCGGGCCGCTCCTTGCCGCACGATGCGCTGTAATAAACACGATGGATTTAAATAAAACCCCTCATAACACATTTTTGATTAAGAGCTCAAATGAGCCAGAAAAGACGTTGGAAGTGAAGCGGAACGCTTTTGTCCGTAGCTCCAAGGTGCAGCGGTCGCCACCACCGAAAAACGTGAGGACATCTCCCCCACCTGCCACCTTCAAATGCACCAAGGAGTTCCCCCATTTAGGAGCTCCTTCGGAAAGTGGAGCTGGGAACGGTGCGGAAAGCGTCGGAGATGTAGGTGTCGAGCTGGTGTTGCCAGCAACTCTCCCCCACTCTGCCAGTTCTGCTGTAGGGATGCCGGAGGAGCCATTCAAAGCACCGCTGAGGTCGGAAGGCTCTGAGATGGTGCTTCTGCGTCAGGAATATCTTGACGCAGAGAGTGACATTGAAACCCGGCTCCAAGACATGGAAGCTACGATCAAGGCTATGCTGGACACCTTCCGGACCCAGAAAGCCGTAAATCAAGTGGTCAAAAACGGCATGGCCAAACTGGAGGATGACCTTGGCTTCGTTTTTGCCTGCCGGGTGGTGAGTAAGGCAGCCATGGAGAAGATTGCCGAGAAGGTTGTGTCTCTGTCTGACGAAAGAACACTGCCTTCCAAGAAACGTAAAAGGCCTTCCACATCGGACAGTCCTCAAAAAAGAGAAGAAGGCGTCCAAACCAAAAGGACCACGGTAAAGGCCAAGGCAACTCAGACTGATCTATTGTCTGCTGTGCCCAGATCCTTTTCGGACATAGCTGCAGCTCCTGCAAAGAGCCAACAACCACAGCTACCTACGACCCCCCTTCAGGGAAGTTCCCGAAAGGGGTCAGTCGTAGAGACACCTGGGGCTGCGTGGGAAAAACGTCGTTCCCGAAAGGAGAAGAGGCAGTTGAGGCGGGCGGAGGTCGCCTCTATAAAGAATGTGGCAGTGAAGGCACAGCCGACCGGCGTGGCCCAAACTGGGCCCGGCTCGGTCTCTGCTCCGAAAAAGTCCCGGCCAAAAAAGCCCAGGACGGAGGCAATCCTGGTCAAGCCCTCAGGGGGGAGATCTTTCGCCGAGGTCTTGGGTGCAATTAAGGCCAAGGCTAAGCCAGAGCAGACCGATACGGTTGTACGGTCGATTAGACGAACCCGGGACGGGGACGTTCTCCTTGAACTGGGTAAGTCGAAAGACAAAGCAGCCTTTACTGCCGAACTGAAGGCAGCTGTTGAAGGCCAGGGCACCGTCCGTGCTCTTGAACCAAAGACATCAGTCGAGGTTCGAGACATTGATTGTGTGTCGACGGAGGTTGATGTTGTTGAGGCCCTGAAGAAAGCTGTCCCCGAGCTTTCCGGGCAAACGGCTTTATTTAAGGTGTGGCTCACAAAACCGAACAGGAGTCAGCAGCGGATGGCGGTCGCCGAAATGGCAGACGCACATGCCACGAAAGTGCTGGGACTCCAGCATCTGAGAGTCGGCTGGGTCAACTGCAGGCTCAGACGGAGAGTGGAAGTGAAGAGGTGTTTTAAATGCCTCTGTTTCGGCCATTCCTCCCGAAACTGCAAGGGACCCGACCGAAGCAAGAACTGCCTTCGGTGCGGGGAGGTCGGTCACGTCCGTAAGGACTGCCAAGTCGAGTCCTGTTTCCTTTGCAAAGAAAATGGGCTCGCTGACAAACACTTGAAGCATATAGCTGGGTCTGGACAGTGTAGTGTATTCAAATCTGCACTACAGCAAGCGAAAGTCCTTTCACGAAGATAAGAATCCTTCAGTGCAATCTTGAGCGATCCAGGTCGGCTGACGCACTTCTATGTCAGCTTGCCCTAGAACACGATGTCGACGCGCTCTTAGTCAGCGAACAGTACCAGTACCGTGATAGGGACCCATCTTTTTGGTTCCCTGATAGTCTTGGTACTGTAGCATTCTGGGCGCGTAATGCAGCGAAAGTACAAGTACGGGGTCACGCGAAGGGCCGAGGTTTCGTTTGGGTTCGGTGCCGGGATGTCACTTACTTTAGTGTCTACCTCACTCCCAACGAGGCCATCCGTGAATTTCGTGAGAAGATAGACCGCCTGGAAGAGAGCGTGCGCAATACCACAGGACACGTCGTCGTGGGTGGGGATTTTAATGCTAGGGCTGTCGAGTGGGGAATGACCCTCACCAATTCCCGGGGCAAGTACATTCTGGACTTTGCTGCCAGAGCCGGACTCGTTGTCGTCAACGAGGGAAACACGCCAACTTTCCGGCGCCCTGGGATGCGGGGAACGATCCCAGACATAACCCTTGCATCTGAGTCCCTTTTGCCAAGGATCAGAGCCTGGAGAGTTCTGGAGGATTACACGGGCAGTGACCACCAGTACATTATTTTTGATGTCCTGGATGGTCATCAGAGACAAGTAGCCGCGTTTCGTCAAGTGCCCGTTCGATGGAATATTAAAAAATTGGACGTGGCAAAATTCAATGAAGCCATCTTACGAGGAACACCGGTGGTTCCCCCCGCAACTAGTGTGGCTCATGCAGAGGTGTTAGTTACATCCATGATGGGACTAATCGTCTCCGCTTGCGATGAGTCTATGCCTCGCGGAAGATCCCGGTGCAATAAGCGACCTGTGTACTGGTGGACTGCCGAGATTGCGGAATTGCGTCGGTCAGCATTGAGAGCCAGAAGACTTGCTACCAGGGCCAGAGAACCTGTAGACAGACGTCGTAAGTCGGATGCTTACAGAGTGGCTAGGAGGTCTCTTCGTCGAGCCATCAACCGGAGTAAACGTAGTTGCTGGGAGACATTAAGGGACGATATCGATTCCAATCCGTGGGGCTTGGGTTACAAACTGGTAACCAAGAAACTTGGCACCCGCTCTCCACCTTCCGTCATGGATGGGGCCACTATGGAGAGGATAGTCGAGTCCCTTTTCCCGGCTCACACGTTGCGCCCACTGCGGGATTTCGGAAGGGTGGATGACGTACCACTTTTCAGTCTTGGAGAGGTGGAGGCGGCCGTCCTATCCCTGAAGAACAATAAGGCTCCTGGACCCGATGGGGTACCCGGCGAAGTTCTCAAAAAGGTTTTGACTATTAACCCCTTGATCCTTTTACGTACAATGCCTGCCTAGTCGAAGGAGTTTTCCCTTCGTGCTGGAAAACAGCTAGGCTTGTGCTTGTTGGGAAGGGGAAGGGAGATCCAGACCTGCCATCCTCTTACAGACCTCTGTGTATGTTGGATACGGCTGGAAAAGTCCTCGAGAAGTTGATACGTTCCCGACTGAATTCAGCCGTAGTCGCTGCGGGGGACCTGTCCCCTCGGCAGTATGGATTTAGGATGGGGCGATCTACGGTTGACGCTGTTGAAGAGGTGAAGCAAGCCGTGATGAGAGCTGAGGATTTTAACCACTACTCTCGAAGGGTTGTGCTGCTCGTCACTCTCGATGTGCGAAACGCATTTAATTCGGCGAGGTGGTGCGATATGCTGGATGCTCTGGAGAACACCTTTCACGTCCCGGCATACCTCATGCGTATCATAGAGGATTATCTCCGGTTCCGCCTCCTCTTGTATGACACTACAGAGGGCCCACGGACGATGAGTGTCACTTCCGGTGCTGCCCAAGGTTCCATACTCGGCCCGGACCTCTGGAATGTCGCGTATGACAGCCTCCTGAGGTCTGAAATGCCTGAGGAAACTGTTTTGGTTGGGTACGCGGACGACGTTGCAGTTTTGATAGCTGCACGTAGCGTTGAGCTGGCTCAGCTAAAGCTGAACCGAGTTATGCGTACTATAAACGCATGGATGACAGACCACGGTCTCTCGCTTGCTTTGAGCAAAACTGAGATCGTGATATTAACAAAAAAACGGATTGACACCATCGTGCTGTTGAGGGTAGGGGCCGTTGAAGTCCAGACCGTTCGTTCTGCCAAGTACCTTGGGATTATGGTGGACAGCAAGCTTAGCTGGCGGGATCAGATTTTCCGTACGGCGGACAAGGCCGCTAGGGTGGTCTCCTCTCTTAGCCGGTTGATGGCCAATGTCGGAGGGCCTCGGTCCAGCCGTAGAAGGCTGTTAATGTCTTCTGTCCAGTCCGTACTCTTGTACGGTGCTGAGGTGTGGGCAGACGCTCTAAATAAGGAGGTATATAGGATGCGGCTTGCCCGAGTGCAGCGTCAGGCAGCACTAAGAGTTGCATCCGCCTACCGAACAGTGTCCGAACCCGCCGTCCTGGTGGTTGCTGGAGTCATCCCCGTCAAACTTTTGGCGGCGGAGAGAAAAGCAATTTATCAGCGCCGTGGGGAGGACCAGGCACGAACAGAGGAACGCACCCGCACCTACCAGCTGTGGCAAGAGAGCTGGGAACAGGAGACTCGGGGACGCTGGACCAGGCGACTGATAAAGCAAGTCCAACCTTGGGTTAATCGGCGGTGCGGAGAGGTGGACTTCTACCTCACCCAATTTCTGACGGGTCACGGCTTTTTCCGGTCGTACCTGTTCAGGATGGGCAAAGCCGTGTCACCCGATTGCATATACTGCCCAGGCATTCCCGATGACGCGGAACATACATTTTTCCACTGCCAGCGTTGGGAAAGGCCCCGCCTGGAGGCTCAACAGTTAGTAGGACTGCTGTCGGTGGACACGGTCATACCGATGATGACGGAGGGTGAGGACAATTGGACCTGTGTGTCACATTACATCCAGGGTATTCTCCGCGCCAAGAAGCTCGACCTTGACCGGGATGCGGTGTAGGTCTTAAAGTATCCAAATGCCATAAACGGTGAGAGCCCTGAGGGCTTAGGTAACATGTTGGCCTGACTTGAAGTAATGTGACAAACAATTCCAGGTCTGTGTCCAACAGAGTAGAGGGGGTTTTTTAGTGAGTAGTCTGCGATAGATTCAGGAGTCTCACACTACAGGCTGGCTACCTGTGTGCGTAAAAGCATTTTCCCTCCTCTCCCTTAAAAAAAAAAAAAAAAAAAAAAAAAAAATGCCATAATAGCCTTCAACAATAGACAAGAACAGTTTGACCTTTGTAGTACAACTACTGATAACGGAGGAGGGGTCGGTGTTACATAATTCCAGCATGTTCAGTCTGCCTCCGTACCGCGACCGGTAATAGTAGGCCTACTCTAATTGTTAAATGTTTTCGTGCGTAATGTGTGTGTATTTATTTAAATGTTTCTTGACGACCCCATCATGGATGAAGACAAAACATTCTTGTTAGGATATCACCTGACGATGCCTGAATAGGCGAAACATGTTGTGAGTTCTACTTACGACAATTGAACTGTTGACGTAAAGGTATGTACCTCATATTAGTTTAGGTGGTGGTGTATAGTGCACACACACTGTGGGAATCACTGTCAAGCTGGATGCTTCTTTATAGAAAATCAGTCAGGCGAAAGTAATGCCCCCCCCCTCCACCGTCCATATAAAATTTGTCATTTAGAGATTAAAATTTTTTTACTGTATGTCCAGAAAAATCTTACATCTTTTATGCTATTTTAAGAACTATTTGTAAGCTACTAAATGTAAGACCGGGGTTTTGTGTTCTGCAGACAACAGAATAAATTAAATTTAAACGTCCTTTGAAATAAAACGCTCTAATACAGAAGAAACAGGTTTTATATTTTTGTAGGCCTGGTTTATAGTTGCAAACCTAGTGTATGATTGTTATTGTACAAGGGCTGTATATAAATTATGGTCTACCTACACCAAGCTCCCACTGTGGTAATAGTTCAAATCTGAAACAAACGTTTCAATTTTTACTTCATCCAATCTTATTCTAGCCGGGGAGCTAGCTGGTCTAGTGGTTAGACCGCTGTACTTTGGTCCCCGAGTTCCTGGGTTCAAATCCTGCCAAATCACCAATGGATTTTTTCTAAGTGATAATGCCGCGACCCCTAGGTCTAGCTTGAAGTAATGGGAAAAACAATTCCAGACTCGTGCCTAGCGTCCTAGGACAAAAAAAAAACAAACGTTATTCTAGTCAGTTCCTACCCCCTGCGACGATCCGATTTGTCTTGTCATTGTATGGCTTAAAAAATTGAGTTTCTTTGGGAAGGGGGCAAATACAAAATGAATCCTAATGTGAATGTAGAAAAGTGTTTGGCCATTAAAAATGTGCACAAATGGCTTATGGAGTTGGCTGAAGGCCGTACACATTTGCACAACAGCTAGTAACGGGTTGTCCTCAGATTCCTTAGAGACAAAGGATAAAGTTGAGGATACTTGCTTGCTGATCGGCTTGCTTAAGACTACTAGCTTTGACTATTATTAATACAACTAGACATTATATCCCCATGTTAAATTTGTAGCCAGTTTTTTTAACCAAAGTCGTTGTAGTTGATGTGAGCCACCGACAGATTGTGCTGATCTAAATTATTGATTTCTGTCGAATACACCATTTTTTTACCAATTCACCATAATAGAATGACTTATTGTGAATTATACATTTAGCAACTCGGGAGTGCCCCTGAACGCCAGGTAGGCTCACGTACACACGCTCAGACCTCACCCACACAAGGACAGGGGATTAGAACCGGCCACATTCTGCTCTGCGCTCCGTTAATTAGTCCCAAGTGGCATTTCCTATATCAAATGTAAAGATTTAACTTAAATATTAAACCTAAAATAGTTAGCAGTAATGGATTCTGCTATCAACACGAGAAAATTAATACTAAACAACAATATTAGTCATCGGCAACCTGAAATATATTGCAGCATGTTTTGTGATGGAATATTTAAGTAAATCATGGGTTGTTTGGTATCATTTTTATTGTAATTTTCAGCGGAATTTAGATGTATTAACTATTTTGAAGGTTTTATTTAACAACAAAAAAGGTAGACAATAGAGTTTTAGACACTAGCACATTCTGTGACTGGCTCCCACAACTACATTCTTTTTTAACAAAAAATTGGCTGCAGCTGGTCCATATAGATGGGATGTTTACTTCAGTATCCAATAGTCAATGCTACTAGGTATGTTATGCTAATAGTACAACTTGGTTCTTGATTACTGTATCTTGTTGACACGTATCCATTTGGCATTCTCTCGTTCTATCATAATAATGTGATTCAAAGGCAACATTTTCTCAACTTTGGTAACTAAATAGACCAAATGAATGATCACAGACGACCTACACCATGCAAAACACTGTACAAACTGTGGAAATGTTTTAACTCCCTCAACCTTTTAGGCACATTTCCTACGTCCAAACTAACAATTTACTCAATTCCAGTCTGTCAACTGGCAGTGGGCTTTAAAAGGGGTTGACAGCTTAACTCACAGAACATATTTCTCTCAGGGTTTTTAACCCCACTTAGCGAGAGAGTAGATTTTCCTTCAGATTGTTTATGGCTACTATAACTTTACTCATCTTTGCATAGGTGTAGGAATCAGCTAAAACAGTAGTGGATGATGTGAAAAACAGAGTCTTAAATTTGAAGTAGCACACTTTGACAGGAGTCTGTTGGGGGCATTAATTTACAGACAAGTCTGTATTTTAATAGGTTTAGTGAGATAAGTTTTAATTAGTTCTGACACTAAGCAGTTTTACAGTTTAATGCTTTTAGAACTGCATTTGCTTGACACTGCTGAACTGGAATTTAAAATCATAATCAAATAATATAAACACCTACTTGACCACAACTAGAAGTCTCAATCCCGATGCTCTAACACAAAGCCAGGATTCCGGGATTCTGTCCAAACCAAGATCGATCCCAGAATTCAATTTTTTTAGGATTCTCACTTTGCAGCCATTCAAAATCAGTGTGTAATCCCTTTGTTAAGCCTCCTAATGTTTTTAAACTTGCCAATTAAAATGTTTAAGATACACAACACACTTTTATTGTCTTTCATAATTTGCCATATAAAAAAAGTAGTATCACACGGAACGTTTATTGCCCGTCTTTCTTATATTCACTTTCATCACCCATTTTTTTTATTCATTATAGTATATACATTTTAATCAGTCATTCTAGAATTGATGAAATACACATAAATGATAAGCTAGACATTGCTTGTTCAATCAAGACCAGCCACTTGCATTACCTTTACCATTGCAGCCACAACTAGCTTGCTGATGTGACCTATACAGACATAAAAAATAATAATAATTTAAATACTAATAATTATTATTTATTTTAATAATAATAACTTATAAGTGGAATAAAAGAGACTGACGAAGTCTGTTGATTGACATCTTCATGTCTTTGAGCATGATGATGATCTTCTGTGGATCAAACAAAACAGCATTAGCTCAAGGGTACTACTGGATCACCTGCATTTACTTATAAGGTTCCAAAATCTACCTAAAACGAAAATCAGTGAACACTGGCTAATCAGCTGATAATTGTAATCCCCTTGATCCCTGTATTTCTCAATTCAATTCTCCTTATGTGGAATTATGTTTCATGTAATTTCTAGAAATAATTCTCATGGTGTCAGGTCACTCTTTCTTTGAAGCCGAGTTACAAATTGCCATTCTTAAGGTATGTGACCCAGTTCCATATAACATTGTTTTTATATGTGTTTAATCTTCTACAAATTTATTTACATGTCTCTTAAAAGATTCTACCGTCAATAATCAATAAAATTGTCTTTTTTGCTTTAGTGTTCAGAAGAGGACCTTAATTATGGCACAGAATGTCTTGCGTTAGTTCTAAAGTACTGTGGAACAAAGGCAAAACTGATCCCAGGTTCAGAGGATCTTTGGAAAGTCACCCATAAACAAGATCTTTATCTGGCTGCTGTGACCATAAAACGTAAGCTTAAATATGTTGCTGTTATAGTGGAAAAACAAAGATAAGCCAATCCGATTCTAGATTCTTTAAAAGTTTCGATACTGGTGGTATCGACTATCGAGGAACCAATAACAATACTTCATTCGAGAATTCAATACCAATTCCGGAATTTACTGTGCAATGACAAATAAAAAGTACCTGCATTTTCAGATCTTATTGTACATAAGAAAAAGCTTAAACATTTAAATGTTCCAAATTACTTTTCAAATTATGTATATATACGAATGGATGGAATTATACTTTTAGTTGGGACAGGACACAAAACAATTTTTATATCCTCCCTGAATTCTAGGACAGGATTTTCTTCCTTTGCAAAAAAGTATTTAAGTTTGTTTTAAATATTGTGATTAATAATCTTAGCTAATAAACATAATTGCAATCAATATAAGTTTTCAGTCTTTCTTTAATTGACTGTTCTATGTAATCATGACTGTAATCTGTAATTGCGGGCATTTAACTTTTTACTCATGCAATTGAGGGAACATTACCATCCTCAGCATCGGTATTGTAGAAAATTGCTGATAGTTGAAATAAATCACCTCCTGCGGAAATCCTGGATTAAATTATACCCCACAAAGACCGAGTATGTTTTTCCCCCAAAACTTTCAAGACCAGCCCATGCCTAATAGTTGAACAATCTCTTATGGTTAACTACATCATCTTAACTTGGTCAAGAACTGAAATCGCCTCCAAGCGTGTTGGCGGTTTTAGATTGCACACTTTGAAGACACTGCAGCTTCACTACCTCCGTCTGTCCTTGAGATACACTTTGACATGCTGTAGTGTCTGAGTGATTCCGCATGTACCTGACATAAGCTAAAATATGACTGCGAAAAACTACAAATTTTACTATCAAGTTTGAGTGTGTACCCTGAAATTCTTACCGTCAATTTTGTCAATCGAGTAACCGTCAAAATTTTTCATCATGGTTGGGGAAATTATCATATCAGAAGAATCTTTATCCCTCATATGATAAGATATGGCTTAGATTACATTCGCAGGTGTTGTTAGTATTGAATTCCTCTCAAGTTTTAATTTAGACCAACCCCCTTTATTTTTAAACATAAACCTACAGTACCGGTATATTCTTGTAGTGACATTTTAAGGCCTTTTTAAATCGGATTTATTCAACATGTTTAATGGTCCATCTAGATAGGTGGAAAATGAAATCAGGGAAACTTTTGATTTTTCTGTATTAACAAAACAATAAAAATTATAGAAACACTATAAACTCTATAAACTGTTAAAATAAATTTTAAGCTAGTGCCCAGATATGTGGTATGAAGAAAGGCCAGTGTCAAGTAGTTCTGTTCACTAAACAGTCTGGATTACTTTTGCTGTTACTGGATGGTAAAAAAATGATGGCAATAGCGATCATTTTTGGTCGCACGGGTGTGACGGGTATCGGTATAGGGATTGACTTTTGACGATCGATTCTCGATACCAATACCAACGGCCGAGTATCGGTGGTATTCGGTATCGAGAATCGACACATCCCTAGAAACAACCTAGGAATTTAGAAGAAAACTCAACAATCAAATGGTTGTTACCCTCAGAAGGGAACACCTAGAAAGGCCGACAGCTTGACCTCCCAAAGTCAAGAGCTACCAACATTTTGATGTGATGGCAGAACACCCCTATCTCTGATTGGAGTGGGGAGAGGGGTCACTTCTACTTTGGTACCCATATTAAAAAAATACGCCATCCCACAATAGCCGAGGCAGGTAGGTCTTCTTTTTCTGGTCCAGAGATACCCTGTCCACGACTATAATTTAATCATAATAAAGTATGTTGATTGGGTCAATTTTTTTAAGTATTGGTTTGGTATGATTAAGCCCAGAATTTAATGTGGTGTGCTAACCATTTTTTAAACTTCTCCTCCATCTTTCTCCTTTCTTTCAGCTTTATATCATAGTGGTTCTGTAACCATGTTGTGTCAAACGTTCATTGCCATTTTATAATTATAAATTATTCATTACATTTCAGGGAAAAACAACAATGTGTGCATCATCAGCACTGAGAAGAATGCAATTATTAATACTCTGGTTGACAGTCTTAACATATCTGCGGCCCAGACTGTGCGTCATGTTGTTTCACCAGAAGATACTGACTCCAACAACACTGATCAACACACTTTCAACATTGTAATCTGCTTCCATCAGCAGGAGATACAGGATACCCAGCTTGTAGATTTTGCTCCTATGTTAGACACTGTAAACCAGGTCAGTTAATTTATTAAAACTGCAATTTGTTTCATTCATTACCTAATAAGATGTGTAGTCAAGTCTGATTTCAGATGTTAAAAACCATTCAATACAAATTAGGACTTGTAATGTGATATTAGTGGGTGAGTCTATTTACCTTAATTTATGTAGGGAATGTCTTTAACTTCAAATATGAATGCTGAGATAGAATAAAAAAAAACATGAATATAGTACATGTTGTGTTTCTTCTTCTCCTCTTTAGTTTTTGTCTCCATTTTGGCCCCTTCCCTCAGTAGTATAGTACGTAACAGAAAAAAACAAAAACAGTTGTGTGTTATGGTGTAACACAACAACACCATAGCCTTTTAGAAAAAAAACCTATTTACACAACACAAATATTAAGTTACAAATTTGATTTGTATAACACTCAGGGTGAACAGCTCTACGGCAGTCGTTACACATTGTCCTTGTTTGGCGACGTCTACCCTCTGGGTCCTTTTGCCCGCTGCACTCCTTGCAACTTTTTTCATTACCATCAGGAATTTAGAAAGTACAGGTATCCTTGGGCCCGTCACCAGCCCCCAACAAACACTTTTTCCCATGTTTTCATACTTCAAATAGGTGTACAGCATTTGATTTGTACACCATCCATCCCACTCATACCCATATAGTCGTGCACTATCTGAGGATTATTTTGATCAGCACTCATCTGTTCCTCATACGAGTAAATTGAATTGTTTTTGGCAAGCTTTTAGAGGATAAAAGAATGGGCTAAACTATGATTTGTTGGTTGGCTTTTCGCTGAAAGCCATTGTTAGGATAGGCCCTTTTTGAAAATGTTTTTTCGAACAGCATGTTTCCTGTGAAGTGGTTTTCTCACAAGAAGTGGTCACTTCCAATCCAAACTTACTCTGCCCCATAGCCAGGTCATTTTAGAATAAAGATCTCGGGCCAGGGTAATAGTGATGAAAAAGTTGTCTATAAAAAGATGATACAGTAGACTCCCTCTTATCCGGACACCTTTTAACCGGACATCGGTTTGACTGGAATACACTCGGTAGAAGTGACATCTCTTTATCCGGATAATTTTTATTAGCGCATCGGTGTAACCGACTAGATTGGTAGGAAGTGGGCGGTACTGAAACAACAGTTCTCGTGGGAAAGATTTGAGACCAGTGATTACGTGTCTAAATACAATGCTCTCCTAATTTTAAGTCAAATACTGTATAGAGTATGCATTTAAACGGTCCGTTTTAAAGAGATTTTGGGGACGTTGGTTACCCGGAAAAACCGTTATCCGGACTGGCCTCGGTCCCGAGGAGTCCGGATAAGAGGGAGTCTACTGTACCCTTTGTTTAGCACGTTTCCCATTTTTGTTTTCAAAGTGTTTCAATAATGTATTATACTAGTCCTTTCTTCTAGTCCTCTTTAGTTTTCGTATCCATTTTGGCCCCTTCCCTCAGCGATATCGTACTTGCACCTTTGTAACAGAAAAAAAACACACAGTTGTGTGTTATGGTGTCACACAACAACACCCATAGCTTTACTACCCATCCGTGGTGTTTTTTTTTTTAAGGTATTGGGTAAGGGCTATGGGTTTTTCTGTCCCAAGAAGGCATTCATCGATGCTCAGTTTTGATAGGGGACATACTTAATATAGCTTGAATAGCCGATTCGCAGGGTCTATGACTGGTTGAAATATGGAGCAAGGGTTGTAGCCAGGTTCACCATTCTGGAAAGGGTAGTAGTATCCACTGCATGAAAACATTTTAGAAGTCATTCAAACCGGTTTTGGCTCATGTTTTAACACCATGGAGTAGAGAGCTCAGTAGCTTTTTATGTTTGTTTTTCTTACTACGCCCATGTTCATTGTGAATGCCAAAAACGCTTTCATTTCATCTGAGGTAGGCTAACTCTCACCCAGTCATGAATTCAGAATTTTGGAGATCCCACATTTTTGGAAATTGTGGTTTGTCTCAGTCACAATGGTTACCTGTTTTAGTGAATCGGTGGCTCAGTCGGTAGCGTCGCGGACTTCGGGCCCAAGGCAGCGATGTCGTGGGCTCGGATCCTGGTCACTGCCAATAACATTTTATCAGTAGGCCTACAACTCCTTGCTTTGCTGTAAACGATCCACGCACGGACGCTTAGTCTATGTGGACGGGCAAATGCAAGGTTAAAAGAGGCCGCCAACCTCTTAACAAAAGGTTGAAATGAAGGTTACAGTGGAAGAGAGGTTGAAGTTTGGAATTGGTTTTGAATTTACTAAGGGACAATACTTTGGCATGGATTGTTCCAAAAACATAAACTGACTTTCATATCCATTATTTACTTCTTCAGCCAGATCATCCCAACTGCTGCTTTCATGTTCTGGATATGGTCGAGTTCTAACCCACTCGTTGAGTTGTTTCTGAGTCATGCATCACTTTATTAGTTATCTCAGAATGCTCTTTCATGCTTCAAACACCATATATCATGGTTCTTCTTCCTCTCAGTCTACCTCTTGATCTCGTACTAGGCCTAACAGTATTTGAAGTAGGAGTATCTTCTTCAGAAAATGACGAGTCCTTTATATTAGGTGACCGTGACTGAACATTATTCCCTATTAGCCTTCTTTCCGGATCAGCTTGAGTGTCATTCTCATCGTACTCATTCTCTCTTATTGAATTGAAATATAAACTGATTATTAGGTAATCATAGTCACTTCAATTTTCAGCGAAATCAAAATTAATGTTTTCTTCAGTTTGTATTCTGCTTACCAACAAGTTCTCACTAGTTAACAAGAGATTTGCAACACCGTTTTTTGCTCGATTTGTGCATTATTTATTCACTAGTAACTAAAAACTATACTAAATGTGTACAAACATGATACAAAACAACACTACTAAGGCTTTTGACAATATAAACAACAACCTTTGGCTTGTGAATGTAATAAGCTGGGGCAGGTCAGGAGTGGGGAAGGCTCAGGCAAGGCCAGACAGTGCCACAGCCATCTGAATTGTTTTATTTTCCAATTATGTATTATAGTAAAAAATGTTTGTATATACTGTATAAAGTATTTAAATTTTGTAGGGAAATTTTTTTAGCTTAAATGAAATATGGTATATGTATTTTATTATTGTTAGGTGCATTACCTGAGCTCTAAATTAATAATCCCTACCTGCCGATATATCGGTGAGTGGCCTTTTTCGCATTGGCAGACCGCGCTCAAATTCACGTTCACTGCTAATGATATTATATATAGTGTGGCTGTGTGTACAGTGCTAATTTATTTCTATATTCAATAAATTGTATGATATATTTATTTGTATACAGTTTCCTTATATTGTTATAATTATTTATTGATATACCGATGCAGTGGCGTAACTAGGGAGGGGGAGGGGGTATGAGGAGGATAGAACCCCTCCCAAAGGAAAAAAAAATATTGCTTTAATTAGGCTGAATAACCTCCTCCATAATGGTTTAATAATGAACATTGTTCACAGAGGATCAATCAGGAATTGTCACGGGTAATTTCATTTCATAATCTTTGCGAATAAAATCGGGTATTTCCAGTGGCGATTACGTGGAAAATCGTCACATTAGGTTGGCCACACTGCCGCTCATGCGCTGTAAGTTTAAGTTTTCAGCCTGTGAAAATCCAGACGAGCACTGCAAGCCTCTTTTTAAGGATTTTAAGATTCAAACTGTAATAAATTTGTTTATTTATGATCTTGCCCATTATATCTTAAAAAAACCCCATCACCTAAAATTCAATAATCATAATCACAATACCAGATTTAAAAATAGTGCCTTGTTAGAATCACATCGTCTGAGTAAGACTAGCAAGAGCCACATAGTGTTATCAACTAAAGTATATAACCTTTTAAAACACAATATTGATGCTTATCCGCAAGAAAAATTTAAGTCCTTGTTTTATAATTGGCTATTACACAACCTTTCTTATAGCCTGGACGATTTGTTCAAATCTGGCCAAATAAATCTTTGATTGTATAACCCTGCTGCTAACCTGTTGCTTTATCAGGTGTTGTTTGTTTAGTCATATATACATATTTTAGCTATTAAGCCCTATTGTTTTTTCAAAATATTGAAAGTGTTTTTGATTTTGTTTTGTTTGACGATTGATGTATAATCATGATTTTGACTTTGTCGATGATCTAATGTATCCTTATGACAAATAAAGATTTTTATTATTATTATTATAATCAATTTATAATAAAAACTCAGTAGATACGGCTCTTCACACGCAGCTAAGAAGGCTACAGTACAACAAAAACTTAATGATAGTTTGTTTGTTAATTGTGTTGTGATTATGATTTCATCAAATCAAATCAAATCAATTTATTGTTGTAGACATTTCACTATGCATTAACAATCGTCATAAAATAAATAATGCTGTTATTATTACAGCAAATGAATACTTACGTGTAATCAATCAATATAACAAGATCTAGTATTAAACAAATATATAAATATATAAATACAGGCACAATTAAATAGAAATATTTTGACATGTAAAAAAATCCTTCACTGTATACGGGCATTTTTGTATTAAATATGTTTTCATTTTTGATTTGAAAGTGTTCAAGGACAACTCCCCGGACTCCACTGATAAATTATTAAACAATTTTGCTGCCATGTATTGAATGTTTGTTTGACTCTTTGAGTATTAATGCTTTGTATTTTTTTTTTGTATGTTGATTTTAAATCTGGTTTCATAATTATGTTTATTTGAATTTTCTGAGAACATTTCTAAAAGATTTTTTACATACAACTGAACTTGAAGAATATATATTGCAGAAAAAGTTAAAATTTTGAAATGTTTAAATATAGGTTTACAGTGAGTTCTATAGCGTACACCACTTACAAGCCTTATCGCCCTTTTTTTTGCAATTTAAATAACTTTTTGGTATATGATTGGAAACCCCACACCAATATTCCATAACTCAATAAACTATGTATCTGTGCATAATACACTGTTATCAAAACATCTTGTGTTACACAACCTTTAAATCTTCTTAAGCAGTAAACACCTTTCGATAGTTTGGTTGAGGTTATGTCAATGTGATCCTTCCAATCTAGTTTTGCATTTAAATTAATTCCAAGAAATCTTAAAGGTTTTACCTCATTTAATAGATACTGCCTATTTGAGAAACAAATTTCTAAATCTTGCAATTTATTTAGATTTATGCATAATCTATTAGCATTACACCACTGATAAATCAGATCCGTAGCATTTTGCAGGATGTGATTCATTTGATCTCTAGATTCAGAACAAACATTCAAGCCTAGGTCATCAGCGTAAAGAAAACTATTAATGTTTTTACCTATCAAATTGTATGGCAGATCATTGATATAGATATTAAATAGTAGTGGCCCTAAAGAAGATCCCTGAGGAACACCAACGTCTATATTTTTTCCAAGAGATAACTCATTTTTGAAACTAACAAATTGTTCTCTATTTTTTAAATACGAATTGATAAGTTTAATTGAATTGTCTTGAAAACCATAAAATTTTAATTTGTGTATTAATATGTTGTGATTTACAGTGTCAAATGCTTTTGACATGTCAAGAGAGCGAAAGCAAACCAGTCTTTTGTTCTCTATATTTTTAACCACATCTATAACTAAACTAACAACAGCATCACTTGTGCTCTTCCCAGAGCGAAACCCAAACTGCCTATCAGTAAACATTTTGTTCCTTTCAAAGTATTCATACACCTGGTTATACATGAGTAATTCAAACAACTTTGATATGGTTGGTACAATTGATATTGGTCTGAAGCTTTCATAACTATCATTATTTTTCTTGGGAACTGGAACCACTTTAATTTTTTTTAAGTACTGTTGGGTATACACCCTTTTTTATCAGCCTATTAAATATTGTGGTCAATACTTCACAAATACTAAAAGAAGCGTGTTTAAGAATAATTGAATTCAATCCATAGATATCCAAACATTTACTTGCACGTAAGTTATTAATAGTTTTAAAAACTTCTTCAACCGACACAAATCTAAACTCAAAAATATGCTGTCTCATATCTACTTTTCCAAGATATGAAGTGAAATCATGTTCATTATGATTTATCCGTATGTTTTTACTTAGTTACTTGCTATTTCCTGATACTGACCGGCCAGGGACATCCTCGATTGGGTTGATTTTTGGAGTTCTTTTGAACATGATTATACCTCTAAAATGCCTGAAAACGTGAGTTTGAAGTTCTAATTTTTTCATTTTCTCCGGACCCCCTTTAAGCTGGGGGTTATTCCAAACCCCCCAGGCCCCCCGGTGTTGGGGCTGATCCATCCCCCCCCCCCAAAGCCATGTTCTAGTTACCGGTACGCCACTTTACCAATGACACATTTGTGTGTCATCAGCAGCAAACATGTTAGTATTATAAAACCAATATAGAACAAATTAGGGAAGCAACCTCTCTATCCATAAGTTGTCTGTTCTAGGGTCTAATAATCCATGTGATTTGGAATGCCAGTGTGGAGGGTCTACAGACCAAGAGTGTTTACAGTCTGCAGAAGTCTGGGCGTAGCATGTCTCATCATTATGACAAACTGCGCAAAGGTGTTGTGGTAATACACTGCATCTCAGGGAATGAGGAGAGTCAACTCATTTCACTTCTAACAACTCTTGTTCAAGCCGATCCACTAACCTTCTCTGGACAGACCCTATTCATCTGAATAATTTAAGTTTCATCTGTTTGATCCGAATCTCATTCGTTACTTTATGTTTGTTTTTTGTGTGTTATTTTATGACTTATTGAATAATTGATCGTCAGTTTTTTGTCTTGTGAAGTATAAAATAAGCAAGCATTGATACGGTTTAAAATTCAAATTACTATAAATTAACATCCATCCTAATAATATACTTGATACTTTCTCAAAGATTTCCAAGTTAAGTCAGTATTAATAGTTTTAATACCCTTAGACATTTAGTTTAGTTATTAGTTAGATGAGTCAGGGCAAAACATTCAGATAACCTGATCCTGGGCTGATGTGTACTCATAGTCATTCTGCGACAGAGTATTATTTCAACATTTCAAAATTACAAAATTTGAACATTCAAAAAGCTTTTTTGCGATATTTTTGTATTTTAGATTTTAGATGAGATTTGACTGATTTAAATTAACAAAAAATAAAGCTTTTAGTGGAAAAGTAAATAATTTTAGTTCTGCAGTAAGAGTAGACACCTTTAGTTGGGAAATTGTAGATGAATTATGGAAAAATCTATATGTATTAACAAACAGTATTTTGTTATTTAATAAAAGTCAGTTGAAACAATTACTTTGAGTATTGAATTTAAAATGCAAGTACAAGTAAATAGTAATTACAAGTATACATGTGTTCTTAAATGTCGCGGTATACATCCTAAAATTACTAATAAATAAGGAGAAATTTTAAATTTCCAAGCAAACAAGTAACATTAAAATGATAATTAAGGAACCGAAATTAAAGACTCATAGTACTCTACATACATTTACACATTGACACACAACATTGACTGGACACAAACTCTACAATGTAGGCCTATAAGCCAATTGTGCTATTTTACCAAAGTAATGCAAGTTATCTTTTTGCTGTACTTATATGTATACTGCTACTAAATTACTCAGGGGAAGTAAAATTATAAACACTATACAGTTTAGAACATTTAAAAACTATGCAAAAACCTATGTTAAAGGTTTGCTTGTGTATTCGTAAGCCAATATGCTCAGCATGAATTTATCTCTGGGAAATGGATACTTCTAGTTACCTTTTGAGTTTTGAGTAATTGAAGACATTAAATATAGTTGCATTAGATTAGTTTTTGATATTCCGATGGTTATATTAACCAAATTATGATGCCAAAGAACTGTTAATTAGGGCGGGAAATCTGGGTTCCAGAGTATTGTGATATTATAGTGGAACAGATTAGCTGTACTTTATTTCCGACTGATGTTACCCTTTGTTAACTGATAATTAAACGTGTTTTTGTAAAGATTATAAAGTTTAATGCTTTTTATTTTGTTTGCTAGATTTTTTTAAGGGCTATTATGTCATGTTAGATTGTTATAAATACAATATAAGATTCATTAAGTTGTATGAAATAAGTAGATTTTACATTGTTCGTTGTACATATTTTGTCAATTCTCCTTGTAAAAAAATTAAATTAAATTAATTTGATTTGTTTATTATTCTTGTGATAGGGTGTGTATGTCATTTTTACAAAAACTGTGATTTTTCTTTTAAGCAATAACGTAATAGATTTAAAGAAAATTCAGTGAAAATAACAGTTACTGTAATATATTAATTTTGAATATTATTGTTAATATTCAAATAATATTAATTTTGATGTACTCTGAATATTTTTGGTGAGCGTAATGAATTCATTTGAGTAAAATTGTTATTTATTTATGATTTTTACTGAGGAAATTGTTCAAAGTAAATTTAGACAAAGTTACTTTCTAGTTTTTTAATTGTGTTAATCTTACCTAAAGATAAACGTAGCAGATGTACGTTTCTTAATGTTAGTAATGTTAAGATAAAGTGAAAAATTGTTACATTCCTTTTAAAAATAAATGTTTAGGTATACAGGTTTAATAGATTTTAAATAAGTCACTGGCTTGCATTTATTATATTTAGAGTAGTTTTTGTGGCATTAAGCGTGAATGGCGTTTACAAAAATCTTAATTCCTGAATCAAACAGATTTATGCGTAAAAAACAACCTTTTAACAGTTTTGTTAAATTGTCAACAGAATTAATGATGGGTTTTCACATTCCCTATAACATTGATATTTTCATGTGTTTTTTACCATATAGTCAGGCCCGTTTTTGACCATGTCAGCACCCTAGGCACAACTAATAGTAGCGCCCCTTTGCAATATATAACAGGGTGACCACCAACCGGGAAATCCGGGAATTAAGCGTGAATTTTTTTGAACCGGGAATTATGTGTGAATTTTCTATTTCTACCTGGAATTGTCAATTTACAACAGTGACGTTTCCGTCGACACGGGAGACGGGAGGCGATAATATGTCTCCACAAGGCCTCGAGGGATAATCAGAACTTTGCCGCGATCACATGAGGTAATGATAATATCTAAACGACCGCGGAATATGATTATGATTTTACCGCGATCGCGCAATACGATAATGAGATCCACAGATCCGTGAAGGATGATCAGAATATTGCCGCGATCGCATGAGACGATGATAATATCTAAACGACCACGGGATATGATCATGATTTTACCGCGATCGCGCAAGACTATGATAATGTCTAAACGACCACGGGATATGATCATGATTTTACCCCGATCGCGCAATACGACAATCAGATCTACAGAGCCGCGAGGGATGATCAGAATATTGCCGCAATCTCAGAAGACGAAGATAATGTCCACACAACCGCGGAAAACAGTCAGAAATTTGCCACTATCGCGGAAGACGATAATGATCTCCACATAACTGCGGGATATTATTAACATTTTGCCGTAATCGTGGGAGACTATTACGATGTCTTCACGACAGCGGGAGACGATTACGATGTCTTCACGACCGCGGGAGACGATTACGATGTCTTCACGACAGCGGGAGACGTTTAAGATGTCTACAGGATCGCGGGAGTTACAATAATGATGTCTACTCTACACGGTTGCGAGAGATGATCAGAATTTTACCGCAATCGCATAAGACGATGATAATGACCACTCAACCACGGGAAAGATCAGAATTTTGCCTCATTCGCGAAAGACGATGATGATCTCCAAACAACCGCGGGAGATGATTACCATTTGCCGCAATGGCGGGAGAGGATGGCAATGCCTCACGACCACGGGAGGCGATGATGTCTTCACGGCTGTGAGGGATTATCAGAATTTTATCGTGATCAAAGAAGATGATAATGTCCACACGACCCCGGGAAAAGATTACAATTTTGCCTCATTTGCGGTAGACGATGATGACGCATATACAACCGCGGGAAATAATTAACATCTTGCCGCAATTGTGGGAGACTGTTAACGTGTCTTCAAGGTCGCAAGGAATTATCAGTTTACCGCGATCGCATGCAAAAACGGCCACAATTTTTTTTGTTTTTTCCAACTTTTTGGCGCCCCCCAAAAAAGCCAATTGCCTCGCGCCATAGGCACGTGCCTACCTTGCCTATTTGGTAAATCGGCCCTGCATATAGTGCCAGTCTAATGGCTGTAGTGAGGGTAGGAACATAATGAGTTTGATTGAAGCAATGTACTCCATTTAGAAGGGCTATAATCTCTGTGTTTTCAAGTGATCTGGAACCAGAAAATCAGAATCTCAGAGTTGTAGTAACACTCAAATAATAACAATACTATAATCAGGATAGCTTCTCTACCATAGGGATATAGTTACTTTTTATAAAACTAGTTAACACAGTTAACATAATCTGTTTTTAAAACGGACATTTAATTTTAAAAGCACTAGTTCAAATTTTATTGTAGACAGCTAGTAGTAACCTTAACCAACAACGAAATACATGTTATAAGCCGAGGAACAACAGGCCGAGGAGCAGCGTAAAACAGTTCTACAGTTTTAATATTAGCCTATCCTTCTATATTGATTCAGATAAAATTGTTTTTTTGTATACGAGGGCTATTCAGAAAGTAAGGAAGGTTTTTAAATATAAAAAAAGGAGTAAAAAAAATTATTTTTACCATACGCACACCTTGAGCTCCGCGTCGTCGTCGAAGCGCTGTGTTGCTAGCCAGGTCTTCATTCTTGAAAACAAGTGAAAATCGCTTGGTGCAAGGTCAGAACTATAGGGGGGGGGGGGATGAGGAAAAACCTCCCATTTGAATGTGTCAAGGAGTTCTTTGGAACAGTTTGTTGTGTGAGGTCGCGCATTGTCATGCACAAACAACATTTTTGACATCAATTTCCTCGGCGCTTGTTTTGAACTGCTCTCCTAAGGTTGCGCAAAGTTTTACAGTAGGCAGAGTTTATTGTTGCACCATGTTTAAGAAAGTCAATAAAAATCACACCTTGCCTGTCCCAAAAAACCGTCACCATAATCTTCCTTGCTAACAATGTTTGAAAATGTTTTCTTGGTTTTTAGGGGGAGCTCGTGCATTCTCACTCCATGGACTGTAATTTTGATTCACAATTACAGTAACGTGTTTAACCCAATTCTCATAACCAGTTACGATGCGATCCAGTAGTGATTCACCTTGTCTGTCGTAGGCATCCAGAAATGTCAGAGCTGACCCCCTTCACTGACCTTTATGTAGGTCAGTGAGCATTTTCGGTACCCATCTTGCACAAAATTTGTGGTAGCCTAACCTTTGTGTGACAACTTCAAACAACAAAGTCTGTTAAACTTGTGGGAAACGAGGCGAAAGCTCTGTTATTGTGAATTGGCGGTTTTCGTCAACCTTTTCATCAACTTTAGCGACCAGTTCATCAGTCACAATGCTCGGGCATCCGCTCTTAGCTTTGTCATGAACGTCAGTTCAGCCATTTTTAAACTGGATGCACCATTTTCACCCAGAACTTTCATTCATTATGTTGTTTCCATAAACTTCACACACTTAGCGATAAATGTCTATCGGTTTTAAGTTTTTGCCAAAAAAACCCGTATTACTAACCACACCTCACAACTGGAGGGATTATCAATCACATCTTCAGTTGAAATTGCGAGAAAACAGGCAGTGCAGGGATGTTTCCGTTGCCACGGCTGTACACCGACTGAGTTGCCGAGTATGCACGCACCAAAATGTACGAGATCGGCATGTGCCTAGCAGTGTGAGAATGAAATGTTCCTTACTTTCTGAATAGCCCCCGCATAATGAAGTCTCAGATATTAATCAAAGTCTCAGATATTAATTGATGAACATTTATGACAGGATCTTGTAATGATGAGGGATTTTGATTTCTTCTTTTCAAAACTGTATGATGAACTGTATGATGAAACTGTATGAACTGCATGATACAAAGAGAAGTAATCTGCAGTTTATGAATTCTGTTAATTCAGCTTAATACCCAAATATAATAAATCATTTCTACTTTACACAGATGAAAATTGTAGATAGCAAAATGCTGGAGAAAATCCAGTAAGCTATAAGGAAAACAAAAAACAGTGTTATCTATAATGCATGGTGGTATACCTCAAACGAACCTTCTGGTGATTTAGTAAGTTGTTCTACAACTCATGAACTTTATAGCAAATGTTAGATGGAATAATATTGACTCTGCATGAAAACAAATATCCTATAACTGAAGCAATGTAGTTAAATATAGACATTTGTGTCACACTTTTAGTGGAGGAAGATCCTTTAATTCACAGATAGTTATTCTTTTATATAAATCCAATTAGTTTTTTTCTTGTATATGTAGATCTCCTGCCAAAAGTGTGGTTTGAATCAACGATGTGCTACGATATTGTTATTGGTGATTAGATTAGCAGTGTTCGATCCTGTTCCTTCAGAATAGTAATTTGCCTACCAAACATTACATCAGTTATACCTCATGTAAACTGATATAAGTGTAACGAACCCTGCTACAACAGTGTTTTTGTCGAAATCTTGTAAATTATTTTGTGTTACCATACAAGAAGCCAAGCTACAAGCTATATTGTAAAAGAATTTGTAATTCACAGTAGATTTAACTAAACAAAATATTGCTCGTTATGACTATCCTTAACCTAACCTCTCTTTTCCCTAAAGAAAACTATGCATATTGTCTACTTATTCTTAGCGCAAGTCAATTTAATCCCATCAAAATGTGTTTCCACGTGTTTTTTTAAATCCACTCAGTAGAAATAATAAATTCCATTACCTATTGTAATTGGTGTATTGCTGTAGCCAATTGATGTAGATTTTTAAGTAGTGCTATAAATGTCAGCTTTAAAATATTGTGTCATGTATCGTGAAAAAGATATTGTGGATATCAAAACTCCTATTTTATTAACCAAAGTGCTTTGCTAAACATTTGCAATAATAAACATATTTTTCTAATCCATTGCTGTTCTAAACTTTTATGACATTTAGTTTCTTACAAGTATACATACATTTTTGAATGCTGCGTAACTCTGGTTATCCATTGCCAATTTAATAGAACACATAGTTGTTAGAAAACTGACTTTTAGGAAAGTTTATTTTAAAAACCAGAATCAACAAATGTTTTCACGTAATGGTAGGCCTACTTCATAATATTTAATTAAGACATAGAATTAAAATTGTAAATATCTTATTTATATATATAATTATATATATTTATATATATATATCTTATTTCCATAAATGGAAGAATACAATTGCCTATTTTAAATTATTATAGAAAACACTATTTTACTGATGTATCAATTTTGCTATGATGTCACTTTACAAGTAGTTCCTTCCTAACATAAGAAAAATTTAACTGCTTTTATATACTTGCAGGAATCTGTTAGAGACAATTTACAAGCAAGACTCCTCCAAATGTTTGTGGTTAATGGTTAGTTATTGACAAGTGGCTGGCATGTTAAGTTGTTGTGACAAGTTAGTTCTTCTCTGAACCAATCAAGCATATTCTACTTCTTTTAAGGACTTTTTGAGAGTGTACAACTGTGGCTGCACTATTACACTCTGAAACATTGTGTCCATGCAATATGCTGTTTTTTTTTCAATTATTTTACAACATTGTTAACAGTTTACACACCATAAACAATTATACCTGACAAATGACAGTTACTGGTTTGACATTTTTCTCTTGCCAGTCATATGTATAACCTTAATAGTTATGACTTATTTTATAGTAAAACCCATAATATCCGGCTACCACGGGCCCTGGCCAGATAAACCAACCAAAAGATACTTAAACAAACATTACTTTGGACAATTTTTACTAAACTTATTGATCATACATGATTATTAGATAAATACAATGATTTATATCTAATAATCATGTGTAATCAATAAATTTAGTAAAAATCGTCAAAAGTAATGTTTGTTTAAGTATTTTTTGGGTTTATTTTTTATCAAAATACTCATATTGTAAACCCAATAAAAATGTATCCATAGAGAAAAGTGTTTGATTATGACTTATTTTGTAGAAAGTAGGTGTTTTCAAATTTCTTGAACACAGATGTTCACATTCATTGTTTACCTTATAGGCTATACAGATTATATTTTATGACACCACAAATATAATAATATAATAATATACTAATATATAATATCATAATATATGTAATGTAATAATATAATAATATATAATATAATAATAGCTACATATTATGTAGCTATACATCTAATATGGTGAAAATGGTGGTTGTTTTTCCAATGTGTAAAACTTCAAAAACCTTAAGTCAACAATTTTACACTACAGTCATTATAAAAAAAAAAAAAACTAGTATCCTACATAAAAGCATGAATTCAAAAAGTTAAATGGGGGTTTTCACAGTTCTTATCGATGCCAAAATGCTATCCAAATTCAGTAACTGAAGATTTTTTAACTGAAGTCAACTGCTCAGTTTTTTGAATAGCAAAATAAGGTATTCTAATTTTTCTGCCATTATACAAAACATTATCACCAATCGGATTTTATAAATTGTTATTTAAAAATAACAGAGTTCAAATTATATTTTAAGACCATTTGAATCCTTTATATGTTTTTCTTAATTTGCTGTGTGTATACCATAACAGGTCTACCAAATTTTCTTTATAGGGATAACCCTGTTACACTAGTTAAATTCTCGCTGCAAGTTTCAACTTAGCTAATGAACATTAGGTAGAGCAATTAAATATATATCCAAGGAAGCCAAAGTATAAAATAACTTTTCAAAAATGTATGTATGCATATATAATTAGTTGTATTAATGTGTGTCCATGGATTACTACGAAAAAGTCAGATTATGATGTAACTGTATAGAAAGTTTTAGACCAGCTCACATTATAACTATACAAAAAATCAACCCAATCAAGCTGTGAAAAGAAAACTGATAGATTTGTATGTATTCCATTCAAAATAGTTGTACTCTTTGGAATTACTGATAATTTCATAATATTTCAAGTATGCAATATAACAAACTAAAATATTAAGTATCTTGTGTTATTTTTGTACTGCTTATGAAAAATGGATTGCTAAAGGCTATGTTGCCAATGTACAAAATAAATTGTCATTTTTCTTGCTCAATTGTGAGCTTACGATTCTCCAAGAGTTTGATATATTGGTAGCAAACATGAGTATTCCTGCAGACTAAAGTCATTAAAAGGAGGAAATGAATTGTGTTTCTTTCATATATAAATATGTACCCCGCTTTATATTATTATATAAATAATAAATTCTGTCAGCCATCATGCTTGAATAATTGAAATTGGAAACTTATCCTACCAGTTTACTGTGACCTTGGTATTTTGATTGTGATACATTTAGTTGTTTAGTGTTTTCATTTAATATAATTAGTATACTAAAATCAAAGAATTTTTTTCCTATACAGGCAAATACCGTGGAGTACAAAATAAATTTGATTTATAATAGCTGAATTGAACATTTGTAAGGAACAAAATTTTAATATATATTAATGTATGTTGCATATTTGATTTAAAGTAAAATATTAACATTTTCAACCTACAGTAGAATACCAATCGTCCAAATCAATTCTACCTTATTTTTATTTTTTGAGGATTTGGCAATTGGATTTAAAATATGATAGATGCAAAAATGTATTTAAATAAAACTATGTTGTGCTGGGTATTGTATACATGTTGAATTAATTCAATGTTACACTTATTGATACTTTAAGTGTCTGTAACATTTCAAAATCTGTCTTTGTTGTGGACGTATACAGTATATTTGTATAATACACATATTAACTTTTCTGTCTCAAACTTGAGTTCTGAAACAAATTTGATACACAATAATAGTCAATCAAATTTGATATTGTAGTTTGGATGATTGGAGCTCTACTGTATATCAGTTACAGTATATAAGGTAAGGAGGTAGAGCATCGTAGTAGACTCAGAGGCCTTTGGGAAAGAATATAACGTTAGTACAAATTCCGAAAGAAATGTTTTATTTTTATAAATAGATATATTTTTGTGCTTACCATTTGCTCAGGTTTTTGAATAATGTTATTTTGTACTGTGAGTATTTATTAGTTGGTTAATTCCTCAGTATAATAATTTTTTTAAATAAATATGTGTTGCTCGTAAAATCTTTGCTTTTTATTTTTTCCTTACTGCAGGTAGACTTTTGAAAAGTGATCGGCTGACATTCTATTCTCAAATCAAAGTTTAAGCCAGTAGATTTAAAAGAACACAATTAAAATTACATATACCATTACTACTAATAAATACAGCTAGTTAGGTTGTAAACTGTAGCCATCATTTTTTTTTTTATAGGGGAAGGTGGGGCAAGACAGGGTTGAGGGCAAGACGGGGTTTTTGTGATTTCTACCTTAGTAGGTGTCTCAGCCTGGTAAATAGTTGAAGTAGTAGATTGTTGCTATGCCTTTGTCTAAAAATGCAGCAAGCCAGTTCAAGCAAACCACATGATGCGTATGGTTCATAGTGTGTTTTTCACCAAGCGTGATGTAATTTTTGCTTGTTTCTACGCAAGAATATCTCAGATACACGCTCTTTTCTCATACAACTTATTATTATCATTAAATGAGAATTTTTTTAGGGATTTATTATATAGGTAAGTATAGTAGTAAGTATAGTAAGTATAGTATTATTATAGGTTATTATTACAACATACAGCTTAATTGATGATATTGTTTTTACATTATACTAACATAAGATTGGTACTTGTAGTATGCCTGGGAACATGTGCGGACGATAAGGCGGCACAGTCCGGGGGAGGCATCATCTGATGTGGACCTCTAATCCTCTGCATTTCTAAAAGCAGGTAAAAGCCCTATTTACCTAGCTATTTGTATAGCTTGTATTTACCTCTGTAAATATAGAATACATTAAAGAATCTGTATCTGTCATAAAAAATCTTTTGTTCTTTAATTTTGAAATATAATTATAATGGAAATCATACATTATTACTTTACTTATATCCAAAATTGTCATTCCTAAATATATAGGTTTATTAAACTTTACAACTAATTTATTTAAATGAATAGCATGTAAATTGTTATCAAACATTTTGCTACAATCAAACCTTGGATTAGTGACATATTTTGTTAATATTGACTCATCTTTGAGATATATATCATGAAACTTGCGTTAAACCATAATTGTTTGATAAAATGGTATAAGATTACCTGTGTCCGTTTATGATCCTAAATTTGTAGTAATGATGAGCACAAAATAGAAGACATAAGTACAAAAATTTAATTCAAATAATCAGAAGATTTACATCGGTTTGATTTACACATGGAACTGTAAAAAAATATTTTCTCTTCATTACAAAAATACAAAACATATTACTTTAAATTTGCAATTAAGTTAGAATCTCTTGTTAAAATTGACATCTTTAAAAAAATCAAATGTCTAATTGGCAGAAACACATAATAATCAGGTAAGTTCTATCACTTTGGAGTCCAGACCAGTAAGATCTATAGGTTCACTGGTCGGAGGAGCCGAGGCCAGCTAAAAGTCCATCAGGTCAAACAATGGTGGTGTGTTAGCCTCACTGGAGGTGATAGTGTGCACTCTTGTGGCGGCTGGCGTAGGAATTTGAAACATTAGATTGTTGGTGAGATCGACCGCAGCGATGGTGACGGGAGAGAATCTGCCTGAGTCCGCCAAGAGTGGCAGATTCCGTCCTCTCAACCATCCCGCTTGAAATGGACCCCCTTCTGATTCTTGAGGTGTATCTTCAGCTGGTCGAGCAATTTCCATGCGGAGCCTGCGGTGGCGGCGCCCAGCAGGATTGTTATTCATAGCAGGGTTAAATGGATTGGGGATTTGATTAAGGTTCAATGTATTGGGCATTTCAGTAGGGTTAAATCAGTTAAATGGATTGTGTATTTCAGCAGCGTAAAATTGATTGGGAATTTCAGGCTCACTGCGCCCTTTCTTTGAAGATTTTTTTTTTTTGTGGTGTCTTACGTTTCTTTCGTTCAGTAATCAGCGCTTCTCGTCGAGACTGGGCTTCTTCCGACATCAATCGAATGTTTATCTGCATCATTGAGTCCATGTTGAAGATCCTCACTGTGGTAACAATGTTTGCTCGGCACATCGGACAAATCTTCTTGTTCTTGCTGCACTCAGTGATACACTGCTTGCAGAACATGTTTCCGCAGTTTAGCGCAGTAGGTTCTATATAAAGTTCAGCACAAATACTGCGCATAAGGTCATCTTCCAAGCCATCAATTTCTCTTTTAACCTTCTCCTCCTGCTCTTCTTTTTCTTTCAACTTCATTTCAAGCTCCTTGACCTGATCCGCTTGGTTCTCCGTTTCTTGATCTACTTGGTGGAAGTTCAGCCGGTGCGGACTGACCACAGCAGCGGGCCGCGAATGACCTCTCCTCTGGGTCATATTGTTTGTTGCGACATTCTTTCATGTGGGGGATCCAGTGTTCTTGCGGCCGTTGATTGTGGAAGATTGGTACTTTTGGTATACCTGGGAACATGTGCGGACGATACGCAACAATCCAATGTTTCAAATTCCTACGCCAGCCGCCACAAGAGTGCACACTATCACCTCCAGTGAGGATAACACACCACCATTGTTTGACCTGATGGACTTGTAGCTGGCCTCGGCTCCTCCGACCAGTGAACCTATAGATCTTACTGGTCTGGACTCCAAAGTGATAGAACTTACCTGATTATTATGTGTTTCTGCCAATTAGACATTTGATTTTTTAAAGATGGCAATTTTAACAAGAGATTCTAACTTAATTGCAAATTTAAAGTAATATGTTTTGCATTTTTGTAATGAAGAGAAAATATTTTTTTACAGTTCCATGTGTAAATCAAACCGATGTAAATCTTCTGATTATTTGAATTAAATTTTTGTACTTATGTCTTCTATTTTGTGCTCATCATTACTACAAATTTAGGATCATAAACGGACACAGGTAATCTTATACCATTTTATCGAACAATTATGGTTTAACGCAAGTTTCATGATATATATCTCAAAGATGAGTCAATATTAACAAAATATGTCACTAATCCAAGGTTTGATTGTAGCAAAATGTTTGATAACAATTTACATGCTATTCATTTAAATAAATTAGTTGTAAAGTTTAATAAACCTATATATTTAGGAATGACAATTTTGGATATAAGTAAAGTAATAATGTATGATTTCCATTATAATTATATTTCAAAATTAAAGAACAAAAGATTTTTTATGTCAGATACAGATTCTTTAATGTATTCTATATTTACAGAGGTAAATACAAGCTATACAAATTGCTAGGTAAATAGGGCTTTTACCTGCTTTTAGAAATGCAGAGGATTAGAGGTCCACATCAGATGATGCCTCCCCCGGACTGTGCCGCCTTATCGTCCGCACATGTTCCCAGGCATACCACAAGTACCAATCTTTCAAAATCAACGGCCGCAAGAACACTGGATCCCCCACATGAAAGAATGTCGCAACTGATTATTTGAATTAAATTTCTGTACTTATGTCTTCTATTTTGTGCTCATCATTACTACAAATTTAGGATCATAGACGGACACAGGTAATCTTATACCATTTTATCAAACAATTATTACAAAAAATCCATATTTAGTTTTATCCCAACATTGGTGGCACTGGTGGCAGAGATTTTTAAATTGGTCAAATGAAAAGCCATTACCAACATGATTGTGATATAAATGTTTTAAACTTAAATCATCTTGTTTGAATAATATTAGGAAATTTACATTATCACGTAAATGTTTGTGTACTTTGCTGTAAGATTGACACAAGTAAAAACAGTTAATATTTTTATGTCGACCCATTGAGAAAAATTGTGTAATATTTGGACTATTTATGTCATCAAATATCTCACTTGTCTACTATAAAATTATTATTTTATAGTAGTCGGAAAAAACGGGAAAGTCGGGAATTGGTATTGAATTTCAAATCGGTCTTGAAAAGTAGGGATTTAGTCTTTATTTTGATATGAAAGCCGGGAATTTTCATGATTTTGCCGCGATCATCGCAGACGACGCCGATGACGTTTCCGTGGCCGCTGGAGTCAATGATGATGTCTACACGGCCGCAAGAAATTATCATAGTTTTGCCGCGATCATCGCAGACGACGCCAGACGTTGCCGTGGCCGCGGGAGTCAATGATAATGTCTACACGGCCGCGGGAAATGATCATAATTTTGCCGCGATTGCGATTGGCAACGTCGACGTCCGAGGCAGTTAATGATAATGTCTACTTGGTCGTGGAAGATTTTCATCATCCAAAAAATCCAAATTGGCTAGTTTGAATTTTTATTGCTGCATTTTTTCTTTACTTTAAAACACCCCATTACATATTATTATTACTTTATGACATCAAGACAGGGTTTGGTGTAGAATTCAAAAATTTGGCTAAATTATAAAAATTGGCATTAGTATCAAGAATTGAGAATCGCTACATTTTGGTATCAACACATCACTAATTGTTGAAAAATCCAGTCTTGAAAAATTTGGCATTCGTCTGAAAATGTCTGGAATTATTCTTGAATTTTTAAATGGAAATAAACTAGACACCATAAATTTTAACTTTTTATGTGGTACAAAATAACGTCTTACCATTGCCAAAAGATGTCGGAGCTCTCAATATAGACAAAGTAAAGTTCTTGACTTCGTGTGTGAGAAGGTCTGAGTTATATGCTACAAACCAGCAATTAATTTAGGATCCTAGGTACACAGTATACACACGTTTAGGGTTTAGATCAGTCTGTTCCTTTCTTTTATCTTATGTCAGCTATTTTCCATAATGTGTAAGGGTGAAATTCTTACATGGAATTCGTAAATTAGCCAATTACAAGGTCCTTCAAGTAAAGGGTGTCCCAGTAAGAACGCCGGATTTCAGGAGCGTCTTATCCTCATCTGTATTTTAATAGGAATTCCCAAATTATCAGCGATGTTATCAGTATTATGTCCCATTTGTAGTCATGAATCGTTACATGACGGATCAACGCGTGGTCATAGTTAAAGTGCACTACAAGTACGGGGAATGTTTCGCTGAAACGGTGCGGAAGCTGCGCGCTATTTTCGCCCGGCATAATGCACAAAATGAGTCATCTGTCTGAAAATTAATTTTAAGTTCGAAGGAATTGGCTCAGTTTTGGACATTAAAAGACCAGTGCGTAGTCGGGCAGGTTTTTCCCTTGAAAATATTGATGCTGTACATGATAGTGTAGAGGACAACGCAAGAACATCAATTCGTCGGCGTAGTCAGCAGTTGGGCCTAGCTCGGAGCACAGTACAAAGAATTTTGATAAAAGACCTTCACATGTTCCCTCAAAAATCCAACTCAAAGAAGAGATCAAGCCAAGAGATCCTGTAAAATGGCTTGAATTTGTAAACTAGGTGCTTGGAAATCAAGATGAAAATGACAAATTGTAAAAAAGCATTGCTGTTCGGCGATGACGCACACATTCATCTAAGCAAGATCGTGCGATTTAACGCCGTGAGACTACTTTCTTTGGGGATGTTTAAAGTCGCTTGTTTTTGTCAATAAATCTCAAACAATCCAAGACCTGAAGGAGGAAATTATTCGTGCCTTTAATGGAATTCAACATGAAGTGGGTGGAAAAGGTATGGAAAACTTCGTCAATAGATGTCTGGCTTGTCAGCAGTCAGCAGGTGGGCACTTAAGAGACATAATATTCCATTACTAATCGGAGATACTATGCTTTAAGATTCGTGTTTCATATTGTAAATTTACCGTGGAAATATATGGTTTATTAAAATTTTAAATCCGGCGTTCTTATTGGGACACCCGTTACCATGTTCACTGAATCCGTAATTCCTTTTATGTTGATTTAAAAATAGCCTAAAATACGTCTTTGGAGCTTATATTTTTTCAAAAATTTTCGCCCTCCACCCTGAGGGGTATTCCATACCCCCCAGACCCCCTGGCATAGCCCCCCCACATTTTGGGGCTTAGATCCGCCTATGCATTTTCTAAAAAAGCGTATGCTGCTCCACTAAAGAATAAGACAGGGTTGGTGGTTACAGAAGCCATTAAAACCATTCTACCAAAGGGGGTTAAAAACATTCAATCTGATAATGGAAAAGAATTTTTTAATCAATATTTTAGCAAACTAATGAAAAAACTAAATATTAATCACTATCTCACTCAGCGATTTCGTATTGCCTATAGTCGAGCAACTCTTTGTTGGTTTTAAGCTTAAGTTTTCTCGTGTACACTTTATAAAAACAGGATTTAGTATTTTGAAGCATTGATGTATAGAAGAAAGGTCACGGAAAAAAAATCTGTACATTCCCATGTTAATCATATGGCGACAAAGTAAACTGTTGTAGGTCGCTTGTTTACGGATTTATTTTGATAAAATTTGACAAATTGGTCTTACTTCATACTATACTATTAACATTAAACCTTAACCCCCTTTTTTCTTCCCTGTAGCAGCAAACTCGATAAACCTACCTAATGCTACTTAAATATGTAATAAACCTAACATGTTTTGAAAGGAAATATCTTAGTAAAAATCTAAGAGGAATCACACTTAGCCTAGTCTGCAGAGAAGTGTAAATACATGTTTAAGTGCTAATAGACGCATTTTTATTTACTTTCTGTTTTATAATTATAAGGTATCTGATAATTTAAAGTCAATTTTGACTGTTTGCCTTACGAATAATCTCTGAATTATCCAACTGAATTTTGACAGTGATGCAGCTGTGATGTTCCATGTAAATCTACGAATTATATTGAATTGTTGACCATGTTGCTGGTTTAACGGCGGTGCATTTTTTCCATCCACCCTAACGAATGCTTTTAGAATAGTAATTAGTTTATTTAATTTTTTAATAATACTGCTCGCCATATGGTCAAACCATATTCAATATATACACTACCACTACAGTATGCAGGTGTCAATCTGAGCTATGTGTGGAGACCAAGACGTACCATCTCCTGGGACATCCCACTCGCGCACATGTGGAGTGGAGTGTTCAGATACTGTCATATTTATGATCTGCCGTCCGCGCCCTCTAGTATTCATGATGGTATTATCCTACACACATGTCATTTTTCTTTCCTGTTTTGTAATAAAATAAAAGCGACCTTGGAAATCTGCATACGGTACACCGCACGAAAATGGACCACTATAAAATGTTACTGCTGTCCATTACACCTAATGTTTTCAAAATAAGTTAAGCGAAGTCACATAAAATATGATAAAAATAATTATTTTGTGTGGTTCACTGTAGAACAGGTCTGAACAATAACTTTAGAAAATGCGACTGCTATAAGTTCTTCCCTACTTGAACCTCAATTCGGTTTGAGCAGTCTCCATTGACATCGTGTCGGGCCTGTGGGGATGGTGGGACACGAGTTTTGCAAATATGTACAGTATACACTTCTTCCGTAAATATTCCCAACACCTTATTATGTTTTTGACATACACCGCAAGACAAAAAATTAAAGAGTATAACATTTTTAACAAGGAAGCTATTTGAATAAAAAAATGACACAGTTTTCATTACTTCCACAAAATATCTCTAACACAGTGTCATTTTCGGTCAATACGGCAAAATAAAAAATAAAAAACATACATTTTTATATTCAACCAGGAAGCTATTTCTATTTTCTCGTTGATCAAAAGTTTCGGAGCTATAATAATAAATCAATCTTTGTCATCAAAGAGTTTTAAACTCTCTTTCTACAGAACTCTCTTGTACTGTATAAGTAGGTACAACAATTTACTAGTAGTTGTAGTTTTATCAGCGAATATTCCACAATGTGTTTTAGACATATATTATACGTCACATTGGTACGAGCATACACCTTTCGATATATTGGCCTTTTGATAAAATCCTTTCTATAATATCAGATCTACGTTTAGACATGTCCTGACAAATTCTTGGAAGATTTATTGGACAACCATTGCTACGAGGCAAGCATCAAAGTTATAATTAGACCTATATGGATTGTTAAAACTATTCACGAACAAAGAGGGCTATTTTAATACGCGTGATCCATATTCATTCAAACCTAATACAATAGTAATATCTCACCAGACATCAAAGTTCGGATCTATCAAAGTATAACATTTGTGGGTGTTTAAATTTTCCCATTGAGATTTGTTCTGTTGAAAGCTGATTTCTTTTTTAAGACAACCAAAAGAATCGCGCCTTCCATTATTTAATTTTGCTTAGGCCCATTTATCTTGTATCCAAATGATAGGTTTATGTGATAAAACCTTTATTTTATATTCAGAAGAATAATTTATGGATATTTTCTGATAGTTAATATCGTGTTATTTTATTTTCGAAAACTACTTTTCATCTTGGTATTGACGTTTTTCAAAAGTCATCTAAACAATGTGACAGTTGCACCTAGGTGAAGGACGAAGTACGAATGCAGTTTCCATGGCAACCCCACCCTAACCACCCTTATGATTAGGGAAAGGGATTCAACCACTGACAATATTCCAGACACATTTTCAATTTCCGCAGATTCTTGTGTCTTAAAGTGACATTCGGTTGAGCAGCTCATGTGCCAATTTGGTCCATAAAGTTGAAGGCAACATTTGTTCATGCCAACATTTACAATTTATAACAGGAACTGCAATTAGTAATCGCGGGTTTTCTAACGACACATTATATCCACTATAGTAAATTAAGGTAGTAAACTAACATTTTAAGATGTTAAAGAAATAATTGTATCAAAAGATCAAGTGTAATATTCTGTGTAACTAGCATTCACACATAATATTTCACTTGATGAATTTAATGAAATTTTACCATAGCACAAAGGGTAAACCTACGACCGTTTTTTAAGCTAACCTTTTCAATTCAGTTCTTAAAATTGAAAATATTCACTTTACAGTATAGTTTACTTACTTTACAGCAATGTTTTCTTACTTTACAGTACAAGTTTAGGCCCATGAGGTTCAATTATTGAGAGACAAGAGGTAAAATTGTAATGCATCAACTTATCAGCTGTTTAGGGCAACTTAATTGATTATACAATGAGTGAGTGGTTGTGACAATGAATAGATGCGTCACAACCAGTATTCAGTAGCCATGAGAGGCTATAAACGAAAACATAACCTCTCTTAGACAATTAGTGATTAGTGTACGCAGCTCTCGTAATTAGCCTGCAAGCGATCGCGTAAACTTAAGCTTAGGACGTGTTTTATCCGCGTACACGCTAATAGTGGCAAAATAGATAGTATGATTTACCTAAATTGAGAATTAACACTATACATTAAGTAATAATACATTTTACATTTGCTGACTAAAATACTGTGATAAATAATTAATTATCGTCACAACAGGATACTAACAAAAGTGAAAGAGTTTTAACTTTTTATGTCCCAAGCAATCATATACACCCACGTCCTAATAAATGAAACATCATTACTTGTTTATGTGGATTGTTGGCAACAGTAATCAAATATGTTTACCAACATTTATCTCATGTTACAGCATGTACAACTAATTGCAGTTCCAATCCAACTACAATATTGTATTCGTTCGTGGAATTTTTAGTTTTTAGGTGAGTGTGTTGACATGGTATTATGTTTTACTGTTGTAAAAGCAATGGCGTTTTACACAATTTAGTTGTCTTCTGATTTAGGACAAAGTATTGTATGCATTGCTCAAGGAGATAACAACCCTTAAATAAATAAAAATCTGAGAATTTCTTACCTCACAAGTTCTTTTTAGTTAACTAAATTAATAGTTTTCTGTTGTCATGTGTTTTTTTGTTGTTGTGGTTGTGTTGTGTTGTTCCTTTTTCATATGTTATTCAGTACAGCTCGTACAAATTTTACTCAAATCAACCATACAAGTAAAAACGTGTTAGCAGGAATGAACTCAATACAAAGAGGTTATTAGGTTATGATTTTAAAAATAATTTCTATAGCCATAGCAGACTGTTTATTTATAACTTCAATTTTTAAATTATATTTCCTCCTCTTTATTATTCATCGTTTTGAAGAAAATAATTGATATTTCTACCTAGAGCAGCTGAAGTAAGAATTTTGTTTGTGATCCATCGTCACTTTATTAAGGTCATGAATGATTTAGGTTACATTGAACACTAATTTTTAGTTTTATGGCAATATATTTTATATTTATATTAAGCCAACAAGAAGTAGTTGTTTGTTACTAGTGGCAGAGGCAGCCTGACAGCCGTGGAAATGAAGTTTAAGGGTCAAATCTTGATTCCACCCTGGGCTACATAATGTATTCTACCGCACTCTTTTCAAGAATATTGTCACCTTATTAGTTAGATATCCTCTCTTTGCATGATATGTTTCAATAACAAAACAATCACTTACATATTCAACGAGGTTTAAATGGATTATATACTTCGTCATCCACATAGGTACTTCAAGGTTTTTTATCTAAATAATCAATGGACACGAAAGATATGTTTACCCTTCAAACATATATTTAAAACTAACAAAATAGTCATTATTTGATTATAGACACGACTGATTGATTTAAATAGTGTAATAAAAAAATTGCAAAGTGTTTACTTGTACAGGGTGATTGATATAAGTGTGCCAGCTGTTTTATTTCGAAAGAGATGTAAAAAAAATGTTAAATTGTAACTGCCTTGGATTCTTGATTTTAAAATGTTTGGTCAAGTTTAAAAAAGCAATTTTAGCCGCCATTTTCCCTGTATGAAGGCCATTTAAAAAAATAATGATTATATTATTAAAAAAATGGCCGCCATTTTCCAAATTGGCAGAACATTCAAAAATATTAAAACTATGTATTTTATGGGGTTATAAGATTTTAGATGCAATATTAAGACTTACTCTTACCATTTTCTCTCTAAACTTACTCATTTAGGAGCTACATGGCGCAGAATGTACACTGCAAGTAATTTCTTCTCAGTTTTAACACGCTGTAACTCCTAAATGAGTAGCTTTAGAGAAAAAAAATCCAAGATAAAAACGTTTTTAAATGGTATTTACTTGTTGGTGGCCATATTACAAAAATGGTGGCTAAAATATTTTTCAACTTGATCAAAATTTTTTAAATAAAATATCCAAGGCAGTTACAGTTAAACATTTTTTATATCTCTTATAACTTTCGAATAAAACAGCTGGCACACTTACATCAACAACCCTGTATAGTCAACTCATGGTAATTTATGCTTATCGAGTTTCCGTTATCTTTAAAAACAAAGTAGTTTAAAATAATAAATAAAGAGTTAAAGAAAATTAAAGAAAGAAAGAAGAGTAAGAAGTAAACAAAACGTCAGTTGGTAAGACAGGTTAGTGATCTCTTTGACCTAGCAACCAAGTCTCGTTGTGTTGCTGGTCTACTCTGTTAGTACTGAAGTGTTATGTTGAAAACTAGTCGATAACACTTTACGCGAATTATCTAATTCTTAATACGCTAATCCATGGGGAGCGAGCTGGTCTAGTGGTTAGAGCGCGGGACTTTGGTCCCTGAGGTCCCGGGTTCAAATCCCACCAAATCACCAATGGATTTTATCTTAGTGATAGTGCCGCAACCCCTAGGTCTAGCCTGGAGTAATGTTCAAAACAATCCCGGGCTCGTGCCTAGCGTCCTAGGACAAAAATACATTCTCCATGTAACGGCAACGAGTAGTAGATGACGTATTGTTTCTTTAATATATCTAACAGAACTAAATAACCGTACTTAAGAGCTCGAAAACATATGTTGTAACTTTAGTATTATCCTGACCAAAACAAACCTACTACGATATTGACACAAATGCAATGATATCAATTACGTTTTATACATTCCAATTACTATGCGCCGTTATTCGTATTATTACATATCGTTAATTAACACTGCTGTATTACATTACGCTTGGTTTGTGCTATAGCAGCCATACTGAAATTTAGTAAATCTCTTCAGTTTTAATGTAATTCAAAATATAAAACATGAACGTTATTACATTAAATGCATGACTATTAACTGGCAACGATGATGTCTTGAAGTAAATTTGGTTGTCAAATTATGGACATGGACTCTTTTAACAGTTTTTAATGTCACGACAGGCGTTACAGTTTGGTCCATTTGCTGCTACGATTGCCTACAACCGATACTGCTACAGTATCAAGCTTGAGTATACCAGTCATCTCACAGGTCATATTCCACTTATTTGTACCAAACGGTCTAAGGAGATGATTCAAAGCTCTAGCTGAACATAAATGAGTCATCTTAGTACATTTCTCATAAAATTGTTCATCAGTGTCCACAAACCACACATAATATGCAATAATGACTTATTAGTACCTACTACTTAGTGAATTTCCCAATAGGGCAGTAGCCATTACCGTAATAGTCGCTACTATGTCCACTTTTGTGTATCTTTTCAGCTAAACTTCATAGTAGTACCATCCAAAATTCCCCATTGGTTTGAAAGTTGCGACAGTTTAAATTTTCCATTCGGTGCAGTTTCTTTAGAAAAGAGGGATGGTAAGATTGAACGATTTTCCGAGATAACAAAAAACAACGTATGTATGTATGCGCATTGCATACAGCCCGTACGCAATATAACGAAAGGAATTTGGATTGAGCGTTTTAACTTTACAACTAATATACAGTTTTACAAAATGTAAGAAAATAAGCAATAATCCTACCCCTGGCGTGATCAACTTTTAATCCACACAGTGGGTCACAGGATAAACGATCTTGTAAACACGTTTAGGTGACGATAACACTTTTTTCAGACACATATATTGTGCGTTCTCTCCCAAACAATTTGTAACATAAAGTAGATTTTTTACGCGTGACTTTAAATTCGATCCGTAGATTAATTAACTCTTCTAGGATGAACTATTCTTAAGAGTCCTTGGAGCCTAGACGTTCTAACTCATAAAACAGTTAAAAAAACTACAAAAAAAGTCTAATCCTACAGTACTAAATATTGAAATTACAATCACTTTGGTATTTGAAAAAAATATTTTTAGGTGTTAAATAACGCTTCAGCGGCTGTTTGAAAACAACAAAATTAACATTGCTCTTATGGCAGGTAAATCCAAGATGGCCGTTGGCTTTTATGGACTCCCTTGGAAATACATTCAAAACAACAAAGAACATTTATAATCTCATAGTATATTTGATATTTAAATTATGATCACTTTGGTGTATGAAAAACTATTTTTAGAGGATAATTAACTCTTCATCAGCTGTTTGAAATTACTGTATCAAGATAGCCGCTAGCCTCTAAGGACTCTTAAGTTTTCAAGGTTCCAAACAAATGTTTTACCAGGGAAAGTTATCAATTATAGTGAATTTCCCTACATATATCCCCAGCACTCAGGTAGACCACAGTTATGGACGACTGGATGTGCCAGCCCCAACGGGGGAGCACCCAGTGACATTCCACCATCCAGGTTGGTGGGGTGTTCAGCTCTCAGTGATGCCGCTTTTGCCGCCTTTCCTCATCTGCCTGTGGCTGTGGTTCTTGGGCTTAGTCCTGCCTGATGTGTATGACTAACATTATGTGTGGCATATCCTCGGCTCTGGAAGTAGCCTCTTCCTGGGAGGTGAAAGACGGGCAAGTAAGCCTCCGAAGGGGAGGTAACTGTCCGGTGTTGGAATCGGCATTTCAAGTAGGCCATAGCGGAGCACATGAAAAGAGCCCGAAATGTTAATCCCCAAAAAGGTTCACAAATCTTAAGCATGGAAAGAGCCCGGGTCTCCACAGGTACATAAGGAAGAGGACGCTGACTCGTGTTCTGAAATAGTGTTGTTTTTGGTTTGGTTAGGTTAGATTAAGATAGGTTAGGTTAGGTTAGGTAAACAGACTATTTCTTTTAGTAATATCTTTTAATAATCTATATTTTAATAATGTATCTTTTAACAGTATATCTTTTAATATTGTAAATAAATTCATGTATTTCAACTGTGTTAATGGTTCTTCATCCTTTGAATACCCGTTGTGAAAGTTCTAGGAAGAGTCTGGGCTCTTTCGCACCGTCCTGGGAGGGACCTTGGAGGTCCGGGCGCTTTTCAAGCGTCTGCCTGAGTTTTTGGGCTCTTTTCATGTGCGCCCGGCCATAGTCATGGACGTCTGGTAAGCGCCAGCCCCTTAGGGGGAGCCTCCAGTGACACTCCTCCATCCAGGTTGGTGGGGTGTTTAGATCTCGGAGAGGTGGAAGTGCGCCATCAATCTCCCATCTACTTGTGACTTTGGTTCTTTGGGCTTCGGCCTGCTTGCTCTGTGCGACCAGCATTCTGTGGGGCAAATCCTCGACTTTGGAAGTAGCCTTTCCTGGAGGTGAAATCGGGCAAGTACCCGTAAGCTCACGGGGACACTCTAGGGGAACGTAACTTTCCGCAGTGTGAGGGTAACGGCTGGGCGCACTCCATCAGCCCGCCTTCTAAACCCGCCTCCTTTTGGGAAACCCTGAGGGCCTGGCAGTGATGTTGGGCTTGATGGGCAAACGAAGTAGATCGGGTGTTGGGATCAAGCCCGCTAGGGGTATTTGGGGATCTATCGCCCTGGGTATCAAGCCCGCTAGGGGTATCTGGGGATCTATCACCATGGGTATCCCTGGTTTCCCAGCAATGGGATGGCCTCGATCGGGTAGTGGTGGAAATGGGGAGCTGACGGTCCCCTTCCTCCTGGCTTTGATGGCGGGTTTTGGCCTGTCAGGGATTGGATAGGTCCCGAGTGTTGCTTGCACTAAATGCGTCAGGGCATTTCATTATGGGCCTTCAGGTTTTGTACCTGCTGGTTCCAGGTGGAGTGACGCTTAACCAAGTAGCCGGTATCCCTGGTTAGGATTGAGGGGCAACCCTCTTTCCGAAGGGTTCCTTCGGCAGCCGGTGAGCCTGATGACCTTAAGTCATCCGCCCATGGTGTGCCAAGGTTGGTGCGTATGCTCCGGCCTACACCATGGGGCCCGGGTATGTTTATTATAGGTACCGGGTTGCAGTTGAGGGGTTTTTGGCTCTTTCGACACAAACGAAACGAAACGAAACATAGATCCCCTAGATTAAAAGTAAAATCTGTAGTAGTTACCACTACAGTTTTCATAGCAAGACTTCGTGGCTCATGATAGTTTTTGTTTGAACGAGCCACGTCTCTTATCAAAATGTTAAAAAGATATTTTAAAGGTGTCCTGACTTGTTGAACGGGGGTGGTATATACAGTAGGTTTACACTAAATGAAATGGGGCCATTAGTGTTAATCCCAAATAATATGCATTTGATATAGGAAAATTAGGTTTTTTTTTGTTATTTACCAAACAAACACAAAAACTAAAAGAGATACGAATAAAGTATAAATTACAAAGTTGTTAAGAATAAAAAAAAACATAAAATTATGTGTATTTTACATATGTTGCTATATGCAAATTTCCAAAAAAAATTTTTTTGGAATATTTATTATTTCAAAAAACCCGTTTCTTGTAGCATATTACATAAAGCTAATTTCATAAAGAGTAAGAAAATTCAACCAGGAAAGGGCTAAGTGCATTGGTATAGGAAACACAGAGTGTTAAAAACATATTGAACATATTGAACAATACTGCCACCATTTTGAAACGGAAAAAGTTAATTAACTTCTGTTTCCGCCAAAATGTTTGTCTATAAAATACCTTTACAATTTTGTATAACATGACATATGTTTACATTTGAAAATTCCGAGATTCGAACTAGTGCCCCTTAGTTTTTGGCACACCCTGTATCGGGAAACAGTTAAAAAATATTTTCAAGTTATTCCTTGGAGTTGATTTAGCTGGAAATAATTCCATTTCATCCTTGTACGATAAGTCGTTTTTCCGTTATCAACTTGAGACACCTTACGTGGGACACCCTTTATATAGGGTTATTACAAATGATATTCCTATTCATCTTTCTCTATTCTTCATTAACGACCTCCCATCAGTTGTTAAAAAGGGTTAAATACGTATTTTTTCTGACGACACCTGGCGAGAGCGCTGTGTCCATCCCAAACCGACTCGAACTAGACATGTGTGCCTTTATACAAGCCAGTTGCTTGTTGCAGTGGTTCGATGAAAATCTCCTCAAAATCAATCGAACAAAAACTCAGCTTGTTGAATTATCATTAGAAAAACAAAAAAACAAAATATTTTGGCTAATTAAAATCCTTTAAGTTCCTACAAATTTTATCCAACTTAAAAAACAATAAACGAGTGTTGAAAGTTGTATTGTTATTTAAACAATCAACTTTCCTCAAAATCAATCCAACAAAAACTCAGCTTGTTGTATTATCATTAGAAAAGCCGAACAAAAAAAATTATTTTGGCTAATTAAAATCCTTAAATTTCCTAAAAATTTTATCCTACTGAAAAAAACAATAAACGAGTGTTGAAAGTTGTATTGTTATTTAAACAATGAACAGATTCTTAATTCTTGATTCTAGATTCTTAATAATTTATCGTCGATAAAAAATCGTGAATAAATAAAAAGAAGACGAATCCAAGAGTCACGGTCATTACAAATCTCTGAAAACATTTAAGTTGTATCCAATGTTGTATATTATGTCTGTAGACAGTTTTAGCCCTCTTGAAGATCATTGGCCGAGTGAAATATGTTGAGACCATACAGATGTCCTCTTGAGGTTGTACAAACCAGCATAAACACTACATCACATCTTGTGGATACTTGAAACGATAATCGGATCAAAATATTTCAGTACGAAACAACATCGTGAGACTAAACGCACGGCAATTTACTTTACTGATCATTGCCTGAAAACATGAATTTACATTTTAAAACGTCCCCCCCACTCTTGACACATTAAAAAAGTTCATGCTTGGCGTCAAACTTATATAAACTATCAATTTAAATAAACAGATATATTTATATAAATTAGTCGTTTATACATATAAACGTTTATACAAATAAAGAAATAAATAATTAAGGTAATTTACACTTGTGCAAAAAGATCATTCTCAATAATGCTTGAGTTTGCTACTACGAAGAAAAATGCTTCGATTATACAGAGTGTATTTTAAACGCAACCCAAACAATTACAACTACCGTGATACATCTTTTAACAACAAAACCAGCTTATATTATGGTATTTCTGGTGTTTTACCTAAATTAATTCCGATCACATAATATGCATTGTTCCATGAATATCTATGAGGTTTAGTGTTATTGTAATTTTTTTAAGGGCTCGACATGTTTTTTTTACTATATCTTTGTAAATAACACCGGCATGCTGCTTCAAATGATGGTATGTTCTGTCAAATTTAACTCTGTTATTATGGTACTAAAATCCAATATGAAGACTCTTAAAGCCCCGCTTCCAGCCCGAGTTCTTTGAGCATTTGTTATGCTACTTCAAAAATAATTGGCTTGCTCGATGAATGGAATATATACTAAGAATTTTAAACGTTTTATGTTTGTAGGTTGTGATTAAATATTTGCTATTATATATCGAGACTCAAATAAACAAACTGATGATTTTTTTGAAACCGATGGAAGTAAATATCGTTGATCTACTAATCGTGAAAATTGGGTACAAGCAGAAGACGATGAAAACCAACACTAGGGTTTTCCCATCACACGTTAATTTTAATAAAGAATCTTACTCTTAAATATTTGTAATCCAGATGCTCCGCTTATAATCAAAGATGAATGTAGCAAGGGCAAGTTCCAACCGCTAGCCTGTCTATGCTACAACTAAGTTACTGTTCTCGTGACTCGGGTAGAATTTCCTGTTGTACGCTGCTACAGAATTGTTACTTCTACCACAAATGCCAAGGTTTGTCTTAAATTCCATAAACAATAAATGAATTTGCGTAAGATATACAGGGTTATTACAAATGGTGTTCCAGATTTTGATTATAACCATTACTGGGTTAATTTGTTTTTAAACTATTTTAGTTGGTACCATTGGAGAGAAAAACTCTCAAAGTGACATTTACATTGGTTTGGGTCACCGATATGCGGTTAATTTGAGTGCATATCGGCTGATTGTAAAGACTTGTACGCTTTGTTGTAAGCGATAGCACACAACACATTAATTTTGAAAGAATCGCGCAAATGCTAGGTGTAAGCGTGTGGGTTCTCTGAACCCTCTATTCTGACATTCAGTGTGTCTGCTCACATTACCACACAAGTGGAATTTTACTTTATCGATAAAGACTAAATATTTTACAAAGCTTCACTTTCCACCACGGTTTGTGTATGTTTTCACAAAAATAAAAATAAAACAAAAAGAAAGTCTTACAGCTTTGTCATTTTGTTTTAAATCTTAAAGCAGCTGAAGATAGTTAGGTTTGATTTTATGAGTTTACGAATAATATTCCAAACAGTTGACTAAAGGGAAACCAAGCTCGTTGCTGCATTTAACAGATTATAAATTACTGTGGGTAAAACTTTCCCTCACCTGCTATGCAGCTTCATTGTTCACTGATAGCTTCCCAGTTCATTTATTTTACAAGTGCAGCCATTTCTCAAAATTCTGAGTGTGAATCGAGTGATTAATAGAGAATTATAATTACACCTGATTCTTAATTCAGCCATTACACAACACTTACAACAATTGACTTCACAAACAACTGATATGCACCCAAACCAATGTAAATGAAACTTTGAGAGCTTTTCTTCATGCGTAGGCTTTCGCGGCCGTTGTCATTGAAATCCATGGTGATGGTTTTCGGCGTAAACCATCACCATGGATTTGAGAGCTTTTCTTTCCAATGGTACCAACTAAAATAGTCTTGAAACCAATTGACCAAGTAATGCATACAATCAAAATCAGGAACAGTAGGGGTGGCCCCACTCTGGTCAAAAACACGTGACAGGTAAATCACCTGTATTCCCGCTAACCGTTCCCGCCAGCTGACGTAACCTCATTTAGTACCTTTTAAATTAATTATAGTATAAAAAGTGTGACCGAGGATCGATCCCAGGCCTCGTATGTGATAGATTATTGCCTTAGCCATTGAGCTACGACAGCAGTTATGTTGTAACATATATTGTAGTCGTCAACTGTTCCCGCCAACTGACGTAACCTTAATTGTGTGTATAGAAGTTACCAGCTGATCATGTGACCAAGATCGTACTGCATACGCAGCTGTTAAACATAACCTCAAGGTGAAAACCTTCCTGCCATAACCTCACTTATCGTATTGTGTACGTTGTCATCTGCTTTCCCGCCATGACCTTACGCTTGTATCGTATACGTATCCCGCCAAGTAACATAACCTCACTTTACGTAGGTTTATTAATTGTGTATTATGAGATTAAAAGTTAATCTTTAAGCAGGGACCTCCCAGGTGGCGGTTCCTACGACGACAGTTACGTGTTTATATTGGTAAAATAACAATCTCAGTGTATAAGCCACATCACAATGTTAGTGTGTAGCAAGCGATTAGCGGAGGTCAATTGCTGATAGTGTTATTACCGTCAATATTGATAGCGTTATCTTCGATAATAATATTGTTGTGCATTCTATTCTTCACTTTTCTCAAATAAATGAACGAGGTAAGTCATATTTACTAAAAATTACTTTAACTTTATATTATAGTAACTGGTGTTGTTAACTTATGTCTGGCATTTTAGGGTAAATAAAAACAAATTGTCTCACGTAGAAAAAACAATTATTCTCTCTAATATATTCTCTGAAGAATGGACATCTGTATATTCTGTCACTACAATTAGGACATAGGGTATCACTACAAAGTAGTAGGGCGATAATAGGGACATGCTCTAATGCTATGTAAATCTGTTTGTAAAATCAGCTGTTGTTAGATGTACCACCTAATACCAAAGTTTGTTTTATCTTATATAGGGTGAAACTTGATATAATGCCTTGTAATCAGCTGTAATAAAAGTCCATACTTCTATCTATATATGCAGTAACAAATGTGAAACAAATTATAATTACCATTGTTAAAAAAGATTGCTTAAGTAGAACTTTACCGTTGTGCGGCTTTTGTAATGGCCACCAAATGTTGAATGTTTTATAGGTGTTATGTAATTCCAGGATTATGCTGTTGTGTTTCTACTGTGACTCTGGATGTTGTTCTGCTAGTGCTTCTGCTACAGTTTACATTATGAGTAAGTACTTACAAGTAACTATTTATTAAAATTAATACTACTTTGAATGTGTATTATAACATACGTTTTTTAACAATATGTGCTTTTAACAATTGATGTAGTACCTTAACGGTAAACCCTATAACTTTTTTGAATATCATCTGATGTTCTTATTAGATAACAAAAAAATTAGTATAAACTCTGTACGGTATGTGTAAAAAAAACTCTCCACTAGGTTGCAGCTCCTAGTGGAAATTTATACAGATTTGGTAATATACTATTTTATATGAATAGGTAAAAAACATTAATCCTTGTGTAATATTTTTCAGTCTATGAACAATCCAGGATTTGTCCTACCTGCAGCTTCAGCTGGTAGAATTTCTACACTGAGGACTGAGCTCCTAGCTATAGCTAGCTTGGCTGGGAGTACACTCGAGGGATATTCCTATGCTTGCAGGCTGCAACCTACAGTAACATCTGCTCTATGGGAGGACCTCCGCAGCACTTTGGAGGGTGTGCTGACTGCTGAGGCAGGCTACTAACCAGATAGACGCCATGGTAACAGAAAGAACCCCGCGGCCATCGGACCCTCCAATCAATTCAGCGACACGTCAGATATGTTTGGAACACTCCCCAACTATCGCTATACAACCGTGTGGTCACACACTGTGCCCCAATTGTGCGTACAGGGTATACAGGTACCCTTTTTGTAGGGATTTTATAGCCGATAGATTAAATATATATTCATCGGAATAAACCTAGTGTTTTTATTTAACCTCAAAAACCCAAATTATATTCGCATAAAGTTTACCAATAAGATACCTACTACATCAACTGTTAAAAGGACATATTGTTAAAAAAACGTATGTTATAATACACATTCAAAGTAGTATTCATTTTAATAAATAGTTACTTGTAAGTACTTACTCATAGTGTAAACTGTAGCAGAATCACTAGCAGAACAACACCCAGAGACACAATAGAAACACAACAGCATAATCCTGGAATTACATAACATCTATAAAACATTCAACATTTGGTGGCCATTACAAAAGCCGTTTTTTTATACTCAACGGTAAAGCCATCTTTTTAAACAATGGTGATTATAATTATAAACTGAGAAAAGTCAGTAGCTTTTTGGATTTTACAAACAGATTTACATAGCATTGGAGCTCCTTGCTTTTATTTTCTGCCTGGTTTATTTTACATAACAACAATTAAGATTTCTTTTCCTCACAAGTTTTCTAAAATTTATATTTTATTCATATTTATATTTATAAATTATATTTATATTTTATCAGATTGTCTCTGTCATACAGTGAACAGTTTATGGAAGCTATCTGGGCGTGGTGGTCTGAGAGGGCTGTCGCAATAAATTCACTTTTAGTTCTTTTATCATCGATGTCAGTAAATATGTGATCTACCAAGGATCCAGAACATTTGAACTCCCTCGTATACTTTGAACTTATCGTGTTTCTGAGTCCAAAAGATCTCATAATGGTTGTCAGTTTATCTGTTACGAAGGAAGTTTTAGACAGATCAATATTTAAATCACCAACAACTAACAAGCAATTTCTTTCAGAGAGTTCAATAGTACAGGTAAAATATGGTTTTATAAACAACAAAATTTGTACATTCATGAAATTTTACCTGTGAGTTACTAATAATATGAGAAATGAAGATCCGATGAGTCCCCAAAATTTTGGGCGTCCTAAGGCCCTTTTTGGGGCCCTTTTTGTTCCGAAGGGCCCTTGTTCCTGAATAATTTTGTTTTTGCGTTTAAGGTCAAGTGAGGTGTGGTTTTCGATTGTTTTAGTTATTTTAAATCGATTGGGACTAGTTTTAAGTGTATTAAACCACTCCATACAGGGTGTTTCGAAATATTATTACTTTTTACGATATTTAAAGATTTATTCATAAAGTAATAAAATTAGTTACCTCCATGCTCTATATAAACGGGGGATATTGAAAATAACTTTAATTCTTTACTATGTAAGAGGGAAGGATCACAAGGAGTAAGAGAAAATATTAAATACTCCCGTTACAGCAAACCTGCAGACCTAGCGAATTTCCGTTTTACTTACTTGATTTTCAATTAAATCTTAAATAACATCGCGTTTAACGATTACCTAGGTTTGCTGCTACAAGGAGGCTAATAAAGTTTGTTTATAGTAAAATATTAATAGCCTAGTATAAAACAAATAAATTTGACAAGTTTGATCAAGATATATCTATTAACAAACAAACATATAAATAAAACTAAGCACAAATCATCATCGATATAATACGATATAATATACGATATAATAATACGATCATATAGTGATATAATACGGGTTTTAATTTTTTTTATCATTTTACACTATTCTACATAAGAATAACATGGGAATTTTAAATTTACAATTTTAGTATTTTTATCCGTAACTAATAACCATACAAAAACATGTTAATATACTAAATTATTTGTTTTTAAGCTATTTTAAATGTTCTAGAGAAAAATTGGGAAACTTTGTGTTTTGATGGTAAAGTAAATAAGAAAACTCAACTTTTACCCCATAAACCTCGTTCTCATTGTTCAGAAAAAAAATGCTTGTATCGACAATGCTGCTCTGATGTCTTAGTGCTGTCCTGGTCGTCATAACCATCAAAGACAACCGTACTTGTATTGATTGAAAATAATTTTGAGGAACTTAAGATACAAGTTGCAAACGTCAGTATGTATGAAAGGTGTTTTTGCACCACATTGTTCGTGCTTAAAGATTGGTGTTGCCTGTTCTGCAATATGCAAGGTTTGTAAAGGGGAATCCCGCTTGCGAACACCAACTTGGACAAAATCAGTAAAGATGGACAAGTTGCTAAGAATAATAAAATTGTTAATGAGTCGTCTGAGAATAATTATTGTGATGATGGAATTGTAAAGAGAGATACTACGGAAGTTGTAGAAAAATAGCTTTAGTTTAAGTAAATTTTTAGTTTAAGTCATTTTAATATGTAAAGTAAGGTTTTATACAAATACAATTGTTTTAATTTTTAATAAATAAAAAAAAAATAACTTAAATAACTATCTAATAAAAATACATATCAATTTGAAATTGGTATTAATAGATTTGCATAAAAAACACATTGAAAGATTATTCACACCACCTTAAAAGTTGAAATTTTTGCGTAGTAACCTATGTTATTATGTTATATTGTAAAACTTAATCCATACCCTTTTACCCACCATATAACCCAACCCCCCCCCTTAAGGGGGATAACTTATCCCCCTTTAATTTCCCATATAGGATATAAGCTATTACCGAAGGTCTTATGGTAAAACATAGACCCGAAACTGATTTACGTTTTCATTTCGATGCCCCCAGAAGCCTAAAGAACCATCCACTCAAAATATTATATATGTGTTTACATACATATATAACTTATAATATAATATATCCATGTTATATACGTGTCCGTAAACATGATAACTCGAGTAATTTTGGTTCAATTTTAACAAAACCGGCATAATCGGTCCGTGGAACAGGGTTTTATATGGTAAAAATTTGTAATCTTTGACCCTCAAAACACAAAGTTTCCCAATTTTTCTCTAGAGCATTTTAAAGAGCTTAAAGAAAACAAATAATTTAGTATATTAACGTGTTTTGTAAGTGTATTAATTACAAATGAAATTCAAAAATTGTAAATTTAAAATTCCATATTATTCTTAAGGAGAATAGTGTAAAATGATTTTGTTTGTTTGTTTATAGATATGTCTTAATAAAACTTGTCAAATTTATTTGTTTTATACTAGGCTATTAATATTTTACTATAAACACACTTTATTAGCCTCCTTGTAGCAGCAAACCTAAGTATTCATTAAACTCAATGCTATTTTAGATTTAATTGATAATCGGGCAAATGAAAATTCGCTTAGTCTGCAGGTTTGCTGTGACGGGGGTATTTAATATTTTCTCTTACTCCTTGTGATCCTTCCCTCTTATATAGTAAAGAATTAAAGTTATTTTCAATAATCCCCTTTTATATAGAGCATGGAGGTAACTAATATTATTACTTTATGAATAAATCTTTAAATATCGTAAATAGTATTTATATTTCGAAACACCCTGTAGGGAGTGGTTTAATACACTTAAAACTAGTCCCAATCGATTTAAAATAACTAATACCCCCGCCGCAGCAAACCTGCCGACTAAGCGAATTTCCATTTGTCTGAATTGATTTTCAGTTAAATATATTTTAATAACATTAGGTTTAACGAGTACCTAGGTTTGCTGCTACAAGGAAACTAATAAAGTGTGTTTTTGAGTAGAATATTGATAGCTTAGTACAAAATAAATAAATTTGCCAAGTTTGATCAAAATATATTCATAAACAAGCAAACTACAACATTTGACAATATTCTCCATAAGAATAACATGGGAATTTTAAATTTACGATTTTTTAAATTTTCTCCGTTACTAATAATCGAACAAAAATACTTTTATATACTAAATTATTTGTTTTTTTAAGCTCTTTAAAAAGGTCTAAAGAGAAATTGGGAAATTTTGTGTTTTGAGGGTCAAAAGTGAGAAAAACCAATTTTTACCCCATAAAACCCCCCGTAAAGCCCCGTTTCCATGGTCCGATCGTGCTGGTTCGCGAACTCATTCAAGTTTATCCCGCTTTACACCTTTAAACCAAATTTCATCAAAATCGGACAAAAATTACTCAAGTTATCGCGTTCACGGACGTATATATATGTCTATATATATATATATACATATATAAAAATTTGAACGAATAGTGTTTTTGGCCTCTGGGGACATCAAAATGAAAAAGTAAATCGGTCCCAGGTCTAGGTCTTACCGTGCCACCTACGGTAATAGCTACTTCCCTATAGGGAAATTCGCTAAAACCATCGAAAACCACACCTCACTCGACCTTAAACGTAAACACAAAATCATTCAGGAACAAGGGCCCTTCGGAACAAAAAGGGCCCCAAAAAGGGCCTTAGGACGCCCAAAATTTTGGGGACTCATCGGATCTTCATTTCTCATATTATTAGTAACTCACAGGTAAAATTTCATGAATGTACAAATTTTGTTGTTTATATGGAGTGTTTTTGTATTATTTTACCTGTACTATCAAGTGCACTACACATTTCCGTACGACGATGTTGCATTTCATGTTGTATTTTATACATTTATTTTATTTTGATTTTATTAGACATGTCTACGTAATTTCATTCAAAGCAACTCTCTTGAAACCAATAAATTAAAAGGTATGTTATTTTTAACGGATGTTCTTGTAAATATTTGGCATGTCTCAATGTTATTATACAACATTCATCAGATGTCACACAGTAAAACAAGACATTCCTCTAAGCTTTGGTCTATTATGCTGTGTGCCATTGCTTTCCTCGCAGATAGTCTATGAACAAGTTTCATTTGCAAGCGAGAGGTCGCTGTGCGCCATAACCCCAAATATTTGACCTTTATAAGTTCAACTGTATTTATTGTTGCCTTGTTGTTGTTAGAATACGTACGTTATAGAATAGACATCTCCCATACTACCTACTGATTGGCATGTACTAATTTACTAATTTTCAAAGTGAAGTCAATTTCATAGTCAAATAAACACTAAAACAATCGAATTAGAAACTAAATTGAACTATAATAAGAATTTTTGACGCATAAGGCAAACACACTAAAAGGCAAAATACATGGCAGTCATACGAAAATTAAAATGGAAGGAGTACTTTAGTAGCACTATCTTAAAAAGTTTGACATAAAGTTTGATCGGCCAGTGGTGCGACTCGATTGGCTCACGTAGGCGACTTTAATAGAAAAGCTTCGTACGTGATTTGAACTGAAGATTTGAACGTTACGGCCGTGCTACATAATGTGTGACACTCTAAAATGTGTCTATTTGTTTTCAATTGTAATAACTAAAAACAACTTATTTATTATTACTATTTACATTGACATCGATTAGTATTTTAAACGTCTCTGTCGGTTGCAGTTGTGAATCTGTTACCAAACAGTCTTTCCAGTTTATTCATTCTGAAAAAACAAGATGAAATAAGAAAAACAAAATTAAAAGTAACTATTTGTCATTAGAATGGTGCAACAGCGTAACAGATAAATGCTCAGCTTTCAATAACACGAGTATTTTACAATAAAGAGGCAGGTCCTCATTATATGGAATAGCTATATTTGACTGTTATTTGTCATTTCTATCAACATTAAGATATCTGTGGTAGGTATAACACTATCGATAACTAATCTAACTTGTGATTGTGCATCAACCCTTGAGCATAACTGACGTTTTGAGTCTTACCAGAACTTTGGATTTCATAAGGAAAATTATATTGCATGCAGAAGTAAGAAAACAATATCCTCGCCTCGACAAACCTGCAGACTAAGCAAATCTCAATCTGTCTAATTAGATTTTACTAAAATATTTCCATAAACAAGACATATTTATTACATATTTATTATTTTTTATTTGTCCTAGGACACAAGAGCCCGAGCCCGGGATTGTTTTTCACATCACTTCAGGCTAGACCTAGGGGTTGTGGCATTATTACTTAGAAAATCCATTGGTGATTTGGCGGGAATTGAACCCGGGACCTCAGGGACGTAAGTTCTGCGCTCTAACCACTAGACCAGCTCGCTCCAGCATCCATTTATATTAGATTTAACGAGTCTAGGTTTGCTGCTACGGGGAAGGTAAACATGTTTCTTCACCAATGTTAGTAGTAAAGGATTATATAAATACATTTGACAAATTTGATTAACATACATCCATAAACAAGCAAACTACACCACTTTTCTTTTTCTCCATAAGAATAACATGGGAATCTTAAATGTAAAATTTTTTGACATATTTTCCATAACGTTTAATTTTACAACAACGCTTCAATATATAAAATTATTTACTTTTTAAGCTCTACAAGATGTTTGTCACTCCAAAACCCTATATTACCCCATATCCATGACCTGATCTTGATAGTTCATGAACTCATTCAAGTTTATCTAGTTTTACACATACTTGTCTAAATTTCATCAAAGTCAGACCAAAATTAGTTACCGCGTTTACGGGTCTAGGTCTTACAGTGTCACCTTCCCTACCATAAAGCTACTTTCCTGTAAAGACATTTGCTAAAAACTACTGAAATACACAATACCCATTACTCTATTCATTCAGAATTTCACCAAAGTAATATCTTTCAAGTTGCGTGAAAAATTAAACTGAAAATGATACTTTGAAAATTAAAACTGAACCTACAATCTAATTAAAATTTAACAAAGTCTTTGATTATATGTCTGACTGAATTTCCTCTCTTCACACATTCCTTTTAAAACACATTTGTCCTTGGATCCTTCGGCTTTTCTGTATATATCTGAAAGCTGCCAAACATATCATGACAGGAAACAGATGGTGATTTTAAGTAAGAGTTTGAGTGTGGAAGAACATGGTTTACGTAGACATATTTGGTTGAATATGTGTGTGGAGTTGTGGTGCATATATTCAAAATAGGTAAGTTTACCGGGTGAATTCAATTGTACTACTTCAAAAAGCAAATGTCTATCTAATAATTATTTATTATAATTACAATCTTATAAAAGGAATAGCCTTTAAAATAATACTAAGGGTGCTGTAAAACACAGACAAGACACGAAATACCCATATCGACAAAACATGCAAACGTGGAAAATACGGTAAACATTCAACAATCATTGTAAATGTTGAAATATTGTAGATGTGGAAGGAACCTTTGTAAGCTTGCTGAAATTGTAAACATCAAAACATGTGAATATTTTTATCACGTTAATATAAACATATAAATACGTTAGCCTTGCTCCAAGGAACATATGAGTATTCTTCAGAGACTTCAGAGATACCCCAAGCAAGTCGGTCTAGTGGTAGAGCGCGGGGCTTGCGGTCACCCAGGTCTCGTGTTCAAATCCTGACTATCATCAATGGTTTTTAGCTATGGGATAGTAGCCTGAAGTAACGCGTACAACGGTTCCGGACTAGATCCTACGATCCTAGGATTTAAAGGTTAAGCTGTACGCTAGTAACATGGTTATAGATTTTGAAAATAATACAGTTTCCTCGTTTATTGAACCATTTAAATTGTGTGTAACAATTTCTTTAACAGATACCAACAAATTTGATATTGCATATTCTAATAGAATAAAGTTGATCGAAGTATATAGTAACTTTATTATATCAGAAAGGTTGGTCGTAATTAAAAATCAATTCAACACCTTAAATAAATGACATCGGAATGTTTTTTTTTTTGCGAAATCAGGTAAGAGTTAACGCTTAATAATTTATATGACCAGAGGTGATGGTGAACTAATGCAGGGTTCAGTGGGGGCTTTACCCGTCCCCAGTGGAACCATAGCTCACAAAATTAACTCCGGCATTCCACAAATTACATTCTACATCCCTCGATTTACAATCCGATGCCATCGTTTATGAGAACCCAGTATTTTGAACTTATCAACTTAATAGTGTAATGAACTAATGAAATTATGACAAATGATGTGTATCAGTGAAAAACTAACGTTTTAGGTGTTCAACTGTAAAGTAGAACAAATAGTAACAATGAGTGTAAATCTGATTTTAGTTTTTTCACACTCAATCATTTCATGAGAGATACTTTATCGGGTTTTGTGCATTAAAAAACTCATAACTGATTTCAAATGCATAACTTGAGTATGATAAAATGTTATTATATATAACATCGTTTTATCAAATATCGTTTTATTAAATATTTTGGCTGTATTTTGTAGTACAGGGTTATTAAAAAAGAATGGTGCAAAACTAAACGATTCGCCTATTGTCGTGATTTCAAGCAGCTGGTTGTTACACCAATGGAAAGGGCGTGTTAATAAGTTTGTTTTGACAAGTTATGTTTTGTTTCAGTTGATTAGTTGAGTACCACGAATCCTGCCAACAATTGGTTGCTACAAAACAGATAATTTGCTGTTGTTAGTGTTTATCAGAACTCTCGGACCAAATTTAGGAAAGAGGCTCTACATAGGAACTGCAAGGTTCGGTGGATGAGGAAACTCAAGACAATTGGATGATTTTTTTATGTGCCCGGAAGAGTGCGGGCCGTCCTCAGACTCCGCCAGACGCTGTGGAGAGAATCGAAACTAAGACTGTTGAGGTTTTTGACTCTGCCACAGTTTTACACAAGCGTTTGAGACGAAACCCGGGACAAACCTTTTTACAAACATTGAAGCATACTGACAAGCTAAAATGCAAAGATATTTACCATAATAGCTTCGATTCTTTTTGATATTCTTTGATTTTGCTGACAGGAATTTTGATACTCAACTGAGACAAAACAAACTTATAAATACGCCCATTCCATTTGTGTAACAATCAGCTATTTGAAATCACGGAAACATATACCAACCGTTTAGTTTTGCACAATTATTTTTGAATAACCCTGCATTATGAAAATCTGAAATAGTTATTTTCCTACGGTTACCCGACCAAGTGGACATCCTTGCACTGATTATAGCACGCAAAGTAGCCAATTGCTGCATTTACTTACTTTTTCCACAATTCAGTATTCCAACCAAACAACACAAAACAGTATGCTTTTATTAGGCAAGTAATACGTGTATGGTTGAAAATAAGTTGTCAACACTTAAAGATACACTATGGAAAACGCTGCACCAGCTGATAATAGTCATAGTATATATTGTTGCCAACTTATTTTCAAGTGTACACTTTTCACGTGCTTAATTAAAAGCACACTGTTTTGTTTTGCTTGATTGGAATACTGGAGTGTGGCAAAAGTACGTAAATGGAGCAATTATCTTCTTTTCGTGCTATAATATAATATAGCCCATTTTGTCAGATAACTGTAGGAAAAAGATTTTATACATAGCTAACAAACTTCAACATGGGCACTATTTCGTGCTCTACAGAGTACAGACGTCCAAACGATTATCTATTTCAGCCCACACGTTGTACAACATTTATCTTTTACAATGGAGACTGCATCTCTGATTCTTTCTCTTAAGTGGACCAAATTTCAAATTGTTGAGAATAAAAATGTTTTTAAAATTTCCCCAAAGGAAAAAAAACACATGGAGTAAAGTCTGGGCTTCTTGGGGGCCATGCTATAGGACCATTTCTGCCAATCCACCATGTTTGGAAACTTAACATTTAAGTTATCCTGAACAATGGTTACAATGTTGAGGGACTGGAGCTATTGTCGTATTAACTATTGTTTCTTTAACTTGATGGAATGGGAAAGGCAGTCTTCAGTTTCAGCAGGATGAATCCTGCTTTTTCCATTCTATCAAGTTGAGGAAACAATAGTTTTTCAGCATGTCTAGGTAAACATCCCCATTCATGTTTTTTAGCGAATAAAAATAGTTCAGTCACTTCTTTTCTGGACAGGCCACACCAAACGTTTATTTTCGGCGAATATTTTTCCTATTCAAACATTTGATGAGGCTGCTGATATCCCCAAATCCTAACGTTGTGCATATTAACACAACCATTGGTGTGAAACTTTGCTTCATCTGAAAATATAACTTCATTAAAAAATTATCGTTTTCCGCTGTTTGGTTGAACATAGCAAATCCTTCTCTTTTAATCAAATCTGTTGGTTTCACTTTTTTAAGAAGTTGAATTTTGTAGGCATGAAGATGGAGTCTTTTATGTATAACTTTGTTAAGTGTACCATACTTATATGAATTTCGAATTAAAATATACGGCGAGGGAGGGATTTCTTTGGACTTATAACACAAGATAGTCTTATGTTCTCAACTGCCTAGTTCGAGGCTGGTGGTCTTGGTCTAGGCCTACTTTGCTGTTAAACTGACCCAGTGTTTATGAACTGCTTACTCCAATGAAGAATGTTATTTTCATGAGCTCCACTTGTAAAATGTTCTTTTAAATACCCATTTTACTAGATTCACTGACTTTAGCTCACTTTATAACATTACATTACTACCTTTTCTCGATTGGAAAACATGTTTGCAAAGAAAACAAAAAATAAGTAGTATGTTGACGATTAGCACAACAATCAACACAGCTGTTTTAATCAATGTTAACCAAACTGTTTGAGCTGCCGGATGTAGTAGTACCAATATGAAATATATAATTCGTTCTATAATAGTTTTTACAGTCAGTTAAAACACTGCCATTATGTTATGAAAACGATGTATTTCTATGGATAGATTATTTAATATAAATACGAAACTATCCCTCACAATTATTACCTGTAGTTGCTACACACGTAAGCATGCAAAATATTAATAAACGAAAAATAATACACGATTTTAAGTCATTGTCACACCTGATTTGCCAAATAATAACACAGGCGGAGGGTACAAATTGCGAGATGAATATTGTAAAGAGCTCTTTTCCCACCAATCCCATAGCTGAGCAGTAATTGTTGAACAGACACACCTGTACTGTGATCGACCTGCTGCTGTAGCTCAACCATTCAACATGATGTTACTTCGGAGAAAACGAAATTACAAACAATATAATATTTGTGGTTAGAGGGTTATACAGAATAAGTTAATGTATTTAGTATTTCATATTATAAAGATAAAAATGCGTCAAGTGCAGTAGCCTCAAGCATAGATTACGCTGAGAAAATTCATATTTATTTAAATTATTCACACTTAAGTTAAAAAGAATAGTCCGAGCTGGTAATTCCATGCTATTACATTGTTTTCCTTTGTGTAATCTATTTCATAGTATTAGACTATATGTTAACACTGATGTATTACAGCAGCCTTATCAAGAAACTAGGTTGTATGACTATTGTATTGGTTTAACAATTATAAACTGCCAATAGTGTTATATGCAAAAAATATACTATTGATTTAAATGTTACAAATTTGATTTAGAAACAATTAAAATAATTTATTTAAAAATCAGAAAACAATTGTGATCAGAAAATCCCTAATTTCCTCCAGTTTATCACGGAATCATTGATTGTACGCCTAATAGTTTAGGATAATTGGTATTGCAGGTTTGATACTACTTTCGCATTAAAGTAAAGTAGATAATCACTTATTTTGAGTGGCAGGACAATATGTCAATACACTTCGACAACCCAATAGAGTGTGGAGTGGGTACGTTAAAAAAAACTTAGACTTTAATTAGTCAGCTTTTGTTAATTTATAACCGATTGTGTAAGACCTAAATACTAAACTGAAAAAATTGGCACAACATAAATATTTTTGAAATGATTTGTGTTGTACGAACTCATTAAAACTTGACACAATGTGATGGTACGGAAAATTAATAAAATCACACTGTTACAGAAACTACATGGGTTAGGCTCGAATGAAATACAGATAAAATCCTAATTTAAATGACGTGACCAAATACCATCCAAATGCTAATGAATATCCAGATTTAGAAGATTTGTGGGGTAAATTCTCGGGAACTAGAATAGAGAGCTAACACGTGCTAATGTAATGTAATATAATCAAGACAGTTACAATGTAAAAGCAATTAATAACAAAGTAGTTGTTACACAGGACCGATTTCTGTTTCAGTCAGATTGAAGTGGATATCTAAGCTCCATTTAGAGCTAATACAGGGTGTCACGTAAGTGAACAGCCAAACTCCAGAAGATAGTTTTTATGGGTCAAAATGAGTAGAAAATCAAGTTTTTTTTTTCAAAAATGCTTTGGTTAATAGATTTTCACCATTTTTTACATGCAAATTTTTAACTTTGCATTTTTCCAACCGATCTTTATGAAACGTGGCATGCATTTTAAATAAAGTAGAAGAATTTTAGAAAAAATATTAAGCTGGTGTAATTTGAAAATTCAAAATTGCTGCCATTTTGGGTTTATTACGATTTTTAGTTGTAAAATGAGGCGCACCCAACGCCTCAGTTAGCTTAGCTTTATTCCACCTCATTTTACAACTAAAAATAGTCCTATAACAGCTGTTTGTTATTCGATATTTTTGAAATTGGTCTCATTTCATAGGAGATTTCAAATGCAAATTAAAAGTATTTTTGGACATATTATAAAACCTGCCATTTCTTTTGTTATTTCAGTGACAAAACCCAAAATGACCTCAATTTCGAAATTTATAATTAGACCAACTTAATAATTTTTCCTATAATTCTTCTCTTTGAAATGCATGCCATGTTTCATAAATTTTGGTTAGAAAAATGATAAAATATAAAATAATTTATGTAAAAAAAAAAATAAATGGCGGATATCTGGTTAACTAAGCGTTTTTGAAAAAAGCAAATTTTTTATTATCTCTTTATTTTGAACCATCAATCTCCTGGAGTTTTGCAGTTTACTTACGGCATACCCTGTACATTGATAATGATGAGGATTAAGTTTCCCAGCCTCACATGGAAAGGGGGGGTACATAAAATGTAGTTAACATATATAATACATAGCTAAACCTTAACCATAAAAATTTGTTATATTCAATAGCGATGGCATCGCCGTAGTTATAGTTAAATAAATATAACTCATGACAGAACGTAAGCTTAGAACTATTGATCTATTTATTCATTGATAGATTAAGCTTTTCTGTGATAAAATGTACAAATAACACATGTTAATTAATCTACATGAAGTATGCCAGTTAATCTTTTTCGGGCAAAATTCAAATTATCACCCCACCCCACAAGTTTGAAATCTGCTTTAACATTAGAGTCCATTTAAATCCCTGGCCACTTGAATTAATTTAACTAATACTCACGATCTAGTTCGTTTGGACCAGTCAATAACAACAGACAGGTATTTAATTTTGTACATTGTTGAGATGGTAACCTAACAGATTTTCAACTCAATTAATAAGAAACTACCCGAGAAAATAAATGAAAATACTACGAGTTTTCTTATTCTTTGTAAAATCCCAAATGTTTGGGAGGGGTGGCACGAGGGTAGTAGTTGTCTTGGCAACCGCAATCGCCCTTCACCTTGGTACCTGTCTGTCTGTCTAGCTTGAATTTGGGGCAAGACGAAGCGGAACTTCTTCCTAAAAAATCTCGTTAAACATTTTACTTGAAGTTGTTGACCAACTTTGGTTGTTTAAGTGTTGACCTCCAAGCTAAAAATTATGGATGGGCAGGGCTTAAATGGAATACATAATTCCTTAGTTTAACTGTATTGACCCTTAATAAATTTTTTAAACGGGGAAACAAATACTTTTTCATTAATATAAAGTCATCAGCAATAATGATCCATTAAAAAAACTACGTAATAAAAAAAAACTCATCACCGCCTTGAATTTGACCTTCGATTTAATTTAGGATAAATAAAACAAATAAATTAGGTCTTTATTCATGAGCGAATTTTAGTAACTACTATTTTTCAAATTGACACAGGCCAGGAATAAACGAAACAAACATTCTTATTACCACAAAACAAAATTGGATTAAATTAGGCCTACCAATTTTAATGCAAATCTTAAAGCTGTAAGACAGTGCTTTCAGTGTGCTACGATGTGCATTGTACTGAGCCGGCCCGAAGTAATACAGACCTCTCCTACCATCATCAGGCTAGATTTAGAGAAAACATTAGATGGAGAACTTGAACTGTTATCATATGAAACAAAAAAAACATGAATTCCACTTATTCAAAAATGTCGGCTAACTTATAAATTTCTTATGAAACTCCCTGTATTTTACGATCTTTTTGGAATATTGGTGTAATTGTAAGACTTATTTAATTCTATAACATCCTTCCCAAACTTACTCGTTTATGAGTTATAAGATGCAGAATGTAAACTTTTTTTTTTTTAAGGTAGAGGAGGTAAAAATGCTTTTACGCACACAGGTAGCCAGCCTGTAGTGTGAGACTCCTGCGCTTGTCAGACTACTCACTAAAAACCCCCTCTACTCTGTTGGACACAGACCTGGGATTGTTTGTCACATTACTTCAGGTCAGGTCAACGTGTGACCTAAGCCCTCAGGGCTCGCGCCTTTTCTGGAGGAATGTTCCATTTCTGGCAGCTATTTTTCCAGCTATAATAGTCAGTAACTCCTAAATGAGTAGCTTTATAGAAGAATTGCGAGGAATAAATAGTTTTAATAGCCTTTATTTTTAAAACGATAATGAAATACAAGATGTTCAATGAGCAATTCTCTGGTTCTGCAACAGTACTGACCAACCTCTGGAACAGTACTAGCCAGGTTCTGGAACAGTACCTGGTAGGCCTACTGGCTGGATAATTTGGTGTGTATAATTTATAACGTATAATTTTGAATTAATTTGGCTGGATTGGATTGAAAACAAGATAGTAGATAGTTTCTCTCAAGACGACGCTGTGTGTTTTAAATGTAATTTAATAAAATTCCTAGTGATGGGAAAGGACTTTTGTGTGAAGTTATGTGTGAATATTGGTTTCATCCATCATGTATCGGCATTTCTGACCACAAATATGATCTCATAAATCAAATTTCAGACTGTGTCAAATGGTTCTTCTTCGTTGAAACTTGACAAGTTGGTTTCTGCTAAACCTGACATCGAAAACCTCTTGAACTTAAACTCTGTTGTTGACAAGCTATCAAATTTAGTAAATATTCTTGGTGATAAAAATAACCACGCTAATCGGAAGAAAACCATTACTAAAACTATTGAAGATAAAAATTCTGTCATCTGCTAATGTAAGTTTACCGAAAAGTAAAAATTACGCTAAGCCTCCCGAACTGAATAAATCGATAGTACCAGTTTCGATTGATCGATCTCTTACTACCGATGTCGACTCCTCCGGAACGGAAAGTACAGTGTCAGTGACTAACCGAAAAGTACCCGGCCAACAAAGTTACGATAATATAGTGAAAGAAACTCAAGTAAAGACTGTTCCAGTGCACGCTAAATCTATAGCTGGAAATAGCCACCAATCTGCAAGTAACCATAACAACACAGGAGCTAATTCCAAACTGTCTATAAGTAAAAAAATAGACCTAGGCCTATTATTGGAACCAAATCTACTGGTAGCATAAAGGCTGTAACTAGAAAAAATTGGTTGTTTGTGTCAAAGATATCTCCTGATGTGTCATCTGAAAGTTTTACTGAGTATGTGAAAAGTCTGTTTGGCGAAGCATGTTTGGCCAAGTAGGCTTGACATCTGAGAAACTTTATAATGCACTTAATCCTAACCTATGGCCTGAGGGGGCCCTGGTGAAGAAATTCAAGCCTAAAACTAATGGTGTTGGTCCCAGGACTGATAGTAGCGTTTTTTTTTTAGAATAGGCAATTCAAGTTCTAAGAAAACTTGTTTGACAGTTGCAGCCGAGAACCCGCTAACTAACCCCGGACATCCTACGGGCCAAGTAAAAATGTTCAGTGTAAATGCTCAATCTCTAATGGACAAACTGAGTGAGGTGGAGTATATTTTAAGTAAAAATTACCAAATCTTCTGTGTATGCGAACACTGGTGTACTCCGGACACTATGGACTATGCCATTATACAGGGCTTAGTTTGTGCTACTACTTATTGTAGGTCTATTATCACCAAAGGTGGCGTGGGAATCTATGTTAGTAATGATTGTGACTATAAAGTGCTTAGCGTCAACAATTTTCCCAAAGAAAGGGATTTTGAGATTGTTGCTGGTATTATGAACTATGATAACTTTAAGTTCATTGTAATGTCTGTTTATAGAGTTCCAGATGGTAACCTCAATATATTTCTTGAGTCCTTGGAAAATATAATTGTATCCCTGTCAAAGTATAATCTACCTATTGTGATCTGTGGTGACATAAACATTGATGTATTGGTGGAAGGTATACCACAAAAAATCTGGATAACCTGCTCAGGTCAGTAGATTGCCACTTTGCCAACGAGAAAAAGAGAGTGTGTCTTTGTCACAGTGTCTGGACAATGTGATCACTAACCTCCCTAGAGACAATATTCATGTTAATGTTTCCCTGCCTCCTCTCTCTGACCATGCTGGTTTGATTGTGGAGGTTATGTAACAGAAAACATACTAAGTAGTATGTTTTCTGTGGTTATGTTTAACCATGCAGGCATTAATGAACAATTACACTCAAAAATTGACTCTAGACCATTTAATAAAGCAAATACTGCTAATTTGGTAAAACATGGTCTGCAATTGACTGGTAATTTCTTAATAACTTATCTAATGGTAGCTCTTTTGAGTTATTCATGGAAAAGTTCCGTGAAAAATTAGATTTATGTATTCTCATCAAACCGGTGATGAAAACTTCTCATGTAAAGCGCCGTGGAACCAACCGGTAATGCTTGGTTCACAAATGACCTACGTAAGCTTCATGAAGAAACTTTAACATGTTACCATAATTTATTATGGGCGTCCAAGTACAACATCAACGTGGGATTCTTCAGGCAGACCTACATGGATGCTAGGAAGGTCTATAAAGCAGCTATTAACACGTTAGCTTCCAAGGCTATTTTCGGGGGGGATTGTTGCATTGCCAACTATATGCTCACGTAATATTTTAGTTATATGATGTTATTTATACTTATCTAGGTTAGTTATAATGTTATCTGTCCAAATACCTAAAAGAAAATGGCGGAAAAAGTGTCACCCCGATCGGGGTGACAGTGATTGTTTTCAGTCAAACTTTGCTGGAAAAAATCGCTGTCGCCCCGATCGGGGTGACACTGAAATTCGACCATTTGGGATGTATTTCATTTTGTTCGGTTGGCAGTAGCGGCATTTTGGCGTGTGAAGACAACAACACCTGCTTATTACTCGACTGTGTTATGTTTACTTCTTCTTGTGTTGTACTTTATAGCTATATATAGCCTAGTTTTCGTGTTGGTTTTCATAGTGTGTTGTGGCTTTTGTCCAATATGAGTGACAATCTTGGTGATGAAGATATCAAACGTTTTTTGGGTTTACCAATGTCAAGTGAACTAGATTTTGGAGATCTGAGTAAAGGTTTTTTGGGAGGTAGTGCTAAAGACAGTGATGTGATGAGTCAGACAGGGACGACGAAATGGACATCGACCCTGACTTTCAACCTACCCTCCTGTCAATGTCAGAGAGCGAGCACAGCAACAATGGTCATGTTTTTATTCATAATTATACATATATTTAGTTTTTTTTAGCAATGTAATATTGTTTACAGTTTGACACAAAAGATTAAAAAATATGTTTGTTTTCTTTCTTATATGTTTTTTATCAGTATAACCCAAATACTTACTTTGATGTTTTGGTTAAGGACATAATTTCAGTCATAAGATACAAAAAACCCGTATAAAATATAAACACCAACTGAATAAGATAAACGTTACGTCATTTTATGGTACATATTTCAATAAAGAGTAGATAAAATTGTGGAAAAAAATAGCGTCACCCCGATCGGGGTGACAACATTTCAGTACTTTGTGACGTAAGTTTGGACATGTTATAAACATCAGAATGCAATATAACATTGATATCTAGTTGGCTTGGAGTATGTATTTATAAGCAACAATGTTTGACTGCCGTTGAACATCAAAGACTGTCAAATAGCGGCAAAGAAAAAAACCCTTACAAATTACAACTGTCGCCCCGATCGGGGTGACAGTGCTCACATACGAGCCAACTGGTGGCACCCCGATCGGGGTGACGTGGCAGCTAACGTGTTTTAAAGACGCCAAACTTCACTTTAACGCCAAGATTATCGAATCGTCCTCTAACAAATGTAAGACAGCCTGGTCCGTTATAAATTCAGCTAGGATTAGCTCCAGCAAGACTGGCGTTGTACCCATAACTGCGGATGAACTCATCCAATACTTCATCTCATCTGTGGCGGAGGTTCAGAAAACTGTCAATCTCAATCAACCTGCATCTACTTACCTGCTCAACAATTTTGCTGTATCCGAGGTCACCTTCAGATGGAAGCCAGTGAGCTGTGAAGATGTCACAAAGTTAATATTAAACATGAAAAGTGGAAATTCCAAAGACATAATATGTTATAACTTACCATATATTATATGGTATCAATAGTGATTTTGTAAAAGTGGCCCACTATATAGTGACCCCACTTACACAGTGCATAAATGATTGCTTCACTAATGGTGTCCACCCTTTGTGCCTGAAATCCTCAAAAACAGTACCAATCTACAAGAAAGGAGACACTAGTTCTCCAAGAAGCTACGGGCCGATCTCTGTGGTGCCTTGTTTTTCCAAAATCAGCAGTGCGTTGAATCAGCAATAAAACACCAGGTAAACGAATTTTTTGAGACAATTTTTTTGTTTTCCAAATTTCAGTTTGGTTTTCGGAGAGGGCTGTCTACTGTGGATGCAGTCGAAAGCCTTGTACAGAAGGTTGTAGATGGTTTTGAAAACCTTGCACGTACTTTAACAACTTTATGTGACCTTACTAAGGCTTTCAATTGCGTTCCGCATGAGATAATTAATTCCGTCATCACAAAATTAAGGCATTATGTCATTAATGGTGTGGAGATTAGCCTATTTCAATCTTATCTAGAAAATTGCTCGCAGAGAGTTATGTTCAATAATGCCCTCTCTGACGTAGCTCTGATCAAAAGTGGAGTACCGCAGGGTTCGGAATCATCCTGTATAGATTTTTTTATTTTTATCTATTGTGACTGCCCAGACAAATGTTTTGTCTATTATTTATGTTTTATCTAGGCTAGTTTTCTTTTCTTGGTTGAACTTGAACCTAATTGTTGACTTTGTCATATGCATGTACCTTGCAAATTACGACAATAAAAAGTTTCTGATTTCTGATTTCTGGGTTTTGGGACAGTACTGGCTAGGATCTGGACCATTACCCGTGGATATTCTAACAAAACGTATCTATTAGCAATAACTACTTTTAATTGGTTGACCGATAAATTAGTGGTTGAGTAACCTCTTTAGTAAGCCTGGGATGAGGGTAAATCTTTCAAATTAAATTTTCAACAGACAAATCAATCATTGAGTCAATTGTAAACAGTTTTCTCCTAATTTGCCAAGATATTTGTTATTTAAACGTATTCCAAAAAAGACAATGAGTATACAAGCGAACTAAAATACTTAGTAAGGTTATCAACTATATCAGAATGTCATAATATTGTAACATCAAACTAGGAATCGTGGATAAACAGAATCAGCTGACAACGGAAAGCGGGAAGTACTCTTTGCACTAGGATGCAAACCGTCTTCTGCACACAATCCGAATTTTCAATTAAAATTTAGAGGTTTTTGTCTTTTATTTAGCAAATAACCTTCAAAGTGTGCGTTTTAATATAAGTTGTGACTTTCCAGAGCTATTGGAACTATTGCTATGCCTTAGATATTCTTCTAACTGTCACTTGTTTTGAAATTGTAAGTTTCATCATTACTAAGTAGTACTAGTAGAGCCTAAAGAGTGGAAGGTTTAAGAACCGAAGTCAGAAAAAGAGTGAGGTAGGTATAATACACCATCGATCCTTGGTGATGAAATTTGTTATCACACTACTTATTACATATTAACTTTGTTATTGTTATACTGCACCATTCTTGAAGCTAAATATTTCACAAAATATCAATTTTCTACATTGTTCACCTCTCCCGAACAATGTAGAAACAGCTCCCGAAATATCTTCCTTCTATCACTGCTATTATTATTTGTTATTATTGTTCTTCGCAGATATTACAGTTTAGATGCAACATGTATTACTCCGCCAACAGAATATCTATAACTAGAGTACTGAAATGTGTTTGCGTTTAAACTAAATATCGATAATGGAGTAGATGTGGTAGTGAAATATACAGTATGATGATAAAAATAAACAAAAAGTTTAAACGACACGCTAGCAATTTTTGTTAGAAAAATTAGCGAAAGAAATTGAAGTTTATAAAATGGACAGCTGACTACCAGTTCTCGACTCCAGTCATACATTTTTACTTCCTCCCCCTCTACATAGTATACGGAGAAAGTATTGAATTCGTCAACATTTTAGAGTTTAGATTTTGGGTGGATATATCCGTTTTGGGCCCCCTGAACCAAAAATGTGGGTTTTAAGTGATATCTGTGTGTGTGTTTGGATGAGTACTGTGTGTGTGATGACCACACCTGTGGTCTGATTTTGATGATATTTCGTATATGGATACTAAACCATGACACCTCTAGGAGCTTTTTGATATTGTTAATTTGGCCCTAGTGACTAAATATACTATTACATACTTATTTGTTTCAACGTTATTGAATATACAAATTCCGAAAATAAAAGTTGAAAAAACATACTGACAATTAAAATCTATCTGATAGGTTCACTGCCCAAATCTCCGAGGAAACGCAAATTATTGACATCAACGAGGAAGTGAGATTAATCTGCGGTAATGGTCTCCTTAATAATAATGATGAAGATTATGATGATGATGATGATGATGATGATGATAATAGTAATAAGAGTAGTAGTATCAACGAAGAGACAATAACCTTATTCTTTTCCAAATTGTTTCTGACATAATTTGAAGTTAATGAAAACAAACTACAATAATATTTACATTAGTTCAACAGATAACTACATTTTACTACCTAGGTACCTAACGTAAATAAATTGTATCTGTATATACTCTAACTAGTGTATAGTTAAATTATTGTAGAATATAGAAAAATATAGAAAAAAACCTTAGTGTTAGAGGTATTACTAGTAGGTTTTTACCTTACAGTCTCCACAAATCAGTGCAGAACAATTATCGTTGTTGAAAGCTCAATTGGCTCAATAGAATCATCAATGGATCCCATGACATTTGGCAATCAAACATTTAGTCTAGGAGTTTGTCTTCAAATCAAACAACAAAGCATTAAAAATATTATTACATCCTTACTAACAAAACAGATTCTTTCCTTTAGACTACCTCTGAAGTGAATTGGTAAATAATAGTTTCGAACATATGTATGCATCGGAACAGTAATAGCCAACCAGAAGATAACCTGTGTTGTAGGCAACCTTTGTGAGATTAATGCGATTGCCTAATTATTGCTATGTAACTACATTTGTTTTTTCCACTAACCGTTAATTTGTTTCTGGCTAAAGCTTAATCAGTATCAAACCTACACAAGCTTCACACTAACTCCACCGTTGTCACGTGGTATTGTTGTATATTAAACACGGCTTAGTTGTGTTATACTTTTCTTAAAACTATTTAACATTATATTCAATAAAATTTAGTATTACATTACATTATATTCAATGTTAGGCAGGTATAAATAATGGAAATAGTTTTCATTATAATTATTGTTATCTGCAAGCTTTTACACAAGTAATAATTGTTTTTTATAATTTTTATTCCCGGGTGAGAAATAAGAACAAATTTAAGCCCTCAGTTATAAGTAGTGCTGTATATTCCTAACTATTTCAGCGCGATTAACCTGAGATTCCTAGCATTCAACTTTTGAATAATTTATTCTTTGCCCAATGGCGAGAAATAGCTTAAACAACCACTATTTATAAGTACTTTGAATTTCTGTCTCTTCTGTTGCTGAAGAAGTACACATTAGTGAACTCCTATTTTGCAACGAAAAATTGTATTGCTTAGATAGACCTTAGATTTTCAAACATTTCATGCGTCCTTCATAGTTTTAGTACATAAGAGTTTATAATTATCTGAGTACCTATATTTAGAGTACGATTATTAAAGAAGTGTTCAAATGTATTGTACACTGATACTTGGAGATGCAAGTTGTTGGACAGGCGATGTCCACCCGTATAACAACTGATAGAACAAGAGTGTCGGCACGCGGGCGGACTAAGAACTACGACCGTGTTGTATTTCACTTTCGGGTTTACTTTTTGTTTCCTAACACACATTTCCCCCCAAATAAAATGAAAATAAAATTGTGTTCGAGGTATTTTAATTAAAGAGACTAATTGAAACCCCTCGAAATTACATATTCGCATCAATCTAAATTCTTAAAAAAGAACATTATAACGTAACCGTGTGTTAAGACTACATATATTGATTTTCTGTCAGATTTTGTTAGTTACAAATTACAATAGTTTCCAATTGGAAAGTATTTGTTTGGTAGTGTTCCAGAACATCACAGCAACGAGATTGAGATCAGAAACTCCATGAAGATGCTTCATGCAACCACTTATGTCTCTTTTGAATATGTTAAATTACGTTCAAGATCAGTGGCGTCATTTCACCAAATCCTTGGGAGGGGGGGCAAACACTGGGGGGTACGGAATACCCCCCAGCAAATGGGGGGGGGGGGTTTCGGGGGTCCTCCCATGGAAAATTTTGCAGTTTTTTTTTTTAAAGAGGGGTTTTAGCTTATTTTAATTGTCAAAAGCAATTGGAAAAAAAACTAAATTATGAGTCGAATTTATTTGAATTCAGAAAAAAAAAATGAAACTAACAATTATTGATAACAGACAGAAACATAATAATATGTTGGTAAGTTAGTCATCAAAGAAACGTGATCAATAGTTTCATGGTGTATTAATATTATTTTTGTTATTAGATTTATGACCAAATTCTCTTGTACAACATTAACAGTTTAATTTGGTTTTAAAATAAAACATAAGTATTTAGGTACTTAAAGCAAATCAAATTTTATTATCAATAAAATAATTTGACATAATTAATTTGAATGTGCTACTGAGACACTAAAAATAATATTTTTGTTTCAAATTACTGTAGAAGAATAGGCAAGATTTTTGTCTGCCGTGCTTTTTAGGATTTGACAGGAGAAAATATTTGCATATTAGCTAGTACAGCATATTTTTTCTCTAGCCCAGGAAACAGGGCCCCCCCCCAAATGACGCCCCTGTTCAAGATATTTTATAACGTTGTAGCAAAAATACAACTATTATATAGGCTAACAGTTACTAAGTTCACAGTTTATTAACGAAATGATGTTTATGAAAAAGTCTAATTCATATTATTTGCCTCTTATTACACTATTTTTTTTTATATGCACAGGTCAGTGCTACGCGTAGCTAGTATTACATTTTATTATTGTTATTATGCTGAATATGTCAGTGAGTTGTTCTTGACTTAAATTAGGAAAATTAAGTGTTTAAATTTAGCTGTGTTATTTACATATTATCTTTTCAGGGACAGTTCTGATTGGAGTACGCAGGTTAGTTTTCAAATTGTGTGAGATTATATAATCTAAAAATAAGTAAAGTCATATTATTACAAGTATATGACGCTTAACAATATTGTTAAGCGTCATATACTTGTAATAATATGTACAACATTTTGGTCAGGCTCATAAGAAGAAGGATTTTTAAATACTTTATTTATATACACATATAATTTATTCATATATTAATACTGGAGGTGATGCGATTTGCTTGCAGTGATATTACTTTTTATTTATGTTGGGGTTGAGGTATTACTGGAATAGTTATTGCTAGGTCAATTCCCTATTCCGTTTTGTAAAATCAGTTATAGCAGGGAATCAATTAACTATTAATTTGATCTTACTCATTATTAAAGTCGAGAGATTTAATTCTACAAATAGTTACACAATTATTTACTCTAGCAATATAGTCCCTGCTTTGAAACGTTTTTGTAAAACTAATGAGCTTTTTTATCAAGGGAATAGGGCAATGTTGCGTAATTTTCTGAGTTTCCCAATGAATGTTTTTTTGATCGTGTCCACCGACAGCAGTCCTACTAACTGTTGAGCCTCCAGGCGGGACCTTTCCCAACGCTGGCAGCGGAAATGAGTAGTAAGATGTTATATGATAAAACCCACAGCTTTAGAGACGAAATGGCCAACACCTCATTGTTGCCATTCTTCATTTAACGTTATGTAAATAACTATGGTATTACAGCTACTAAAGTTTAATAAGCGCGTGTTATATTTGAATTAATTAGGATATTAAATTAATGGCAACCATTTATAAATTCCGAATATATATTATTTATTTTTTGGTAGATTGCATATCTAGTTCTTAACGTGATTACACATATGTTTCATATTAACAAATAATAACAAATGTATGTTTTGGAATAAGTTCCAAAATTATACATTTGTTTTTTATTATCCATTCTCTCTTTATGATTTAAAGCCAAGTGACCGATTTTGCTGACTTAAATATATAATTGTTGGTCTTTCCACAATAATTGTATTAAACAATATTTGCAGCCACATTACTACGTTTATAGCTAATGCAAATTCTTAAGCTATTTAAGATAACTATTACAGAGGGTACGAAGTTTTTAACTTTACAAAAACATATAAATCATCAATCTATTACTAATATTGACATTTTAAAACACCATTCAACCACAAAGTTTCTAATACACAGAAACAATACAGCACAGTTAGCAAATTATAGTGTATGTGCATAGTTTCTTAAATGGAACGAATATATAAACTTGCTAATTGGCTGGTGGGTTTTCGGGGGATTGTCAAGAGCATAACTAGGTCTCTGAAATTTCAATCGGTATAACATTGCACGTGACCTGTTGACACAAACTCATCTTATCAACCTTTGCGCTGCTCATTTAGTTTACGACTTGACAATCTCAGTAAATCGTAAATCAAATATTTATTTATAACAGTACAGTAACACACTTGAATTCGAAATACGCAAACTCGCATATCTATAATTGTATGCTTAATACTTCATATAGATAGGTAATAAATGAATCTGCTTACAAATTCAATGATTTTTTAAGTCACTGTCAACAAAATACGGTATGAAAATTGGGAAAGTAAAAGTTAGTCCATACGAGATGAAATTAAAATCGTAAAATAAACTTCGTGTCGAAGAGAAAATTAAATCAAAACCTAATGTGTGAAATAATGAAACTATTATGATGGCAACAGATAATTAATTTTGATAAAGGGGTGGGAAGAGTGAAAGTAATGCAGGTGAGGCAGGTAATTGCCCCCTCCCCCCCCCAAGCACTCTCCTCGCAGTGGTATTCTGTAGTAGCCATGCAGCGAGAGATCCCCTACTGGCTGATCAGATATGATTTACATTATATTTCCGATACTGATTAGATTTCTGCTCGTCGAAAGACAAACCATCCCTACTTTTGATTTACTAACATTGACTCGTCCAACGTCCCACGAATTTTTTTTATCGCGTGGGCCAGAAATCCAACTCTTTCTTGGGAGATTTACAAAATCAACAAAGTAGAAGAGCTAAATTGCATAAAATTTCATCAATTTCAACGATCAAAAAAAGTCGGGCAGTTGTGAGGTCGTCGGTTTCTCGAGATCAATACCCTATGCACCCTGTGTGACGTGGCACGTGGTGAGAGAGTACGTACGCTACGTCGTGGACGTGGGCGTCAACGTACGCATGCGCGAAAGAAGCCGCCAACCGCCCCCTGTGACAGTCCCCGCCACTACCACCAGTTCCAGTACGGCTCATCGTCCGCCGCGCAATACACCACTACACAGTGCCGCCGCCGCGCCGTCTAACATGTAGAGGCCAGGTCAAGGTCAGTACCCCAACAGTACCAACCCGGATAATCTGCTCTTTTACTGAAAATTTTAAAAAACTTTCGATGGCGTTTCGGGTTACCCTGGTTGGATTCGATTCGTTTACAGATGTGTTTTCCGAAACATAATTTTAAATAAAATTTAAACTTATCCGGAAAACTTTACTTAATGGATGAATTTAATAAAAAAAAATTATTTAAATATTTTTTGTATCGATGTATTAAAAAAATTGCAAGCTGCGTAATATTTCTTCGGGAAATGCTTGCGATGGTTCCTGGGGTGGGTTTATATTGTTGTAAGTGTGATAAGGGTAACGCACCGATCCACGCACGTAGCAACAAGTAGCTCCACTATCTTTAACGTCCCCTCCCCAACCCTCTCATGACCTTGGATATCGACCTCCCCCTTCCTTACGGCGGGAAAAGAGAGGGGTTTACTGGGTTAATGGTCGATTAACAACTAATGGCTGTTCGATCGAGTGAAGAATATTGTGCTGATTTTAAAACGTCAATAGCAAACTGTGTTACAGTAAACGAGTGGGATTTATAGTCCAGCTTTAGAGATGGTAAAATAGAGAATTTCAGTTGCTAAGCCTATAAAATATTTAAGAAGACAAAAAGCTTTTATCAATACAAGTTGAAGTTAAAACTGGCTATAATGGACGAAGGGTGTTGTGCACCATTTTGCGAATTTAAAGGGAAATCCAACTTAGTCAATAATAAATATTTTTGTACCCAGATAGAGGTGCTGTACCCTATTTAATAACGCAAATAACATTTCATTTCTGTTATTTTCAGCATTACATTGTTTGGGGCAGTCCCGATACTAACAACTTTGGCGGGAGCCCTGTAAAACAATCAAAGCTTTTAGAATATAATGTTATATATTTTATAAATTTATTATTATTCGGTAGCTGGACTTTAATCTGTGTGTCTATTTAATGGGGTTGGAAATAGCTCGTTCCTTAACAGTAAACAATTCTCAATAGTTTAATGCACAAATTTGACTTTCTTTAAAAACCCTAATATCTCCGTACTGTATTTAGAATATTTGCATTGTGGCAGCTTAAGCTAAAACATCCATATAACAAGCTATATTTGTTGGGCGAAAAGAATGATATTCATTTTATGGTGTGATTAAATAAAAAAATGTTATTTTGATTTCATTAAGCTACGGTACCTTTATATCTTTAAGTTTTTCGAGATAAAAAATTTGTTATCCATGGATGTGAGTGAAATTATAAAGCAAAGAGGAAAGAGATTTGTTTTTTTCTAGAAGAGGAAAACAACAACATTTATTATTGTTCCTTGAGGTTCTATTATTGTATTATCACATCGAAGTTTATTTTTTATAATTTCTCTAAAGATTTGAATACAGTTTTATCACTATTTTTTTAAATACTTTCGTTTAAAGTATACTGACATTTGGGTGAAGAAGAAATACAAAATAATTCTCCTGCTTGGTGAGGTAGCCATTGAAGTATTCCTAGGAATTGTGTTATCCTAAAGTAATTTCACGAATACCCTAATACATGTGACGAATACACTTGACGTATTTTCTTCCAGAATTTCAAACCTTCTTCGTTTGAATAAAATGTATATAAAGTAACAATAGTTTAATAAATTAGAAGCAGGATACGAGTTTATGCAATAGCCAAAACACATTTCAGCTCACATCTAACGCTGATTCGAGAATTTTGACAAATTGTTAACATAATGGATTATTTAGCTAATGATGGGAAACAATGGTAGTTTACTAAACGATCGCGTAAAAATAGTGTTAACTACACGAGTTGAAATTTAAGAAGACTATTTACGTGAGTTGCGTAAACCTTTTTACCTTCGACCGTTTTCTAATTACCAACAATAACTACTCATAACTTCTATGGAAGGTTATGTCTTAGTTTAAAGCCTCTCATTGCCACTGACAGTGATGCAACGACTCTACTAATTACAAACCACCAATTTTGCATTACTCATTAACAATTAAATTGGTCTTCACAGTTGATTAGTTGAAATTCGAAGCATTACAATTTTACTTGTTTTCTCTCAATCCTTGAACCTCATTGGTCCGTACTTTTGTTAAGTAAAATAATGCTGTTAAGTAAGTAAACAATGCTGTAAAGTGAACCTTTTCCATTCCAAGAACTGAACTGAAACGGCTAGTTTAAAAAACGGTCGTAGGTAAATGTTGTTAACAATCGCTATTAGACTGTTTTCTTCAACCAAAACCACAATCATTAACCCTAAGTTTTATTAAGTTGTTTTTAATTTTTGAAATACAAATCAATTTTTTTAACTGTAATTTTGCTCTGTACTTTTTTATGTACCTACAATGTTTTACATTTTTTAACTGTACTTTTGTTCATCCGCTTTACAAAATCAACAAAAGTCGTAAACAAAAGGACATTGTAGTTTCACGATTCACGGAAAGACCTTGTAAACTGTTTGTTTAACATCATGACTATAAATTAGTGATGTTTCCTAAAAATTGATTTATTCGGTCTTTGGAGCATTTAACCGAAACATTTTATTAATGCTGATGTAGAAAACACTTATTTTTTCATTAAATTATGATTAGTTCAGGAAAATCTAGCAGTAAGTAGCATGTTCCTTTTAATAAGCAAATTCCAATTATAAAACTGTTGAGTAAATTAAATGAGCCGTACCTTTAAAATATCGCTATTTATTTGTGTTTATACTTTAGTAGCATGTTAGTTATGTGTTTATCAAGTGTTTGGTTTCATAAATATTTCATATCATATAGTACTCAACTTTAATAGTTACATTGAATATTTGATTAGTTTCATTTGTACGATTTAGTGCAAGTTTGACAAATCCGAGCTTTTTGTACGTCTTCTAAGATTTGTAAGGTTTATTATTACAAAATAATATTATGTGGAATGTCATTGGCGTGGATGAAAAAAAAAGTTATAATAATTATTTGTTCCTAAACATTAACTGGGCTAGCACAAGGTGAATGCGTTTATGGTCAGCTGCATGTTCACAGCCAATAATGCTTACGACCATGCACGTCGCAACTCAAATATCCTATAGATGGAAGGACATTTTCAACTCTGTGAATTTAACACAATTTGAGCTATCCGGATACCTTAAATCTTTCTGTCATGTTTAATAATCTTAAATTATCCAAACCCTATTTCTCTCCCACTCCTACTAAGTAGGGAGGACTCCAGTTACTCATATAAATATGCATTTTGATTTCTTTCTCAAACATCCTTAGAGTAATTCATAAAACAAAGACTTGCTGAGCTGAATCATAGAAACTTATCTCGAGGGTAAAGTTTTAGTGTAATATTAAAAAATCTTCCCCAACGGAATTTGACTACTGTAGTCAGTTAGCTCCTTAGTACACTTTTACACTCTTAAATAAACTTAACCTGCCATCCTCATATTATAGTGAGAAATTCTCCACATATTATTTATAGCAATTTTGTCGTATGTTACGGAGATATAAACGTTCACTGCTGAGAGTAAAGAGTGCAATAAGCCTTACCTTGATAGCCCCACTTCGTCCTGGTTCGCAGAACTGGGTAAAAGTAATTCCCCACAGATTCGAGATGACGAGGGACGAGGCACTTGTAGGAGAATAAAGAGTTCATGAAACACCAAGTACACTCGTTTTGTATCTCCTAATAGACAGAAAGTCTTTCTCTTAATCCTTTTGATTCTCTGTTTCTTAAAACAACCTTTTACTTTACATACGGTTTTTAGAAGCTGAAATACAATTTTAATACTTTTGTAGCAAACATTAGCTTGAATTGATAGTTGAGTTTTGCCAGAATAGTGCCATCCAATTGACATTGATAGTTTTTTTGTCCTAGGACGCTAGGCACGAGCCCGGGGTTTTCAGATTACTTCAGGCTAGACCTAGGAGTTGCGGCACTATCTATTAAATAAAAGCCATTGGTGACTTGGCAGGATTTGAACCCGGAACCTCAGGGACCGAAGTACCACGCTCTAACCACTAGACCAGCTCACTCCCCAATAGGCATGGCTAGTTAACAGTATTCATCTTCCAAAATGCAAGTGCATATACAATTGTGAGTACGGTACTTGATACGTTCTTTGATCTCCCTACTTAAATTGTTCTTTGAAGTTATGCTGAAATTCTGCAAGCTGTTTTAAATAAACACAGGCATAAATTAATTGACGCCGAGGAAATGTTTGTGAATTCAACGTATATTTTATTGTTGATAAAACACTTTGTTAAAACACTCTCACTAAGCTTTTAGTACTTTCGTTTCTTTTAACTTCGTAATAAGTGTTTGGTTAAACTTTCAAGACATTAATTCATACCAACGTAATCATTTTCGTCCGATCACGTGATATTAAATTTAAGGAGTAAATTTATGGACTGCGTACATCCAGAAAAAAACTATACAACAAAGCTTTGTAATTCTAACAGAGGCTTCATTTTTAAGCTCCAGTAGATGTTTAGGTTTCACGAGTTAAAAGATTTACCATATTTATGAAATATATGTATAATTTTTCACACATCTTGTAAATACATTACATTTTCTACGTCGGTTAACTGAAATACAGTTGTTAAACTAAAATTTAAATTTAAGACTATTAAGTAGTTGTACCGGTTGGTTCAAGCATACTTTAAATGTATGCTTAAGGTAAGCAGCCGGCTCCCCCCTCCAACCACCTAATGCCTTTTTCTATTATTCATGAGACCTTGCATTTAGCTCTTTTCGCTCGCCTACACTTAAGCAACAGGAATAGTTGTTTTAGTTTGACTTCGTACCAAATTATATCTGTTTTGAGTTTTCAACCAATCGCTTTTGAAATATTGACATCGAGTCACGAAGCTGCTTTTACAAATCAAATAAAAACCTCCTTCAAGTTTAGCTCTCAATAGCCTCTGCAAAGGTATATTTAGTCACCCCCCCCAAAACGTTTCATTTTACGTCTAAAAAAATTGTTATTTCAAAAATATAAACAAACAGATAAAAATAACTACTAAATCAATATTAGTTATAAGCTCTAAGATGGTTATTATACTATAAGAGAAAGAGTAAAGTTAAACTATTGTTGAACGGATGAACTCGTTGCGAAAAAAGTTTAAACGCATTTAGATTTTCCTACTTGTATATCATTTCTTTTACTTGGAAATATCTGCTGTTTCGTCTGAATGAATAAGCTAAAGCAAAACAACTTACGAATGGCACAAGCAAGTTTAAATCTTTTGTTTTGATACAAAATTTGTACTATACGTATATTTATAATATGCATATTTATAACTCAGCTATTGTTTTGATTGAAAAAGTACTTTTATTTTGAAAACTCATAAACCCCATTCTCCAAGTGTTCACTGAGACCAATAGTGTGTTTTTACAACCCCGTGTAGTTAAAAATTAAGAATTTTAGCATTGGAAAGTAAACATCTTTCTTGTAACACAAAATACCCGAACTTGTTAATTTTGATTACCATACGAGCTTAGCCAATATTGTTAAAAGGGCTATGGTTCAATTTTATTATGTTGTTTATATATTTATAACGCTGGGCTCAATCCAATACCCACTGTACGTATTCATTGGTTTTTGTCTAATTAATATCAGAATCAAACATTTAATGTTAATAAAATCTTTTATAAGACTAATGTGTTACTGCAAAGTCATGTTCTACTAGTTAAAAGTGTGCTATTTGTTCGCAAGAAATATAAATTTATGACAAAATACTTGTTCATAATAGAACTGTTGTAATCACCCCACGTTTGTGAGCGATGTATGTAAATACCTAAGTAATTTGCTTTGCCCAACCAACTGACTGCTACTGTCCTAAAACGGTAACAAAACAGTTTTGAATTTGAAATGTGATTAATTGGCTAACCTTTCGCAATTCATATCGTAAGTGATTTTAACTAACGATATTTTGATTTCTTCAGCTTCTACTTCGTCTTGCTGAAACTACCCAATCGTTACTAACTATGTTGACAAATCGGACTGAAACTTGATTCTAAATATTGATCTTTTAAATGTTTACCCACACACATGTTCAGATTCAAAACTCAATTCGTTCCGCCTCTTTCAGATGGTTTATCGTCTAAGACGCTTCTTCGATAAATCTTGGGGAGGTTCTCAAGCAGAGAGGGGGTGGGGCTGTGGAAAGGTCAGTGGTACAAGTACGGCGCTCGGTGCCGGGAGGAGAGGAGGGTTTAGAGAGTTTGGGGGGAGGCGACGTACAACCTAGGGGTAGATCATCAGCTGGGTTGGTCGATAACACATAGCTTCCTCACCAAGTCGCAGTTCCAATCTGTACACATTGCACATTTAGTCAACACGATCTACTACTATGAGCTTTATACTCTGTAAAAAAGTTCGCGATTTTAAAAATATGTTCAAAAACTACAATGGTTTACATCGGTTACTTGGTTTGAGGTTTGAGATACTTAAAAAAGAAACACTTGTACACATTTACTACCAGGACATTTTACTTTCGAAAGATTTTGGTGTATACTAAGAAATAATAATTGTTTATTTGTATTATTTTATACATTTTAAACATTCAGCCATACCGATCTATGATCAAGAGTCTTACTCTGTGCTAACAAGTTTATATATAAAACCCTAAACAAGTTTACAACTATAAATACGAGCTCTTGACTAATATATTTATTGTTAAATGCAAACAATTGTTAAATGATTACGTGAAAACAAGGAATGTATAAAAAGTATCTAATATGTGTTTATTTTAAAAGTGTTTACTTTATTTTCAAACACATCTCTCATAATTATTATCTCACAGTGTAAAAAATACCTTATACAGTTTTAAACGTCCTTTACTAATAGATATTTAATCTACGATACAAATTAATTCTGTTATATTTATAGCTGCAATACTGTAGATAAATTCCCTTTTCAGATATTCACATACAAAATAGACGGCCATTCGTCCAACCCTCATATAAACTAAAGAAATATTTGGAAAACACATTTAATATCATGTGGGAATTCGTATGGAGACCTGCTGCCAATACAACTGTAACAATGGCGTAATATGTTACTGGACACCTTGCTTAAACGAAACATAACCATAAAAGTAAATGAGGCCAGCCTTGTTTTAATAAATTACATATTTAATATATTACTCATGTTTAACATCTGGGTCACTAGATTGTACATGCATTTTGTACTTATTTCAGCTGATTATTTGACATTATTATTTTTAAGAACTGCCCAGGATTCTCTCATAGCCCGAAAACCTTTAATCCCTGTGAGTACCATCTTTTCTGCTGTTTTATTTATCAACTATTTAAACGGTATCACTTTATCAATCTTCTTCTGGGTGTTGTTTTAGACTATTAAAGACGATGGAAAGTTGTTTTAACTTTTTAAATTCCGTGTATTAAATGAGTTATTCTTTACAATGACTGATACACTTATACTACATGTTTAAATTAGAAGCCAAAACGTACAAAGAGCCTCCTTGAAAACTTGTTTATTCATTTGCTACTTTAAAATGCACATGGTCTGTAAACAAAAATATCCCCTATGCAGCAAACCTGCAAATGATGAAGAATCCTCCTATTAGATTGTATAGGCAAGGTTCATAACAAAATAACATTACCTACTAAAGATTTCCAGATAATGTAAACGTAATGGGCCCAATAAGTACTTACGTTTGCGGTAAAGAGACAAACAAATGCGTTGTACACTAAAGACCGTTACAATAAAATACAGATCTTTGCTGGATATTAGTTTGATATTTATATAAATTGAAAATTCCAAACAACAATTCACTGATCCATATCCAAGTAAGTTTTCGCTGTTAATTTATTCTTCAATAGGTTAATATGGAAACAGCATATTGATTACTTTCAATATCAAGAGGAAGCCTAGAGCTTAAAACAAACAATTGCGCAATTAATACAATTGCATTAATATTTCTATAAAACAATAAAGCTTTCGAGTATCTTTAACAGATATCTCACCAGTAGGAGACAACTTACAAACTAGTTACAGCATTTCATCCTAGTCATACAAACAAAGTAATTAATGACAATTGAATCACTCGCGTAGTTAATTGTTGAACCAATTGAAACTATTAATGTTTACCAGTTTTAAACTCCGCGCTATCTCACAAAACTCACAATATTTATAGTTGTCGTGTTCCCTCGATTTCTGCAATTTATTTAACAGTTGTATTTAACCATCCACTATGAAATTAACTACATTGCGAGTTAATTTTAAATCTGTAAGTTAAGTACGATCTACGGTATGTATACTCTCTAATTTATCAGAAATTTTTTTATAAATAATAAACAATTCCCTACGAACAAATTGTATGTATGAATATACAGTGATAAGATTAATCTCAAAATGATATTAGCCTATTGAGTTTAATAAAATAATTGGAGTACCTGTGCAATTCCCCAAAATAACTATTTGCAATTAATCTTGTATTAATACATTTTTCAGATTATAAATTAATACACTTTCGGTACCTAAGATCTCAAAATTTGATTATTATTTAATCGAATGCGAATTCACTTTGAAAATTATATTGGTTGCATAGATTAAATTTTTACTTTTATTCAACCGTCATAAAAGCTCTCGATTGCTGCATGAAAGCTTTTAAAAGCTTTGTCCGTGGAGCGATGCAGGCTTTGGAAGTTCTAGCGTTACCTTTGTACAGGCCTTCCGCGCGTGTTTGATCTATTGCATATGACGCACAGTTAGGAATCTGGTATTATGTTGGTCCTAGAAAATATAAGGAACCTAAATGGGCTGACCTTGACAATGCTTGTTAAAATTCGCACTCGATTCCAGTTTAAGCAGTCCAATAACTTCCATTCAAGCTCCGTTGATTATGCCTTTTCTTGTTTCCATCTTCGCATTAGCACGACCAGGGTGCCAAGTTGAGGACGCACCCGATGAAGCGGGAAACCACTTCCTTCGAGGCTTTCAGGAAACTCATCAGGGACTTCAATTGCCGATAACTATCGTCAGTGTTAACTGAATCTGCTCATAAATAAACCCCTGCTTTACCTAGTAACTTTTTCAAGTATAGTACGGTCGTATTTCGAAATAATATTCGTTAAGCACAGAGTAGCGTTTTTGCAGATATCACTGTTCTTATTGTTTCTCTTGTATATATATTATCTGATGATATTCCCCCTTGATCAATACACGTCAAGATTACGTTACGGCATCAAGACGTAAAGAAATAAATAATAAAAGCAACGTCGTGTCGCGTCCGTCGTGAACGCGTTTCTGTCAATGCGTTTTGGTGTCGCATCCAAAAACCTTCTGGTCCGTATTCCTAACAGATATGACAATACCGCATTAAACACTTAAGATTTCAAAGTGAACCATAATTTGCTGTTAATCTCAACCCAGTACAAAAACGTTGTTTTTCTTTCCTTATAGTCTCTGTCTCGCAATTTATTCACACGTCATGGCCTTCACCTTAACTTTAAGGGGAAGGCAGCCCTTGCCAACATCCTACTTGAGTCCTTACATACTCATCGGACCCCTGACACCACCGCTATAACCCTCCATCTTTCTGACCCGGTCATGGAAACCACAGGCACCACACCAACCTGACCATGTCACTACTGTGACCCACACACTTCCAAAACCCAACCAAACATAGAAGTTATACAATTACAACCTAATGCCAGTCCTCTCGTCACCTAATGTCGTGCCTTCTCTAGTAAACACTTTTTAGGGGAAGCATGAAAAAATCCAGGAGTCCCTTGGTCACTCTATCTCGACAGAGAATGGGGAATCAGTGTGAAGGCTTGAAACTGTTGCACCAAAACATTAGAGGTGTGTTAAATAAGGCAGAGGAACTGGACATCACAATACATGAAGAACACCCAGATATTATATGTGTGTCTGATTTTTTTTTAAAGAGGATGAAATAGTTCGCTCTAGACTATATGATTTCAGCTGTGTTCCATCATCCTGCAGAACTACCATGAAGGGAGGAGGTGTAGGCATCTGGTGTAAGCCAGGCTTGACTTGTAAAGCTTTGGATTGCACTGATTTTATTCAAGAGGGTGTTAGTGAGCTTGCTGTAGTGTCCGTAGCAATTGATACTAATTCCAAGATGTTATTACTGGCAGCTTATAGACATCCCTCTAACCTACATGACGTGTTTCTTGACATGATCACCGAATGCCTAAATACACAAAGTAACTGTAATCATGGGTGACATAAATATTGACCTTTCATATGACTGCTTTATAAGCCAAAAACTGGTCACAATGATGGCCTCATTAGCACTAAAAATATTGTTAAGGGATATACCAGAGAAGTAAATGCCTCACATACTCTTATGCACTCTTATGTATTTACTAATGGTGACTGTTCAGTCATCACCCCTTGTTTATCTGATCACAATGCACAGATAGCAACTTTATATTACAACCTGGCCCAACCATCTTCTAAAGACCAGTTTTATCGTTCGAGGACATTTTCTACAATAATAAAGTTTTTTAACGAAAGAAACCTGGAATGGCGTTTATGTTGCCTTAGACTTGGATTTTACGTTTGATATTTTCATGACAAAGATTCTTTATTCTTTTGAAACTGCGCTTCCCCAAAAAAACTGAAAAAAAACAAACATAAAACTGCAAAAAAGGTTGCTTTGACAAATGAAGTATTAAACATTTAAGGAATCAACTTTACCGTCTATACAATCAGGTCTATACATCTTCAGTCATCCCACTATCTTAGTATATACTATAGATAAATTAAATACCAATACCGTCGCATGATTCTTGATATTAAGTCTCAAACAAATCTTTATAAATAGAAACATCAGACAATAAATCTAAAGCAATTCGGGACAATATAAAAACAAAAAAGAAACCAAACAAAGACTTCAACAGTGAACTTGTCCTTGAAGGCAAAGATGGCAAGCTTATCACAAATTTATCAATTATTTCCCCAATGTAGGACACTTAGCTAAGCCCACTGCTGGCCAGAGCCAGAGTTGTCTCACTGGATGTTCAGACCGGGGATTTGCACATCCAATGTTCCTCTATCCGACAACCGTGGAGAAAATCAATAAGGTCAAATCAAATAAAAATAAAAAACAAAAAGAGTTCAGGAACAGACGAAATATCTCCGATGCTTCCGAGGATTTAAAAGCAGTTGTTGACACCTCTGTGCCACCTTATAAATTTTCCCCCTTATAAAGCAGGAATTTAGATGAAACAGCGGTGCACCAGTAAGGATGAGTTGTAATTTTTTGTGACTTAGCTAATGCAATTTTAATTTGTTAACCGAATAAACGAATTTGAATTTGAAGATCTCCTGCTATAACGGTGATATCGGTCATCTTCCGCGATCACGGCAACATCGTGATATCTTTCACGTACGCGTTTTACGTAACACGACAATTTGAATAGAGAACAAACGGCAATTTGTGACGGATTTTATTTGTTAATATTTACAAGTTTTAACATTCCGGTTCCAAAAAAAATTACGTACAACTCACAGGCTGTTTCCCCACTACAAAATTCAAGTTGGTTGCAATCAACTCTTGTTTTCTCGTCCGGCTGGACACACTGGTTAGTTTCATCTGCTGGGATTTAGGCCATACATCTATACTTATTTAATACGCAAGCAGGTTTTTTGTGACAATTACTCCTCCGAAACTACTGAACCAATTAACATGTTTTTGGTGTCATTGGAAAGAGCGTAACATGAAGTTGTGCAGGAAACTTTCTTTTTAAGGAAATAATTAGAGAGTGAGGCCCTGGGGCCCTTTAAAGTTTCGTATTTATCCATAAGATTAACATGGAAAACAAAATTTGTTATGTAACTCCAGCTGTTGTCAGAAATTAAGAGTGCAATATTTATTGATGGTATCCATGGTAACAAAGAACAAACCCACAAAATTTAAAAATGTAAACAAGCAGAACCAACTGTCAAATTAATTTTGATTTTACAATTCCACACAGCTGGTTCAAACATATTAAATACTGCATGATGAACAGGAACGGTAGGGATCATAAACATTAATCAAATATGTCACTCGCCCGAATCATTTTTGTCTATGCCCGAATGTAAACATTTAACATTGATTAAATTGAACTGTCAAACTATATGTTAATGTCATTAGTATGGAATTCTTTCAACATCATTTGTTGATCGAGTTAGTTTCAATATTTTTGAACTGCTGTAATAATATTTTACAGGAAATAATTGTTAGATAAATTCGTGGATATAAGTAATAATTCAGATTCTTCAATCTTTGCTGTTATTAAAATTGTGTATCTGCAGCAAACCTTCAGACTAAGCGAATTTCCATTTACCTGGCTTAATTAATACAAAGATTAATTATTAACTTAAAATGGTAATTTTTCCTATTTAAATAACATTAAGTTAATTTTAATATGAGTACTTAGGTTTGCTGCTACAGGGAAGATAGGTGTGTTTTTGTTGAAATGTTGATAGCTAAGTATGATTATTATTGGTTTGCCAATCCTGTAATACTTTACAATTGCTCGAATTCGAGCAACATGTACACTAGTATTTAATTTAAAATACATTACCTTTACTATTGTCTTTATCACATAAAACCTGATACATTTCTTAAGTTAAAGATAAAACGTAATAGTTATTTAGATTCTAGTATTTATTTGCCCAAGTTTACGTTAAATTACAGTCAGTTGTGTCTCAATATCAAGTGGTAGAAAATCAAAACAGCTGGCTTTGGTCTTAATGGGTAAGCAATTGAAACCACCGTAATTTACGGACTAGAATTTATAAATGTTAACAAAACAATTAACACATTTCATTTCATTTTTACTACCTTCTCCAAATGTATAACTTAAAATTAAAAATCGTAAGCTAGTTTGAACATCTAGTAACGTGATTATAGTAGGGTGACTATGTGAGATGGGACTTAAAACAAAAATAACTTATTTAGAACAAAGTTTGCATGTAGTGTTTTTAATAAATACATTGAGTTTCAAAAGCTCTACCATACCTACCGAGTTGTTTATTTTAAATGCTAATAAACAACTCGGTAGGTATGGTAATAATTTATGAAGGCCATAACTAAGGGGTATGTGGATTCAATTAAAGGTCAAATAAAAGTACAACTATGAACTAAATAAACTTCTAACACAGATTTCTGATATCATATAAGATGCGTTCATTTTATGAAATCCGTGTACACTCTTAATGTTGAATTAGTCAGAAATATAAATGTAATAAATTTGAACCCAGAACAATGTTCTTTTGAACAGGGTTTTGGCTGAATTAAGTTGATTTTGATAACGCTGATATTTAGTTCATCCAATAAAAGAATTTAAACATATAGTCAAATGTTACTAGGTCGTTAAAAAGAAGTAGAGACATAATTTACTTAGTGATTCCTTGGGTCGAAATAAGAAGAAAATCATCAATAAAACTTTACCGCTTTGTAAAATGAGGTTGAATGGGGTTAAACTAGTCAGGGTTGCCTTGTTCAACAACAAATAATAATCGTGATATTTAAGCTATTTTTTATTCGATCTTTTTAACTTGGTGTCGTTTTATATGGCACTTTAAATACTAAATAAAAGTGTACTTGTCATTCTTTCATAAAATCAGCAATGTTTTAGTAATTTAGTTTTAAAAACTTTAAATGGCCGCAATTTTGAAATTTCGAATTGGACCGAGACTACTTTTTTTTCTAACATTGGTCACTTTGACTTTAAAATACTTACCATGTTTCATAAATCGTGTATGTAAAAAATACAAAATGGTGGATATCTGGTTAACAACGCGATTTTGGGGAATGTTTTTTTTTATTTTCTCTTTATTTTGACCCAAGGAACCACTACGTAAATTATGTCCCTAAATTTTTTCAATACTCAGTATATCAATAAATCTGGGTATCTCAGTGCTAATCAAATTATAAGGAATGATCTTATTTTACAATATAAAGCCTTCTGTAGATACTAGCTAGATTTGTTCAAAAACCGGACCTCTTCTGTGGAAAATACAAATGTATAAATAATATATATGTATAAATATATAATATAAATATAATAAAATAGGCTAAATATAAATTTCAGTGACCATTTCCTTTCACACATCAATGTGCTTTTTGTTGGTTATCGTTCTTGTAATACATTTAAGACAATTAATAAATTGAAGTTAAAAAACATTGGATTTTATTTTCTTAGATTTATGTTCAACAATATTTTCAAAACAAATTTTAATAACAGATTTGACTTTTGAAGATTCTAAAAGATAATAATTATTTTACTAACAATATCTACGAGTTAGTCCTGCCATGAGATCCCACATAATTGTGGAACAAACTATCGTTTAAGAAGTACACACAGAAATATGGTTGCCAATATGATTAATTAAAATACAAAAAATAAATTATGCTTCTTAACGTACTAAAATAAAAGTTGCTAGATATATAATAAAGTCAATATTTAGTATACGTGGTATTTTAAAATGGGACCAAAGAAATTACTGTTAAATAGTGTGCACTTTATACAAAAAAATTAACAGTATCAGCAATCTTTCACATACTTTCTCCATTTAATTGCCAACAACACTTATCACACGTAAGCGGGGTTTTATGGGGTTTTATGGGAATGCATGATTACAAATAAAATATTTCAATCAATTTAAAACACGCCTGGATATACTATGTATAAAATTAATACCCACTTGCCAAATTCCATAAAAATCTGACCACAGGTGTAGTCTGTAGATCTGTACACATCCAAACATACATCCATCACTTTGAAAATTCAATTTTTTGTTTTCAGGGGGGCCCAAAACGGATATATCCACCCAAAAGTCAAACTCGAAAATGTTTAAGAAAACAATACTTTCTCCATATACCATGTATAGGGGGAGAAGTAACAATCGTAATATTATATATGATTTTATGTCCAAGAAATAAATACAGCTTAATCTATATGTACTCTTATTCTTATAGCTAATCTCATACCAACGGTCTATTAATCCAGTGACATAGAAAAAGGCATTTAGTTGTCCACCTGCATAGTGGCCCGCTCTCTCTCTCTTGCTGTTCTGTCAAACATAAACTAACATTAAAAATCTAAAAGTCATGATTTATTCCTTGACGGGAGTATAAAATATAATGAACTGAGAAGTAATAAAGATTGCTTGCAAAGAAAATAGTAGTTATGAATAATAATTGAACCGTTAGTCAATTAGCCTTGCGACGAAAAGAGCTATTATATCAATTACACGTGTAATGCAAAAATGTCGAAGCACCACTAAAAGCCGAGTTCAGGGAATTCCCGAATCATTGATATTATCATTTACCTTTATCATGACGTGACATATGGTTGTATCTTTCCATTAGCTTCATAATTTTATATTTTTAGGATAAATAATAGTTTAATGAGTATCGTTAATTGTTTTTGAAGCCTTCACAGTTCTTGGGCGGGTTTTTTTTGAAGTAATTCGTTAACATTATGAGCTTACAAAGTATAAAACTACTGTATCATGTTTTAATTCTAATCCAAACTGTCTATTCAATTTGGAAATTGGCAAATGTCTATATCCATCTTATTAAATAGAGTCAAACCTAGTAAAGTACCAGCCCAAGGCTCAAATGTATTTAAATTTTCCTACCCAACCCGTTGTTATCTTTTCATGTGTTTTATATTCTATGCTCTCTGGTTTTATCCCCTACAATATCTATAGAAACCTTAGTTATTCATACAACTATCAGTTAAATATAGCTTAATAAATTTTATAATTTTGACACTTGAGGCTGGAAGTTTTGAACAAGTGGCTAACACTTTGAACACAGTGGAGGCTAAATCAAGTTAGACATTATTTCCAAAATCTTGCTCTACGGGTTGGCAGTTAGCCTAAAAGCATTATATTGGTTAAATAGTTTATTGATTGAGCCAGTGTTTAGTACTGAACAGAATGACAGACAAGTCAGCTGTGAGTTCCGGTAAACAGAGAATAACATACTGAGATACCGAAATACTGACATCCTGACATCCTTACACTGTGACATCATCATTATTGTGATCCGACATGAGAGGTGACCTGACGTTTACCTACTCTAGAAACAAAGGGATTCATGCTCAACAACACAGACTAAAATTGTTTGAACAAAAAACCCCACTATTCTGGATTAAAACTTTTCCAGGCACTGCCAAAACAACTCCAAAACATTAAAAAAATCTCAAAATTCAAAACAGAAATCAAATCTTTCCTGGTAACAAATGGTTTCTATGATATGGAAGATTTTCTAAATTTCACAAAACAGAGCCCTTTGGCCTAGAATGTGATTTTTATATAAGCTATTTTTTATTATTATTGCTACCCTATTGACCTGTCCAATTCCTGCCTCTGGATTAAGGACCGAAACTACAAATATGCAAGTAAGTAAGCAAGTACAACCAGCAAAAAGTGATTACCTGCACCGAGTGTGCATTGTAATCTATTTAATACATTCTATCATTATTGCAGCTAATTCGGATATTCAGAAAAAAACCTGTATGTATGTATATGTTCCATATACGCTGCAAGTATTTCTGATTATTGTGCTTAAATTGAGTTTTTTAAGTAAAGTTTTTCTAAGGCTACTACAAGAACCCTGGAGAAGGCATAGGGTAGTGAGAGGGGTGGATACATTAAATTGACTGAAATAGGGTGTGTAGCGTGCCGACATGTTGGATTGGTCGTCGTTGAATCATTCATAGATAAGTTTTGTGGACACTTAGCTAGTTGATTACAATGTCACAATTCTATCGAGTTGTGGAAACAAGGTTCCAGTCTTAACCAGCCAGCTCAAAAAAATCTTCATATAAAATGTTATAGGTTGATATTTTGCCTAACATGTTAAACCATACTTCTCAGAACAAAGGGAAAGTACAACTAATGAATGACCCGGCACTCCTTACTTCATAATAATTGTATGATCTAAATCACTGCTTAAATACAACTTACTTACCCTAAGAAATATCTATGTGTCGACGATTTTCTTACATTCTGGCGAAAATTGCGACGAGCCGAGGTGATATTTTTCGGTGTCTTTAGTTGTTGAATTTGTAAATGAGTAACTAAAGAAGAGTTAAAACCAATCCAGCAAAATAATATAGGTCAGTGAGTAAGGGATTAAGTTTAATGTACAAAATATGAGTTACACAACAATAGTTTTACTGTTTTCACGCTTCATTAACATATATTAAAGAGTTGAACGATATTTAAAATCTTTAATTTTTTACCTAGTTAAACTCGAAGATTTTCATATATTTAAAATATTCGAGTGGCAAGCAGGATAACATTTGCACAACTGCATACTGTACTACCTTTCGTTGGTAAATTCGTACCTTACACGCATTCAAGTTTTTGGCAAGAGGCTTTTTTTTCTCTAAAACCGATATATGATAAAGCATAATTCAACGTTCAACTGGAGACAACTTGTATCGGTAAATGCTCAACACGCTTACACGCTAAAACTCGTAACACTATGTCAACTGGAGACAACTTGTATCGGTAAATGCTCAACACGCTTACACGCTAAAACTCGTAACACTACGTTCAACTGGAGACAACTTGTATCGGTAAATGCTCAACACGCTTACACGCTAAAACTCGTAACACTACGTTCAACTGGAGACAACTTGTATCGGTAAATGCTCAACACGCTTACACGCTAAAACTCGTAACACTACGTTCAACTGGAGACAACTTGTATCGGTAAATGCTCAACACGCTTACACGCTAAAACTCGTAACACTACGTTCAACTGGAGGACAACTTGTATCGGTAAATGCTCAACACGCTTACACGCTAAAACTCGTAACACTACGTTCAACTGGAGGACAACTTGTATCGGTAAATGCTCAACACGCTTACACGCTAAAACTCGTAACACTACGTTCAACTGGAGACCAATTGTATTGGTAAATGCTCAACACGCTTACACACTAAGACTCGTGTAACACTACGTTCAACTGGATACAACTTGTATCGGTAAATGCTCAACACGCTTACACGCTAAAACTCGTATCACTACGTTCAACGTCATTTCATGTGACTGGGAGAATCGAAACCACTTCTCTTCACAACGTTGTCATACGATAGTTTGTAAGTTCATAACTCTCCAACCCTAGAAGCAACAGGATAATAAAGTTTTACTACAGTTGATATTTTAGAGCTCCTCTGTAAATGGAAAGTTGGAGACTTGCTACCTAGGCCACGCCGAGCGTAGCTCTGAATCTATAAAGAGGCTTTTATGTTGATTGCCGTTCGCAGACTATTACTCCGATGCGAACACTATCACTAACTTCAATTTACACACAGCGATACTACTACTTCTCCTTCTAAAAGATTAATTTGTCACTCTTAAATATTGGCCGCAAACTACTTACTTTTGAATCAGAATGACATTTTGTACGACTTTTTCCATAAAAATAATAATTCGCAACGATACCATCATCGGATTAGTAGATAATGTAGATTATATACAACTTTGTAAGATAATAGTTTTGTTTTCAGTTCATTGTAATAACTTTTATTGTGTGTCTTTTTAATCAATAAAATGGGTTCTTACCTTTCCTCATTTTAATACCACATATTGTGATTCAAATTAATTTAATTTGACTCGATTCAAATTAATGTTACTTTATTTACGGCTATGGACACAGCAAAACATTTGTTAATAAAACTGAATAAATCTGAAAGATACCACTCGTTTCAACAAATGACTAAATTTTAGTGCTATCATATGAAAAGCTTAAGGAAAATGTTGGAAAATTACGAAACTGAGTCCAGAGATTTAATTAAAGGCCTCCGTAGATTATGGTCGGCTTATGGTTTATCTACTTTACCACCTTGTAATTTCTTCGCGACAAACTATCGTTTGGTTAAAAATTTAGTAATTGATAAAGGATTTCAACTGCGTTCAATGAGTGGCGGTTATAAACGTATACATTCTTAAGTAGGTTCGAGTAATTTGCTCCTTTTACTGTGTATTTGAATGTGTCGAGCTCTCCGACAATTCACGCACCGATTTCCTCTAATAGGAGGAACTTTAAATGGGAAATGTTTTAATGTCCTTATTGACGTGTACCGATCCAAGCTCAGTGGTTCAGCGCCTAAAACATTTACTATTATCTCGCTTAGAAATGCTATTTTTAGTTTTTGATGTTTTATAATATTGTTTGTTTAATTGTTAGGAACGATAAACTCATGAGTAGATATAATATAGCAATATGACCCCACTTTCGGCGTTTTAGAGGCACTTTTAGGGCACTTTTTATAGGGGAAAAATGAGGAAAAAATGGAAGAGCTTTTTTTGGCCACTTTTTTTAAAGACCCAGCTCTCGACCTATACACCCCTATATAAATTTTCTACTTTTTTTAATACTGAAAAACACGTCTGGAAATGGTGAGCTTTTTTTGGCCACTTTTTTAAAGACCAGCTATATTTAGATCTCGTCCAATACAAGCCCATACAAATGTTCAAACTCTATTAAAATTTCAAATCCACATCCATTCACAAGTATATGCGAGGTTTGTGCGCGAACTCGGGCATGCTCCCAGCTTATGACGTGCTCTCTTGGACATCCTTAGTGGAAATCCATGAGTTCTGGCTACTTGGGAACCCAAGCCATTTGACATACAATGAATTACCCTTTCTCCTAATTACCTTCTCTACCAAATACATGTCCTTATACTTGGTCTTTAACAACTCCTCTGTATAGAAGCCTCCCCTGATTATATTGCCATTTTCATCTTTCAAGATATAAGTCACAGGCTTTGTATTCTTAACTTCTGCTATTGTAAATAGTTCCCCTGTCCAATTTGGAGTATAACCTTTACTAAAAACATGTTTATACTTGGAAATCCTTACGCTATCACCTACCTTATATCTTGGCTTTTTAACTTGTACTACTTTAGAAGTCAACCTCTCATGCACATATTTACTATTCTTAACATTCACTTGGTTAGGCTTCATTCCTATAGATCTATGCACCTTACTATTATATTTTCGAATTAACTTTGGAAGTAAATCCAACCATTTATAACTCCCCTGAGCACTGAATTCCCTATATAACCAATTCTTTAAAGTTCTCTGAAACCTCTCCACAATTGCAGCCTTAGTTGTAGAAAAAGTGTGATAGTGATTAATATTTAATTTTTTCATTAGTTTGCTAAAATATTGATTAAAAAATTCTTTTCCATTGTCAGATTGAATGTTTTTAACCCCCTTTGGTAGAATGGTTTTAATGGCTTCTGTAACCACTAACCCTGTCTTATTCTTTAGTGGAGCAGCATAAGCTTTTTTAGAAAATGTATCTATTAAAGTTAAAATATATTTATTGCCAGAATTTTCTCTAGCATAGTTTTGCATATCAATTAAATCTATTTGTATGGTTTCGTTTATACCCAATACTTTAAAAGACCTTCTAATGAAATTCTTTCTTGCAGGCTTATGAAGTTCGTATGCAATTTCATTCATTTTTTATAACATCATCCTTTCCTGTAACTCTAAATACATCACCATTAGCCCCAATCAATAAATTATCTTCCATTCTTTTAAATACATAGTTTTCTGGTATATATGGTCTATTATCTATATACTTAAATCCACTCAAAGATGTGGGGTCAGCAACTAATAAATCAGGATTATATTCCATCAAATTAAAATTTTTTTCTCCACACACAAATTTCGATCCATCATAACGCATAGCTTGTGACATTAGACAAATGTCATCCGAATGTTCCCCTTCTGGTAGATTTCTTATAAATTGTTTTTTGGCATCCCAACATTTTTCTTTTTTATCAAAAGTTATAGTCTGTTCTTTTATAACACAGTCAGTGTCATCAATGGCAGGTTTAACACGTACTAACCTTTTACTATTAAAACTCCAATAGCCTGCTTCCATTTTTGGAACTTGTGAAACATTCACAGCATCTTTACTATCTGTACCTTCCATCAAATTACTAATTTTCTGTTTCTTTGCATTCCAAACACCATTCTCTGATTCTAAAAATTCATAATTATTATCGTCTTGTACAAATTTACCATCTTCTTTTCGTATTAAAGTCTGTTGTAAAGTGGGCACATCATCTAAACTTTCACCCTTTTCTACATTAGTAATTTTCCGTTTCTTAGCATTCCAAATACCATTCTCTGATTCTAAAAATTCATAATTATTATTGTCTTGTACAAATGTACCACCATCTGTTCGTATTAAAGTCTGTTGTAAAGTGGGCACATCATCTAAACTTTCACCCTTTTCCACATTAGTAATTTTCTGTTTTTTAGCATTCCAATTTTTATTCTTAGATTCTAAAAACTCATATTTAGTTCTACCTTGTAAGAAGACATCACCTTTTCTAGTTAATGTCTGTCCCAAAGTTGATACATCATCTACAAACTCCCCATCTTTAACGTTACCAATTTTACGGTTTAAACCATTCCAACTATCGTCTTGTAAATTTAAAGTAGGTTCACTACTAGCCCTGGGTTCTGCAGGCTTATTATATGGATTATATAAACGATAAAATTTATCTATAAACATATTTTTATTTAGTAAATAATTCCACTTTCTCTCAATTCCTCAATAATGGAATCTATTTCATTATCCACTCCTGAGTTACCGGCTTGGCGACTTAGCCAAAGAAGTCTTAACCTATCTACAAGCTCATTAGGATCATCCCAATAAATATAGTCTATTTTATTACCAGTCACTTGTCTCAAACCTTCACCAACAGACTTAAATAGAGGTTTAATTATATTAAGATATTTAGTATGTCTATTACTTGAAATTGGTGCACCATCTTTGTAACTCTTTAAATGTCCATTTGTAGCTTCCAAAATTTCTTTATAATTTTGCAAATCAGCCGGAGTATAATCCTCAGGTTCTTTTAAAGTTAACAATTGCCACAAACCTTTTGTCCCCTTGTAGGTTTTATTTGCAATTGTAACATCATCATTGGCAATGTCAACTTCCTTATTTCCAATAAAAAATTTATTTGCTTCTCGTCTAATACCATATGTAGTGTCTGTCATACTACTTTTACTGAGGTAATTTCCTAAATAGTCTGATGCTAAAAGACCAAAATCTAATTTCTGTGGGGTGGATTGCTGTAATGGTTGTAATCTTGGTATTATTGGTATTCTAGATGGAGTCATTGGGAGAATCTCCATTCGAGGCCTCTCTGTTTTGGCGATTTTTTTTAATTCTTGTAATGGCTCTATTAAAGGTTAGAATGTTTGAAACCTCTCTTCAGCCTCTAGAAACTTGCCACGTTTTAAAGCTCTATATTTCTCTCGTATTTGATTTGCAGAGTCAACCAATTCTTGTTGAATGTTTTTCATCTTTTATTTACATTTTATTTATCTCATTTGACAAAGGATTGTACTCAAACACTTTATCATGTATTATTAAACAATATGCAGATGTATTTGCTGGTACATTTTCTGCAGTTTCAATCTCTAATTTAATATCAACAATTCCTTCCTTCACTGTTTCGTTCTGTCTAGAACAGTCTATTACAATTAGTGGATATTTCTTCATAAACTCAGCCCTACTAATCATAGGATCTGGGATAGTATTATAGTAAGTCTCTCTAAACCTCATAAACATCTCATAAGCTTTAGAGACATCTCCATTTTCAAAGTCGAGATTTAAATCACTATAAGGATAATATTCAGAGTTTAGAAATACTTTGAGATTTTTTAACTTACAGTGATCAAATTCATCAGTTCTTTTTCGTGCACTATTATCCCTAGCTGTTTGGAAACCAAATATAATATACCTAGGCTTCTCCAAACTTGAAGATGTCTTTACTGACCATGTATGTCTTGTAGTATTGGGATATGATGGAAGTTCATGCAACTCTAAGCTTCTAAATGCAATTTGCAAATTTTTATTTTGCAGTAACATCTTTTGTAATTGTAACTTCTCCCCATCTGATGGTATTACATGTGGCATCACCCATTGAATTGAGTTAAGTGTAATTTTAGGAATTGCATCAGCAGTACCACTGGCTGGAGCACTAGTGGTTGTTAATATACAATTCAAATCATTTTTGGATCTTTTCAACACCAATTCTTGTTTGACATTTACTAATACCTTATTAAAATCCTCAAATACACCCATTAACAGTTCTAATGGCAAACAAGTACTAAACTTGCCACCTTTATGGAACTCTTTTAAATTCGTGTCAGAATCAAATGCCACATTTGACAATTTAGTTGTTTTATTGTAAGAGCTCAATATTTTCATAAGACTAGAAATTCCTGGGTTTCTTACAATGTCTATTTCTTTACCTGCGACTTCATATCTAATTTCATCAAATAAGAATGCAAATGCATTATTTATAAAATGACCTTTATCATGATTTTCAATTTCTCCCTTAATATACAGATAACTCCTACATGGGAGAGTTAGCAAATCTTGATTATTAATACATATTCGAATTTCATCAGAATTATTTATTGCTAAAGTGTTATGGGGAACATAGGAGTGATTTGTAATTTTAACCACACTATCGTCGAATTGGGATTTCCCTGTAACGTCTAGAAAATCTTCCATTTTTATTAATAGAAAATTTTAACTTTAGTCCTATTGATCGTAGGAACCTAGCATTTTGTGCACTTATAGATAAATTCTTATAAATTCTCATATCTTTTTTATATGACAAGTAATTGTAGTTTCTTCTCCGTTAAAGTCAATTGCCTTGTCATGCTGATCGGCAAATGTAATACTGACAACATCTAAACTTCTCTTATTTACAGGAAAATATATAATATTTCTTGGAACTTCAATAATTTTGTAGCCAGGAGGAGCTTCTGGATAAAAGCTATGTATGGTGTGTGATTTGTTTCCATTTAAATAGGACCCGTTTGCAATATTACATTTTACTCTAATCACATTTACATTATTAATGTTTATTTTATTTGTAGATTCAAACTGTACACCAGGAGTAGAAACACCTTTAAATCCCAATAAAACAGACCCTAAACATGGTTTTGTAAAATCAAACACGTGGCTAGAAAGTAATGACGCTTTCATAGTTTTATTATTAGCTGTAAGGAAAAAGTCTGGGATTTGCTTTTGAATTTCCTTTGCAAGCTCAACCACCTCATATGTTCCTTCAGAAATTTCTATTGTAACTGGAGCTTTGTGGTCATAATAGAAAACATCATCACCTTCTCCAATGGTTAATTTGTTGCCTTTAAGTTTATTTAATTTTGGAATAAGCCCTTTGAATAAAAGTTTGACTTTAGTATTAATTAATGCTTCTCCATTTTTATGTATTATAACTTTAAGTTTACCATCTAATAACTGGTTTAAATCATCAACTAAGATCTCTCCCTTTGGTAATGTTTTTTTCTCTACTTTGTAATATGTTAAAGTATTTAGAGGTTTTTTCACATTAAATATAGAATTATAACTTTGAAAATCAACTAATCCAATTACATAATCATCATTTAATTCTATGGGAGGAAAGAACACTGACTTTAGCTCTGGCTCTGTACCCGAAAATGTTATAGTAAATGAATCCATTTTTATAAACAAAAATTTTTTATGAATGATAAACATAAAATTCCACAAATAGAACTATTTAAATCTTGTATTTGATCGGTTGTATAGAATATTTTATGTCCCTCAAAATATTTAATTACTTCTTTTGGAGGTTGGATTCCAAATGGGTCAAAATAAATTACAATATCTTTATTTTTACGATATGCTGTCCAATGTGTGCCAGATGAACTGTCTAAATTAACTATTCCGCACTCTTTTACTTTTGGTGTTAGATTTTTTAGCTCGTTTTTTAGGTACACCCCCCGGAAGTGAGGCACGTCTTTTGCGGCCTCTAACAGCTGGTAGTTGTCCATCTTTTTTATTAAATTTTAATCCCATTCCCATTTTTGCTTTTGCCTTCATCAAATTTGTCACCGCATAAGCTGCAGCTCTTTCAGCAAGATTTGCGTCATTCGCCGTTACTCTAGTCCAAGCTAAGTCTGCTAATCTCATGTCTGCTTTGTTCCGAGCAGCGGTATCGGGATTATTCATGTAGAATATGTCATGCTCTTTACAATAAGAGTCTAACTTATTTTTTGGAGGTACATTTTTGGCTAGATTTTGACGTATATTCGTTCCAGGTCCACAGTACCGATATGATGGTATGTGAAGTGGAAATGGAAGATTATTTATAAGAGTATTCAATAGCCCTCGACCCCTGTAAGGCTTTAAGAATAAACCTTTGCCTTTTTTACATGTTTTCTTATTATCATTTTTCACCATTTTTATTATATAAAAAATGTCTTTTATTCAACAAAAACATAAATTTAAAATAGTACATACTAAGGAAAATATACCAAAGAAGTTGGGTCTATTTCCTACCAATATTCGATGTGTTATTTGTGGTCCAAGTGGAAGTGGGAAGACGGTTGTAATTTACAATTTAATTGTAAGAAAGGAAGGATTAAAATTTACAAACTTATATTTAATATCTAAATCTTTAGAACAAGAAAAATATAAAAAAATAATTGAAATATTTAGTTTGTGTGACGAAGTGAAATTACACACGTTTACTGACTGTGAAATCACACCAAATGATGTAAAATCACAGTCAGTTGTTGTATTTGATGACATAAATAGTCAAAATATTACACAATTTTTTTCAATGGGTCGACATAAAAATATTAACTGTTTTTACTTGTGTCAATCTTACAGCAAAGTACACAAACATTTACGTGATAACGTAAATTTCCTAATACTATTTAAACAAGATGATTTAAATTTAAAACATGTATATAACAATCATGTTGGTAATGACTTTTCATTTAACCAATTTAGAAATCTCTGCCACCAATGCTGGGATAAAACTAAATATGGCTTTTTTGTAATAGACAAAGAAAGGTCAAAGAATAATGGCAAATATAGATTTATGTTTGATCAATTTTATAGTGACCAAGCGCAAGCGTATTGATGCCATCTTCTAGAATAAACCTCTTGTCATCGTCAAATGATAGTACTTTCTTGTTCATGGTTAAGGTTTGAAGATGATGATTTGTAGATTTAATTCTTGTCACATTCTCATAGTAATCTTGCCCAGTTGCAAGACAGTTCAAATAATGTTGATGTCTAAGGAGATGTTTAACTGTAGCACCATCAGCTCCTTTAGCTTTCTTCACCTCTAAAGCTTGCTTGTCTTCTTCATATAACCATTTTAGAGGAATATAAGAATATAACTTTGGTCTTAAACCACAATATTCATACATAATATGACCATCTAATTCGTCTTTGAACTTGCCTGTGACTTTTTTATTTTTATCAGAGTATAAGAAATGGTCTTTACTATATCCAGAGGTATCAAAATAGTGCAAGTCACTTTCTATTTCCTTGTAAAAGTCCTCTGTAACTATAGAATACATTAAAGAATCTGTATCAGTCATAAGAAATCTTTTGTTCTTAAATTTTGACATATAATTATAGTGGAAATCATACATTATTACTTTACTAATATCCAAAATGGTCATTCCCAAATATATCGGCTTATTAAACTTTACAACTAATTTATTTAAATGTATAGCATGTAAATTGTTATCGAACTTTTTGCTACAGTCAAACCTTGGATTAGTGACATATTTTGTTAATAGTGACTCATCCTTGAGATATATATCACGAAACTTGCGTTGGTTCATAATTGTTCGACCAAAGAGACTATTATTTAACAATTTGTAAAAGTCTTTTTCAAAATCATTTTTAGCACATTTGCGTTTTTCAATATTAAAATTAATATAGGGTGCAAGCCATTTTGATTGTCTAAATTTTAAAATTCTATAGTATTTTGTAGCAACCAAACCTAATTCCTCATATTTTTGTAATGCTTTATAATGTAAAATATATTTAGTTTTGTCATTTAAATTAGGTATTAATTTGCCATTCATTTTCTCAGGTGCTAATGGATAGTCATTATGTAAATCATGTAAGCTTTTATCGTATTTTAAATCAACTTCTAAGATATATCCAAACTCATCATTTTGATTGTTTTTGTAGTCTATCTCATTCGTCCAACGAAATCCATCCACGGGTAGTGTCTCACACATAGCTGTGGAGTATAGCGAGTTACAATCTAAATATATTAAATACACACTTTCTTGATTGGGATCATAATGTTTGCCCATATATCTATTATTGGCTTTAGCGTAACGTGTAGAAATCATACTGACTCCTCCTCTGATTGCACTTTCTATGAACAAATGCATGTCAATATCTTGAAATAATTGTAATTTTATACCAGTCATTCTAAGACAAGCTTCCCATGTTAGTCCTGGAAGTGAATACATATGTACGGGGTCAAGTTTGTAATCCTTTAAACACAGGTCTCTAAATGTCTCAAACACATCAGCCAGTAGCAATACATCTGTTTTAAGATATAAATCATGATATTCTTGTAAATTATGTATATTAAAATGGGTCCAGACATTTTTAGCATGTTCATATTCGATGGGAGAGATATGTTCTTTAGTTAAAGTACTGTAAAATTTTTCAATTGGAGGTAGAGACTCTGCAAACTTATCTGGTCCTGTCATATATTCATAGGGAAATACGCCTTTGCGTTGTAGTAGTGGATTGTCTATGAATCTAAATGTATTTAAATTGGAAGCTAATTTGTATAATGGAAGGGACAGAAAGTTATAGGAATCTAAAAATACTAAATCATCAACAGAGAATGAAATGTACTTTTCCATATCTTTGGCTATGCAATTTAATTTACGATTAAACTTTCCCAAGTGTTGCATAATTAAATGTCCATCATAATTTTTCAAGTTATGGAAGAATACTGGGATTTTATTTGTTACTTTATAGTTTAAATTACAATCATTGTGGGAAGCTCCACGGTATTGGCCAGATGAATGACAATGATCTCTCACCCTATCAAAATATAGGGGCTTTTCACAAATATGACAATGCGTTGAGTTTTGGAAAGATGCCTCTTGCTCAGGAGTCATTACAAGGGGAATATATATCGCCATTTGACTTTTAATAAAATCATAAGTCTCAAATAATCTTTCGAAAAACACATCCATAACATTTGCACCACTATATAACTCTTCAGAAATAATCTTAGAATCTTTTACTACGACAAATGCAAATCCAGATGGAGTATGGTTGTTAGAGTTTATAAAACATTCAAAATCAGCATAAATTACAAATGAGGCTTTAAGTTGATATTTATAATTTTTAAATTGTAATGTATCTTGTTTAGACATTTCCACTCGTTGGACATCAAAGTTTTTACAATATGTTATATGACACTCCAATTTATCTTTGGTGTAAAAATGTTGTAAACAAAACTTGCAAAAATGCTTTTTACGGTCATATTTTGTTGACCGTAGCATTAACCTATTAAAATCACGAATTAAACAGTAATGTGATTTACGACCTTGTTGTAATAATAATAGATCTATATGAGTGTTACTATTCAGTTTGGTTCTTCTTAATGGATATATAAATTTTTGGTCTTCAACTCCAAATACATTAACACTTATATTATTCTTTCTTTCAAATTGATCTATGTCAGATATTTTTACGGGATATTTTATATTTGTCATGTTCAACTTACCTACGTAGGGTGCATAGTTAGAGACTCTATTAGCATGTTTAGCATTCCTTGGATGTAAAGCTGCTAAAATTGACCAAAGGAAGCATTTATTATCAACATTCTTTATATTTAAAACTGCTTTTGTCAATTTAATACTTTTTGGTGTGGGAATGTATGACTTTGGAGTTAGGGGCTTATACTTGTAAACGTGCAACTGCCAATATTTAGTATGGTCATAAATCCATCCACTGCCTTCGGCTTGATATTTGTGTATGGAAGCGTCAATCTTTAAAAGGGCATTTTCAATTTGAGGCTTTAAATCTCTCTTCTCAATGGTTAAGGTAGTAAGGCTTCTAAAATCTGCAATACATTCTTTCTCATTAACTAATTTTCCATTTTGATCTATTGTATATTTTATAAATTTGATTCTCCTTACTAAAGTCCATTTTATTGGTAGAGGACAAGACTGAAGAGTACTTTTAAGTTCAGTTTTAATCGATTCACCAACAAATTTAATCATTGTATATGGACATTTGTTACAAGAATTTACATGTCTTTTAAAATGACCAACAACATTTCTTTTACAGAAATTACAAGTCTTATGAGTTTGTAATATATGAGATTTTAGAGCCATGTTATTATCACAGATTATATCACAAACTTTGCACAGTTTCACCTTCATTTTATGTATTACCTTGTAGTGGCGAATCAGGTTGCTTTTTTTGGAGAGCGATGCAAAACAATGTTGACATGTAGTCTTCATTTTTATATATGTAATTAAAAAATAGGTTGGAATCTTCTATATAGTAGAAATTACATTTTGACAATTTCAATTAATGAGAAATAATAATTTGAATTAGAATTTTATATTTTAATATTCAAAACAATTTCATACAATAAGATTTAGCAATTGTAATTTTCTAAATCAAAACTAAATCCAAAAACTTAAATAAAAAATACTTTTTAGCAATTCAGATTGCTGAGTCTACATATATACAGAGTGAGTGTTACCTATTTTAAAGGAGACTTGACAAAATTATATAGTGAATATAATTCGGCTAAGTTTTTAAATAATAACTTGTGCACACTTTTGACTCAAAGTCCCCCGGTGCATGAAGTTTGGCTAAGTTTTTAAATAATAACTTGTACACACTTTTAACTCAAAGTCCCCCGGTGCATGAAGTTTGGCTAAGTTTTTAAATAATAACTTGTGCACACTTTTGACTCAAAGTCCCCCCCCCCATGAGTGAATTTGGCTAAGTTTTTAAATAATAACTTGTACACACTTTTAACTCAAAGTCCCCCGGTGCATGAAGTTTGGCTAAGTTTTTAAATAATAACTTGTGCACAATTTTGACTCACTTAAAAATAGTAATAACAAAATAAGTTATTTTTTTGGATAGAGAAGCAGCACACAGTTGACATGTAACTAAAAAACAAAGTTAGCATCTTCTATATGATGGAAATTACATTTTAGACAATTTCAATTAATGGGAAATAATAATTTAAATCAGAATTTTAAATTTTAATATTCAAAACAATTTCATACAATAAAATTTGGCAATTGCAATTTTTTAAATCAAAACTAAATCCAAAATCTTAAGTAAAAATACTTTTTAGCAATTCAGAATGCTGAGTCTACATATATACAGAGTGAGTGTTAGTTATAGAGAAGACTATGTTACCTATGTTAAAAGGAACTCGACAAAATTATATAGTGAGTATAATTCGGCTAAGTTTTTAAATAATAACTTGTGCAAACTTTTGACTCAAAGTCATGAGTGAATTTGGCTAAGTTTTTTAAAATAGACTTATATACATTTTAAGTTCCTTAGTGACTGTTCAAAATACTCTAAGTGTTTAAAAATAGACTTATATACATTTTTTACAAGTTCCTTAGTGACTCAATTCGGCTAAGTTTTGAAAAATGGACTCGGGAAATTAGCTACACTCCTAAGTTAAAAGAAATACAGAGTAGGCCTATGAGTACAAGCATCAATTACGTCACCAATTGATCCCATGACCCGACACGCGACAACATATTACAATAGTCTAGCTTAGATGTCAAAGACTTACCAAAACAAGAAGATCCAGGTGGAAGAGTTAGTGATGATTCCGTAGAATGCCCCCCTTATATACCACAAAATTGTCTAAATTAATTTAGAACTTAACAATGGAAATTGAACAAACTGAAATTGAACAATTGAATAATTGAGGTCAATCAATCAAACATATTTGGTAATTGTCTAAACCTGCCCCAGACAGACTGGCGCCAGACAGGCAGAGAATGTTGACAATTGGTTTTGATTGGGGTCATTAGGTTACACTCACAGTCATTCATTTGAGTCAGGCATAGTTTACACATAGCCATAAGCATGCCCGAGTTCGCGCACAAACCTCACATGATTTTGAAAATATACATGGGAATGGATGTGGATTTGAAATTTTAATGGAGTTTGAACATTTATATAGGCTTGTATTGGACGAGATCCAGGTCTTTAAAAAAGTGGCCAAAAAAAGCTCACCATTTCCAGACGTGATTTTTAGTATTAACAAAAGTAGAAAATTTATATAGGGGTGTATAGGTCGAGAGCTGGGTCTTTAAAAAAAGTGGCCAAAAAAAGCTCTTCCATTTTTTCCTCATTTTTCCCCTATAAAAAGTGCCCTAAAAGTGCCTCTAAAACGCCGAAAGTGGGGTCATATTGCTATATTATATCTACTCTCATGATTTCAAGATTCACTCACCATAAAAAATGATAACAGACGTTATAGAAAAGTTGTGATCAACAGTGTTTCAAAGATGTTATCCAAGATACAAATATAAAGAGGTTTTCAGAACCCCTAGCCAATAGCGTTGGCAGTAGGCCTAAGTTCTTAGTAAATCCACATTGGATACGCTATTAAAGTTGTACAAAATTTGTCAATAATTATAATTAAAAAATACCCCCGCCGCAGCAAACCTGCAGACTAAGCGAATTTTCATTAACCTGATTGAATTTACACTAAAATGCCTCCATAAAAATAGCACATTTATTTCCTATTTAAATAGAATTAGTTTAACGAGTGCTTAGGTTTGCTGCAACAGGGAGGGTAAAAAAGATTTTTTTTTATAAAATGATAATAGTTTAGTAAGAAATAAAAATATTTTCCAAAATCGATCAAAATATGTTCATAAACAAGCAAACTACAACAGTTGACTTATTCTCCATAAGAAAAACATGGGAATTTTAAAATTACAATTTTTTTGAATTTTCTCCATAACAATTAGACGCATAATAACGCTTCAATATACTAAATTATTTGTTTTTTTAAGCTCTACAAAATGGTTTAAAAAGAAATTGTGAAATTTTGTGTTTTTAGGGTAAAAAATGGGAAAAACCTATTTTTACCCCATAAAACCCCCCATAAACCCCCGTTCCCATAGTCCGATCATGCTGGTTCGCGAACTCATTCAAGTTTATCCCGCCTTACACCTTCAAACCAAATTTTATCAAAATCGGACAAAAATTACTCAAGTTATCGTGCGGATGGACACACACACACACATATATATATATATATATATATATATATATATATATATATATAGATATATAAAAATTTGAACGAATGGTGTTTTTGGCCTCTGGGGACATCAAAATGAAAAAGTAAATCGGTCCCGGGCTTAGGTCTTACCATGAGACCTACGGTAATAGCTACTTCCCTATAGGGAAATTCGCTAAAAGAAAATTTTAAAATGAAAATACAGTAATAGAAATCAAAATTTGCTTTCACTCACATATCTAAATATCACATATCTGTGTTTATAAAACAATATTTATCTATTGTTAAACGAAAATGTCAGTATTTTCGTTTAAATTTATTAAAATTCTGCATATGCGTTTGTTTAACTAAGGATTTTAATGGAAAAATATTATACTGTATGAGTCCTAGTTTTAAGTAAAACATACAATCACTTTAAAGGTTTGAAACGAATCAGAAAACAATACTAAGTATAGATCCTAACAACGAGAACATCAGGCTTATAGTAAAATCAATCGTAAATTTGATACCAAAGTCAAAAGGAGATATTAACAGGGGACAACTACAATGTATGAAAGTCAAATAGCAATAGAACTATTCCGATGTATGATACAACAATAACAATATGGTGTGGTTAACTTAAATAAATGGTTCATTATTTAAAAAATACCCCTGTAACATAAATACAAATTTGATGTTGATTTCTACTGTATACTATTTTGAAAAAAAGTGTTCTGAACGTTTTGCACTTTTGTAAAAAAAGGAAAAACTCAACTCAACTCGAAATAAGTTATATAACCAAAGCACAGCCTCCCCCACACCTAGTGTCGTAATATACATTTGCCGGGTTTGTTCATTCTCTTATTGTATCGGCTCGACTCTGGTTTTGATTGATAGGCTTCATGCACAGACCCTAGCACTATGCAATAGGATACCAACTAAATATACATATACCGCTATTTAATTTATAAAAGAGGTGTCAATGTAACAGAATTTTAAGTATTTATAAAATGGTTATCTTTATAGAACGAATTCAATATCTGCATTTATTTTTTGAAGCTACTTACTCTTTCTTAGAAACCATCGACTTTACACTTAATATATACAGTTGATATATGGCAACTCCTTAAAACTTAACAATAAACAATATAACAAATATATAAACAATAAACACAACGACAACAAAAACACAAAAACAATAAACAATCAAAATATAAACAATAAACAATAATAAAACTTAACTATTAGCTGTTAAGAATAAAATTGTTTTAAAAGTGCAGTGATTGTTTAGGCTTTTAAGGAATGTAATGGGATATCAGAGTACAATAAAATAAAATACAAGATTGAAATTTAACTTCAAAACAATGTTATATACCTACGTTTATTTAATATTTTAAGGGGTGTAAAAATACTTGTCAAGTAGGTGTGCCTATTTTTTATTATCTTGCCTCCTTTATCAACGTGAAAAACTAATTTGCACTAAAAAAATTAAAACCTTGTTTGTATGGAAAACTCCTTATATTTTACAATAAATATTACAGTAAAGACAGATTTTTACATAATTGACATTACCAGTTGTAAGTTCATGTCAATATAAAAATTTTATATGATGATTTACGAATATGTAAAATATGTCTGCAAGGTTTTGTTTAACATCAGTCACAAGCTTTCTCCCAATCCTTCAGTAGTCTTAATTACTAAAGACCCATGAGGTCCTACTTTCACCTTTTGGTTTCGATATTTTACCCTCATAAAATATTGTCATTATATCTAAATATTTGTCATCATTTAGTGTCAAAGGCTACTTACTTCAATTGCAGGAATTATACTCAAAATCTTAATAAACCAGCTTTCAGGTATGAGTCGTGCTTTAATCATTTTAAAATATTTTTATTAGCTCACTTTCTTGTCTGTTTGGTACAAATTTTGCAATCGATTTTAAACCAACTTTCCGATGAGCTAGAGACTTAAAACTTGAAACATAGCTCACAAATGGATGACAATGCAATATTAAATAATTTAAAATTAATTACAATTATATTTTTTATAACAATTATATTTATTTATTACCTTTTTAGAATGCGTAACAATTAATGTGAATTACAAAAGGTTCTCTTAATTTGTAATTGATATTGCATTTTCATGATAATGAGCTGATTTTCCGATGACTTATCATAACTCCTGAAACACGTCTTCGATATTTTGTATTTACTTTGTCCTGAGGTTACTTACAGCATCTTTTGGTTTACAAAAAAAATGAATATTAATACTAACTTCAAAATCATTAGTAACGAACCTTAAAACTTTGAAACGTATGCGATAGTTCCTTTGGGGTATCTGTTTGTAATTGGTAGAAGTGTAACTACTATTCGCCGATTCGATCCCGAGAAAATTTAGAAGATTTTTAATGATTTAAAATTTATGTTTAGCTATCCTTGGTTGTTTAGCATTCAACAAACGATCCTGGTGGAAGAAACAGTGACAAAGCTACACAAGGCATCTTACTCATTCTTCACTCATTTTTGGGCATAACACGACCAGTAGCACCTAGCACCATCATTCCTATTGGTTATAAAACCAATTGCTATTATTAGAGAGTAATGTTTACATTTTAAACCCTTATTTTGAGTATACGTTCAAAGAATCTATTTCTATATCTAGAAGAAAACTAGCAAGAAACGGGACTTAGACAATGAAGATTGTTTACACATATTGTGAATAAAGACTTCTAACATTAGAAAAATATAGGTTATGACATTTCCCAGCAAGGTATATAAGACAGAATAATTCCTATAAAATATAGAAATCAAATTATTGAACAGTTGGGAAGACTGAAGCAGAGTTATGAGGAGCTGGCGTGTTCTGTTCCAGCTCAAATTTATGTGAGAGCGTCAGTCTCTTCAAGCCAAAACTGTGAGCAACAAGTTTCTAGCAAGATAGAATACAATCCACAGAATACATTGAATTTTTAAAACGTGTTATTTACATCTCAATTAAACGACATGTTTGCAAATTAATTAAATGCATCTTTAAATACCCCCGTCACAGAAAACCTGCAGACTAAGCAAATTCCCATTTTCCTAGTTGGTTTCCACTGAAATATTTCCCTACAATTTTCACATCAATTTATTCCATATATATATACACATTTGAATGGGTATTAAGGTTTGCTGCTATGTGGAAGATAATAAGGTGTGTTGTCTTTATTAACATGTTGACAGCCTAGGATAAAATAAACAAATTTGCAAAATTTAATCGAAATATATCTATAAACAAGCAAACTACAACAATTTCCTTTTTCCAACCTAAGAATAAAATTGAAATTTTAATGTACACTTTTTAGGAATTTTCTCCGTAACCGTCAGGCATACAACAATGCTTCCATATGCCAAATAATTATTTTTTAGCTCTACCAAATTGTTGAGAAAGAAATTACAAAATTTTATCTTCTAGGGTCAAAAAAATACAAATACACATTTTTACGCCATAAAACCCCCCATAAACCCCCGTATCCTTGTTTATGGATTTATTTTGATCGAACTCGTAAAATTTATTTAAGCTATTAATATTTACACACATTATAATATTTACACACATTATTGCCCTCCCCGTAGCAGAAAACCTAGGTACTCGTTAAACTTAATGTTATTTAAATAAGTTTAAGTGAAAATTGAATCAGGCAAAAGGAAATTCGCTTAGTCTGCAGATTTACTGTAGTGGGTGTGTTTATTTACACTTTAAATTTCTAAGTGCCATCCAAAACCAATTACCCATTACAAACAAACTGATCGTAAGATGAAACTTTTGGGGCAAATATTAAAATAGCTTTTAGCTACAGTTTGTTTTAATTAACTGTGATGCTATTTTAACGTTCAAGATACAAAAAACTCCGAACATGAATATATTTATTGAGGAATATTATCACAGGGCAACGATGTGGTTAAAATTGGCAGATGAACAATAGGCTGACACAACAATGACCGAAACAAAAGAGATACTTCAATTAGCTGTTATTCTAGGGAACCCATTGTTGCACTAAAACTATGTCAATATCGTTAGGATAAGGAATATAATATGTAGTTGTACAGTCCAAGTGCTCCAAGTCTTTAATGTACTTCTATAGACATCGCAAACATTAACTATGTAACTTATCAGTGTAAATTAGAGAAAATTTAAAATATAGAAGATGAAGGGAGCTTTTAACCCTCGCCACAGCAACCCTACAGACTTAGCGAATCTCCATTTGCCTAATTGGGTTTTCACTCAAATATCTCCTTAACAATACCATGGCTATTCCCTTTTTAAATAATATTAGTTTAACGAGTACATGGCTTTGATGCTACAGGAAAGATAATTAGTATTTTAGTGATATGTCAATAGTTTAGTATTAAATAAATAAATTTTCCAAATTTGTTTAAAACATGTTCATAAACAAGCAAACAAAAACAAAGAATAACATGGGAATTTTAAATGTCATTTTTATTATTTTTTTCTCTGACCATTAGGCGCATAAAAACGCTTCAGAGTATTAAAATATTTGTTTTTTGAAGCTCTACAAAATTGTTTGGAAATAAATTACAATGTTTTATGCTTTTAGGGTGAAAGATGAGAACCCCCAATCTTTACCCCATAAAATCCCGTTCCCATAGTCTGATCATGCTGGTTCACTAGCTCGTTCAAATAAATGTAGGATTACCGTTTATTCCAAGTTCCGTCAAATTTGACAATTCTTGCTCGAGTTATTGTGCTAGCGTCTGGACCTAGCGTTAAAATTGTTTTCGGGTGGTAGAGCAACACAAGTGTGACTCAAATCCACAAAAAAAAAAATATATATATATATTCCATACACCCACTTGCAGAAACATTATTTTGATTTTTCTAGAAAAACCTGTACATTTACACCAAATTTTAAAATTCCTCTAGTATTTTCATACATTTTTATAACTTTGACACTACCATCATATTCTCCATTAAATTCTATGTAAGAATAGACAGCTTTTGGTGAGCCCAAAGCTTCAGAATTGCTGTTTAAATTGATTATAAATAAGAAATTTTGATTTTCACAAAAAGGGTTAAAAATAAGCCTGCAGACACTTTTTTTTTTAAATACTAGAGATTAGCAAATGGCTACAAAAACTGCTCGTTATAGTGTGTTTTTGTTTTCCTTAAACCATGTTTTCCACAGTTACAACTGGAATAGCTATACTTAAAATGAAGCAAATTAAATGCCTCATCATATCTTTTAAAAGCTAAGATTTTAGAGCAGTTTTTGTAGCCATTTGCTAATCTCTAGTATTTTTCTAAAAAAAGTGTCTGTAGGCTTATTTTAAACCTTTTTTTGTGAAAATCAAAATTCCTTATTTATAATCAAATTAAACAGCAATTCTGAAGCTTTGGGCTCACCAAAAGCTGTCTATTCTTACATAGAATTTAATGGAGAATATGATGGTAGTTTCAAAGTTATAAAAATGTATGAAAATACTAGAGAAATTTTAAAATTTGGTGTAAATGTACAGGTTTTTCTAATAAAATCAAAATAATGTTTCTGCAAGTGGGTGTGTGGAATATATTTTTTTAAATTGTGGATTTGAGTCACACTTGTGTTGCCACCCGAAAACAATTTTAACGCTAGGTCCAGACCACACACACATACAATTAATATTAGCCGTTGCGTGTTTTCATGAAATAACTGTCAAATTTAAGAATAAAAATCAAAGAAACAGTAGGTTTTTATACATCATTTTAAAGGGTATTAGTTGAAGACGTTTTTAATAATACTTGACACTTTCTACAGTCTAGTGTGGCATAGAAAAACTAACGTAAAGGTTATTGAATTTTTTTCAAAAATCACCGATTCCAACTTCCAATGCAGAATAAGGGCTTATAAAGATGCTTTATCTCAATGACTCTGTACTATTATTGTTACAGTATCTACTTATTTTAATTCAGTTTTAAACATCTTTGGACAACTAAATCTAGAGTTCTACTGGACCGATTTTATTAACTAACCGGTCGTTGGAAAGCTTAATTCGTTAAGATTTGCAAATAATTATCAACGTTTAGTTTTGTTATGATATATGGAAAAAAACATATTTTCCATAAGAAATACATTGAAAACGCGTGGTTTTACAATTTGTTATTTGGGTGCAACTTTTGGCTACCTTTTTGAGTATTTTCCAGAAATGCATAGTATCAATTTTTAGGAAACTTTATACTTTAGAATATCACAATCCACTTTGGTCGATTCCCTCACTATTAAAAAGTTATTTGCAAAAAAGCTAAGCAACCTCCGAATTTACAGTAGTGAGAAAATACTTATTTAGAGATATTTTTGTTAAACCTTGTACAACTTAATCTAGACTTCTACTGGGCCGATTTTGTTAATTAATGGGTCAATGGAAATCCTATTTAATTTAAATTTGCAAATAATTATAAATGTGTGATTTTATTGAATATTTGTGGTGAATGAGTAAAAATAACATAAATACTTTAAAAACAGACAACAATAACAAATTTTTGACTGCCTTTATTAAGTATTTTCAAGAAATACATAGTAGTAATCTTTAGGAAATTTTATTCTCTTTCAAAATATTACATCCACTTTGGTCGATTTTCTAACAGTTTAAAGGTTATTTACAAACAAGCTAAGTGATTCCAAATTTATAGTTGTTAAAAGTACTGAATTATAGATATTTTTGTTAAATTTCGTACGACTAAATCTAGACTTCTACTGGACCGATTGTGTTCATCAATGGGTCGTTCGTTGGAAAGCCTAATTGCTGTAGGTTTACAAATAATTATAAAAGTTTGACTTTATTAAATATTTAAGGTGAAAAAAAAAACTATGAATACGTTAAAAATTGATTTGTTCCATATTTCTATTTACAAGTTTCTATTTGTAGCCAACTTTAGGCTGCCTTTATTGAGTATTTTAAAGAAATACATAATGGCAATTTGTAGGGAATGTTATTTTCTTTCAGAAATCACCTTCCACTGGTCGAATTCCTCGCCATTTTATAGTTATTTGCAACAAAGCTAAGCAACCTCCAAATTTATAGTGGTGAGAAAATACTGAATTAGAGATATTATAGTTACAATTTGTACAACTAAATCTACAGTTCTACTGGACCAATTTGGTCAATTAATGGTTTGTTAAAAAGCCCAATTAGTGTAGATTTGCAAATAATTAATCTAATTGTAGCTGTAGAATCTAGTTTTAGATTCTAGATGCACTTTTAAGGCTTTTTTACTCTTGGAATTTTCTCTCAAAACCTACCGGTACTGGTTTAGGAGCTACAGCGTGTTAAACTTCCCAATTTAGTGTTCTCTCTAAATCTAATAGTACCAATGGTGGCATAGTTAAGTTGTTCACCCTGTAGATACTGTACATAGGCCTATATAAATTTGAACGAATAGTGTTTTTGGTCTCTGGGGACACCTAAATAAAAAAAGTAAATCGGTCCTGGGCTCAAGTCTTACCATGAGACCTATGATAATAGCTACTTCCCTATAGGGAAACTCGCTAATAAGTCAAAAAGGAAGGCTTCATCAATGTAGAGTTGCATATAAATATGAACGATTTATTTTTCTGCTAAAAAGAATGACAGTGTAGCCAACCACACAGCACTATTATGATTGAACCACTGGAAACTAAGCACTATTAAATGTCACATGGGGGAGTCATGCCCATCATATCGATGGTTTACACTAATACTAGTAGTTTAACACATAAAAGTTTCAACACTAACTTTGTTCCACCTTGTATATCGATTGAATTCATCAGTTCTAGCTCATTGTTGCATTCTTGTCAATAGTTCGAAATATTCGATAGGATAATATGCATTTAAGCGGTTTTTGTTTTGTTTTTTTGGTGCAGAAGCGGAGTGCGAAGTCCGCTTTCCTCGTTTTTCCTAGAAGCGGAGCGGACCATCATATCATCTCATCCATCCGTCATCTCTTTTCTGACTCCACTTCCGCACCTAGGAAAAACCGGCTTTACACAATACACAGCCATAATACTCGTAATCAAAACGATTGAATCACTTGCAAAATAGCTGCCTATTTGTAATGTATTAACAAAATTGAAATCAAGATGGAAGTTGTTTTGAGGGATTGTCTTTATATTAAAAGTGTTTTCGGATTCTAAGTTTTTAAATAATGTTCCAATATGGCGAAAAATCTGTTTCGTCACACTGGCAAAAAGTACATTTTCAACCCTTGCTAATTTTAAAGTGGAACTTGAGTTCGGGTCGAAGAGAGTCACTTTACGTAATGATAGCTTATAAACAGTACTATTACGTTGAAGTTAGACTTTTTGCTGATCTATTATTTGTGGTCCTGTCCAAACATTTCTAGGACATAGTATAGGAAGGTGGTATGGTGGTGGAATGGTATGTTATCCTCCACCATTTATCTACAAAAACCTAGCGAAAATTGTACCATTTGCCCGAGTACTTTATCTCAATCAGTTAAAAGTTAGCTATCTCTAGTTACATGTAATGTGTCTGTGGTACGACTCTTGTATATTGTAATCTCTTGTGTATTGTTCAACACTTTGTATGGTTGTCTGCAGGTTCGGAGACACGAGGGCACCCGACATCAAGTAGCTGATAGCGTGACATGGCTAGGATGAGGCTATCAACGTTGTCTTTATCGCTGTTAGTAGCCGTCGCGACGCAGCCCCAACCGAGCACCCCGCGAACACTTCATAGCAACGATCACAACCACGGCTTCCTCAACGAGCACAAACATGGCCACGCACACGCCTACAAGTCGCACGACCGCTCGCACAACACGCACGCCCAGTTTGCGGACGCGACCGGCTCAGCCAGTACTCCCAGTGGAGGTACAACCAAGCACGGAGACCCGCTTATCGTAGAGACGACGAGCGGATTGGTCCGCGGACTCAGCAAAACCGTCCTCGGCCGAGAAGTACACATCTTCACCGGTATACCGTTCGCCAAACCTCCTATCGGGCCGTTGAGGTTTCGCAGACCTGTTCCCGTGGACCCGTGGCACGGAGTATACGACGCCACCTCCTTGTCCAACTCATGCTATCAGGAGAGGTACGAGTACTTCCCCGGGTTCGAGGGAGAAGAGATGTGGAACCCGAATACCAACATCAGTGAGGACTGTCTCTACCTCAACATCTGGGTACCGCAGCGGCTGAGGATCAGGCACAAGAGCTCCTCCGAGGAGAACACCTACAGACCGAAGGTAAGATCGTCACATCTCTTCACTTATAACCATCAGTAAGATGATATTTTATGGAGAAGACGTGATTAGTTTCCGTTTAGTGAATTAATTAATTGTATTTATGGTATTTAAACATACCGTAATAAATGTATACTTTGTAAACAGTATTTGTCTGCAGTTTGATACAATCTCTTTGCAAAACATTTCATAAAACCATATTTTTCTAGCTTTACTTGGCTAGTCATTATATCATAGTCATCAGACGAAGATTTCCATCTCATATAATATCATATTTGAGCAAACTGTTGGCGTATTTGAATGTTATAATAAAGAGGTATAAAAAACAGCATTTTTTTGCTTGTAAATAATTAATATGAAATATGTAAATTTAATCAATAGCTCAACCCATATAGGAGGAACTTAACGTAAATACCTAATTCAAGCTCAGACTTATGAATTACTTGCACTATCTTTTTCATATTTATAAGAACAGATTTTCCAAGTTTCTTGGCTTTTAAAATTTTATCAGTACATTGACGAATCCTGTGTTTTTCGTCGTCAACTTTTATTATTTATTTTTTTTTAATTCGACTACCTTCAACATAATTTTTTCTACTGTTGACTAATGGTATATGTGGTGATCAATATATAGAAAATCACGTCATAGTCATATTAGAAAGCTAGAGGTGACCGCAATAATAATATATGCCTATCATTAAATGGATTTTGCTTGGAAATATTTGACATCCTCCCAGACAAATATATTTTCATTATAACATACGACAGTGCTGTCTACCTACATAAATCCGGTTCTTATCAACTCTTTCAGTTCTCTTAAAAGGATTGCCTAGGCCAACGAACCTGAAAGAGAAAAAAATGAACAATAGGATAATAACAAACACAATCCAACTATATTTGATAAAGAGATACACTCCAAAAGGGAGCCGCATAGCTTATTGAAAAGATCAAGCAGATTCGATCGAAGAGTATAAAAAAATGTTAAGTAAACATATTTAAAAACTTAGTGCTACTTATTGGCGATATTCAGTAAACAAAATGCAATATATATTATGAATGAATATCTAAATAAATTATTAAAATGATTTTTCGAAACTCAAAGCCTTACTCAGAAGTAAATACAGATATTTCCATGATTAGAAACCCACAACACCAACTGTTAAGCTTGCAAGATACGTCCTGGGTTTACATGGGGAATACATAAACAAATTTGGATTATCACTATGCCAAGTGCTCTACGTGCATAATAGCAATATCCATGTTGTATGATACACAGCATATTAGGGAACCTTGATTAGAAATGTTTATCATTTTACAAGAATACACATACATATTTAGTTAGGTTATAAACAGTCAATAACAACACCAGTATTCACTAAGAATAGTTGATTCTAACATCTGTGCAAATATGATAAAATTGAAGCGGAGTGTACTGTATAAAAAAATATTTACGAGCAACAGTAAAAAAGCCTGGTTAAAATATACTTGTTTATTTTTGTTTGAAATAACTTTATAACAACCTGATTATTTAATTCTTAATCTAATTCGCCATTATAAAGACAGTTGTTTGTTTATACCCTAATATATTATCACTTTTGCACATATTGAAAAGAGCAAATGTCAAAACAACAGTCTGGAGCATTATAAAAATACTCCAATCTTGTTTATATGTGGAATTAGTGAAACTTGCCTCTAATTTTGAATTCGTAAGCAGTAATTACCAAACACCTGATCTGCCATAGTTGTGCGAGAATTTAATATAGACTGATTGATAAAAATTGTAGGTTAACATTTGCTTAAAATATATTTCACTTAATATGCTTGTTTTAAACTGTCATAAAGACAAAATTAGGTGTAAGATCGAAGACATTTTATGTCTCGCTCTATCGTTTATTCCTTTCCTAAGCCTATATCAAAAAGCTTCGCTTCTCGTCTTAAGAAATTATTTAGATATATTTAAAGTATGCTTATATAGTGTGTTAAAACCCAGAAAAACGTTAAACCGCTGTATTAAGTACTGATGTAAATTTTGAAATTTCCAACCTCCGTCTCTAATAACTTAAAAAAATTGAATCAAATTATTGCTTTCTCAAGCGGATGAAGACGAAACCTCCATCTCAATGCGCTCCGAATCCCATCTCAAACCTAATACCGTCTCAACCACCCTGGTAACATTTTATTCTGATGAATACGTCATGTATTCTCTTCACTCTCGATTTCTTAAAAAATCTTCTCAGAAAATCTTGTTGACGTTCAGACAGATTTTTACATTCAAACAAAATGGTGAATCCACAAATGCAATCATCAATATCACTAGAAACATTAATCATTTTGTAATTTTGAATAATGCGAATTTAAATAATAGGCACTTAGAAAATAAAAAAAATATCATTAATCGCACAAACCTTACACTGGTAACATGTCACATGTAACTTTTTCAGTTTTATTTTGTTTACTTTAACTAACGCGGCAGGGTAGGATGTATTTTAACAAATTGACTTTAATAACTATATTCCTGTATAAAATTGCAACCAGTTCATTGAGTTATTGCAGCATTTCTTGTAATTTTAAGATAAAATAATCGGTATCAGCAATCTGACATAGTACATTATACTTTTTCCTATTAGTGTGTCAACAACCCTCATTAAGTGCAAACAGTGAGAATAACTGTCCCATGGGGGAGCCTTCCCATTTTGTTTAGAGTTAAAAGGACAATACTATAACTAACTAAATTGAGTCGTTTTGTTAAAATCCGATGTTAACGTAAGATATATACGTATCTACGTAAGATATATACGTAGATATAAGATATATACGTTAGGCATATTTGATGGGTTTTAAAAGACAATCGCCATTCAAATAAAAATCTCCAAAAAAACCAAAAAAGCTCCTGGAGATACCATAGAAAAGGACATACATACCTAATTCCATCAAATAAAGGCCACAGGTATATTTTGTAGCTCTGTACACACCCCTTTAAAAACACCCAAAGATAAAACCAAACATAAAACACCACTTTCAGCACAAAACATAGGATTGCGTAATTTATTGAACTTGTACAACCACTTTTTTGGGTTGAAGGGGACTCGAAAAGAAAATTTCTACTCAAACTGTTAAATTTTGAGGAAAATAATACTTCGCCATATAGGGGAAGAAAGTAAAAACTACACAGCTTTATTTATAATACATTGCAAATTTCTGTTGTGTGCATTGCGTTTGATATATTTTGCCTATGTAGCAATTGTACTGTATATAGCTTATAATCTTTTATAAATTTATCCTCGAATACTAATACAGTTTTATATAAGCGATTGGAAGGTTATAATAATACAATACATTAATACATTATTATGAAAAGTGTATAATTGTATACGTATACGGTTTTAAATAATAAAAGTGTACATTATTCGACTATTACTTCATTATTTAATGAGCAGATTTATTGTTTTATCTATTGCACTCGTAATTCCAGCTAAAAACGTTGTTATAGATATCTTATATATCTTTATATTAAAATCATTCTAACACAACATTATCAACGCTTTTTAAAAATAAACATTTTAAATCTTAATTGAGTCTATTACTTATTCTTATACAATCTTTTAAAACGTGATCCTACCACGTTAATAGTGAATACAACTTGATATCAATATTTCACTGTAAGACTGTAAATATCATAGTTATTTACGAAGCTGTTGACAATGAACAACCGAAACACTAAGTCTGTTTACGAGAAATATTTGTGTCTATTAAATTTTATGTGAACACGGTTGCTTTTAAAAGATCGCTAACTACATAATGATAAAGACAGTAAGAATAAACATCAAGCATATGATTTCACTGTGCCAAAGGATGATATCCTGACTATTTATGTGTTTTAAAAAACTGAAGAAATACATAAGATATGCATTTAAAAATTTTCAATCTTGCTTTAAATAATGATTCATTGTATATTTTTAAGTTGTTGTTGTCATTTTAAGGTATTGCTCGCTAAACCGTACTAACGAATAATAATTATAATTAATAATATATCCTAAACTATAAACTACAATACTGTATATCATTGTAAATGTTTCTTTCAAAACAATGAATTATGAAATGACAGATGGGTGAGAATCAGCAACCTGCTATTACAGCTATGAAAATAATGAAACTAAAATAGGTAATAGTACTGAAACATGATATATAATATAATATAATATATAGACTGTTTAATGAAAACAGTAAACATTAATTTGGCGACACCAAAAGCTGTCGGATAGTAAGAAATACAAAACACCAAAGTTTAAGAACTACTGTAAAAATAGAGAAGCACATTTTTCACTGAGGTCGTTATGAAGTTGAATAGTGGATGGGGGTAGGTCGGGAAAGGAGGTGGCGGAAGGCTGACAGATTAAGGTATGTTGTGGGAGCAGGGCCTGTCTATCTTGATATTGATTGTACCTCGATTTCATCCACAATCTACTTGAGTTGTGATAAAATATTTACGCTTACAATTTCTCCAGGTAATATTGAACCACCCCGTGATTTAGGATTGTTCAGAATGAGTTATTGTTAACATAATAATTAAAACGAATTGTTTTAGGGTTAAGTTGTGAAGTTTAAATATCCAGGATAGTAAAACAAATGAACAAAGATCCATCGGTGCCGGATATAAATGCTCGAACGAACGAACCAATTACTTATTTCAATACTTACTAATACATACTATAATAGAGTTTTGTTTTTAAGAACCTTAAAAATTTATTTAAAATCTCGATATGTATTATGTGACTGAAAAAACTCATTTTTGTGGTATATCGATGTGAAATGTTTTATTTTCCATGTTCTAAGCTTTCTATAGTTACTCTGTATGCTTCAACAAGGATATATTGCCACAAACTGGACAAATAGACTAAGCGACTAAGCTAACTAAAACACATTTTAAGATTTAAAACGGGTAACATATCAACGCTATGGAAATGATCTCTCTTAATTATTGAGACACGTTTAATCGGCTTATAAAGCATGTTTGTGTACTTCATTTTACCTAATCAATGGCAGATTGTCAAGTGTTGTGTAATAGTGTTCCAAGATGTCAACAATGCAAGCTGGTTTTTATAAACACTTTTAACCCGGTTACTACGTTTATAACAACTGTAGTAGATCTTTATAACAGTTGTAATTTCCTGTATAACAGCTGTAATCCTTAACTGGAGTAAATAGCTGATATGATTTACAAATTACAAGTCTCTGAAGACTGCGATATTTAACCAATGATAAATAGAGGAGTGCAACTGCATAAAGGTTTGGTTGGCAAGTAATATTTAAATCGGCTAATTATTTACTGTCATCAGTTGTTTTAGCAAATTTCCCATACAGGGAATAAGCTATTTCCGTAGGTGTTATTGTTAGACCTATTTTTTTTTTTTTTTTTTTTTTTTTTTTAGGGAGAGGAGGGAAAATGCTTTTACGCACACAGGTAGCCAGCCTGTAGTGTGAGACTCCTGAAAATTGTCAGACTACTCACTAAAAAACCCCCTCTACTCTGTTGGACACAGACCTGGAATTGTTTGTCACATTACTTCAAGTCAGGCCAACATGTGACCTAAGCCCTCAGGGCTCGCACCGTTTCTGGCATTTCGATTCTTAATGACCTACAACCGCATCCCGGTCAAGGTCGATCTTCTTGGCGCGGAGAATACCCTGGATATAATGTGACACACAGGTCCAATTGTCCTCACCCTCCGTCATAATCGGTATGACCGTGTCCACCGACAGCAGTCCTATTAATTGTTGAGCCTCCAGGCGGGGCCTTTCCCAGCGCTGGCAGTGGAAAAATGTATGTTCCACGTCATCGAGATTGTTAGACCTATACGCGCGACGGGTATCTCGTTTTTATGGCCCTAGAGGAAAGAAATCCTTCCAAATTCATGAATATATATGTACCTGGGTTTGTTTGTGTGTGTGTCCACGTTAGCACGATAACTCGAGTAAAAATGATTTGATTCTGATGAAATCTCGTACTAACGAGTAAACCTACGTTTATTAGAATGAGTTCACGAACCTGCATGATTGGACAATGATGATGGTGTTTGTTTTGAGGGATTTATGAGATAAAACGGGGGGTTTTCCATTCTTTGCGCGCAAAACATAAAATTTCACAATGTCTCGAAAAATTGATAGAAAATAGAAATTATCATGGATCTTAAAATATTCGACCAATTCAGCTAATAAGAGTGTATTTAGTCGTGTAATTGTGTAGGTTCTAACAATTTAAAGTCCTATAAAATAAATATTTTGTATATTAAAGAGTTCTTGTGCAATTAATAGTGACAGAATTGGTTTCAAATCCCTATTTTTAAAATTATCATGTTTTTCTTGCGGAGAATAAGTAAATTATTGTAGTTTACATGTTTATGGATATATTTTTATCAAATTTGGCAAATTAATTTATTTCATACATAGCTATTAACATTTTACCAGGAAGCACACTTAATCAACTCCCTGAACCTAATATTATAAGAATAGTTAATGAATATCAAATCAAATCATTTTATTGAGCTAAGTTGACAATACATTGCATTAGCTAAGTCAAACATAAATAATACAGCTTTCCTTCTTCGTTTTAAGCTAATGATAAGATTAAGGTATTTACAACAATATTTATGGCATTATTAAGGAAATTCACAAGTCTACAGGGTTGCTACAGCAGGGTATTTGGTACATGTACATTAACCATACTTAAGGTAGTTAAATTTTAAAAGATAAATTTTTGGTTTTAATGACAGTTTAACACCCTATCGTTTATTAGTTCGGTACTTTATTAGGTTCCTACATTTGCATCTTAGTATATTTCATTAGCGCCTATTGAGCCAAGAGCATATTGTATGCGTTACCTGCCTAAGACTTGAACTTATAATTGAATAAAGTGGTATTAACAACTTAGTCTAAACTTAGGTGGCTTTGAGTCCATGAATACAGTCTAAATTGTACCTTTCGCCCAGTTTTATTCCTCCCACATACATTTTACAGAGTTTATAGACAGCGCCAATCATAATGTCAATTATTGTTCGTACAGTTTAGGAATGTTACCATAACGCGCTTAAAGTTTCCGCTTATTATATGTAATAATTAACACAATACACTTGACCTACAAGACTTGGAAGTGAGTTTGAAACATCTTGCTAGTTGTTGACCTTATTCCAAGTCCGACATATCACTTAATTAATGAAAGCAACTCACTCTTTAGCAAAAAAAAAAACACAACATTGGTTTTATCATATACAAAATATTGTGGAAATAAATAGTCGAAACAACATCTTAATGATTTAAGATATGTACAAGATGTTCAAAAAAGGTGGACACATAATTTAGGTAGTGATTCCTTGGGTCAAAATAAAGAGAAAAATCAAGAATAACATTTTTCCAAAATCACTTCGTTAACCAGGTATCCGCCATTTTGTATTTTTTTGTATTTTTTTAAAATGGCATGTACATTTAGCACTTATAATTCCCTATCAAACGACACCAAGTTCAAAAAGATCAAATGGGAAATAGCTGAAAAATTAACGATTTTAAATTACGATTTTTGTTGTAAAATGGGGCAAACCTGACTTGCTTCTTAATACATACGAGTCAATTTAATATCAATGATTTTTTTAACTCGTCTCCTCAAACAAAAATGTTCATTGGAATCCCTTTTGGATTACCTTTAAGAACTGAGACAGTCATTTAGCCTTTGAATACCTACTGCCCCGTAAATTAAATTTTAATAACATTTTGGGATGTAAAAAAATCATTACAAGAATGTTAGTTAAACTCCAGCTACAAACTACAGAACAAGAAATAAGAGCAACGATGAAAATATCAATATCTAATCATCAAAGCTAAATTGCCCAGGATTTGTTTGGCGCTCATGGCTTTTAATCTAATAGTTAATTTAATTTTTTTGTTTTTTGTTTCTCATAAAGACCTTTTGCCCATCAGTTTGAAAAACCAATACATTGATTTTGAGCGGGAAACTAACACAATCTACAAAATATTTATAATAATAGCCTTAAACATTTGGAAAATATAATTTTCAGGGATCTCACTGTAGTTTGCATTGGGTAATGAAGAGAAGAAGTGGAGAACAGGTATTACAGCTGTAACACAATTAAAGCGAGCTTCGCCATAAAGTTTAACAGCTTGTAAAACTGCTCTGATTGCTCTCTGCGAGTTACACTCTACAGGTGGTAACCCTGGCTCTTACTTTGGATATGAGCAAGTATCATATTCAATGCTGAGTTATCAATTCTATGTCAACATATCCACCTATATTGACACTTGTATTACGTTTAAAGTGGTATTAGTGTTGGTACACAGATTTGAAATACCCATTAAGATTCTTTGTCAGCTTGGATTATTGCTTGGACGTATAGATGGACTTAACCATTATTTTATCGGCTAAATTGGTCTTATATTAAATTATTTTAACCTTATTATACTTACCTAAATTTAATTTAATCCTCATAATGCCCTAAAGAAATAATGAGAGCTTGGGGATAACATTTTACTTAAATTAAATTACAAACTATTTATAAATTATTTTGTTACCCGACGCAAGTACTAGGCGATGGCTCATGGTGGTGGAGTATTATAGTCAATAGGCAACGTTCTTGGCACTATTTAAAACCGCGTAATAGGCATTTAATCAGTAGAGGCTCTCATATTTGGTTATCAGAACTGTGTACCTGTACCGAATTTGGTGGTGTTAGCAAGAGGCACTCAGGGATAAAATTGCATGCTACAAGAAAAAACCACTATTTTGCATACTCTAGATCGAAAGATAGGAACATTAGATCAGCAGGTGACAATTTCGTTCAGATATTAGCCGGGAAAGAGTCAAATCTTCGTATTCAAGTATCGGTGTAAGAGCTGCTACCTGAGTTGCTACTAAAATACTAAAAACCAAATCAAAATTTGGGTAACGAAAAGGGAAATCTTTAAAAATTAAAAAGCACAAACTCCCAAAAGCATTTGTAGGATGAAAACCAAAAGTGGAGAGATGCTTTATTGAAACCTTATACCGGATCTGCTAGTATTTGTAACGAAATAAACTAGTCGGAAATGATCGAATGACTAGTAGAAAAACTATTGAGTAGTTTGGATGTAATAAAATACTCTGTTAATCTAATATTATCCTACTTTATAGGTGATTTTGAGATATAGTCTACGATCAAGAATTAATCATTACTGTGTTGTTATAAATACGTTTTTATTTTAAGTACTTGGATAGTTTAATTAACTTAAAACACCCATTGAGTTACAACAGTAATTCAATACTGAATTTCATACTGTATTTGTAAGATGTAACTTATTAATTATGCTAAATAAAAACTCAACTCTGTGAACGGTGGCCATTTGTTTGGATTTGCTTGATAAAAGAAGATGATTTGTATTACTCATCTAATGTAAATTGCGCGGTTGTGTCCTGATTGCGAACAGTCCAGATTGCGAACAAGGGTAAAATCGTCCAGACTGCGAACACATCAAAAATGCAGTAGACTACCTGAACATGAGGCGTCCAGACTGCGAACAAATATTTTGGAATCTGTTAAGATGGTTTAGTCGCTTTTGTTGAGCTTGAGTTGGGAATGTGATTGAATGATTGATGTTGTAATGTGTTTGTAATGTGTAATGCATATACATGTTATTTCGGATGTAAGATGTATGTAAGTATTGTATTTTTTTAGTTGTTATTTAAATTGCTCGTTAAATTGATGTTTTTTTTAGGTAATGATTGAGTTTGGAATGTGATATTGGCAAATGCATGTTATTTCGGCTAATTGTGTTAAACTATAGTATTCATATGAAATTGTTGTTTTATTTTTTTTATTCTGAGATTGTTTAGTTGTTGTAGTTGCTTGTTTAAGTCAAACATATTGTAATTCATTTTTCACCACACTATGATGTTTTTAGCTGTTAGATATACGTCAATTGGTGGCTGGAAGTTACGTTTTGCTGGCCATGCCAGCTGTCATCGTCATTTGGGGACCGAGCAGGTTTTTACATCCCTAGGGCCGCAAAATCAGCTGCCCGCATACTTTCTTAACACATTAATGCATATTAAATACACAATCAGTATCTATAGCATTTCAATAGAATTGTTTTATTGTCACCGCTGCCTAGCAACTATTTATTATTATTTTGCTGATCCTCAAATTATTTCTTCACATAACCAGTTGTACTTGTGTTGACAATCAGTGTGCATTATTATTGTGGTGAATAGTGTATAGTATTAGGGTATAGTGTGGTGAAAAATAGCGTTCGTACCACGGGACAAACATAAAAACTATCTCGAGCCAGCAAAACCTCATTTTCGGCCCTAGATACGAAATATACTATTAAATAAACAACCACTTTAAATATTATCAGAACGGATTTGTGAGTCTGAATGAATCTGTCACAAGCGGCTTTACGTACAATTATACTACGTCTCATAAAGATATGTGTCTTCAAGGACATTCATCCTCTCCATTATGTACCAGTCTTAAGTTGTGATTTTGGCTAAATCATTCTGGTAAGGGTTTGTATGAAAGGGTTGAAAACCCCGACAACTCAAAATGTGTTCGCAATCAGGAATCCTCCCCACCCCACGGACGACCCCCTCCACCTCGTAGAACCAAACATGTTCGCAGTCTGGACTGTTCGCAATCAGGACTGTTCGCAATCAGGAGGACACCAATTGCGCACTGTTCCGTCCAATGGTCTTACCATCAGTGAATAAATGGGAGAAGAGCCTTTTAGATTAAATGATATACAACTCAATACCGAACGTAGAGGAAGGCGTCAAATAGCATTTAACATATCGGAAAATACATTCAAATATCCCTATAAATAGGCTACTACGAGATCAGTGATATCAACACGTATTGAAAATAAACAAATAAGCAAATAAGCAATAAGCAAACTTAAAATAAAATAAAATAAAATGGCGAGTCGTGGGTTTGGATCCTGGTCACTGCCGCAAAAATTTTATCATTACACTACCTTCGTACTGTACCGGCTCACATCTTGCTTTGCTGGATACGTTCCACGCACAGATCTGTAGTCTATGTGGACGGGCAAATGCCCGTTAAGAGAGGCCGCTAACCTAAAAAAAAATAAAACTCACCTATCCGTTACATTTGGGTTTGTTGCCAATAATAACACTTTAAAAATTGGAAAAAGTGTTTAGAAACATTAGACTTGACAATACTTGAAATATTGGATTGTTTCTAGGATTTGCTGAAAACCCTACTTTTAAAGCGGGTAATGGCATGCATATCAATTACGATCTATGAATTGAGATCAAGTTCATACCATTTAATACCTTATAAATGGTTTATAGTTACCAATTATAAAGTTGCCGTCATACTAATTGAATCTGATATTGTGTCAGAGTTGTACAGACGAACGATAAAGATGGATCTAAACAAAGTAGTAGTAGTTATAGTAGTATTGACGCCCCGTTGAATTTGATAAGCGATGAAGGATGTGTGATGGTCCAATGGGTGATCAAGAGTGCGATATCGTCTTTGTAATTATTTTAATTTCTGTCAATTGGAGTTAAACGTTTGATTAGTGCTATGTGTAAGGTAAAGACCAGGGGTCAAGGAATGTAAACTATAACAGTTGCATTTGCACCTGCTGTACATGTAAACATACACTACTTTAACGTCACAGAAAGACTCTCCAACGTATTAATTAGAATCGTTGGAACTTAAAAGCATTTATGTGATATAACAAAATATCTTTTTATTACAATACGTTTTAATATAAACTGGCAAGATTCATCGATAAAATACATATATTTTTTGCCTTTTGGCATTCAACAGGGCTGGACATTTTACATTATCACATGTCTTGCTAGGTTTGCGATGTTAGATTTGAGCCAAGGCCTTTTGCTCGATACCACAAACCTCCCAAACATGTGAATACTAGACTAGTTTAGAATAATAAATGGCATTTTTCATTTCATTCTGACATCTTTTAAATAACAGAAACCAAATTATGGACCTCGAGGACACGTCTATATTTTCACTACGTGCAAAGGCTATGTCCATTATTATTTTAGAGTATTCATAAAACATGTAAGCCTATGTAGCTTGTACCCATAAACGATACTTGGTTAAAAGTAAAATGTGTAGAGTGTATACCTCTTTTGTTTTTAATGAATTTCCCATGTAGCTAATAAGCTATTTTCATTTTGATCTCCCCAGGGAAAAAAATCATTTAATGGCCTAACTGAACTTTTCAAAATATTAATTTACCAATTACCTTTGACAGTCGGTTTTAGAGAAGTGAGTCATTCATATTTATTTGTTAAACAGTGGCAAAAACAAAACTCATGAGATGTAAAATGTTGTTCTCTATTGAATGTATTTTTTAATTGGTTGCTATAAAGTAAAGTACAACATGTACAGTCACAGTTGGCCAATTATGTTTACGGATTTAGTGCCATCTCGTCCAGGTGCTATCCTGTTCAACGTATATTAACAGTCGATAAACATACTAACTGGTGTCATCTCGTTCACGTGAAAACATGACAAGGGGTAAGGATTGAAACTCAAAGCAGATAGTATCCGTCCTGGGGTTTCAAGGGAATTTCCAGACCTAGGCGAGGACGCACGACTCATTCAGATCAGGAGGAAGTTCTGATTTGAAAATCTCAAGAATCGACTTGAAAAATTCAGAAACTTTGGATGAGACACAATTCTTAGGGCTATTCCTATTTCTACACAGTGTTTGAAAACGTTTCTATCGTTTGTATTTTTTATAATGCTTCTTTATTTCGGGATATAGACATTTGAAAGTTAAATTATCGAATTTTGAATATATCAACCAACTTTAAAAGTCTTTTGGTACACCCTGAGCCTCTTAAATTCAATTCAAATGAAATATACGATTTTTAACGAACGTTGCAAGAGGTAAAGGACTTGCAGAGGTTGACGAAGGTGTAGAAAGAATGATAAATAAACATAATTATGAAAATATATAAGTGGGCTACTACAAACGTTTCAACAGTTTTTGTAGAACTGTCAAGTGAATATTGGTAGGCTTATAGATTTTTGGACGGGGAAGCACTTAGTGGGTAGTGGATTAACTCTCCACTCTACGTCATGGAATTTGGACGAGATAGCACTTGTACGAGATGGCACGACACCATATTATGTTGCGTATGTTGTCATAATCATTTGCTTATAAACAAATTTCTTGTTGATAAGATTGAAATTCTATAAGCAGTTTATAACTCAATAAAATCGGTTACAATTTACCAACTATCTTTTTGTATACTCACCAAGTAGTAAAAATAAACAAATGTAAGGGTAAGGTGATATTTTTAAATAAACAACCATTTCCGCGTCTATATACGTATTGTATTTACACATGGTTATGTTGTACTATATTTTATTTAATACATAGTAATTGCATTGTGTGATAATATATTTTTCTTAATGAGTTACTTATGCCTTACTATTTATTTAGGATTTCACAAATCCAAAAAGACTTGTTCACTTGTATGCGTTAATTAAACACATACAACTCTTTACTAAGTTACATGTGGTACCCCTTAAAAGGGACGTAGTGTAAATAACCGTTGAACTTTAATGTCTGAATCGTGCTCTGTATCCTGCACTACGAATGTACTGCCGTACATCGAATCATTCCTAACGACTTGCTTGTTGAACTGTTCCAAATTCCAACCTGTACTTACTTCACTTCTTTCTTACATTATTGATTTTAGGTCAGTACCAACCGTTACTTACCTTACTTCTTTTACGATAGCATGCATTTTGCACTGTACCAGCGTGTACTTACCTCAATTACTGTACTTACCCTAAGGCTTGATTTTTCTTCTGTGTCAAAGAGTATCTATAAAGTCACTTTCTTCTTTACAACTACGTTATCTCAGTGAGGGGTAAGAAGTAGATTATCTTTGTATTTATCTCTCACGCTACCGACGACCTTTTCTGGTAAAAGTCCAAATCCACCCCTACCAGTTTTCACTGCGAAGGTGTTATCAGGGTGTTGATATCTATAGAAATACCGCTAACGTCTGCACAGAAGGAGGGTGCTAAATCTTTATCATTAACATATCAAGAAGAATAGTGGTACATTAATACAACTAATAACTAATTGTTATAATGTGATGTGTTTAGTTTCATTATGTATGCATTTTTATTATTTAAAAGTTAAGAAGTGTTACATTTCGAATGAAGATAAACAAAAATAAAATAAAAGAGGTTCAGTAAAATTTCCTCTGGTCTATTTATGTTGTGTTACTTGTTCAAACTTTGCTAGTTGGATGTTTTATTGAACTTATACTATGCTCATATAAACTCGGATATTACATTTGGTGTTGAACTATATGGTGCGACGACCATTGAAAATTAAGACAGCATAGTAGTACTACAAAAAAGAGCCATACGTATTATGTTAAACTTAGATAGCAAGCAATTGATAAAACAGCATTTTGTTGAGTTAAATATCTTCACAATGTATGGATTAAACATGTTTAAGCTGTAATGACTCTAAAGACCGAAATAAATAAAAATACAATTCCAATAGTGGGAGCCGCACATAACTACAATATTCAAAATCGTAACTACCTAGCCATCCAAAGACATAATCTAAATTTTTATAATAAAACCCACAGCTGCACCTGCCAAGAGGCAATAAATAATATCAAGATCATCAGAAAGAAATTGAAGGTTTATTTAATAAAAAAATAATCATACTCTTTCAGTAAAAAATTTCTATCACTATTTTTAGATTTTAAGTTATTGGCACCATTCTATATTTATCTGTGTTATAAAGACTGAATAAAGCATTTCTGATTCTTTGTCTAAACAAAAATATTTACATGAAAGTGGCATACAATTAGTTTTGCTTAACATAGTTATACATATTACTTTCAGAAATTATTTTCCTTAATCTGTAGCTACAAACTAAAAAAAAAAAATAAAAAATGACTTTTTAAAAACTAAGCCAAACAAATTTTAAGATACGATTTATTTTCGGAGTGAAGCATTAAATTTGCATTTCGGATTGTGATGTCATAAAAGTCTATCCTTGATTGCAGCCCACAGTAAAGAGCAGTATAAAATACGTTTTACCATCTGCTTTTCCAAATAGTGCATATTACCAAGCACTGATGCAGATTAAAAAGATAATTTGATTCGAACAAAATTTTATTTTAATACTTGTATATAGCCTTCTTTTGATTATTCTTCGATACAAATGTATTGCAGTTGGGTAAAAAAATACTAATTTCACCGAACGTAATTCCGATTTTATTGCGGTCAATCGGTTTTATGACAGCTTAACGGAAATCGTAGATTAATAATTAGTAGCGGTGTATAAATAATAGTGTTAATTAAATTATGGACTTTATTATTTACATACGTTCCGCAATATAACATTTACAAAACTGATTTGTTGATAGTTAATAACCCAATGGTAGTCCTACCCCAGGAACGACTTCAACAAGACGCGGTCTTCCGTACGATTTCGTAGAATCTCTATACATTTGAACACGTTTCGTCGTCGTTGTACAATGTTAAGCACGTGTCTACTTCATAATTATTTCCAGGAAACATATGTGAGATGCAGGTTGGGCACTGTGGAGGGGTACAGGGGTTAAGGGAGAGGGGGGATGACAGACAAACAGACAGACGGACGGACACCACCACCCCCAAACATCGATCACCACCGGCCTTGTGTCCAAAACTACATTTCCACCTTCCCAACTAGGCTTACAGTTTTACCTTCATTCAAAATACACATTTAGCAACTACTGACTGGCACCTGCCACTTTCGGAACCTACGAGAACCATCAGGTTTTAATTCTGAGTTCAACTTTTTGAGGTTATGCTAAATGTAGACAGCCCAAAACACTGTGGATATAAACTTTTTTTGTATTATTTATATCCTAATTATTTATTTTTCAATTTAAATCAGACGTGTATAGCTAAATGATTTAAGTGATGTAGGCTAGTTATTTCTATTTATCAAGGTTCTTAAGTATTTATTCATCAAAACTTGAAATTTATAGCTGAAAACTAAAGTTTTGAATTTTTGAAATTAAAATGTTGCTGGTTTCTTTATATAAATAATGAAGACAATTTTCGAACCTTTTACACTTTTATATTTTCCTTAAATCTGGAACCAAAATTGCAAATAATTTAATATTACATTATCAAAAGGTTATATTGGTTTAAATTACAATTTTTCAACTAATAATTTGGTGTAAAAGCTTTAGCAAAAGCCTAGGATTGTGACTGATGTGTGATGAATTTGCACTAGAAACTCATTTACACGTAGTTTACGGATATTTGCAATAATTAACAGTAATCTTCATAAGGAGATGCAGTTGTAATTAGATTAGTTGCACCTTATCCTTCAACTAATATAATGAGCTTGATAACTGCCGTCCCCTCCTCCTCCATCAATTATAAACCAGAACTTATAGTAAACAATATAAGGGTTAAAAGTTAAAACCTTGATAAGTGGTTTGGAATCACACTTATTCAATGGGTAAAATTAACTTGTGTAACAAATATAAACATTTTTACAAACAATCTCTAGCAGAGTACTCTTTCTGGAGGAATTCAAAATTACTATTTGACCACTTTGACGTTCACCGATTTGTAGCTCGTATGAAGTGTAAATATCATTGATGGCCGAAGACAACTTAACAAAATACTATATACAAGGTTACATGTATACAAAACTGAGATAACGATATCAGTCAGGGCTTTGTCCGACACACTTTACAGAATACAAAGTACAGTATAGTTCATTTGCTTCAAACACAGAATGGTGGCAATATATTATTTTACATAAGAATATAATTAGCGTTCAAACGTAGATGGTGTCTTGTACGGAAAGTGAACTCCACAAGGCTGTAAATTGGAGTTTTACAGCATTACAACATATTTAGAAATCACAACACCATACATATACGACGAAATTATGTAATGTGATAACAATGTTGTTGAGGGTGTTGGGGGCGTTCATTCGATAAAGGAGTTAATGAAGAGTAACGCAACCACAACGGCCGCTATAGGGAGGCCTCAGGCCGGCCACAGAGGCCAACGATGGCCACATATTGGCCTCAGGCCTCTCACTTGTTGAAGATATAATGCCTTTCAAACTGGATGGCGTTATAATGGCAGTTTATGCCGTTATATGTGTGTCACATTATTATAACTCTATTCCATCGTGGAACGATGATGTCATTAGATTTTAGTTCCGGTTGCGCCAAAGACCTGCTCAAGGTAGCAATGTCGTGGGTTCGGGTCATAGACACCGCCACTACTTTTTATCAGTACAGTCCACCTTTGTACTTTACCGGATCATCCCTCGCTTTGCTGGATACGTTCCACACACAGGCTCAAGCCTATGTGGACCTCTTTAGAAAAAGAAAGACTTAAAATTCCGTACTGAATTGTTACTAAAAAAATTAATTATATACGTTATATTCATTTGATGTTGATGTCAACGCTTATTCTGTTCCTTTTCCAAACCCTCAGCAGCAATAAGGCTCTGTGATTCTATAGAAAGTTACATTAGAGTTACAAACAACATTTTACTTGTAAATATTTTGATATCCAGATAACTATAATTCAGCAATGATCTGTATGTTTTCGATAATTTCAGATATAAAATAAAATAATGTCTTGTACTTGATCATTACGTATTCTTTTTAGTGCAGGAAGTGCAACTCCAGTTCTGTAAAGTAATAAATATGGTATTCCAAAACGTCATTCTGAAACACAACGAGTTTTTGTTGTTGGCTTTTTGAAATACGCTCCCTCACAAGCTTTCAGATTTATGAAAACTCCGGTTGAAGTTACATTCGTTTTTGCTTAGCTCATAAGGCAAACATTCATTAACGAGATTACAAACTTTTTGCTTGAACGTGCAGATTTGAATCAATAGTTTGATAATCCTAGAACTTCGTATCCAATGCTAAATGCACGTATTGATATCTAACTTGTCAAAAAGAATATAATAGACAGTAAAATACACATTTTTAACTATACGGTGGGGATACCGTAAAAATAATAAATAAAGAGCGAGTTTAAGGATAAGTTATACGATTTAAAAAATTGAAATGTTTAAAATCCATCAATCAGGTAGATAATTTAAAAATATTTTAACATATCTCAAATGTACAATACTTTAGCTTTGTAACCACTCATTTAATTGATAACGTTTATTAAAAAAAGAAATATGTTAGTGTCCCTTATAACGCATTCCCAGATCCGAAGTATTTATAAAGTTGATGAATGATTTTACCACAAATATGATCCGTTAGCTGCAACAGATTATAAATCAAGTCACCATTGATCTACCATCAAACTTACAAATCTCTCTCTCTCCCCCCACCTCTCTCTCTCTCTCTCTCACTCTCTCCCTCTCTTCCCCTCTCCCACTCTCCCACTCTCTCTCTCTCTCTCTCCTTTTCCTTCTCTCAATTCCACCAACCTCCCTACTTCCGCTGTCCCTCTTCAGGATATTTGGTGTATTTAATCCTAGTCAAGACATATACCATATCTTAGTGTGACCACATATACACATGCAATGGAAAAATAAGTACATATTATCTACTAAGAAAATATATTCTGTGATACAATATATTTCAGTGATACAGTCTGTTGAGTGAAATCAATACAATACCTGAAATTATATGAGGGAAAGAAAGATTATATAATATTCTAAACGTTCAGACTAGCGAGAGTACATTACAAATAGAAGTTCAAATAATAAGGACGCGTTTTAACTTGGAAGCAGTTGAAAAATATAATAATTTAAAATTATAAGTAAAATATAAATAGTTCTTTTATTGGACGCAACATTATTAAAAGTAATCCGAAGTAAGCTTTTCGCTCCTTTGGCAAACCGTAATTATATAGATCACCAAACCCGGGCAAAGCGGAGCGTCTCTAGAACGAAAGCTTTGTCAGCAGTATTTGATTTGAGCCAATTAAAACTCAGCTCTCCACCTCTGACAATGATTCCTCTCTGAGAGTTAAAATCTTAGGTCAAACAGTTGCTTTTACATTGGAAGCTTAAAAGAATTCTGGAAGATAAACAAGGTGTTTCAAAACTCTCCTCCGAAACTCTGTGGGCATGTTCCTTAGGTCAAAACAAACAAAATATCACATAAATATATTACCTATCTCACTTCGTTTTCCGTCTGTCAGTGTGTATGTATTTTTTACATAACTTCCCATAACTTTAGAACTACTTGAGGTACCAACTTCAAACTTAGTACGTGTATGATGACTGATGGGACCTATTTCTTCGCATAGCATCAAGTATCCAATTTCAAAATTGTGGCCATTTTTATTTTTAAACCTTAATAACTAAAAAAAAAAACATAGGATTTATGAAAAAGTTACGAATTGCAAAAAGGATGAAAATTTATTTCAATTTACAGAATGTACAATTTGTATAGAGTCATAACACAAATAATGGAGAAAATGTTATTTTTATAAAGTTAATACCTGCTAATTTATTGACTTTGCCCAATTGGTTTTGTTTTAACTTCAGAAAATTTAATTTTCTCAATTATTTGTTTAATAACCATACATTGTTTGTCCATTAATTGACCCTATACAAATTGTACATTTTCGTAAAGCGAATTAAATTTCTATCCTTTTGTTATTTTTAAAATTTTTATAAATACTTATTAAACTTTGAAAAGTATAAATGGCCGCAATTTTGAAGTTATACAAAGTAGAAACTTGATGCCTTGCAAAATTATAGTTCCTATTAGCCATCATACACGTACTAAGATTGATGTTGGTACCTCAAGTGGTTCCAAAGGTATGGGAAGTTATGTAAAAAATACATACACACCGACAGACGGAAAACGAAGCGAGATAGGGCATATGTTTATATGCTATTTTTTGTTTGTTTTGACCTAAGAAACATAACCATGGAGTTTCGGGAGACAGTTCCTAAACAGCCTGTAGACATCTAATGAGACCCACTGTTGAGATAGTAGGATAGCAACAAAACTGCCATTTTGTAGTGAATAGCTAAACCTAAGAACTGGTGAATATCACGGTTTTTAGAATAATTCAAAAATACGTTTGTATTTGCAAGTATAAAAGTGTACGTATGTGTGTTGTGATTTAGGGATTTTTTATAACTATTGGTACGCTGGATGGTAGCTTCACTATGAATCATACACCTTAAAAGTGTCTAAGATGGATCAGAAACCCTGTATTTGCAGATCAAGTAACTTACAAAGATAGTCGTAAATAGATATAAAGTAAGGCCGTGTGTCCCAATAGATGAAAGTGAATAAAATATTATTACATTCATAAAAAGTAGACACTAAATATTTTCTTGGTCTTTTTCTTTGATGGAACCATGTCATGCATTTTCACTCTGACAGAACAGAATTATTTTAGAGTGAACAAATAAAATAAGGGTACGGTTTAGCTGGTATCAAACGAATATGACACTTTAACCGGATATAGCTATCTGTGAAGTTATCAATATTTATTTATATATCAAAAGAAGAAATTAAATTTCCTCGATGAGCTGTCGATCCTTTACCTTTAATAACCACTCGCGCATGTAATTTTCCATCAGGAGTTTTCAAAACAAGTTTTAATGACTTCCCGTACATCTTAGATATCAAACGCAAGTTATCTCTTCCTAAAGGTATTTTTTTCTTATTTAAAATATAATTCTTTCTTAGGACTTCTCCCCATTGAAACAAACTCAGTTAAATTCCTAACTATTAAATTGTTTAAAAAAGAAGGAAATAACAAATGGCGTTATTTTTATTTTGTTAGTTTTATTCATTAAGAAAATAAAAACAATTTGATCATTATAGACATAAAATATTGATCACTTTACGAAAAACAATATTATGCTCAATACGTGTTAAACAATACTTGCATTAGATACAGCCATCGAATTGATTTTGTTAACCAGCTCAAATGTTGTAACTGTTGGTTACTGCCGTTCCGGCATCACAATGCCATCGTCAAACACAAAATCTCGGCTGAAATAGTGTCGTTGAAGTTAAACACATAACACACACGAATATTGACAATACAAATGAAACTTACAAAAAATAACAGTGCTTTTGTCTTTGAGAAAACCCGTTCGTTTTTGCAAATTTTATTCGTATTGTAAATATTCGTGTGTGTTATGAGTTTAACTTCAAAGACGCTACTTTAGCCAAGATTTTGTGTCTGACGATGGCATTGTGATGCCTGGCATTTGAGCTACTGGACGGAGGGAAAACCTACTTTTTACTTAAGTTACAACTCAGGGGCTAAAATAAAGGATTTTAATAATTATTGCACTTAGGAATAGATGGCTGAGACACCCAATACTTGATGAACAATTTATCTACTCTTGAAACTTGAACATGAACGAGGTCTCATGAACCTATTGACAACTTAACTCTTGGCTACGACAATCAGAAAGTGCCTAGCTTCATTTCATAGCTTTACTCTAAATAAACTATGCAATCAGATTTACACTGTATACTTATACTGTATACATTCATGTTTAGTGCATGCCTCTGTTATTTGTGTATAGAGAAGCATATTGACTTAGTACTATACTACTACCGCAAAACACTAAATACAAATAACATGGGGATTTTAAATTTACAATTTTTTGAATTTTCTCCATTACCAATAACTGTAAAAAAAAATACTTTGATATTCTAAATAATTTTTTTAAGCTCTTTAAAAATGTCTAGAGAGAAGTTGGGAAATTTGGTGTTTTGAGGGTCAAAAATGAGAAACCAAATCTTTACCCCATAAAACGCAGAACATGCGTGTGCTTTTTTAAATTTCTGCAAATAGTATAAATTAATGTAGTATTAAATACAGTTAGTTTGGATTATAGTATATTTTAGAATACCTACTTAAGTGAATAAGTTGAGTTATAAACGCTGAAGGAACTCCAGAGGCTGGGACTGTTTTCGTGAGGTGAAATATTGATCAATAAGATTAACTCCATCAACACTGTCAAAGTTCAAAGAACTAGATCGATGCTGCTGCTTAAGCTGTCTTTGAATATTGTTTAACGGATTTATGATTACCATCGCAATGGATATATACGAAAAGCACTTCAAAAAATTGTAGTGCACAAAGCCCCCCCCCATAAGTAGTATCCCACATTCTTTAATTTATTCTATACTTAATTGTAATTATGTAATGTTCACATAATTGTAATTATGTATGAGAATTTAGTACATCATATAACCACAATCTCATCCTACGTTAGCCCCTAAAACCATTAATTTTGTTATTGACTTTTGAGATAGTTAAATAAAGATGTGATAATGTATAGTTTATTTGATACGCTTCATATTTAGTGATACAGTATGTTATTGGTCTTATATAGCTTCGAAGAAAACATATAAATGGTTCAAAGGGAATAACAGTCACTGAATTAGCTTCGCATTAAAACTCCTAACAGAAAACTAAGATTGCACTTAGTTTTATACAGCAGCACCAGGGGACCGAGCATTGCTCGGAGGTGCTTAATTTGTTCGGGGGGTTGTCCAAGCTTTATGTTTTTGTGCCAAGCCTACAGAAAATGTAACTGTTTTTCAAAACCAATGATAAATATACATAATAAAATATTAAAATGTAGTATAAATACAAATATGCAAGCTAGTTAAAACTAAAAAAAAACTCTGGATATACTAATACTGTATATGGTTTTTTGCTGTGTCTATAGTGTCAAAGGCAAAATTTAAGGGTTTGCGAAATGACAAAAGCCATATTTAAGGGTTTGCGAAATGACAAATGCAATAGCCAAAATCTTTTGTCTGTACGCTATGTGTTATGATTTAAAAGAGGGTAAAGGGATTATTTTTATATTGAACAAAATTTACAACAAGCATATGTCTCAAAAAATTAAGTCGAGTTACTTTTTCAATTGTCCAAGCCTCAAACACATCGTACAGCTTTTTGGCCTTCAGAAAATGTAGATTTTATTCCAAGTATAAATATACTCTTACAAATATATTGAAGTATAGTATATACATTAAAACAACTAGCTATGGCTTTTGGTAATTTACGACAAAAAGCTGTACGTTTTTCATATTGCTTGGTAATATACTGTTGAGTGTATGATCAATGGTATTCGTCCGGATGTCTTTTGTACTGTATTTTGTATTTTGGTAGTTGGTTGTATTATGTATACTGAAGATAGTTTATTATACTATACCAAACCTAATAGCTTATTAGGATTTTTTGTTTGCATTTCCGTACAATTAAAATGGATTACTTGACGAAAACAATTATAATAAAATAAGGTTAATGTTACAAGCACCAACATTTAACTTTTTACGCTTTTAGCTGAAAACTAATTTTTCCAAAACAGTCTAGTAAGGCCATGGTTTTTATCCTAAAACTAAGATTTATCTATTAATTTAGAGGAGACCATTGAAGCCGTTTTCGAAATAATTGTGGGCCCAAACGTTACTTGTATTATAGTATAGGATATTTAATGTTCATCTCGTATTCTACCCATCATCTTTGTTATTTTATTTACTGGAACAATGGTGGATTACCAAACTCGACTAAACTTTTATTTTGTAACATAGAATAACAATATATCATAACTTTTATACCAGAACCCAATGGAAACAATTTATAATTTATTAAGTTAAGGTGTTGATGTTTCTTATTTAACCTTTTTTAACAGTTGTGACATTTGAAATTGCAAACTAAGATCAAAACCAGGGGGGAAGGTTTGCGTTCTCGCATGACAAGCCGAGTAGTAAATCGGCCATTCTGTAGTAAACTCACCAAACACGCAACCTACAATAAATAGTCTGTTATTAACCATTAGCCATTAGAGTACCGTGCGAGCGTGCCGATGCTATCTAGTGTTGACAAATCACTTGTTTCAATGCCCTGTGTTTATCTAAGAGCAGGTTAAAATATCTTCTTTATTAATGTGTAAACACAGTCTGAACTAAATGAAAACAAATATATACGCCCAGATAAAAGAATAAAGATAGGTGCCTTTATGATTAAAGAAAATTTTCTATATTTACTGGGTAGTGGCATTATAAAGCTCGTATGTATCATTTTTTTTTTAGAACAAAAGGTTGTGTAAACACTGAAAATCAATAAGAAATGTAGCATGTAGATTACCTGACATTTATTTGTGGAAATTAAATAAAAGAAACGTCTTATAACACTTAAAACATATATTTACGCTCATACTGCTACTCACAAGACGGTAAATATACAAAACAGATGGTAAGTGGTAACTTTATCTTTTATATTATTATATGAAATGATATTTATTTGTGTGATCTCGCCCCTTCTTCGTATCAACTGGATATCAAGTCAGGAGGCTAGCTCGTCAACTGGATATCAAGTCAGCTGGCTAGCTCGTCAACTGGATACCAAGTTAGCTGGCTAGCTCGTCAACTGGATACCAAGTTAGCTGGCTAGCTCGTCAACTGGATACCAAGTCAGCTGGCTAGCTCTTCAACGGGATACCAAGTCACCTGGCTAGCTCGTCAACTGGATATCAAGTCAGCTGGCTAGCTCGTCAACTGTATACCAAGACAGCTGGCTAGCTCGTCAACTGGATACCAAGTCAGCTGGGTAGCTCGTCAACTGGATACCAAGTCAGCTGGCAAGCTCGTCAACTGGATACCAAGTCAGCTGGCTAGCTCGTCAACTGTATACCAAGTCAGCTGGCTAGCTCGTCAACTGGATACCAAGTCAGCTGGCTAGCTCGTCAACTGGATACCAAGTCAGCTGGCTAGCTTGTCAACTGGATACCAAGTTAGCTGGCTAGCTCGTCAACTGGATACCAAGTTAGCTGGCTAGCTCGTCAACTGGATACCAAGTTAGCTGGCTAGCTCGTCAACTGGATACCAAGTTAGCTGGCTAGCTCGTCAACTGGATACCAAGTTAGCTGGCTAGCTCGTCAACTGTATACCAAGTCAGCTGGCTAGCTCGTCAACTGGATACCAAGTCAGCTGGCTAGCTCGTCAACTGGATACCAAGTTAGCTGGCTAGCTCGTCAACTGGATACCAAGTTAGCTGGCTAGCTCGTCAACTGTATACCAAGTCAGCTGGCTAGCTCGTCAACTGGATACCAAGTCAGCTAATTGCCAAATAAACTGGTTCTACGAAAACTGAACATGAAATAAATGCTTTACTACATTAACTGGTCACTATGTCAACTGAATAATAAATTAACCGGATACCAAATAACAAGATGCAAGTTCAAGTACTTACCTCATTAACTGAATACTACGTCAACTGGTTACCACATTGTCTTTAACATTGGTACCTATCAACTGTTTATACCAACTGTTTAAGCAGATATGTGTTTTAAACTCGATGGCATGAATACTCATTGCAGACCATTTTAAAGTTATGTTAGCCACTAAGGTTTAATAGATTATACCACTTTTTTATAGGTTTATAACTATGAGACCACTGTAATTATAAAATATAATGGTATGAACTATTGAAGGAATTTAATGGTATAGTTAAAAATATTTAGCTAGAATTTTAACATTTATTTTTAGTACAATAAATATAGGCTGGAAGTAACAGTCGTACCTAAAAGAGTAGGTGGTTGATTCTAGCTTCATCTTTTCAATGTCCACTTTTCATGGGTTTTTCTATCTATTGCACGTTAAAAGACCGCATATGAACAGTTTATATTTTAATGCTGTGGAAAGATTAACAAAAGAAACAAGAAGGGCTTAAATATATAAAAACACTGATACTGTTATTCAACACTGAACAAATTTAAAGCACAGAGGAAATTCAATTTCATGTAAATTAGCGCATTTTTTACTGTTATAGAATAAAACACGGAGGAAATCTTATTAACCGAAAATTACATGAATACAAAACGTATACACATGATTAAAGTGATTCAGGATATCGTTGGGTTTTCAAAATGTTTAGTTCTCACAAATATAAAAAATATTGTATAATACAATGAGTATAATCAACCCAAAGAAAATAGAGCATAATAAATTAGGTCATATGTAAAATATTTTAATACCAAATTTACAAAGAGCAAAAACGTAAACTTTTTGCCTAGGTAGGTAGAATACTTATTGATTCTTTTAGTTTACATTTTCCTGGTTGAATCTGATAAGATTGTCTCCGTTGCATACATTTGTAAATAACAAATTCCAAGTCCATAGATTGAGTTTTTACCATAACAGATTCTAAAAAAAATATGCGTCCAAACAGGTAATCTACAATAATTAGTGTACTGTCCATAAGGGTCGAGGTATTTCCATTAAGCCTTCAGTAGCAGATTTCCACGAAGGGAAACTTGCTAATAAGACCTTTACATTGCCGTTGAATATTTGAAAGTCAATGTAACCGACCCTTAAGAGTGTATTGTGTTATAATCCAGAAAAGGCACATGTAGGGATTAAGATATTACATTTGCTACATACCAACTACTGGTCATGGTAATTATAAGGGTTGAAATTTCATCCAGTAACAACACATTTATTCTTTACGGAATGAAATGAAGGAGAAACGTTTAAAGGTGTAAAAATTATATAAGAAGAGAACAGAAAGAGTTGAATAAAGGGAACGAGAGAGGCAGAAAATAGAGAGTCAGTTCTTTGTTGTTGCTTAGTTGTCCTTCAAACAAATTGCTTTCCTGGCCCCTTATTCCTTTTATTCAACCGATCACATTACGATAGAGGCGTTTATTTTGTTATTACAAGCTAACAACCAAGCTTTCTTTATTTTATACAGGTTTTAATCTTAAGAACAAAATAATAACTTCAAATGTTCAAATTAGTTAAAAACACTTAATTCATCTACAGTAAATGTTTTGGCTTCGAGAAACACACGATGGTTAAATTTTGTATAAATGTGTAAACCAACATTTATTTGAATCGTAGAGCTAAAAAAAACACAAATAATTTAGTATACTGAAGCGTTGTTGTATGCCTAACAGTTAAGGAAAAACTAAAAAAAATATGTAAATTTATAATTACCATGTTATTGTTAAGGAGAATAAATAAACTTTTATATCTTTCTTGTCTATGTCTATGGACATACCGTACACATATATAAATAAATATATATAAATATATTTAAAATAATTTGAATGGATTGTGTTTTGGTCTCTGGGGACCTCAAAACGAAAAAGTAAATCGGTCTCGGGTCCAGGTCTTACTATGAGACCTACGGTAATACCTTATCCTATTCCCCTATATGGGAAATTCACTAAAATTATATTTATTTAATCAAGTTCACCAATCATTGACGATTGTGGTTCGGTAACCAACTGTGTCGATTGGAGTGAAGCTGGGTTGAAGGGGAGAGAAACTGCACCTACCATTTTGGCAGTGTCAAAGTTCAAAGGGTAAGATCGATTCTGCTCACTTATCACAGCTGATAACAACCACCTCACGTGATTCACCAACACTTCCTCACCAGCTAGACTCGACAATAATCACAGGAGGGTGGATGGTACGATATGTAGGGTTTTATTTTAAAATGTCATTTAACACAGTTAAATCGTTATAGGTTTGAACGTCTACAAAAACATTGGATAGGTTGCATATTAAGAGTTTATAAACCAACATAACCTTTTAAGTCGGCCTAAAGTTCATTTTGGCAAGCGATTTTATGACTTTTATAAATTTAGGCATAGAATAAAAACTTTCACATTAGCATAGGTAACACACTGAAATCCCACAGACCAAAATAGGTGTTTTCACTAGTAATAAAAAATCAGTTCATCGTAATCTAGACGTAAAAGTAACAACAGTCAAGAAAAAACTATTCAATTGTCCAGCATATAATAAAAATCACTACTATAATTAAACTTGATCAATTATTTTTGAAATTATAAAAAGTACACATAAATCACAATATGTATGTATAAGATATGTATAAACATATCTTGAGAATAAATCAAATTCACTGTTTAAAGGAAATTTGTGAGAATTAGTATCAGAATAGATTTTATGTTCACGAAGCAAACTTAACGAAAGGGTTTTCCTGTTCCAATGAATATTATCCTGTTTAGTTTCACATCAAACATTAATAACAAGACTTTTAGTTCTCGACAAATGACACTCAAATTTAAAAAAAGTTATCCTTTCCTTAAAGATCGATTGTGTTATTTTCTGGATATATTTACGTAAAATTGGCCCCAAAAAACCGGACCACGGCGTAGTCACACAGTAAAAACTATAGGTCATTGTTGGGATTTCAATAAAGTCCTCAGGAAAAAGTCAACTAGATCAGCCACGCCTCTTTATTTAAAATATTAGACTGATGCTCGACAGTAACTCTTAAAAAGGTTTTGTAATACACAGAGTAAAAGAAACGGTTATATATGAAAGTCGAAACTAGTTGTGACACTAGCAACAATAGGATTACCACGAAACAGGTATTTACATCAATTTAATATATTCAACGTAATCCGGAGGCTAGCTTCTAAAATGAAAATAATCTTAAGAACTATAAATACAAAGGATACTGCAAAACATTGATATGATTTGTTCGTATCTTAACATATGTTTAATAAGCTGTTAAATTTAAAAAGCTAATGCATTTAAATACACAATTATCATAGTTACTCCCACTGTTAACAAAATAAGGGTTGTTGAGGAGATTATTGGAGAAAGTATGTGTTAGGTTTGCTGGTACATTTATTTATATTTATCATCCGTACAAAAATAAAATAAACAAATTTATTTAATTAATGGGTTCGTATTGCTTTGAGAACAAGATTTTGCTTAAGGTCCCCAGATTAAAGCCATACTAATCAACAATGTAAATGTAATAAATGTGGATCATAGCACACTTTAACCGTAAAACTGCTCACATGTACAGGATGAAGCAGACTACACATACTTTTACGGGAGTACGTTTTCACCTAGAAACGCGAAATAAAATCATTCCCCACTAAATCACATACAACGAATCCATTTAAAGTAATTAGACCATGATCCAAGCACAGGGTGTTCCAGAAATGAAGGTCGCAGGTTCGAATCTTGAAATTTTCTTATGTCAACCCATATCTCATTGTACCTATCTTTTAGAAAGGTCTTGCTTAGAGCAAAATTTTGGTGGAAACAGAACTCAAATATCTCAACTAATTTCAAAATAGCAGCCATTTTTGTGAATTTTTCGCATATTGACGTAATACTCTGTATTTTCGCAAGCGCTAAACATTTTCCCGTTCTGATTGAAAATTCGTAATCCTTGTAAACACAGCTTTACAATAACGGGTCAACCATAATGTCTTATTGTCATCTTTGACGCTGTCTATATAATATTGTAAGAATTGAATTGCAACCAAATTTATTTTACTTTATTAGTAATCTGCACTTGTTTGTCATTTTAGATTTGTCATAAAAATGCAACCTACTACACAGGCAACATGATAAATGTTGTTCCGGCGCATTTTCTCCTTAGAGGAGATTTCTGCTTAGATAACAAATTTTAAAACGACAACATAAGTTGATAGTGTAAATATTCTAACGAACATTAACTCATTTGTGTCATTTTTATGAAAGAATACTAGGTTATTTGATATTTTAATGAATTTCATATCAACAATTGAGAAAGATTCACAAGCTGAGATATGTTGAGATCAGACATTTGCGAGATAACACTTTTTGTAAGATTTTCTCTCAAATCCATTGACCTAAGTGAAAAATGCAAATTGTCTGACGAACAGTAATTCATTCGTGTTATTCTAATGATAGTACATTTGCTTATTTTAAATTCTAATGAGTAACACAGTTGAGCACGATTCAAGAGATAAGAGTTTTCTCTGATGTGATTACATTTAGTATCAGCGTGAACACGGCATCACGTATAGCGTCGTCGAGTGTTGTGTGCGTGTCTAACATTATCGCCCTTTTATACGAGTTTTATCACAATCAAAGGCAAAGCACGAACTAAACTAGGCATTCACAGTGATTTCTGAAGAGTATGTATAAAGCAATGACTTTGACCAATCAAGTGATTTATTTTTACCTCTGCCCACACGCCGATTTTCCAGTCAATACGTTTCGTGTATTTTACAAACGTGTTTGATGAATATAAGAATATTGACTATGGAATTATTCATTGTTTTTGTTTACTTTAGTAAGTTATATTATTTGGGTTTCTTAACAAATTAGTCATATATTTTACAATAACCCGAAGGTCGTACAAGAAAATCCTGCCTTTGTCTACTGATTTAAAATATGACAAAACGTTACAGCGTTAGATTCATTTTCAGTCTTTTATTTTATTTTTATTCTCTTTCTAACTAACATATATTTAAATTTTTGTAGTAGTTTCTTTTAGGAATAAACTTGCTTATCCATTTATTTCCATGCAAATACGGTCACGCATACAGTAGACAACCGCATTTGTTATTTCACAAACATCTGAATTAACTTACGGAGTCATACTCCTCATTATATCGGAAAATAAGCAGTAGATACCCTAATATACTTAATGAAGGCTTCATCTAGTAGTCTATAGGTAATAGTTTCACCAAAAGAATATTCATTATTTAAGCCTAGATGAATTGGTTCAAACAAGCCAATGAAAATTATGATTAGATAACTTTAACTTCCACAGCATAACCAGGAATAAAATTTACTTAATAAACTAAAAATAAACCAACGGATGGTTCGGAAACACGTATTTTTGTGGAAGGTAGTTGATTAATTAGTCAAATATCTGTAGAAAAATATACATATATGTGTTTTTAAAATTAAATTCCATGTTATGGTTGAATACAGTACGATACGCTAAATTAAAAGCTGAAATCAAAACAGTTTTTAATAGCCAAACGATGGAGGAGACACGTTAGAACCAAGCTATTGTGTGGAATGTGTTTATTTGAACTAAATATCTGTTGACAAATATCTGTATGCAACCTTTTTAAAGCGTGTTTTAAAATAAAAGTCATGCGGATATGTTAAAATTTATTTTACTGATTGATTGTATATTGTTTTTATCAACAGCTATAATCTTAAGGAACATTTAAATGATAATACTTTACATTAAACAGCCAGAAGATAAATTTTAAGCATCGAAAATCTTTGGAGATACTGTATAAATTATATTGAAAATATTTAAGTAGTACTATAAGTAAGTACACACGAAAAATCACAAAAACACGATTTTCTAATACGTGGATCGGACGTTTACGACCGATGCCTCATTAAATACTTTATTAAGTCACATTTTAAAGTCACCCAGCATGCATAACTGTAAATAATACTCTTAATCCATTTTCCGCATATTAGTTTCATAGATAAATTTATTGCCTTGGCCTTATGTCAATACAAACAAAAAAAGACGGTTTCGTATTTGAATTGTATGCCATGATGGACACAAACAGGAGTTTTGAGCTGGCTCTGGGTACAATAATTATAGTCATGCTACAGTATTAATGGAAGATAATAATTGATAACATCAACCAACAGATGAGAAGTGAGGAAGGCCATTGATCAGCGGCGCATTGATTTTGCAGGCTTTTGTCCGTACTTCCAGGTCTAATATGTAAGACAAATATTCTTGACATACAAAAAAGGAGTACTATATTAGGTAAATTGTCAAATATGGTGATCCCATACGAATCCCAACCATGGATGACCTTACGCCAAAACAAATATTGCACACAGAAGTACCTCTTTAATTGCTTGTCTAAAGAACTAATTTGGTTGTAAGCGGCTAATTTAGTGTTGTTATATATAATACCACATTAAACTATTATATATAATTAAATAGAGAAAAATAACTCCTTTAAATAATTAATTTTAACTTTGCAGTGAATTTGCCATCTACTGAACATATAAATTAATTGCAATTTTATTAACAATAACAGTTAAATAATCACGATTTTATTATTTTATAATTAGTTATTATGTTATGACTATTTTTAAATTACTAATTTTATTAATTTATTACGTAAAATGGTTCGAGTACAATCAATCTAATTTTTATGCAAATGTGAAAATGGAATAAGAACAAAATTAAATGCACAATATATCTGATTAAGAATAACCTGAAAATACCTTCGATTCTAGCTTAATAATACGGATTTAATCTGTGATAATACTATACGGACCTCTAATATCTCGAAACTGGAAGGGGAAGGGTAAAAATCTGAGATACTGAGGTGTTGCATTCTGTTAACAATTTGACTTTTAAACAAAACTTTTACAATTAGAAAAAGGTTTTACCTTTCATTCAAGAATAGGTTACAACATTTTCTTATGACCTGTTAAATATTATTGTGCTTATAAAATGTAGTATACTGTTACATTTTCTTTAATTTCTATATTAATAGGTGTGTGTGTGTGTTACAAAAATGACAACACAACGTACACAATAAATAATAATCATAACTACTGCTTACCTAAATAAAGTCAACTTAGGTATTACTATTTTAAAAGATTACAAATAGACTGCAAAAGAAGTTTTGGATAAATCACATTGACCAAAAGCTGCTCTCAGCGTATACTAATGATTTACCCTGAGCAAAGCTCGGTCCCCGGATACTAACTTTTAAAAAAGTCAAGCCTTCTTAAAAATAAGATGGAAATCGGATAAATTAATAATACTACTTACATGGTTACAATTTAAGTTAAATTTGAATTTAGGGCTATGTTTCAAATATGGAATTTGAAATTTTGGTTTTAATTACTAAATTAATTTGTTTCATTACGAGATTATAGACTTGTACACTGTGATGTCCAGTGATTTGTTTTTAAACTATGATTTTCCAAGTGCAAAAATACTCCTACTTTTTTTCCGACATTGTTGTAGGATTAACAAATCTACAAAATTTCATTCGACGTATTGACGTATATTGAAGTGGCCCGCGATTGGAATATGATCGGATTTTTTATGGAATGGTTGTTTTAAACCTATTACATTTTGGAGTGCCACATTACTTGTAATGAATTGAAAACTTAAGACAAGACAAAACCCCTTTGGTTATATTTGTTGAAGCTAAAGAAAGAAGATTGAAAGTTGGACTCTAGAAGTAAGCCAGTCTCCAGACTTCTCAACGTTAGTTCAACAAAACTTAGTGTAGCGACCAGAGATATCATTAACTTTATATTATGTCAAAAAGATTGTGACTTAGCTTATACCTTTAGATATGTTATTGTTTCACAGTCTTCAAGTCTTCAAGAGTGTGTTTATAACGTTGCGCTCATTAAATACAGCAGTAATAAATGTAGAGAAGTTCATCAAACGAATTTTTTATTAAGAATCAAATTAATATTTATATTTTTTATGTCCTTTACAAAGACTTACTGAATAAAAACAGGAGTCAATCTCAGTTCCACTCACAATCGCCTTAGATTTATAAACACAATCGTAGGCTTTGTCTCCTTTCGTCTAGCTCATTTGAATTGAGAAATGCCTCCGAAGAATAGGGAATAGGTTTTCTGTTCTCTTACGTACTTTTTGTTGTCTTCTAGATCAGATTCGTGCAAATCGGCCTTCACGGGCATAGTGGTGATGCCAATGTTTGAACACGTTTCGCAAAAATATCCAACTTGCCAGAAAACGTGTTGGCATCTGTTGTATTGCAATATCTGTGTAAGTAGCTTACTCTAATTCTCAAATCATCATTTTTTTGAGTTCATTTACATTTCTGTAGGTTAGTTTGGAAGGTTTCATTTTTAACGGTTAATTAATAAGTGTAATCAAAGCTTGCTTGGCTTGCTTTCAGGTCTGGGTAAATGATTTCCGTCCTCCGTCTGATCCCGGAAAGGTTTCGAATTAAATTATCACTGTCCATTTTGGTAGCAGCAAACATACGTTAGGACTCTAGCTCCGATTTCCCTGCTTTGGTCCGACATTATACAAACTACAGATCTTGTCTCAGCACCTAATTCCAACATACACCAGTAAGCCATACACCATATACACCAAAACTATTCCATATATATACGCCACAACTCCTCTCTCACAGTCACATTACAATTCCTATAGAAGAAAGTTGGAACAATTTAGTTTTTTCAAATAAACCTCCATTGGGTAAACCCCTTTATCTTTTCAAAGTTCTATAAATGAAGATACACAGCAAACACTGGATATTTTTTATCTGAATTCGATACACTAAATAAAGGGTATTTCTTATTTTTGAAGATTCAAGGATGTCAGAGAAATATAATTATTTAAACTGGGTACTGGGAGTTGCTTTGGCCCTGTTTCTATACTTTTGCAAATGAGTTGCAGCCTATACTAAAAAATTACACCCCAAAGGTAAATTTGCATTACAGTACTCATAAAAATGTACGAATTATAGTTAACCTTATATTTCGATTTCCAAAGTTAAAAATTGAAACTATTATTTTAAATAACCTGAATCCACAAGCAAGCAAAAGCGATTTCCCAAACTTGAAGCACTTCAATCACTATGTTCAAATATTCTACCATTGCAAATAAATACAATTACTGAGTTTAAAATAAAAAAATAATACCTGGACCTGAACATTTATAACATTTACCTACTAAAACTAAAAAAAGCTAAAACATTAGCTTAAAATGTAAGGAGACATATACATATCACAATCAGCCGTTTCAACTAATTATAGTGAAAGGTAAGATAAAACGTCGTATTGTGTTCCACGAGTAAGAGTAATTAGTAATTTTTACTATTGAAATCATAATTATACCATATCTATTTTAATAAATAGATAATAAATAGATACTCAGTAAAACCTTAATTTCAAGAGATTGATAAAAAAATAAATAATTTTATTAAATTTCAACTCAATCATAGTGTATGTGTGCAGTGATGAATTAAAAGACAATTTAGACTAAACTATAACTCAATTAAGAAACATTTAATAACATATAATTTTAAACAAGCAATCTTTAAACAGCGGATCAGCTACAGTATAAAAAGTAGTTGGCCTAGTTAAGCATCAATGTAAAGATATTCTGAAAAATATGACCCGATTCGAAGATTTGAATTTTAATGTTTAGTTTAAGTCTAACAGCAAACTGAAAAAACAGTAAACTGAAACGATTTACTAAGCTCCCTTCCTCCTCACGGCGCGATGTCAAAGAAGACTTGAGCACAAATTGTTACTGCCAAGGACAGACTTTTAGCACACAGAAAAATAATTGTCAATGCAGATTGTTGTGCCTTTCCAGGTAGTTGAATAAGTTTTAAATACGTTTGATGTTTTTTTTTATTTTAATTTTTAGTGTGACGACTATAGGTTTAAAATCATGATTTGCTGTAAAACAATCTTTTGATTGTGTTTTGAACATGTCTCTCCCAAATTTGTGAAGAATAGGGTAAAAAAAACATGGCGTGGTTTGATTTTAAATAATAGGAAAATTTAGGATTTAGGATTTTAAAAATAGGAAAATAATAATACTATTTGATAATGAAGAAGACATCCTATCTATATGGACCAGTTGTCGCCAATTGCTTATTAAAAAATTACATGGTTGTGTGAGCCAGTCACAGAATGCGCCAGTGTCTGAAATTCTATTTCTTCATTCTTTGGTTGCTGGCATAGTTGACAGGTCATAAAAGATGAAATAGTTCACAATACGTCGTTCCATCAGTTTTACTTGGTAAAGGAAACTATTTTGGTGGCTCACATCAACTACTATGCTTAATATTTTATTAATATTAATATTTTCAGCCACCGGCCGACTCCATAACCTAAAGGCATTTAAAGGTTACAGCCTGTAAGTGGAATAACAGGGGTTTGCTGTTATTACGTTATTGACCAATACCATTCTTTTTATCCTGGAAATTAAAAAACAACTCTTAATGATTGATATTTAATAGTATTAGTTGTAAATGATTACGGGTGGGTTATCATGTTAATTGGCAGTATTATTGGTAAAAAATATGCTAATTTTAGTTAGATTATTTTAGTTTTAGCTAAATTTCATATTCTTTGGATCATTGCCTGGACATGAATAACAGAATAGATGCGACCAAAACCTACAAAATTATAAACACCTCAGGACAGAAATCTTTGTTAAAAGAACAAAATATGCAGCATGCTGTATTTCATCAACTTAAGACAATATTTCTATATTGGGATGCGTTTAAGTAACAGGCTTACGCATTATAAAAGTAGACACTCGGGTTGGGAGACAAAGTTGTAGAAATCTATAATTTGTCATTTAAAGGTAATTACTATTTAATCTTAATTAAGTACCGTAGGCTACAGTAATATAATTAATTGTCATCACTCCTAACTAACTACTATCGATAACGGCTGATATGAAAGAAAGTAATCGTTTCCCAAGCTCTAATTTAGAGCGAGGGAAAAACGATCAGCTGATTTTCCCTCGCTCTAAATTTACTTTAAGTTGTTCTCGATTAGTTCTCCATTTAATTTATCCACTACGCGTGCTAGTGTTTTGTTAGGTTTCCTTTAATAATTTAAATCAGCTGTTTTATTGTTATACAATCTAAATCCATACTGAAACAGGTATTAGTTTGATTTGCTGTGATTTTAGCATAGTGCATGTTTGAAATTGCTCAAAGTATGTCTAACATTACTGATGATTTGATGAAGACAGCTTCAGAGGTAACTAATCACCGTCCACCAGATAAATCACGGGAAATATAAGAAGAGGAATACAGAAAAAATTTAAACTGACATAAATTACAAAATGTTAAGTCAATTAAAGTCAGTGACGAAGTATTTATTAATATATTTATCTAAAAAATCTACAATTACTAAACCATATATGTACGTTGTGAAGTGTATTTTTAATTGATAAAGAATGGTAAAAACAGTTTTAATCCTACTGAGATATGTTATTCTGTATGTGTGTATTTTTGCGTCGTGATGAAAAGTATAGTTCAAAACTCATACAGAAAACTATTTTCCGAAACTTGCTCCATTATTCCCGTCCTCGGCTTCGCCTCGTACATGAAGATAACTCTCACATGCTCGGCTTTGCCTCACACATGAAACTTAAGCGCGTCGGAAATTGCCATATATGTATATGGTCCTAGTAATGAAATATACTATTTATAAAAAAATTATCGTTCCGAAATTGATACAACTTCTGGAATAAAAGACGATTTAAATGTTAAGAATAGTTTTGAAGTTACACGTTATAATTGTTAGTTTTATGACTAAATATTTTTAACTTATATGTAATTGTAAAAGCTGTATAACCAGTGAAAGTAATCTATAAGTTTTCAAACAAAAGTAAACGCACGTGAAATGGTATTCAATATCTCTGTTCGTGAAATACGAGTATAAAAAACTCATTATGAGGATTGACTGTTACTACACGAAGTCACTTGGCTGTGCGAAGGTTGAATCCAAACTTTGGGAAACTTCGAATGTTAAAGTTGAGTTCATAAATAAGTGTGGGGAAACGTGAGTTTAAGCCTTTCGTAGGCGTCCCACACATATTTATACAATACCTGTGTCATCCCTTACAAATTTGTTTGAGGGTTTTTTAAGTTAAAAGACCATTCTGTATGGTTTATGTAATAGCTTTCAATACAATAATAATAATACGAGTGTTGAGTATTGGTTATCGTATACGTATAGTTTTACCATTATATGATTACCTGTAATCTATTGGTAATATTGGTATGTAATATATTCAAATGAGTGCGATTATTATGTAATCCATATGTACGCTAAGTGCACAAGGTATTCATACTCTCAGTTTTCAATAGCAGACCATTTCCGAACCCAATACGAATACCACTTTGTACGAATCATTTAATCGTGTTCTGGCAGATGGCGAGACAATGGCGTGCCCTACATTTGGCACAATTGTAACAGTGGTTTATTAACTATTTGGGTGTTAGTCACACTGATCTTTTGTCATTGAACTCCACTCGGTTATTTTACATTCTTTTTTGAATAGGTTGGCGGCCTCTTTAACTTGCGTTTTCCTGTCCTCAAATATCACCAGTAAGAGGCAACGAGCACATAATATTTATGTGCTTGTTGGTAAGAGGTGATTCAGTACAATACAAGAGTTAATATACTGAAAAAATTCGGTGGCATGCACCAGGCCACGAAGCCATGAAATCAATCCCATCCAATCGTAGTCCGTCGGAATACCGACTGAGCCACCGACAAGCTGAGCGACGAAAAATCGGTCGGTCGTCCGTGCGAGCGAGTCTAGGCTGACGACGGAATTGAGTGTCCACACTCGGCTGTGCAGGCGTCGCAGCGACTAACGACAGTTCATCTACATTCGACCATTGTTAACATGTTATCGGTAAAAAAGACGTAAGCTCATGCTACTGGACAGTTCTTCTATAATCTATGCTTACCTTAAGAAGAAATCGTTGGACCACAGGAATGCTACAAATGAGATTTTTAAGGACACGTGTGAATTTGGTGGGTTTCTTCATTTATATGAAATGTTAAAAACCACAATAGGATATCCGGGGATACATTTGACTACATCGTCGCCAAATTGAAGAAGGAATTTACATTGAATGCTACAAACTTTATATGGCAAATTTCTGTGGAAGAATGAACATCGTTTTACAGCCTCACTCTTCAAGGCCTACAATCGCAATAGTCTGACGATCGCACGACCAAAGACCAAAGCATGTTTGTCCTTGGTCGGTCGTGTCGGTCGTCCGACATCGTCGGTCACCCAACTAGGACGCTCTCATGCTTATCCACGTGTTTTAAATTTTTTGGTGCGACGGATTCACTCGCACGGACGACCGACCGATTTTTCGTCGTTCAGCTAGGACGGGCCGGGTGGTAGTCACACTGCTTTGTTGTCTATTCTATTTATCCACAATATTTTTTTTTTTAATTAGGGTTGCAAGGTGTGACCGAAAACATAGGTATAAAAATTATACATAGGCCTAATATATAATTTTTTATGGTTGTAGTTTTATCCTAACGTATTTATCATGTCTTGTTCCTGTAAGTTATATATAAGTTTTATGGCAAGAAATAGTTAAGTTTGAGGAAATAAGAAATTTAACTAAAAATTACAAACAAGTTCATGAATATACAATCGTACTTGGGAACTGTTGGGTTCGATATGGGGTGCTTTTCCGTTAATTCACTACCACTACTTTGGTTGGTTAGGTAAGTCTAGAATAGTTTTATTTTATAATTTATATATTCATAGACAAGGCTAATGGTTAAAAAGTATCGGAATTGCAATAAAAAAGCTACAAAAATTTGAATCATTCCCGTCATTTGCTATAAAAAACAGACACCAGTTAATAGATAAAATTAAAGATTTGAAGCTACAAGAAGATGAATATTTAGTCTCCTTTGATGTTGTATCCCTGTATCCAAGTGTACCGATACCAATAACGAGATACTTATTAAGAAAATGGCTTATTTCATTAAAACTACCAACAGAAATAATTAATGAATATGTAATTTTGACAAATCTCTGTATGTCCCAAAACACATTTGAATATAATAATAATTTGTATACCCAAACTGAAGGAACGGCTATGGGAAATCCACTATCATGTTTTATAGCAAACATATTTATGAGCCATTTTGAAACAAAAGCAAAAGAAGAAATGACGTATTTTCCAAGAACATGGTTAAGGTACGTAGACGACATATTTGTAGTTTTTGATCTGAAAGAAAACCTTAATGACTTTGTCAACAAATTAAACTCCATATATCCATCAATCAAGTTCACATATGAGGTTGAAAATGATAAGAAGATCTCATTTCTGGATTGTACCACGACATATTTAATTTAGGATTTCTTTATTCTTGGTATGGAAAATATAAAACACATGTCTTAGAAAGTTGAATTTATTAAACAAACAATTAAAACCATTTTAATGCCATCTTTTTATAAACACATCAAAAGTACAATTGTTTCAAAATAATAATTACAAAATCTTATTATATTTGGAGAGAGAAGTACCTTTCAAAATTTAATATATAAAACAAAAACCAGAGCACACATCGCTTTAAATTTAATTTAATAGAAAAGCTAATAAAATTGTTTTTTAGGGAATTTTGCCCATGATAACGTCAACCCTGTGAACATAAAATAAAACAAATTCTGTAAACTATGTAAACTTTAAATTTTAATCTCTTTGACATTTTACGTATTACATACAGCCCAGAATAAAACCCCTGAAATTGATTAAGACAATGAATTATTTTTAAAATTAAATTTATAGGAAAAAGAAAGTTAAAATAGCTACTTTACCTCTGATTTGAGGGTGATGTGAAGACATGTGAGACTTGTTCGAGCTTTGAACTAAGAATGAAAAAATTTCCTACTGCACATGGGCTGTGAGGAGGGGATGCTCCCGCCAAAACTATTAACCAATCAAAACGCTTGGAATGCCCTAGACTCATCCCAGCAAAACTTAACATGATTTTTAAATTTGCTTGTTCTGACAAAGATCTGGTTTTTTCCTGTAGTTTGCTCAATTGTCTTATGTAACTAATTTATATTAAATTCTGTATGAATTTTTTTAAATTAACTAAAAAAAAAATACTAAATATGGTACAGGATGTACTAATCCTACGGAAAAATGAAAAGCTCGAGTTTGATATTTACAGGAAACCAACCCACACCAATAGGTTTATCACTCAAGATTCTCATCACCCTCCAGAACAAAAAAGATCAGCGTTTAATTCAATGATATATCGCCTCTTAAATACTCCACTGTCCCAAGAAAATTATAATAAAGAGCTTAACTGCATAAAAGACGTGGCTAAGTATAATGGATACGAAACCAAAATTGTAGACAATATGTTGACAAAAGCTTTAAAAAGAAATGAGAAAAAGAAAAGAACTAAACTGGAACCAATCAAAGTAAAGAAGAAATGGGTAAGCGCTACCTATACTAAGCGATATAAAGACGTCAAGAAAACGTTTCAGAAAAATGCTGAATTAATGGTTTCATTTAAAGCGAAAAACAAAATTAAAAACATTCTTGGAAATCCAAAAAGTAAATTAGAAAATACATCAAAATCTGGCATTTATCAAATTCAGTGTGACAGTTGTGAGATGAAGTATGTTGGACAAACAAAAAGTAATATTAAAACTAGATTCAAAGAACACACTTCTCACATAACACACAACAGACCTGAAAAATCAGCAATAGCAAAACATTGCTTAGAAACGGACCACACAATATCAATCAATAATACTAAATTACTAAAAAATATAACAAAATCCAATGAACTAAATGCATGGGAATCATTATTTATAAATAAAATGGACAATTTGGTAAATAATGATAACGGTCCAATTCAAAATGTTACATTACTAAATTCTAAATTTACAAAGTTATAAGTTAATCTACTTGATATTTCATTTTTATACATATATGATTTATTTTTGTAACTTTAGCTAAATGTACTTAACAGAATAGTTTTTATTTTAACTACCCATATGTTATATTCTTTATAATTGTAAACATAAACATAACCTTCAGTTTTGTGATGTGTCTGATGATGCCAGCATAGCTGGCGAAAGGCCTCATAAAAATTAAAAATTCAGATATATTGGCGAAGTTATTATTTCAAATTAGTAAAAAAGTAGTGGTAGTGAATTAATAGAAAAGAACCCAATATGGATATGAAGTAGTACCTAGTGACGGGACTGAGCCTTCGAGGCCTAATTATTGCGGTAAAGCATGAGTGAACCCCATCAAAACAATGATCAACAAAAAAGTACCCTTACCAACAACAACAACAACAATAAACAATGTGCTTCAAAAAACCTATACAATTTGCCGTACTCCTGCAACCTTAGTAGGAGATTTTTCCTATACAATAAAGGCGCTAAAAACTACCCATGACATATAGCTGTACACCCACCAATGTGACACTACACCAGTAGATGCTAAAGCAATGTTTCTAAGGGGGTTAATTCTAAATGCAGCCTATAAAATCAATCAACCACAAAAAGTTAGTGTTAAAGTTTACATTTACATTTCAATAGTGATACTGAAAACAACTTTTAACTCCGTAAACACTCAATTAAACTTCCAGCAAGAAAACAACCTTAACAGCGATTATAAGAGAGGTTCAAGAGTTTATTCATGATCACTGATGGAATTTAAACTTTTATTTTCTAAGTATCTCAAATGCATTTACTATGTAAAAGAATTCCTTTTATTGTTGTGTTATTTTTTTTATTTTGTGTATTTTTACGCCAGTGGCATTCTTACGTTTTGAAAGGGAACGGGCCAAACCCTGGTTTTGTTACTACCTAACATCGACATTTTTGTTAGATATCATCATTAATTCATAACCGAATGACAAATGGCATCTGGGTCTGGAAAGGACTTATTTATTCGTATTATTTATTTTTGTATTTGTAAACGGATACACAATTTTTAATGGAAAATACATGCATTTGGTGTGACAACTAACTAGTTCAGTATATAAGGATAAAAAACGACAAAAAGATTTCAAGAGCAATACATAATAAAGATAAACTTAAATAATGTTTCACTATAAATAACTAGCAGAAAAATAACAAATACTACTGATTCTCAGAAAAAAAAAACAACAACAAAGAACGACAATAAATTTAATAGCAAGACAATAAATCACATGCAACATGAGTAAATAGAGGTAAATTTTGATAAAAAAAACGGATACAATTGAGGAACAAAATCATTGGGTTGTGCTGTTGAGTCAAGACTCAAAATCTAACTTTTTTCGGGAAGTCCAAGAACTTCCCTATTATTATGGTTATTATTATTATTATGGTGATGTTTATTTACCAACTAGTATGGTAGTAGTTGTAACTAGTAGTGAAAAAAACTGTTGACAAAAAATAACAAGAACTAGACATAATAAAGATTACATCAAATTAATGATTTACCATAAAACAATGGCAAAATAATAACAATATAATAGACTCCGAGCAACAAGACCAAAATAACAAATGGATAAACTCTAGTAACAAAAATAAATAGCAACGCAATAAATTCAATCCAACTTGATAATACAGGCCAAACAATGTTGATAAAACGGATGCAATTGAGGGACAAATTGATTAGTTGTGCTGTTGGGTCAAGACATACAATCACACATGACCATTCTCCATAATATTATATAATATTGGCTTGGTGGATTAATATTTGTTTTAATTTGATTGTAACAGCAAAGATGGGCATCATAAAAACATTTTTAACTGAATCTTTACACGCAGGCAATAAATTAGAAACATGCAAGATTGATGTGGGACGGAGCATATATTATTATATCTTATTTATATACAGGGTGGCTGAAAAGTAACTTACTTAAGGGTAGCGGGAGTAGGGGGTAGCTCAAAATTTTCAAACGAAAAGTATAGTCGAGTTTGGTATCATTTTACAGGTCTTGACAAACCATAACAATTGACATAAAGAAAACCAAAATCGGCTCACTAATAACAAAATGGCACCCTAAAACGTTTAAAATGCAAATAACCATGAGGATGGCTGAAAATTAACTTGCATCCCCTTTAACTTTTTAACTGTTTGAGATATTTGAAAACGGTTTGCGGAAATTTGCTTGGATATGACGGGCTACAATAATGATGGACAATCTCAAATTTTTTCCCCCAGGGGTAGCGGGGGTAAGGGGTATCTCAACATTTTCAAACAGCAAGTATAGTTGCGTTTGGTATCATTTTACAGGTCTTGACGAAACTTAACAATTAACATAAAGAAAATAGAAATTAAGACAATGGTTATTAAAAGTAATTTTGAACTGCCATTTTGTTATTAACGGTCCGATTTCTATTTTCTTTATATTAATTGTTATGTATCGTCAAGACCTGTAAAATGATACCAAACTCGACTATACTGGTTATTCGGCAATTTTGAGCTACCCCCTACCACTGCCACCGCTACCCCTAAGGGCAAAATTTTAAAACTGACCATAACTTATGTAGCCCTTACTATCTAAGAAGGTTGCTGCAAACCGATTTCAAATATCTCAAATAGTTAAAAAGTTAATGGGGGTGCAAATTAATTTTCAGCCATGGTTATTTCCAAACGCTTTAGGGCACCATTTTGTTATTAGTGGGCCGATTTTGGTTTTATTTATGTCAATTGTTATGTTTTGTCAAGACCTGTAAAATTATACCAAACTCAAACCCCTAAGGGCCAAAGTTTCAAAATTGACCATAATTATTGTAGCCTCTACTATTTAAGAAGGTTTCCGCAAACAGATTTCAAATATATCAAATTGTTGAAAAGTTAAGGGGGGGGGGGGTGTAAGTTACTTTTCAGCCACCCTGTATATTATATTCTTTTTGGTTTGTAATGACAGGTGTTGGTAAAAAGTGCGCCTGATGCTATAAAACACCGTCCTACTCTGATGAAAATGATTGTTTGTAAATTCACTTTTCCACAGTTGTTGTTTGAATCGTGTTTGGTTTCACATTGCGACAAACAAGACCACCTAAACTAAATGGTTAATGATGGAATTGAGGTTAGTGCGGCATTCAAGAGTTACTTATTTACTTATTAAGTTACTTATTTATAAAGTAAATATAACCTGGTGACTTTAAACGAATATTTTCAACCATTCATTGTGTGGAGGAGGAAATAAGTTTTCCAAAGATTCATAAAGATTCAATTGTGGATCATCTTATGTAGATTCCTTAACGTCCAAAAGAAATTAAAGACCACAATGGTCGGGAATAATTAATTAACTATACTAAATTCAATGGAAATACGAATTTGGTTTAAGCTAGTTTGCTCTGACAAAATAGAAACGTTAGCAAAAATAATCTGTTTAATATACCAGTTGTTGGTCTCATGTCGATGTGAAATTTTAATTTCGAATGTACCCAAATAGATTTATTTGTGCTTCGGCTGATACCAGGATTTTGTAACTATGAACATTGAGGGCTCTTAGGTAGAACTCTAGACAACATTTGTAGCAGTATACCTCGTTGAACGAAATTATAGAAAGTGTAAATTTCTTTTTACTCTATCAATAAAATTGGATTAATTGGAAATTGCCGTCGTCAACATGTTTACTGTAAACTATTGGTACTACTGTACTAGTGATGGCGTAAAATTTACTTCCATTTTAATGCCTAATGTGCGAGTTTTTCATCTGAGGTATGATTTGCATTTTTACATGTATACGAGAGTCCTTTTTAACGCCTTGATTTATTTGATTTATTACATTTCGTACAAAACAAATGGGATTGACGATAATATTGGTATTTATTGGTTCGGGGTAGGAAAATATTGTGTTGAGGATGAGGTTAGGTGTTGATGGAAATGGGAGGGGTTGTTATGGAATGGGTAGGGGAGAAGCTTGAGGAGTGAGTTATGGAGCAATTCATTTATCTTACTAAGTGAATATTTGTCTTTTGTTCGCCTGTGACCCGTCTCGACGCTGAAATTGCTTACAATATTTCTGAGGGGAAATCATTTTCGATATCGTTCGCAACCAACTTAATGTATTTAATGATAATTGATCTCACCTCATAATCTGGTATGTGAACTGGATTATTGAATTTAAATTGAAAGGTTTTAATTCACAGTTGTTCAAATTGGTAAGATATAAAAATTATAATGGGTTTGTATAAGAACAAAATATTACCTGCAGACTACTTTTCATTTAATAGAATTTAATTTTATTCTTGGTTAAATAATATCAATTAATTTGAATAACATAATTTTTCGGATGCATTGGTCTGTCTTTGGACTACTTAAGATTGTAACGTTATTCCTATTTCAAAAGTGTTTGATACGCTTTAGCTTTCTCGATACACGAAACTTTAAATATGTGGAATGGAGCATAAAGTAATATACATGGATGTAGATAGTAAAAATTCAAACCTGACCCCATAAAGGCAATCCGTAGCATGCATAAATTGCAATAGCAGTTCCTAGAGCATCAAACAGAAAAAGATAAATAGTTTTAGGGTAGCATGTATATGTTAAAAGCATAACCATGCAATTTTCGATTAGGACGTTTTTTTGGTTTATTTTACTGGGTATTCCGCTTGAGACCTATCTCAAATGGGTTGACTCTATAACTAAGACTACCCTTGTAACTTGTTTGGCTCTCCCTCCCTTCCATCAGTTGTAGAAGACATTGGAAGATCTAAGAAATACATACAAGATTCTGGTGGTAGCATTTTATTTGTCATTCTGTTTCCAACTCATTAATGTAGTGTCGTATCTTCTTTTTACCCATCCTATATAGAAAACATGTAAAAACTATACATTACTAACTCTATAAAACCGCCATTCTGCGTGTGATTTCTACAGGTTTAAAAGTATGTATTCACATTGAAGTTCCCAAAATACATTGCATTTGTTTTTTGTATATATCCTTTCTAAATGTATTTTCTCTCTTGTGATGACGTGATGTTCACCAAATGACGCATTACTGTACTTGCAAATTTTCATATTTTACTTTAATTTTAATCCCACCTTACATTTAATTGATTTCATATGTTGTATTTGGTTGCGCTGATTGGCTAATAGTTGGCTATGATATTATATCTCAGACTACTGTTATCGTCGTTTAGTTCATCTAACTATTCTAACGATTGTGATAAGCTAGAGGTTAAGGAGCAAAAGTGGTCCATTACAAGGGATACCAAGGGGCGATTCAGCACGAGTTCAAATAATTGTTTTCGCAGCGTTAGTTTGACAAAGTTTCAGGTCTTTGTTGACCACCCAAAGGCTACAAACTTGTTCATAACTTTGCATTGTGCTTTGAAATTCTAACCAGTTGTTGAAGTTATTCATTACGGCTATACTGCCAAAGTAAATTTGAAAATGATCTAATATAACGTTTGTTGGTTTAACCACTTTACTCTCATATTCTATCCCCATTGAATATAGATCATGTACCGTATTGAGCTTGTTCAATTATTTGCAGCCTTTTATTACACGTCTGATCATATTCTATTCACTGAGTATTGACATTATATTCTTACAGATAATGGGTTATTATTTGCAGACGATGACAATTCCGGTTAGTGTGGCTAATGTAAAACACTATATTTATGACGTGTTGAGTTTCAGCAGGGTGTACAACGTCACCTATTATTTATTCTGACTGATAAACCTAAACGTACTAGTCAGCTTCTTGGGGCTGTAGTTCGTCAAATTTAGTTTTAGTCAAAATGGAACTCAAAATATATTGGTTCTCATCAGATACTTTCCCTGTTTATAAAATACAAAATAACATTTAACTTCGTGAAATGTAACAGTCTACTAATTAAGCATTTTGTTGCTGAATGTTTGGCCAGACAGTCTGTTAAGAGACAAACATTTTTCTATATTGAGACAAAAGAATTTAACCAGAAAAAACGGGATATAAGTAAGACATCAGCTATGACAGTTCATCCACAAATATAATATAGTCTTATCCATAGATGTAGGCTAAACTATTACAAATAGATAGTAACATTTTATTCATCCTTTAAATAACATTTTGTTACAGGAATACTAATTGTTGCAATATTTTTTATTGTACATTTTCCTGGAAAAAGGTCCAAAAAAGGTAAATCAAATTTAGAAGAAGCAAAATGGAAGGTGGAAATTTCCATTCCCACTAACCCAATTCTTCCTTCTGAGTAGTTACTACCTATCAACGATATAAGCAACTCACTACGAATAAAAAAATAAACTAGAACATTTTATGAAATATAATGATCCTCTGCTTGACTAAAGTATCTTTATCTCTAAGCTCGACAAAGTTGTTTAGTAGCAAGGTCTAATGTATATGATAACGATATGTTGGACGTATATGATAGGTAACGGATTGATATATACAATCCATATACTATTTCATGTAGATAACCGATAGTAATATATGTCGTAAGGGCCAAAGCCACATATGAGTATTGCATCCATTCATTTGTGTCCTTGGCGAATCGGTGTACAGAAAATACTCTAATCCTAATATTAAATTCTAAATGAATAAACCAGAAGCTTAGCGGCTTGGCTATTTTTATTTATTAAACTGTCATAAATACCATTGAATTTATTCATTAAGATAGTCTGCAATGCTAACTAACGTGAAACTGGAATTATTTTGGAAATACATTTTGTCACAAATCCTACACATATTCAAGCATGTGTAAGTGAATGTCAACCACGGACATGACAGTACATAAACAGAGTTTCCACGTAGTTCAGCATTTTAAAGAAAAACCCGTCTGAGACTACGATTATAACACACGTTTCTCCGTATTCTATTGAGTGGCGAAGTGAGAATGTCATCGAGCACACTCACATCTCATGAATATGCTTGAAAGCATCATTGGGTATTTATTTTTCTTATATTTAGGAATTTTCTGCCCGTGATTTAAAAATAGGATAGAAATTAGCCCCACATGCACTGTATATGTACACATGTACTACATATCCAGATAAAAGTATGTAATTTGTTTGTGCCAAACAGTTAGGTCAGAAAAATCAATGATTTATTGTTTTTCGTCGAGTCTTCTTGCGTTGTCAAACATATGTACAGTAAAGTATAATACTCAAACGGGGAATCTTACAGGAATAAAAATTAGAATGCAAAGAAGCAGGACACTTCGTTAAAACTGTATAATATAAACAATTCCGATACCCCACTTCGAGTAGTATTTGGCCTTATAATATCCCTGGACGTAAATAAGAGATAAGAGATAGAACATACCTAATTGCCTACGATGAAATAAATAAGTTATAATAACTGACTCTTCTAATATTATTTGTTCATAAACAGACATGATCATAAGAATAGGACTGGTCATGCTCTGTTGGACATTGTAAACAACATACCTTAAGAGAAGCCTCAACAGCCCATGAAGGGTAACAGTGGTGAAAAATGTATCTGTTTGCCCTTCTCCACCTCAACCACCCTTCCATCCCCCCCCCATCATTGGGAAACAGGAAATGGCCGAGGTTTAACATTTATGAGGGTAGCACAATCTCAGGTTCACTTCTTACTGTAATATTATTGTTAGTATACTTACGTTTTAACACTATTAGATAGTTCAAAGGATAACTGTTATACGTTAAATTAAAATAGCATTAACAGCTAAATTTTCTTTTTATGTTCTAATATTATATATTATGTATGATGTTACCGTATGTGTTAGCCTACTTTTATTTTGAAGAAACCATTACGTCCTCTTTGTGTGTTTAATAAGGTAATAATTAAAATAGAACTTCACATTAATTCGCCTACAATAACAAATAATTGATTAAAGGGTAAAACCTTAAATAATCAACTCTAATCAACACTATCCATTCCAAAGTTCTTTGTAGTTTGTTGTATTTCGATCAGTCAGAACCTATTTGATGATATTCTAAGCCTCTGAACTATTTTGGACTGTGAAACATTCCCCATGTCAGGATAGTAACGTAAATTTAGTTTTATTTATTATATATTTCAGTTAGTTTAAAAAGATTAAAACCAGGGATACTTTAGATCTGATTTTTTTGAATTTGGAATTGTAAAACCGTCTTACTACCCAACACCCTGAGTCACCACCGAGTGGTGGTAAGGAGTTTTTGCATAACTTATATTTGTTTCGTATCAGAGAGTACCAGCAATTTATATAGAACATTTATAAGCTGTCACAAGACCAACATAAATTATAAGGGTTTTACTCCGGGTCTGTAGTTACTCGTTATCATATAGCTTCATCTAACCGATCTGTTTGGGGGCTAATAATAAGCATCAGGATCTTAATAATACATGTACGTCAATAACTCATGTGAAATTTCATAAACAAATTTAATTTGTATCGTTTGAAGTGTTAAATCAGAAAAGCATATAAGGTTTTTAGTTTCACGTATATTATCAAAGCACTTGTAAATTGTCACGGCGAGCTGCTTGTCACGGACATTAAAGAGACAACAACGGAGCTAAAGGTGAGTTTGTTGAGCTTCACAGAAGTCTGATTTTGTGTTAATACCAGACGTATCGGAAAGGTTTATTTTGGTTTACGTGGGTAGAGATGTGTTTTATAATTGACGCGCTTTGTCTTCGTTGAAGGTTCACTCTGAAATCGTCGGGCCAAGTTAGCTGTTATATACGTTGCGAATGGACCCATTAATTAATGAAACCAATTTGCTAATAGGAGAATCACTCCATCCTTATGCAATGCTTTACGTCAATGTTTGTGAACAAAGTGTGTTAATATACAGTTTATGTAACTATTAAATTCACAATCATAAAATGTTCTAATTTACTTTAATGTATGTTCCCAGATGGCAAACAATCAACTGTTATTAGTATTCATTTAATTAAAAACATAAATATCTGATAATGGCTTGACAAAACTAACATTGACAAACACGTTGCTAGTATAATAAGCAGAGCAGATTTCCCCTCCTCGCATTTAACTTTCTATCCATTCCTAAACGTCAATAAAGCCAACTGGAAAAGTTGAAATTTACCTTATTATATTTTCTTATCAATGTGTATTGCGTATAAATAGTTGTTGTGGCACATTAAAAGTGCTTAATTTTTTGTGCCTATTTTTGAAACAATATGTATCACAACAAGTCAATATGGTATAATGTTTCATGTGTATTATTCATTTATAATCTTTCACATATATATTTATATAAAATGTTTATAATAAATAAAGTTTCATGTTTTATTATGCATTTTAGTTTGACTACAAAGGCGAGGTTATAAATACATGTTTTTGTCTGTTTAAATATGTTATTTGTGTGAATTGAGCTTACGAAAAGCTTTGGCGAGGAAGATAAAGTTACCGCTGGCCATTTCCCAATTTCTTTTAGTACCATTTTTAGAGCTTAAAATAACAAATAATTCTGTATATTGATGGTTTTTCACGGTTATTGGTCATGGGAAAAATTCGAAAAATCTTGTATTTTAAATTACCATGCTATTCTTATGGGGAAGAAGTAAACTGTTGTAGTTTGCTTCTTTACGGATATATTTTGATCAAATTTGGCAAATTATCTTCTTGTACTAAGCTGTGGATATTCTACTAAAAAACCCACTTTATTATCCTCCCTGTAGCGCAATCCTAGGTACTTGTTAAAAATAATATTATTTAAATAAATTTAATTCAAAATCCAATTGGGCAAATGAAAATTCGCTTAGTCTGCAGGTTTGCTGTTGCGTGGGTATTTTTATAAATAATACAATATTGTAATACCACTCGTATGATGCAGTATGTAAAGTAATGTAAGTTTATCGTTATTTGTAGCTGCCAAGTAGTGCCGACCATTTTGACCTTAAATACAACTTTCTAAGTAGGGATGGGGGTAGAGATAAACATAACTCAGAATAAAGCCCAACAAGAGCGTAAAGTGGGAACACTTGTGAAAAATATATCGTCTCATCCCTCTCTTTCGTCCCTTGCAATCGTACAATAAACATTAGGATTACTGCTTTAATTTTAGTTAAGAGTGCGGTTATCAAGCCAATTGGTAGGAGTGTTTATAATGGAAGAATAAAAAATTAAGTATAGTGCAGGTATGCCTTAATAATTTTTTAAGATTGCTTCCAAATAAAGGTATGATTTTCATTTTCAGCTCTAGTTCTACAAACTAAACATATTGCAAGATAGAAAAATTAAATATAAAGAAGTTTTTTGAACCAATTTTTACTTATCATGGAATTAAAACTTAAGAGTTTGCATGAACATCAAGAAGAATTTTAAACCACCAAGACAAAGTTGTATTAGTAAAAAATGGATGGTAGTTTAACAAATCTGTGTTGACACTTTATATAGTTCCAATTTTTTTTTAAGAAATTTAATATATAAGTACAACGTATGGTACATAAAAATATACTATGTATTTATACTAATATATTTAGGTTCATTCAAAGGTGTTGGTTGTGTTGCTAGCCTAGTGGTTAGCGTCTTGGACTTTGGTGTGGGAGAGACGGATTCAATTCCCGGCACATTCACAACACTTTAATGTATTTGGACTGATTTACCTAAAAAGTTTTTGACGAACTTTAATTTTAATTAAAATTTGACTGGCGTAAGGAAAAATAATTTGAATTGCATAGGTACCGAAAAGAAAAATATACTTAATATGAGCTGTTGCAGTTAAAATTTACTGTTTCCCCTATATACTGCCAAAAACATGATACTTTATTATCATTGAATAAGCTGATTATTCTATTTTGTTGTGTTGACTGACTTGTTATTTGTTATTTATAAGTTTCTTTGCATATAATCTATCACGAAGTATTTACTTTAGATGTTCATGTAATGCGAATTCTTAGTAAAACAAATTTCAAGAAGATTCCATGTATTATATAAATATATGTCCTAGAAGTGTGGAAAATGTAGTCAATTAAAGTAAATTATTTCTATAAATGTTTTTCTTACTGTTTAAATTGATCTTTTAAACCCCGTTAACAAGTTGGTGACACACGAAATTTGTTTCTCTTCGAGCGTTTTATTATAGAGGTTGAGAGGAGGGGCCGAGTACAGCAACCCAAGTACTCTCCAAATCAATTGCCTTTAGGGTTGGCTACATACTTCCCTTCCATACATGCCCAGATTCTTGTAGCATTACATTGCAAGCAGTTTTGAAAAAAATATGTTTTAACATTGAACTGAAGTTATATATGTAGTAAAACTACAGTTTATTTTGAATTCAGTAACGTCACAGCACATCAATTCATTTTCCTGGCCTCATTAGGTTTTTCGTTTTGGGTGGAATCTAAGAAAGATTTTTTGTATTTTAGTAACAATAGATGTTTCCTTGAGTTTTATAATATCAACACAAACTGTTTGTGGGATGGATAAACCCATTTTAAATAAATCGCAGAAACCATGAATTTGAACGGATGGTGTTTTTGGCCTCTGGGGACCTCAAAACGAAAAAGTAAAACACTCCCAGGTCCAGGTCTTACCATGACACCTACGGTAATATCTTGTTCCCTCAATGGGAAATTCGCTAATAATGACAATTCGTTTATTACAAGGGTTTTATAATGTCTAGTCCATTACAATACACGTTTATGAAAGAGTCGGTATAAATGAGTAACCTACCTCAAATTAAAATAATTTCGCACAAATGGATACATCTAACTGTCTATTAGGTGGATTAAGATTTTTTGCTGGATGTGCAGTTACTGTGCAAGATTTTTTAGGAATCTCAAAACAAACAAGTTGGCTGAAGCACAAACCTACAATATTTAATCGGGAACCTCCCATTTAATCAGTATTTCTCTTTGGGCAAGCAAAACGGTAGCTCCTTTTATTTACATTCTTTAAAATAACTTATGATAAAAACTTTAGGAATCCATATTGGGGAATGATGATTTCACAGTTTTATTTACAGGATTAAAATAACGCTTTGATGATATAATATGTTTCCCAATAGTATTCATTTTGTTTTTCCTGATTTATATTAACCACGCAAGCCCCTTATAAGTTGCCAATTCATCTACAGTATCATAAACTTAACATTTTTGTGCTGTAAAAGTAAAAGTTTAACAGTGTCAAAGTTCATGAGGCAAATCACAACCAAAGGTTGCGTTAAAACAGAGCCAGCATATATCTGAAGCGGAGTATTCCGGCGTTGTAGGTAAGGTGAGGTGAATGAGGGGAGGGCGGGGGTTGTTATATATTTTTCACAAGCGTTACCACTTCACGGCTGTGTTAAGGGTTTGCCTTCTAAATCATGTTTATCTCTTTCCCCTTTTCTTCATTTTACATAACCAGCAGCTGAGCGATTTTCCTTGGCTTAAAATTGTTACTCTGTACTTTGGTTTAGGTTGTGACGGTTTAAGTAAAATGTCTGACTGAGTATTTACAGTATGTATTGAGTTAAGTGACATTCTCATAGAAAGAAATTAGTCACATATTATTTATTGGATATAAAATACGAGATATTTGTTATCAGAGTTTAACTCAGACATTGTAATGTTAAACTTAAAACATAAAACAGTGTTTTGTTTTATGTTGTTATTATTGATGTCCTGTTATTGACAACAACCCTAAGAATGTATATTTGTAATCATGTTTTATTATATTGAATTATTGTTTATTTATCGATTTATTTATATTTACTTGTTACGCCTTTATTATATAATGTTTTTATTTTAATTTAGATATAATATTTCATATGAAGCTGAGCTAAAAGCATTTATTTAATCTTCTACTAAAAGGAGATGTCCGTAAAAATGGAGATGTTAGTTGAAATAAATAAATTCCATGTTTTTGCAATACGTTTATGTCCCTAATACAGTCTACCAATGTTTGAAATACAACCGCATTTTCATTAGTCAATTAGATAATTTAATAGGCGACTATTTTGTTACTGTACTATCTCTAAGTTAATGTCATAATTTATGTAAACTACGATCAGTGACTTTTCCCTGCTGTTTAACGGATTACCTTTTTAACGCTAATCTCATATCAAAATTGGAAATGTTAATGACAGATGTGTCCCTTCCCTTCCTTTTGGGCCGATTATTTTGTCGTTTTGTTAGCTGTATTGTTAATTCCAATCAAATAAGAGCACTAAGATAATTAAAAACTGTTATAAAACAAGAGTCTTACTTAGCATAATAATAATCAATAATAATCGACTTTACATTTACAAAAATACATTTTTAGGGTTAGTAAAAACACAATTTTGTATTGTTCGAAACAATCAACTCATTTTATCTTATATTTTAACTGTTTTGAAAAAATATTTAAACCTTTGGGATCTTTTACGCTTTGAAGAGATGACTTTCAACAGTTTTAAAAGAGTCTCCCATAATTTACTTGACTCTTGGGGAGACTCTCAAATTTCCCCTGGAGGTTTTTGTGTGCTTTTAAAACATTTGCTAATACAGTTAGGAATCACTTTCTAAGAATTATCAACCTTTTATATTTAACATACACTTAAACTTAAAATCAAATAGTAACATATAATATGTTGGCAAAAATGTCATTACTTGTGCTAATAGTTGTTTCATTACTTACAAGTAAACTAATATTTCTTCACAAACTGCGATATTTTTGTTTTATTTCTTATCATTGCCAAATACTGCAAAATAAATACATAAAAATTACTGTATAGGATTTATAGATTTTTTCACATTTCATAATTAGGTTTAACTACAAAATTCCATTATAACATGTAATACTTGTTACTTTGCAATTTGTGTTTCATAACTTAATTATTTTAGCAAAATCTATTTGCCAAAACTCTTATCCTTTCTTTTAAATCTAAATTTAAAGTATAAAATTAATATTGAGATGGATCGGTTGAGTGTTTTTGTCAGCAAAAGTGATATGTTTTAATGCTTTAACATTCTATTAATGTTTAGAAATAATCAGTTCATACAAGATTAATAAAAATTAAAACCATTTAAAATGCAACTTATATTTACTGAAAGTAAATAAAAGAAACGTCTTATAACACTTAAAACATGTATTTAAGCCTATACAGTTACTCACAAGATGGTAAATATACATAAAAGATGGTAAGTGGTGATCGATTTCGATTGTACACTCCAATCATCATCAGACCCAATAGACGAATGACATTGTGTGAATTTGGGTCTGATGATGATTGGAGTGTACGATTGAAATCGATCACCACTTACCATCTTTGATGTATATTTACCATCTTGTGAGTAGCTGTATAAGCGTAAATATATGTTTTAAGTGTTATAAGATGTTTCTTTTATTTACTTTCCGTAAGTTGAATAACACGTACAATGCTGGTCGAGAAGTTACTTATTTACTGATAAAATGTAATGACTTGATATAGCACGGATTAGATTCCAGTCGAGGAATAATACATTTATAAGGTTGGATGAATCTATAAGATTAGGCAGTTATGAGGCATATAAGAGACATCTATAACAGGGCATTGCGCTACGGTTTGCCCGGCGGAGGTACCAAGATCACTATAAATATAAATAAAGAGTTATGTAAAATCATACACTTATGCCCAATGTAAGAATAATAGAAGAATAGTCAATCAAACTACACGCGAGCGGGCATAAATATATATTTCGAAAGGTATTTTATATAATGTTCATTTCTACAAAAGGTTATACACGCATCGGTAAAGGGATAGTTTTTTTCAATACATTGTCAAGTCATAACACAACTTTTGATTCATATACCAGTAGTAAACAAATATGCTTGAAGTACAAAATAAGTTTACTTCTGAACGATATGACACCGACGAAGTCGTTACTCCTGGATATCCAAGGGAAGTAGATCGAGGATCAGGTATACGTAACTATAAAACTCAGACAGTTAACGATTGCGATTTTGTGAACGATTACCAAATACATAACAAGGTAGATTAGCTAAATTCTACTATAAGAATTAGCAGTGCCAGATGAAGCAACGCTAACTTATTTTAGTGACTTGTGTATTAAAAATATTTTTATGTATTTCAAATCGTGTGTTTTTGCCAGATTTTAAAGAATCGATGCATTCCACTTGGTCGCAGATGTTATTTACATATGGGATTTAACTGGTAACATTCACATGTTTTTACTTTCCAGGTCCCGGTACTGATTTGGATCTATGGCGGCGGCTACATGTCGGGCACTGCCACTCTGGACATCTATGACGCAGACATGGTCGCTGCGACCAGCGATGTGATCGTGGCGTCCATGCAATATCGTGTGGGAGCCTTCGGGTTCCTCTACCTGAGCCCAGAACTGCCCACAGGCAGCGAGGAGGCCCCTGGCAACCTGGGGTTGTGGGACCAGGCCCTGGCCATTCAGTGGATAAAGGCGAACATCGCCAACTTTGGCGGCGACCCAGAACTCTGCACGCTCTTCGGAGAATCCGCTGGCGGAGGATCCGTAAGTACCCTTCTACGTAGTTGTTGAGTTGCTTATAGAATAACCGGTTCACATTTCATAAATACTCGTTTAATGTATTCTTTTATTTGTTTAACCCAACCCACTACACGACAAAGTCATGCGTAGTAAACGTGTTTATATGTAGGCGATGAGTGTGTGTGTGAGTGTGTGTGATTGCCTTTGTATTTGTAACAATGTGAATTATTGCTAAGAGATTTTTTGATCACTTTCAGGAATTCAAATATTTACTCAAATATGAAGTTGCCACAAACGACCAAACGTTTATTTAACACATACAGTAACTATATATATATTAATTGGATATCCGTAATAACTGTATGTTTTAAAATTCTGCTGATTATAAAAATAAAACAAATAGTAAATTGATTGGAGAAGCCTGGACTTGATACATTGCCTGAGATTCGAGTCTCTAAATCAGAAAGAACATTGAACAAACCCAACCTACGTAGAGGGTAAAGGGTAGCCTACGTTAAACATGGTATGATCCCTGTTTAGACGGAATTTAAACAAGAGTCTTAATTTTAAATTGTATAGGTCTTCATATTTTATAATCTATATAAAGACTTGTTTACAGTTTAGTGATCTTTTATCAATTTTACCAACCATCACAACAAAATCATGCCAATCCTACGTGGCTTAGATAGGATAAACATACGTGGATTGGATAGACATTGTGTTTATCGAAGTCAATACGTTTATGGTGTCTATTGAAATAGTTGTTGATATTTGGAGTACACTTAATGGGGTAGCAGAATTTTACCCCCTGTGCATAACTGACGTCACAGCCTAGGCGGTAAAATTTCGGCCGTGAGCTTTTGAGTTGCACAACCTGAGTTGATAAATTAAATGCTGAGTTAAACCCATCTTTCACGGTTGTGAATTCAACCAAAACAAATTAAATTAGAAAACCTAGAGTGTGAGGGCCGGAATTTTACCCCCTGTCCAGATATATAATTTGGCGGGAATAATGAATTTTGTACATAATTGGCGTTTTTACAAAAAGACGTTTAGTCAGTTAACTATTTTTTACCTCCGTTTACATGAAATGTTGTAGGCAAATAAAATTTGTAAACAAAACATCAAAATAAATTTAAAAATTGTACAAACTTCAGTTGTCCTACTGATTCTGGGAAAAATATAACTAAAACCATTGTCACATTCTCTACACTTTGACAATTCGGGGGAAAAGCCTGGGAGTATGTTTTTTCTATGGCCAACAGTAGGTTGATACAGCAAAGGATGTGGAATCTTACTTAACTCTATAATAAATTACACAATATAAAACAAATAAATCAAAACTAGCACATTGTTGTACTGCTAAATGTGAAAATCAGCTGTCTGGTTTGGTTGTTATAAGAAATTTTTAGTTCCGCTCGTTAATATAAAAAGTCTTATTTTAATTCAATTTGATTTAAAAATTCGTATTATTAACAAAATTTATTGTTATTGCCAAATTCTATATCTGTCTAGGAGATAAAATTCCGGGGGTAAGATTCCGGGGGGTAAAGTTCCGGGGAGTAAAAATATGGAACGGGGGCAAAAATCTTTAGTTGCCTAAACCCTAGTTATTCGAAAAGGGGGTAAACTTTCGGCTTTTATTGCTAATTTAAATCACGCGCTGTCTATTTTCATTAGACTCCCAAATTCGTGGGGTTAAAATTCCGTCTGAGAACAAACTCAGAAAACTACGTCATAGCGACGTCAGATCTACTCAGGGGGTAAAATTCCGGCGACCCCACTTAATACAGTAGAAGATCAAAAGATAAGTTCTAGCTTCAAAGGGATAGGCTAGAATAGTATGTTGGTAAATGATAGTATTCATGATCATATAAACAAAGGGGATGCTAACAGGTCATTTGTTGTAAGACTAATAAAACTGAGAATCTACCATGGTGAAAAGGAAGATTAAAGTTACAGCCCGACTACAGTGGAATAAATAATGAGGTAATGTTTACAATGTCCTAACAGTGGTGTAAGTAATGGCAGTGATATGTTCTACGGTTCGCTGCCGGCCCCGAGTACTAGGAAAAATTAAAACATCCAGTTATTTCAAAGCATGTTTCTTTTGTGAATTTCTAGCCCTAATTTGAAAGTAACCAACCATTTGACTGTTATATTCTTTAATGCTTTTATACTCGTGAAAATGTCATAAATGTTTATGTCATGAGTGTTATGTCATAAAATAGCTTTCTTATTTACAGGTTTTTATGAAGGATTTCTTAACTCTACAAAACATTTATCCAAAACTTCAATATTTTTGTTTTATATTTTGTTTTATATGCTCAGTCAATATTTCTTAGACTAGATAGTCTTTATACATTATAAAGAATGGCGTCTTAGGTTCTATACTTCGCCCATTTTCTTGGTTACTGTAAAACGTCATTTTTGACTAGTCTGCATAGAAGATGTCCAAGAAAAATGAACAACGACTCATGGTTTTTTAAATAAAGTCATAAGAAAAATATTTGGACCAGTTTCAGAGGGAGAAATGTGGAGGATAAAGAAAAATAGAGAGCTAAGATCACTATTCACCGACCCAGATATTGTTGCAATGGGTAAAGGAAGAAGGTTAAGTTGGATAGGGCATATGCTAAGAAGAGAGAGAGGAACAAGACTGTATGAAGTTTGGAGAGCCACGCCTGGAAGTAAACGTCCATTGGGGAGGCCAAAATTGAGATGGACTGACCAAGTATTGAACGACATCAGGACGATGGGTGCAAATGTCAACTTGGCAGAAGACAGAGAAGGGTGGAAGAGGCTGGTACACGAGTCGAAGAATTGACTGAGATTTGTGGAGCCACGGCAGTAAGACACTCTGCATACGAAAATCGAATCAGCAGAAGCCAATTCACAATTTGTTAGAAATAAACAGCAAATAGGTAAAAAGTGTTGTTACATTGACGTACTACCTACTGCAAAACCGACGTTTGGCCTAATCTACAACTTCACGTTTTAAATCAAATAATATTTATTTTGTATTACATATAAAACCCCACCCAATAGAGATAATGCTACGTGTAAGGTTATTTTATGAAAGTAAATTTAACGGAGAGCTCAAATAAAAACCAATTATGCTGATAGCTCGTTTACATCAAAAGATATAGGTGATTTAGTAAAACACTACACTTTCAACCTGGTGTTTCGGGGGAGGGGGGTTTTAAGGGGAAGCAAGGCGGGGAAATTCGAGGAACTTTCAGAAAACACCCTTCCTATTATATACTATCACCATGCAAAAAATCAGCTTTATATCTTTCATGTCTAGGTTCTTACCTAAAGTAACTGGGCTATAAGGTACTCCAGCAATCAAGATGTCGCAAGATAGTGCCGGGTGAGCAGGTTCTTCAGGTAAAAGAAGATCAGGAGCGTGACACACATTGAGGGAGTGGTCAGAGCATAGTAGAAGATTCAGGGTAACACTAAGTTCATTGAGAATTGCATTGGATTGGACCAAATCAAACCCAGCAATCATGTCGATCAAGTGTTGAGATCCTGCACCATTTGGTACAATGGTGGGGGCAGTCCAGTCAACTTCCGGCAGGTTGAAATCCTCAACGAAAAGAAGAGAGCTTTGAGCAGGGCATGACAACAGGACTTCATCAACGGACAAACAAAATCGTTCATATACCGTGGCCGGCAAATCTTTAAAAATTGTACAAATAGTTCAAAAATGTACAGCTTATCTATAGTTTAATATGTAATTGTATTTATTTTTAAGATTATAATTTTTAATATCAATGTCAATACGCTAATTTAACACGGTATTTTGAGTAAAAGTGAACTCATATTATTAATTATTTATGCTATTACGCCTGAACTAGCCAAACTAATATACTATTTTAGCATCAATTGTCATCCGCGGTTCAAGGAATATGGACTGCTGACTAAATGTAATGTAATTACGTTTTTATTTCAACATGAACTCCACAAATCAGCTAGTAATTAATGTTTGTTCTCATTAATATGTCAAATTTATGTTTGCAAATTCCGTGATGATTTAATATTGTCTGGTAAATAAATTAAAGTTTCCATACATATGTTTTTCAGTCTGTATTGGGGGTTATTTCTTAATTATTTTTAGGAAGCAGCAATATTGCCTACATTATTTATCTGTCAAGGGCATAATAATCTGTCCATTGATATTGTATGAGCTTGTTCACAGTATGAAAATTGACTTGCTTGTGGTTAGAAGATCAAGTAAAATAAGAGTAAATTATCCCATTTTATTTTTGAGTTGATTTCGTTTGCTGTTTTTAGTCATAAATGATGGTACAATAAAAAAACTTAAACATTTGTTAACAGATTCAATCAATAAACATGACCACAATATTTATACACCTCCACCTCGACGATTATGACGAAGGTACAATAACAAAAGACCGTTGGTTATCAAATATCTCTTCCTCAACTTTAGGAACGCACCAACTTTTCAACTTTTCTTTTTTTGTTTTTCATCTTCAATCACAAAATTAATATTAATCGAATGCATAAGATTATTTTCTAAATATTTCATTTATTGGCAAGTACTTTTTATTTAGAATTTACCAATCTTTATAGGCCTCGAGCCTGTTACTGGGTGATTTCCAGCTTACCTAGTGATTAGCCGGTACAGATCAAGGGTGTGGCTCTTAAGACTTGAACCAAAAACCAAGCTTCCGTGGATTTGTCCATAAAGGTATTGACTATACTCCAACTAGTATAGTAACGAGCTACTTTGATCACACACGGTAAAATATATAAGCACCATTATATGTTCAAGATAAGTTTACCTGATGAGTAACCCATCAGGTATTATCAAACATATACAGGGTGTTCATTTGAAAACTTTCCATATCTGTTGTGTGCAAAAATAAGGCTTTTAATACTTGTTTGATCTCATTTCCCCCTAATTTGGACATGCCAAATTGAATGAAATTATTTTCAATTTCGAAAAATGCCCCAAAAGGGCCTAATTAGGGGTAGGGGGTATGGGTGCTTTTTGAGAAATTTTCAAATGTAAACATGGATTGTGTGATACATCAATCTAAAGGTCTAATCACCCCAATCATTTTGGTGCAAACGAAATCTAATTATCTTTTACCGTATTTACAGGGTGGGTCAAAACGTTTTAAAAAAGGACTTGTAAGCTAAGTACCGTATTACCCGAACTACTGAACGGAACAGCGCCAAATTTCTTTCCAAGCTTATTCTTGATCTACTCTTTAAGATAACTTGTAGTAAGGGCATTTTCCATGTTATATTCTAATTTAAAAAAACCTCAAATTTGAAGAATAAAAGAAAGTTGAAAACTCAAAATTCTTAAAAAGTAAGGTATAACAAATTTTGTACCACGTAAAAGGTCCTTTTTTAACAAACATTTTACGCAATTAAGTTTTCTTTCTATCTCTTACCGTTAAAAATTGCAGTAGAAAAACTGAATTTTCTATCGTAAAATTGTAACTAGTTTTCTAATAAAACAGCCAAAATTCGTCTCTAGACACATTTAATAGTGCATTAACTGAAGGAGACAATTCATAATTATTAATGGACCGATTGACAAACATGTTATTATGTTTTACTTTGTGAAAAAACAAGTCTTATAGCTGATGAGGACAACCCACACGAAGGCCGCTTTCTGTAGTACCATTGAATAGTCAATGGTAGTACTAATTTCAAAAGTACTATTTTCTGTAGTGCCTAATCGAATATGGTGTAAACTTGAAAAACAGACTTTATTTTTTACTTATTGGGGAGAACAAAAGTGATAACTGCAAAGTGTTTAACAATAAATATCCAGGTAAGACCTTGAGTCATATAGCTGTAAATGATTTAGTTAAGACATTTATGAAACTGGCTCAGTTACCAATGAGAAAAGAACAGGATGAAGGGTCCAAGTTGAACTGACACAAGCAAAAGTAGTTGATCAATTTGTAATTAATCATAATACATCGTTGAGCAAAATGAAATGTGTTTTAATAGAAAACTAGTTATAATTTTGCCATAGAAAATTCAGTTTTTCTGCTGCAACTTTCAAACGGTACCTAAGAGATAGAAAGAAAACTTAAATACGTAAAATGTTTGTTAAAAAAGGACCTTTTACGTGGTATGAAATTTGTTATACCTTGCTATTTAAGAATTTTGAGTTTTCAGCTTTCTTGTATTCTTCAAATTTGAGATTTTTTAAAATTAGAAAATAACATGGAAAATGCCCTTACTACAAGTTGTCTTAAAGAATAGCTCAAGAATAAGCTTGGAAAGAAATTTTGCGCTGTTCCGTTCAGTAGTTCGGGTAATACGGTACTTAACTTACAAGTCCTTTTTTAAAACGTTTTGACCCTTCCTGTAAATACGGTTAAAGATAATTAAATTTCTTTTGCACCAAAATGATCGGGGTGATTAGACCTTTAAATTGATGTATCACACAACCCACGTTTACATTTGAAAATTTCTCAAAAAGCACCCATACCCCCTACCCCTAATTAGGCCCTTTTGGGGCATTTTTCGAAATTGAAAATAATTTTATTGGATTTGGCATGTCCAAATAAGGGGGAAATGAGAATAAACAAGTGTTAAAAGCCTTACCTTTACACACAACAGATATGGAAAGTTTTCAAATGAACACCCTGTACAATATGTAAACGTTTTAATATTAAAAAAAAATAAACCCCAGCCTTATCATTAAAAGGTGCTTTGTTTTGCACGTGAAGATTAGGTACCTTGTTAAATAAACGGAGAAAGCGTGACTTTCATCCGAGACACAGATTACTGTAACAGGCCATTTCGTAGACAAAGAGCAGCGGGAGGGGCCAGAATTAGATTAGGCCTCAAGACGGTCGTGGTCACATAGTCAGAATGCCTTTTACCCTCGCCGTCTTTATGATAAATTAACATAACAACCCCTTCCACATTTAAGATTTTTTTTTCCTAATTCAAAGCTCTTATTTCCATGTTTCAGCACTTAAAAATGACTCTTAAAATATCAGCAAAACTATGGAATATTTATTAAGCTGTTTTTAACAACATAAGTATAACATTTTTAGAAAGTTGTTTAACCTAAAGGGGGGTGTATGGGGTAAAAATTGGGCTTTCTGAATTTTGACCCCTAAAACATAACATTTTCCAATTTCTCTTGAAACCATTTTTATGAGCTTAAAACAATTAATACCTAATACACTGAAGTGTGTTTTACAGTTGTTGGTTGCGGAGAAAATTCAAACAATTATAAATTTAAAATTCCTATGTTTTTAAAATGGAGAATAAGTAAACTGTTTTAGTTTGCTTGTTTATGGACAAACCTTGATCCAACTTGGTAAATTTATTTATTATATAACAAGCTATTAATTTTTTTACTAAAACACTGTAAGATCAATTTATGCAGTTAGTCATTTAAACAATTCTAGGCTGTATTAAAAATTGTTTCTTTAGTACAGACTTTTCAACCCTGGTTATAATTATGCGCAGTTTTCTCTTTAAAATATTCTTATATTTAATACAGTGAAAAACACTTACATTTGATCTAATCATTCGATGGATTTAACTCTAAAATTGTTATTGTATTGCCACAAAGTACTTCAAAAGTATGAAACTAACAATTAATTTTAGGTATGTTATATCTAATCATACTTGAAAATTCTAGCTCGTTATTAATTTTACCATAAGCCTTTAATGCTTTTGCCTACGACCGTTTTTTAAAATAACCGTTTCAGTTCAGTTCTTAGAATTGAAAAGTTTCTCATAACAGCATATTTTTTCATAACAACACGGGTAACGAACCAATGAGGTTCAAGGATTGAGAGAGAAGAAGTAAAATTGTAATGATTTGAGCTTCAATTTATGAGCTGTTCAGACCAATTTAATTGTTGAGTGGTAAGAATTGTGTTTGGTACAATGTTTCGTTGCATCACTGTCACTGGCAATGAGAGGTTATAAACGAAAACATAACCTCTCTTAGAAGTATGAGTAGTGATTTTTAGTAATTAAAACTGTCGTAGGGTTGCGTAAACTACTATTTATCTACTACTTAACTAACAGTAATACATGCAGCCTAGAACGAAATAAAAGTAATTATTTATTAAATATTATCATAACATTAAATTAATATTATAAATTCATATTTTACATCGTCTTTATTTCAACTTTGACCTGCGTAAACTAGTAAAAACTATACTGTTAAAATGTGCTGAAAAATATTCATTATTTATTTGTACCCTTTCGAACCTTTACAAAATGATTTGATGGAAATACAAGAAGCTAAACTAAATTGCGAAAAATTCGTTTCATCTTTCCAGTAAAAATTAAATTTTACAAAGTAACAGCTTCGCCAGGCTTCATTATGCACATGAAGCCTGTAAATTTATTCATTTATTCGAATACCTGTCCACTGAAGTTTCCCATTATTTATGGAATGAAGTCATTCTCTGATAGAAAAAAACTTGCTTCATCTATGTTTGATATGGTTGACCAATTTGGCCATTCTTTTTCCTTTTTTTCGAGAACTATTGTACTTTATTTAACACATCTCTTGTTAAGTCATACAAGGTGTTTTTTTTTAACTTGCTTCTTTATTTATGTAAAAACTGCAATACTGTAGATAGAAATATGCAGTTTGCATGAATCGTCTATTATTTTTTGTGAAGTTCCCATTCATCCCCTTCCCCCCCTACCCCTAACTTAAAATTTAAACTGCAAGGTACCCCTTTTGACATATCAAATGTGAGGGCATGAAAAAAGAAAAAGAATGGCGCAAACTAGAGATCTCTACGTCAATCCTAGGTTTTTCCTACTTCTAAAATTTGTAAAATTTCTAGGACTTTTTACGGTTTTTTGATTAAACAAGCATTTTTCAATGGTGTGACTAGCTGGCATGCTTTTAAAAAAAAAACCGTAAGAAATCCGAGAAATTTTACAAATTTTAGAAGTAGGGTGATTTTTGAAGGTGAAGGAATACGATTTTCGGAAAACACTAGAGTGTTTTGTAGAAAATTTAATTCCTGGCTATGAAAATTCTTTCAAATCTTTGCTAGTTCTTACTGTTTTCGAACCACAGCCGTTTAAAAAAGGTGTTTTAAAAAAAGAGGGCGTAAATTTTGAACTGCTTAACTGCATAACTTTTGATAGGATTGACGTAGAGATCTATAGCTGGCGCCATTCTTTTTCTTTTTTCATGCCCTAACATTTGATATGTCAAAAGGGGTACCTTGCAACTAAAAAAGTTTAAGTTAGGGGTAGGGGGAGAAAGCGGGTGAATGGGAACTTCACATTAAATTCGCAACAATTGTGACCCCTACGTCAATAAACGATTCCCGCAAACTGCATATTTCTATATATTGCAGTTTTTGCATAAATAAAGAAGTAAGTTAAAAAAATACACACTGTATAAATCAGTAGTGGGGAAGGGATAGGCCGACCATCAATTGCACTTAAATTCATTTTTCTCATTTGCCAATCTTGAAAGAGTAAACGTTGCCGTGCATATGTTTGACGCTCTGTTTGTTTCGAGTAGCTGTCCGGTGTCCATTTTCAAGTCTTGATTTCTTATGTCGCAGTTATAATTGGTTTTTAATTTCGTGTTTACCCGTAAATATAAAGTAACGGAGAATGGACTGCCATTGTACACGTAAATGCGCACTTCGTAACAAGGCAAGGGCTAGTATAAAACAAAAGAGTAGGTTAAGTGTTTTATAATAGGTAACTCTATACGAAACGCCGACCGACCACGCAACCGAACAAAAGATAGGATTATTTATGTACATCAAATGTTGCAATTACCAAACATAATGGTATTGGTTCTTTGTATTGAAATACAAAACCTGCCGACCAAGTGAATATCCATTTGTCTGAAATGATTTTCAATTAAATCTATTTAAATGACATTAGGTTTAACGAGTAGCTAGGTTTGCTTCTACAAGGTACGTAATATAAAGTGTTTTTTTTTAGTAAAATACTAATAGCTTAGTATAAAATAAATAAAATTGCCAAGTTTCATCAAAATATATCCATAAATAAGCAAACTATAACATTTTACAATATTCTCCATAAGCATAACATGGGAATTATAAATTATTAATTTTTTGAATTTTCTCCGTTACCAATAACCGTACAAAAACACTTTTGTATACTAAATTATTTGTTTTTTAAGCTCTTTAAAAAGGTCTAAAGAGGAATTGGGGAATTTTATGTTTTGAGGGTCAAAAATGAGAAAAACCAATTCTTACCCCATAAACCCCCGTAAACCCCCGTTCCCATGGTCCGATCATGCTGGTTCGCGAACTTATTCAAGTTTACCCCGCCTTACACCTTTAAACCAAATTTCATCAAAATCGGACAAAAATTACTCAAGTTATCGCGTTCACGGACACATATATATACATAGCCTATATAAAAATTTTAACGAATGGTGTTTTTGGCCTCTGGGGACATCAAACATCAAAATGAAAAAAATAAATCGGTCCCGGGACTAGGTCTTACCATGCCACCAGTAGGGTTTTTTTGCCGATCCTGCGGGATTGAGCGTGATTGAGCGTGTGAGCGTGTGACGTCACACGACGCCGACCCCGCCCCCGACGCCGCCCCACCCCCACCCCGACGCCACCCCCGACGCCGCCCCACCCCGACGCCACCCCCACCCCCGTCGCTAACCCCTACCACCATCGGGCAGATTCAAGGTCATCCTTTGTTGTCTGGAACCACCCTACGCATCGTGGGAGGTCTCCAAGCCAACCCTCCCTACACCATCACTCACTGTCAGCCGCAGCTGCTCCCCAACACCTGCGCTCCAAGCGGCCCCCCGCTCCTCCCTTGTATTCTTTGTTCTCCGCATAGCGCACACTTATTTACCACCAATAGGATGTTAGCTTATTTTGACCAATCAGAGAGCAGTTTTGTTCTCCGCATAGCAACAAGTCGCTCGTCTCACGCTCCCCCGTCGATCTCTATCCAGTCTGCTCCCAGCTACCACAGTGATTAGACGTATTCGTGACTCTATTAAATCGAGTAATTTATCCATCACGAGTTCGCGCTTTGTGTCATCATTGGATCATCACAATAATAATTGTAAGTACTTTATTATTAAATAACAATTTTTCTTTTCATTATAAGTGTAAACCATTATTAGAAGTGAACTAAGATTATTAAATATCACATTTCAAACTACGTTTAATAGTATTGATAAAGGTAAGCATTTCATTATTATATTTATAAAAATAATCATTTAAGTTTTGTGAAGTAGTAGTGGGAAACAATAGCATTTCATACAACTAATTATCAAAGATAGTATTTAAAGTGATTACTACATTTAAATTTCATGCATTAGTAGTGGGGAAATGGAACATTCCCACCCTCACATTAAATATTTAAAATATGTTATTGAAAGTGATTGTACATTTACATTTTGTACATTAGTAGTGTGGAAACAGACATTTTATCACGTATTATAATTATCAACGATAGTATTCAAAGTGATTACTACATTTCAATTTCGTAAGTTAGTAGTGCGGAAACAGACACTTCATCACATATTATAATTATCAAATAAAGTATTTAATGTAATTATCATATTTAAATTTTTGTGAATTAGTAGTGGGGTTACATACATCTCCAGCTATCGTACTATGTATCAAATTTAGTATTTAAAGTGGTTGTTATATGTAAATGATTTTTATTTACATTCGGTGTATTAGTAGTGTACAAACAGATATTCCATCAAATATAAACATTATCTGTTGTACTAACAGAACAAAAATGTGTGTGCAATAGTAGTGGGAAATAGATTATTTAGTCAGTACACTAATAACATTTCGATGATTCAGATTATGGAGAATCTCCTAGAACGACCATATGTGTGCGCCATTTGTGGCAGTAGCTTCAGGCTGAAACAGCATGTTGTTGAGCACGTCAGGACAGTTCATGCCAACGTCAATGATTTACATAATTGTCCCGATTGCGGTCGTACATTCAATCGACGGAGCAACCTCCTACGTCACCAACGCACGGTTCACGCTCCAACGCCGGCAGTAGCATGCCCACTACCTGCGCCTAGAGTAGGACCATTGCCTGAACCCATACCAGGACCATCATCAGCCCCATATACAACACCACTACAACCAACAGTTCAACATGAGGAGATCCGTCCAGCAGGTATGTATTATTTTTTCTTTGTTTTACTATCCTTATCTTTGTTATTTACTAACAGGTAATTACATTGTAAAAAAAATAAACCAACAAACTACATTTAGAAGTTTTTGTACTTATATATTTTGTTTCTTAAAACAAACTAAATTATATCCATTAAAAATGTTTAAAAATCCTAAACTCTACTAAATTTGTTTACCTAAAAACCAAGTGAAATAAAGATTACTAATACACATCATTAATATAATATAGTTAAATATAATTCTGAAACAGTAAAAGAAATTAGGCAAAAACAAACTTGTAAAATAATCATTTATATTTATCCGTCTGTGTAATGTGTACTAATGTTTTTTCAGGACTATTCATGTGCGAGACGTGCGGGAAGACATTCTCGTGGAAAAATAATCTACAACGTCATACCCGATATCAACGCTGTCATCCAGTCAAGCTCACCTCAGCACTACCAGGCTTTGGTGGACAACAACCTCCACCTTCCCCAGCCACGTCAACGTCGTCATCCGGAGGAGAAGATGACGATGAAGCGCCAATCCTTTCATCCGACCTGGCACCAGAGGGCTTCGCAGAAGTCGAAACTGCATTCCGCGGGCGGTTAAAGACATACCGTCTGATCGAACCTGTGGATGAAGCCATCACACTTCAGGAGTTCCTCAACAATGTGCGCGATCAGGTAATCACACTCATGCGCAATTTATTAGCCATCATTCATGCCCTTAAGGTAAATCTCTGGATTGAATGTGAATTTGTTAATATTCACGGTGAAACGTGTAAGCGAGTTTTTAAAACTTGCAACGTAGTCCTGCTCCAAACATCAGATGTTGAAGAAATATGTAGGGAGTTTATTCTGAAACTTCTGTTGGAAAAGGAGACATGCGAGCTACGAGGCTCGGGATGGAGCTTTGTTAGGGTTATGACTATGGAAGTGAGAGTTAATGTTTATAATCCTCTCAGAGGTAGCTCCTACATCCCTCTGCCACAGGAAATAGCCGCAAAAAAAGCCGTACTTAATGTGCTGAACGATGCGGACGAAAGGTGTTTTGAATATGCCATTTTATCCAAATATATAGACAATCCTTCCCGCGAACAGCTTCGTCCATATATGTTCACTGCGGAGGTTCGTGCAACAGCAAACTTAAATTTTAATAATATTGAATTTCCAACAAAATTAGATCAGATCCGCACGTTTGAGCGCAACAACCCCGGCGTTAGCGTAAATGTGTACGGTTTGGACAGTAAGAAGAAGAAGAATAAGACCAATGGTAGGATTGAAGACAAAACATTTGTATATCCTCTCCGTGTCGTCGACCAAGAATTGGTTAATCACTTTGACTTGTTATTCCTGACAAATCAAAGCAAAACGCATTTTGCATTTATTAAGGATTTTGAGCGGTTGGTAACTAGTCAGTTGACTCGTCGTGAACATAGGATTTTTATATGTAAACGCTGTTTTGCATATTTTGACAACCAACCGACTAAATTAGGACTCAGAGGGGCGGAGCGATTAGAAGAACATAAACGCTACTGCTCAAAACACACACCACTGAGAACTGACCTTGCAGAAGAAAAGGAAATTAAATTTAAAAATTATGAGCGAACTCAGCGTAGTCGTTTTACGATATACGCAGACTTTGAGTGCGCACTTGTACCACACGAAGCTGACCAACCTATCAAACCTACACCGACTATAGCACCGCCTGCTTGGGACCCAGCAGGTAATAGAATAGTAGGAGGGGGTCAGCGAAATGCAAATGCGCCTAGTAATGTCAGGAATATCCATACACCGTACGCATATGCTTATTACATTCATGACGATCAGAGGGATGTCAACGATGGTGACGCAGATGATGACGACCCAGCCTGCACTACGTTCTCCAAGCTGCGACTGTACCGAGGTGAAGATGCCACTAATCACTTCATCAACTCTGTACGGGATGACGTGCGGAAGATTGGTGACATCCTCTATGGACATAGGATACCAAATGATCCCCCACAGTTAACACCACAAGAGCAGGTGATATATCAGCAGTCCATAGTATGTCATATCTGCAAAAAAGAGTTTGGCCCTGCTGATGAAGACAATAAGGTGAGGGATCATCAACATTCACCACCGTACAGGTTCAGAGGAGCGGCACATCGGTTTTGTAACCTCCGGTACAAGGAACAAGAACAAGTGAACATGTACCTACATAACCTATCCAACTATGATGCACACTTTATTGTCAGAGAGCTTGCAGTGGATAAAGGTGATATTCATGTGCTCGCCAACACCGAGGAAAAATACATTACCTTTTCGAAGCGATTCAAACATCCGGGAGCAGGTCGGAGGAAAAGCATCAAACTGCAGTTTGTCGATTCATACCGACTGATGTCAAAATCACTAGCAATATTGGCATCAATTCTTCCAGCTGAAAAAATGAGCATAACAAGAGCTCGCTACCCGGATCAAGAAGAGTTTGACATGCTACGTAGGAAAGGAATTTTCCCTTATGAGCACATTACATCACAGGATGTACTGAACGAAGAGGTCCTACCGCCAAAACAGGTTTTTGGAAATAATGTGACAGATGATGATTACGCGCACGCTCAGCGTGTCTGGTCCAAGTTCAACTGCACAACCCTCGGACAATATGCTGACATCTACCTACAAACAGACGTACTACTGTTGGCAGATGTGTTCGAGGGGTTCAGGGAGATGTGTCTAACACACTACGGCTTGGACCCAGCACATTATTTAACATTACCTTCATACGCGTGGGATGTCATGTTGTTCAAGACCGGCGTGATACTTGATACCCTTCAAGATGTAGATCAGTATTTATTTTTTGAAAAGGGTATTCGAGGTGGACTCACCCAATGCGTCACTAGACACGTCACCGCAAACAACAAGTTTACCAGGATGGAAAATACAATTGGTGATCGAAACGGTCAGTGCGCATCAACAAGTGAAGCAGATAATGAAGAGAATGATGATGATACATTTTTAATGTACTATGACGCCAATAACTTGTATGGATGGGCAATGTCTCAGCCATTACCTTACGCAAAGTTTGAGTGGCTATCACGTGCGGAATGCGATGACTTGAATATTGCAGAAATTCCATCGGATGGTGAGTATGGTTATGTACTGGAAGTGGATCTGGAGTACCCGAGGGATCATGCCATTCATGATAAGCACCGTGACTTACCATTCTGTCCCGAGGTGCGAAAGGCACCAATTTATCAATTACCATATTCATCGGATGACATCACCAACAGCGGTGCGGGAAGATCCAATAAACTTATGGCCACACTAACGGATAAGGAAGAATATGTGATCCATTATCGTTACCTCCAACAAGCTATGGAAAATGGACTACGTCTTTGTCATATCCACAGAGCACTCCGATTCAAACAGTCGCCGTGGTTAAAACCGTACGTGACATTGAATACTGAACTCAGACAGCGTGCCAGCAATAAATTTGAAGTTGAAATGTTTAAGCTGATGGTAAACGCTGTCTACGGCATGAGTCTGCAGAATGTGAGGAAACATCAAAACCTCAAACTAGCAGCCTCCCACAAAATTTACACAAAGTATGTGGCCAAGGCAAATTTCAATGACAGAGTTTGGTATAACGAGAACCTGGCCCTGCTTCAAATGGGGAAAGTGAGAATTGTATTAAGTAAGCCAGTATATGCAGGAATGTGTATTCTGGACCATAGTAAAAGATGGATGTACGGTTTTCACTACGACATGGTAGAACGATACGGATTAAATAGAATACGGATGACGTATATTGACACTGATGGGATTATTTATGCTATCCGTACCAGAAACGTCTACCGCGACATGATAGAACACCTCGATGACTTTGACACTAGCAACTACCCCAACAATCACATCTGCTATGACGGAAGCAACGCAAGAGTCCTGGGAAAGTTTAAGGACGAAGCAGGAGGAGTCACTATCAATATGTTCATAGGGTTGATGGCTAAACTATATTGTTTTGTTTTCGGTAAGAGTTCTTGCTCTGTAGGTAACGGAGATGATATTGACGATATTGGTGCGCCACCACCTGTCAAGAGGGCAAAGGGTGTTAATCGCGATGTTGTTAAAAATAAATTGACTGTTGATGACTACTTGGACTGTCTCTATAACAAAACTTGTAAGAGCACAGACAATCAGCGCTTCCAAAGTAGGCATCATATTATGTACACAGTCGTGGTGAGGAAACGATCTCTGGCACCGTTTGATGATAAGCGATACGTCATGCCAGAGGATGGAATTTCTACACTACCATGGGGGCATTATGCTATACCCCCCAGAGCACCACCATTACCCGCAGCACCATTTTTACCAGCTCCGATGGAGTTGGACGAAAATTAAATTGTATAGGTAACGAGTCGCATGAGTGTGATGGTTATAGGGCGTTTATGTGTGTGATAAAACAATAGACAGTGAATAGACACTCTAAAGATTATCATATTATAATAATATAGTTAATAGCATTCAGATTTATGTTACAACTCAATGTAAAAGTGATATCATTTAAATTTTTGTTGTATAATATTTTCATTTAAAGTTTACGACTTGGTCCGTGAACTCAAACTATTCTTTGCAGAAACATAATCTCAGAATATTTGCCGTAAGTAATGTATATAATGTTTATATTTCTGAATAAATTTGATTGATTAATTGATTGAATATTTTTGTTATGATTCTAGTCTTTGTTTGTTTTCTTTTGTTTGTTTCTGTTAATAAACCAGACACATTTTGTATGACTTGTGCGTTATATTTTTATCCCATCAACCTCTTTTGAATAAAACTAAATTTGTAATTTTTCACTTGTAAAAATAATAAGGTAACTTAAAAATATAGGTATAGGTAAGTATAAATTATGAAAGCCTGATTTTATAATTGAAAGCTTTTTATTTGAAAAAAATCATACACTCTCAGTACAGAGGGATATATTCTTCATTATAAAAGAATATTGTTACTTTTGCAAATCATTTTTTTGTTTAAGTACAATTGAGTAAAGACTTTTTTTATGATTGCATCATTTTGAGCAGTCGATGTGTTGTCAAAAAGGTGAACAAAGTCCACCATCTTCATATTGTGGTGAGTGGTACGAAGATACAGGTACACCAGACAGTAGTGAGCGCAGACAGAAGAGTCGTCACTTTGGAGGCGGTGATCATTGTAGATGTAGCGACACTTGGCGTTACGTTTCAGGAATCCCTGGTAGGTCGGTAAGTATGGTGGCTGGCCATAGCTGTCAAAGTATTCAATTATTCCATTTCTATTCAAATAGAATGAAACCCAATGTGTACCCCCTTCGTTGTGCGGATCAGTGTTGACAATCATGGCGGTGGATGGAGAGATGTGTTGTGGGATTCGGTCAGCAGCGTAAACTCCCACATTGCTCACAGGTAGTTTGGATAGATGCCTTTCTATCTGCACTGTGTTCATTCTACAGTATCATAACCAATAGTAGCGGCAGAGGCAGCGGCAGCAGCAGTAGTAGTTGTACTAGTAGATGTGCTAAAACAAGAGCAGTAGTAGGATCTCGCATCTCCACTGGTATCCACACATTCATCCAAATTTGTTGTCAGATGTAACCACCCACGTATTGCGACACAGTTGGTGAGCGCACATCGACTGTTTATAGACTTGTGATTGCGACATCGCAAAACGTTTGTTGACATTAAATTATTGATTGAAGTGATTGATTCGCAACCAATTGCACCAATATCGATTACGTTGGTAGTAACAAAGTCCATCACATGATGACGCTTTAAATATTCTTTCTCCTCAAATCCCTTGACGTAAACCGTCGGTCTTCTTGATATACAATCAGTCAATTTGTTAAAAAGTTCATAGTACGGAATATCACCGAACTCCCATCGTAGTCCGTGGCAGTGTTTTGTGAGCCAGTAGCTTTCCCGCAATTTTTCATCTGACAACTCTGATCGATCGTAAGGTGGTTTAGCAATATGATGCATAAGTAGAACGCCAGTGTCAGCTTCCAAGACGCAAACTTCCTTCAGTGTGTATTCATTTTGGTTGTCCTTGAAACATTGAATGTCCACAATGATGGGTGATGATATATTCAATTTCTTGAATGCTCTGCGTAAACGGTCCATCTCAAACGAATGTTTATAGAAGACTGATCGATTAACCGCCAAAGTCCACAATTACATTGCGTTGTCGATCAATCTCGATGACATTGTCAAACTCGGCATAAACCAAACAGTTGACAGTTTCGGGAAGCGCGTCGTCGAATCCGAGTTCCATTCGAACACTACCGTTACGCACCAGATTCCAATGTGTTGTGTCACTTGCAGATAAGTCTGGAGTTAGGTCGAATGCCATCAGACAGTATCCTTGTCCAAAGTCTTCCCTACTGATAACGGTGCCGGCATCGCTAAAATGTACACCAGAACCGGAGAACATCGAATGATATGCCATAACATATTTATCCTTTGATTTTTCAAAGTGGGGCTGTAATGGTTTTGATGGAACTTGTTCTCCGTCAACATATAGACAAAAGAAGTTTGTTTTAAAATGTTCGAAGTTGTAGGGATTCTTTTTAAAATCTCCATTGTATGCGGCATTCGTAACCATTCCCACTATGATGCGTTTCGGCACTTGGCCGAGAAACATATTGTCCAAAGTCTTGTTACGTATTCCAGAGGGTAGTGTGAATGTTTTCAGCTCCACTCGTGTGATTGGATATTTTGCCGTACCAGTCTGGAGTGTTTTACTGTGCGCCAACAGTGCGGTGGGACTTATTTTGCATCTTCGAATCCAGAGACTAATATCGACAATATGTACCTTGAATTCACCAGCGCTGGCCATAATGGAGAACGCATCTTTTGATCGAATAAATTTAAATCTCAACTCTACGCCATTTAGCATGAACTTATTCTGATTGCAAATATCCACATGCAAATGTCCGAGCATATCAATCTCACGGCTTTTATTTGTTAGCTCCCGTCTCGCTTTGAGTCCTTCATTTTCTTCCGCGCAATCGTTCATGTCAATACCATCGTCCGTGTACCAAAGACTGCATGTTAGATGTGATTTTCTAGCATCGTATCCATAGTTCATTAGCGTTTCAACGTAAGCTCGATATGCATATGTGTTGTTTTGGGGCGTAACAAGTTTTTGATTCATAAACATATCCACTTGACTAAATAGTGAGTGTAACCAGTTGTTGACCGGCCCAACTGTTTTCGCCTCTTCGTCAGTAGTGACCGCAGTTCCATTAGATTTAACAATAGACGCGGTCAATTGTATCATTGTTTGTGAAAGGTCAGTATATTCATCACCATTGCCCGGAACTACAAACTCTATTGGCGCATCATCGGTCAATGTGGATATTGGTTTGTACTGGACCCATTTGCCGCTTTCAATACTCGTCTGCGTAGGTGGTAAGGAGAATAAATCCAGCTCGGTCTTGACACACTCACATGATTTTTGATGTAGAAACGACATTTTACTCCTTCTTCTTTAACTAACTAAAAATATCAATAGACTTTAAATTTTCACTGCGATAAGTACGCTTCTTCGGCGAAGTCACCTTCTTCCTTGACTCTACTCCTCCTCGTCGGTGTCGATGTTGTCGTCTCCCTACTAGTCTCTTGTGTTTCACTCCTCCTCTTCTTGATGCAGACGTCCGCACTCTAAGAAGTTTAGCCAACGACTGTGGTGTAACAGGCTTTCTGCCACGGCCGTGCATTGCGCGTTTCGCGGAAGCCTTTCGCGTTGCGCGTTTCGCGTTACTCTTACGCGTTACGCGTTGTCTTTTCGCGCTAATGCCACCGCCGCCACCAAGCATCATACGTTCCATCTGTTCGTCAGCTTTACGTTTCAACGATCCAGTAAACTCTCTAAGTCGTAAGTTGGCGGCTGTTTTTGGATCTGTAATTTTACCACCTGCCAGATCGGTTAGGAATCCAACACCGGATCTTAACGCTTCTTGTCCTACCGATTTTGCTCCGGACTTGATCAGCGGAGCGATAGTGCGAATCATACCGCCCAGAAAACTACCGATTCCATGTCCTCTCTGATATGGTGCACCGTGAAATACTCGATCAATAGCACCGCCAGTCTGTTGTAATTGTTGCCGTCGGTAGTATGCTAAATAGGGATCATTCAGATTGATTATCATTATTGCTGCTGTTGCTGCTGCACTCTCCTAAAATGAAGTTTCACGTACGACGTTCCAAACATGAATGGCAGTTTTTTCCCTGTGTGATCCCTCAAGTCGATTTCCACTGTTTCAAATGTGGATTTCATAACGGGTACATAGTGCGGACTTGTGAATGACACTGAATTGTACGATCCGTACTTGTACGTGTCTATATTGACGTTGACAATATTCAATAATGGCGCTGTAGTATCGCCGATAAATTGTGGCTCTATCAAGTCGCAATACACATAAATGTGTGCTGGAATACCCAGTGCGAGGTTTGGTGCTTTAGAACCAATCAGTTCGGTAGTATTTGGTTTTAATATATTTTTCTCATCATAATCAAAACCCAACTGCTGTGATAGTTTTTCACTCAGACTCACATTCGACACGTTTTCGTTCATGATCCTGAGTTTAACTCTGTTGATTCTCGTGTCATATGAAAATTCCATATAATCGTGGATGTCTTCATGTTTGTTGATTGTATTCAATAGATCATCAAGATTCCTATAGTATCCACCTGTTATTTTAATAGCGAAATGTTCTGTATCACGGATCGTTGATCTTGCTAATAAACTATCATACTGAAATCGTATTGTTTCATCATCAACATTGTTTCCATTCACCACAAATGAACAAGGATAGTGAATGTCCACCAAAGCCAATTCCCACTTGCCGTCTAATTGGATGTGTTTGGACAAGTGTGTGGTATAACTGGTCACTGTATTTTGTGGGAAATATTTCATAGAACTATTGCTGGGCAATGTCATGAAAAATTGACTGATGTTAGACATGTTGTATATCGTGCGCAGCTACCCAAGAGTTAAACTCGTCTCCGTAACCTTCCCACTTCACTAGGTATCGCTTACTGTGTCCTCGACCTTTGGTCTCTATTATTTTATCAATCTTAAACAAGTGATTGCCGGGTAATGTGACTTTTTGTATTTCCTCTTCATAAAACTGTCCATTCAATTCTTCACCATTGAGATCGGTAAGTGTGTACAAAGGTAGCGGCATAAACAAATTCACTCGATGTATCGAAAACACTTCTTTACTCCAGTTTGTCTCATAACCTTTGCTAAATCTCCCTTTCTCCCTGGCTATTCGAACTGTATCGCCTACTTTTAGTTTTGGTTTCACTCGTCGTGGTATCTTTTTAAACATATGTTTTAATACATTGTAGATGACATGTTTGTCCCCACCGTCCACATCTACAGGACGTAATCCATTGCCCAAACTCCTGTGCACACTGTTGTTGTACGCATTCACCAATTTTTCCAACACATTGATATAACGATAAGTGTTTTTATGAGTCAAGTATCGCCACATACGAGTCTTCAAAGTCCGATTTACTCTTTCGATCACGCTGCCTTTGATGTCTGGATTTTGTGTGGTGACATATTTTATTTTATATTTTTGAAACAATCGTACGGTCTTTCTACCTGTGAATTCACTCCCTTTGTCGGTTTGTAAGCACGTTGGTGTTTTTATAGATTCCTTGAAAATATCCTCAAAAGCGGTAGCCACATCAGCACCTTCCTTCTTCTTTAACGGCCTAACATAAAGACGCTTACTAAACACATCAATCACTGACAGCAAGTAGTTAAAACCATCATTGTATTTGCTCAATCCTCGCATATCGTTTAAATCCGCTTGCCATAGTTCATATGGTCGAAACACCATATACGGATTGCGTTTAAATCGTTTACGGACTGGTTTATGCAAAGTATAAGTGTCTTGTGTTTGTAACCAATCAACTATTTTACGTTTGGAAATATTTTTCTCTCTCGCGCCTCGTACTAACGGAGCTACGCCGCCATATGAGGCAGGATCGTTTGGATTATAATACAACTGTTCCATTGTTTACGGTTCGTACGGTTCCCAATTGTTGAGTGACTGCACAATCGAATCTTCAAGCACCTCTCTTCTCACTGCACGGTGATCAGCCACTTGCCTCTGTGGATACGGAGCGTGACCCACTCGCCTCACATATGCCGACTGTAAACGATCTGGTAATAAATATCTTCTTCGTCCTGTAACTGATACCGTGGCTCCTCCTACTCCTCCTCCTCCTCCTCTTGCCCCATCATCAGGTTCATCCATTGTTTCTTCTACCGAGTCATATACTGATTCGTCTGTTGCCTCATCAAACATTAAATAGTCCAACGCTTGTTTGTTATGTATATATTCTTTAGGGACATTCATCAGTTTCAATGCTCTCAACATTTCGTTCCATCCTGGTGGTAATGAATGTGCTGCTCGAACTCGTACTATTGCATGTGTCACGTCCACTAAATTGGATCCTGGTATTTTGTTACCCTGTATAATCACTTCAAAATTATCATTCCAGCTAATCAAACTGTCGTCGCGTGTTATGAAGCGCAATAAGTTTCGTGCACTATCCTTATAAGTCTTTGAAAAAGTTTCAACAATTTCCTCTATTTGACCGGGGTAAATACGTCGCTGGTTAGGTTCTTGTTGCCCATGCTGCCTGTCTCTTTCACCCACCTCGTTAATCTGATCGTCTAGTCTAGTGTTCACGATGGGGATACTAACTGGTTCACGATTACTTGACGCTACGTTTAAAAAACGTTGTAAAACTTGACTGTACAACTTCCATTTATCACTATCATTGAGTTTTTTATTATTCATTATCTCTTCCATTTCGTCATCCAAACTTTTGTATGAACGTTCAGTTGAAAGTTGCGGTTGATTAGCAGACGATTTTAACCGTTCAATTAACTCTTGTGGAACAATGACCATTCTTCGTGCATGTTCCATTGTCGTGTGCTCTGTGTAACTTCACGCACGGTGTCTCAGAATAGAATGACAAATCTCTATATGTGTGTAAACGTAGAAGTCACTTGGTTAATACAATTTTAGTTATTCAAAGCTGATTGTACAACTGCTTGTAACACAGTACTTAATAATAATGGAATAATAATTCCACCTCCTTTTTGTACTAAATATTTGCGTTTTTTATTCCAACATTCACCTCGTTTTACAATTCGACGAAGAGTAGTCTTATGTCTTCGCAATTTTTGTTTTGTCTTCTCTGATAGAGGAACGTTACCTCGTAACACATTGTAAATACATTCACAAACTGTACGAATAGTACTCAAGTCACACACTTTTAATAGCCCTTTGCGCTCTTTTGGAGTAGCATGTATTAACACTTTGAGTAGCGCTCTGTCCTTCCTCAAGCACGACATGATGACGACTAAATTATTTTGTTTTCCTATTTTGTTTCGGTACGTACACAAAATGGTTATCATCATCTGGAAATATATTACTCTGTATTCGCATATCGTCAGGTGTTGATTGCTTCAGATCTATCAATAGGTAGCCATGTGGTCTACTTGTTGCATCGGCATACGCCTCCTCGATAAACTTTGAATTTTCTGGATGGATTTGTCTAGCTAAACACTTTATCTGCACCCTATCTCTAGGATTCTTAAAACAAACTAAGTAATGCGCATTTAGTGATATGTCTCTCTGGCCACGTCCTTGGTGGAAAATATTTTGAGTTATAAAAAACACACTTATATTCCTATGATGACAACCTTTTGTAAATAGATCAACCACTATGTTGTTTGTTTCTCGCATCATATCATCTATTACCACAAGTATCGGTTGATTACCGTCAAAGTCTTCCATGTTTGGTAAACCTTCAATGTATTTTATTTTTGAGTTTGATGAATTACCAACTCCTCCTCCACCACTACCATAATGCCAGTATATGCTAGAGAATGATGTGTCACACATTTCTGAAATATTACCAATAAACCTTGAGACAAACACTGATTTACCACTACCTGAAGGCCCCGCCACAATGGCGGAGAATGGGTGTAACCACTTCAAAGTCATACTAACTACTGATACCAATCACTCATTACATTAACTATAGTATTACCTTCGGGTATAAGTCAATCATTTTAGTCAAGTATTTATGTTTGCAAATAAATGAAATATTTATTACTTACGAAAACTATCAAAATCTACATTGGTTATTTTAAGAATATATACATTTTTTTTTACGTCTTGATGTTTCTTGCTTTACAATATTTACAAAAATTCCAACGGTGTGAAGGAGGTGCCGGGCCTGGCTGCGTGTTTTACCAAGCGAAGGCGGTCTCCAAAGCCGTTGTTGTAGCGATCGATGTCCGAATTGCTCACCACGTCATTGAAGCGTCTCGGCAGATAAACTCGCAGGTAGTAGTCATCTCCCGCTTGACCCTCCAGCATGACAATGACCGTCTCGCCAAATGGTGTAACTACTCTCTCCATCATCGTTATTACGTATGGAATCTCAGCAATCAAGTCGGTAATTCTGGTGTACGTCGGGGAGTTGTTCTTGCAGGTGTTGAGTGAGGTCTTCAGGTCCATCGGTGTAGCCTGTTCAGTGGTCATCACGTTGTATGTCTCAACAATGTTGCTCATAGTGTAGAAGCTAATAGTGCTGGTGCTAGTGGCGAGTCGTTGATGAACTGGAGCAGACTGATGTTTGTCTCAGACAGACTGGGGCTTTTTATTCTGATCAGCGGCCATTTTAGTTGGTGGGAGAGTGGGGGGGATTAATAATGAGCGCAGCTGTTTTAACACACGTGTTTACAAATATCTAGAAAAAGAGTCGGTTGTCACATATGGATAGTTTATGGGCACATGTGTTCATTAATTCATATAAACATGTCTATTGCTTTTTACGTACCACACGTTTCTTCGGTTTTACATCTAGCTCGCCACTTTTGCATGGTGTAACAGTTTGAGTTAATCCCGTGAGTTTCGGAGCACCAGTTGTTTTATCAACCCACATGTTTTCGATCTTTTCAATTGCTTCATTAACACTTTCTTGCACTGCTTTGTCTTTGTCCAAATATAAACCGCACATGAACTTCATGTCGACACCTTCATACACTTCCATTTTCAATAAAACACTTCCTTTGTTTGCTGGATTTTGCACTGCATACATATTACCTTTATCCATCCATGATACTATGGGACAATCCGCTGGCGGCTTCGGTACCCATCCTGACTTTTCCACCTTGGTCTTAGCCGGGGAACTCTTCCTTTTCTTCATACTACTACTACTACTACTACCACTAGTACTGTTTGTGATTGGAGTCTGTTGAACTGCGTTGTCCGTCATACCGTCTATCTCTTGCATAAATGATTGAATGTATTCGTCAATGCTGCAAGAGGGATTCATATTCACACTGTTCGGCTGCTCCACTGTGACTGACGTGATGTGCAATGAGTTAGGGTTGAGGTGAGCAAGCCACTGCAGGTGTGCCAACAAAATATTTTAATAATTTTTCAAAACATAACTCGTGGTTTACATTTTGACACTCTATTATATGTTGTAACCTTAGCAGAATAGGTTTACGTAATAATGTTTCAGTCTGTTCTATTCTCAGTTTAAAACGAATACTATCTAAAAGTGAGTAGCATCTTCTGTCTTCATAGTCCGCAAAATAAAATACAGTAACTATTGGACTTGAAAAACATACACTTTTCTTACAATTTTGTGTCATATGTACGCTATTTTCATAGTTTCATAGTTTCATAGTTTTCATAGTTAGTCTATTACATCACTATTCCTACCACTTTTTCAGTTGGGTTGGTCGTTCAAACAGTCTGGTAGGTAAAACGGTTAAAATATTTGAAATATGTGAAATACTGCTCTCTGATTGGTCAAAATAAGCTAACATCCTATTGGTGGTAAATAAGTGTGCGCTATGTGGAGAACAAAGAATACAAGGGAGGAGCGGGGGGCCGCTTGGAGCGCAGATGTTGGGGAACAGCTGCGGCTGACAGTGAGTGATGGTGTAGGGAGGGTTGGCTTGGAGACCTCCCACGATGCGTAGGGTGGTTCCAGACAACAAAGGATGACCTTGAATCTGCCCGATGGTGGTAGGGGTTAGCGACGGGGGTGGGGGTGGCGTCGGGGTGGGGCGGCGTCGGGGGTGGCGTCGGGGTGGGGGTGGGGCGGCGTCGGGGGCGGGGGCGGCGTCGTGTGACGTCACACGCTCACACGCTCAATCACGCTCAATCCCGCAGGATCGGCAAAAAAACCCTACTGCCACCTTCGGTAATAGCTACTTCCCTATAGGGAAATTTGCTAATAAGGTCACAGTAAAATTCCTACGTTACTTTGAATAGAAAATATAATTATGTGCAACCTCTTATATGTAACAAGGGATAGGAGTGTCACAATAAGAGAACAGATTGATGTCCTTGTGTTGTAAAAATGAACTATACCACAGAAAAAGTGCAGATGGATAATTAAATCATGGAATTGTATACAAAACAAATAAAAGTGGCCATCGTATAGCTAAACCATCGACTGGTTTGATCAAATAAATACAAATAGATAACGTGCTTTATGCGATTAAATGTTTGAAAAGACATTACGAATCTGTACATACCAATCCAATGATTTTCCGGAGGAATAAACTCATTGAAAAGGCAGTAATGTCCAATGTAATGGCCTCAAAATAATTTAATCATCAAATACATTTTAGATAATAAGGTCTCAGTGTCCTGTTACAGATTTGTAACTTTTGTTTAGTTGGAACTTCAGTGCCCGAATCACAAACTATTTGGAATTAAAAAATTCTGCTAGTAAGTTATCAATAAGTTTTTTCTTTAATCTACAACCCACCTTGTACGACTTACCTGCAAGCTAACCCTTTTTCTACAGAAAATTTATATTTTTCAAATACAAGTTTTTGCAGATCTATTGCTTACAGAGTTAATATTCGGTATACCGTCCTCTTCGGCTCAGATAAAATTGTTCCCGTGACGTTCATTCGGGTGGCGAATTCTTTCCAAAGCTGGTAAACCACCAACCGCATTAGATGGTTGAGTGAATTTACAAATAAGTGTGGCTAGCTTGGATCTGAGAAGACCAATGTTATAAATGTCTGCAATATCATGTACGTCATTCCATACCTTAAACGTCACATTTATATATTCGTGAAGAAAAAACTTGTTGTGGTGAGACAAAATTTAGTGTGTCCAATTCTACGTCCTTCTAACGGGCCATAAAAGTGGTCTTCTTCATTGACCACTCTGATCAAATAATCAACCTTACTTTGAGTACCCAATCTAAACTGAACACCTTCTACTGACATGGGGATAGTTCACCTTGGCTGTGATTAAAGAATAAAATGTATATACAAATGTCAATTCAGGTAGGCATAGTTGCCAAAATCAACCACTTTAGAAATACTAACTGAAACCGTGTATTATTAATATAGGGATTATAAAAGCGAGTTAATTAAATACGCTGCTTAGACGTGGTTATTGTATATATACATTCCCGGTTGTTCGTGGATCTTAATAATGCAATCAGTTTCGCGTGTTTTATATACCCGTTAAGTAAACTTTTTTATATATTTAATATTTATAAATACTTAATTTACTTGCGTAGAGTATTTAATTATACATAAATTTCTTTGAGTTATGTTCAAAGAGAAAAATATATAAATGGATGAACCGTAAAGCAGAGCCTCTCAAAGACACGTACACTGGGGTAGAATCTACAAAGTGCCGCAGGGGTTTACTATTACTTGTAACTTTGTGCGAATGACATCCAATCCTGCTATTATGTTGCGACAGAAACAAAAAACTAATCTATTATCCGAGGCACTAGAGGCAGATAAAATGTGTCACAAATTATTCAGAAACTTCAATGTACTCATGAGATTTTTACAAACCTGTATTCTAAGGGTATTGCATTATTATTCATTATTATTGCTTTATTATTAAGTTAATAGACGGATAAATATTCTAAATATACACTATTTATATATTTAAAGATAAACAAAACTTTTAAAAACGTAATGAAATCACAAATTCTATAAATGTATAATGTTCTAATTTTTAAATGTCTGTTCATTATTAAAATACTTGCCAAATAGTATTTCTTGTTTGTTTAGCAAACTACCATTAGCAGTTTAACCGATTAGTACAGGAAACCTCAAACCCCAATCCTATAGTTTTTTAAGGAAGATACATCAATTAATAAATTGACGTGAAAGATATGATTTTTATTTTGGGTAAAACTAATTTTTTGCCGTAGCATTGAAAAAACTTCATAGTAATTGATTGATAGTTGTAGGTAAACATTAAATTAAAGTAACAATTCAGATAAAGCAATCATTTTGCTTACGATGTGGTTGAGTTCCGAAGCACGCTTTCATATACAATTTGTTCTTAAATTAGCATTCGTATCGTGCTAAAATTATAATTATTACTAGAAATAAGTTGGATAAGTAACTAGTTGCATAATATATTTTATGTTATGTAAATAATGTTTAAAAAAATGTTATTAAGAATTTTATTAAGATGTTTTGGCAATAAATGATTTGATTTGATTTGATATTGTTTTATTTGTTTGATGCAGTCATATTAGATATTAAATTTACTACCTTTAAATTTTTTGCGTAAAAGATCGATATTTCCCTTAATTTTAAGGATGTTAAAGGTCTTTAGCTGATAAAAAATAACTGCTTGAAGAACAGTGTGCATAGCTTGAAAACCTTTTATGTAAAAAAATATAAATCTACATTTTATCTTGGTGATTAATACATTATATCGATGGAATTTACAGGGTATATCAATAGTAAATTTACCACATTGGGCCCATATATTACTAAAGACACACTATATGAGTGGAAACTAATACGTGTTGCTAAAACGTGACCGCATTTTATTCGACTCAACAGTTTTTAACATGCTCTTAAACACCTTTATACACTTGACAGTCATTACTCGGTTCTGAGAAGAGGAAAGAGACCACACAATTCTATGAATCCTCGATGTGTACTCTCAAATCATTTAATAAGCAGTTATTAAAAGTGTCTACGCACCAAATGCTGTTATAGAGTAAATAATCTTTCCCGTTGATTTATTTACATTATTATTAATATCTTTGTTATAATTATTGTATTCACGCTATTCATATATAGTGTGTTCAGAACGAATAAAGAATAATTTTGATTGGATTTGTTTGACTTCATTTGAATGAATTTCCTCCAAGTAAATGAAGATAAAATAGTTCATCAAGGAGTTTGATGATTGGAAGATAAGCCGTAATGTATTTTGGTATATATTGTATTTTACAACTGCTCATATTTAACCTGACGCTACCACAGAAAGGACACGAAAGAAATTATAATCACAATTAAATACTCGTCTTCAAAACCTAGAATAACCATAAGGTACGATATATAAATAAGCTAAAAGGCTTCAATTTATCGTGTGACCACGAGACTTCTCAATAGGCTATGAGTCTCATGTTAATGTTAATCCGAAATAAATATATCTATGATGTATTTTTAAATGCATGAATCATGAGGTGTTAGTAAAGTCCGTGATATTTTATTAACTCAATGTGAAAAACTAAGTATACTCAACTAAGATACGTGAAATCATAGACTAACCAACAAAAGTAGACTTCTCATCCCATTGTAAATTGTGAAGCACGTTTTTCGTGACTAGTTCATGTACGGTGACACTGGGCGCTAGAATCGACGAAATTTTGTTTCTATTATTCTAGGGTTAAATTCTTGATTTATGTTTTACTGTTTGGTTATAAATAGGGGACAAGTTATTGTTTATGATTAGATTGTATTATTTGGTTAAATGAGGTTTTAAATTATGGTAATAACGGGAAACAATTTGTAAACAAAACACGACCTCTACATAAACCGTACAGAACTAACAATAAAAGTGTCTTCAGCTGTTCCAAAAGGATGAGAAATCTACTAAGGGAGTATGTTTTATGTATGGTGAAATTCATATACTTTATTATTTAATAAACTATTTATATCGTAGAGGTTATGTGAAAACTGTTAGACATTGCTGCTTGTTGGTTCAATTATTAGTAATTCATCAATTATGTATCCGATTGTAGGTACAGATCGCCCTTCACGAACATGACTCCGTACCATGTACTAGTTAGTTGCTTCATTGTACCCAATGTGTTTGACTATAACCTATTATGTTAACAGCTGCTAAGTCACAATCACGATTAAACAATAGGACTTGGACAATAGTTAGTAATTACATAAATAAAGATAATCACAATCTATCATCCAAAAATTGTGTTATGATGATAAAATAGTTAATTTTCATGTAAGAATGGCAAAATTTGTATAAACCTGTTTAATATTACGTAGGAATTTTAAACGAAATATCTATTTAAAATGCAATTAAAATGTACCTTTTACGATTTTGTCCAACTTCGATAGGATTATAAACCCACACAAAAATAAGTTAAATTTTGTATGGGATTTAGTAAAAACGGCTAAAGTTTGCTGACTCTTTTATATTTGAGGAAATCCCAGTTCATCTCCTATTGGTGTGACAAATTTCTGTTTATTATGCTAGTCGCCAGAATTAAATATCACATACATTCAATTGATTATTTAATTCATACATTCAATTTAATGTATTTACATTCAATTTCATTATCCATGAATATTGTTACGAACGTGAGGTGTTTGAAAAATAAAACTGTTACAGCTACGTTTTTGAAACATAAACTTATATCTATTAAACAAGATTTCAAACGGCTTGAATTTTTGTTAGAAGAAAAATAAGCAACACACAATCTCGACAACAATCAGTGTAGCACAAATGATTATTCTACAGCGATATATACTGTAAGTATTCATACACAACAAGGTTACGTCTAGCTTGCACGCCATTCCCTTGTTCGCTAACCTGCACGATTTACCCTCTGAGTTATTAAATCCGTTTATCATATAATATTGGAATCGAAAAATTATCGTAAACAAGTATTTTTGATTTACATACAAAAATTTTACATGGGTGTGCTACATGCTACATTAAATGGGTGTGCTACATTAAAGCGTTTCAGTAAAAAAATTATACAATATTATTAACAAATACTTAGGTTTTCTGGTACAGAGAAGGTTATAAGGTGCGCTTGTATTAACGTTAATAGCTTAGGGTTAAATAAGTAGGTTTTTAAATTTTATTAGATTACCTATATCCACGAACAAGCAAACTACAACAGCTTACTAACTTTTCATATAAGTAAAATGGGGATTTTGAAATTAAATTTTTAAATTTTTATACAGTTTTCTCCGTAACATTTAGACGGAGCATTAATACACAACAATGCTTCGATTCAATAGACTACATTATTTGGTTTTGTTTAGCTCTAGATGAAGGGCTTAATGAAAATTGGGCATTTTTATGATCCATGGGTAACAACCATCTCATTAAAAATAGACCAAACACCCATGAATAATAATATTATATGATATTGTTATATAATATTATTGATATTTGTCAATAGGAGCATATATTGTAATTTTAAACTTGATGAAACCAATTTTACTCTATAAAACCCCCATAAACCCGTCCCTATACTGTAGTCCGATCATGCTTGGGTTTGAACTTGTTCGAAGAAATATAGGTTTACACATTTCAACCAAATTTCATCTGAATCAGATAAATTTTACATGAGTTATCATGCTAACGAACACACACACACACACACATATATATATGACTAGGTCTTACCATGAGACCAAGACTTTACAGTTTATTTTCTATATGGAAAATTGGTCAAAAGGAACCGTTTAAAATAAATATTGTAGGCCCCAATTCTTCACCTAAAAACACTAGGTCGTTCGGACCTTTTATTTTACAGTTTTGTTTAGTTACAGTTTTGTAGAAACCTATGTTTTAAGCTAAATAATTGAATGTGTTTACTATAAATACAACAGTAACGAAGTTTTATATGAATAATCTGTCATAAGACTTAGATTGTATTTATAAACTGAATGTTACTATACTGAAGATGAATATTTTATAACAAATATTAATACCATTTTCTTTTCCTCTAAAAAAAGAATTCCCTTGTGTATAACAGCTTGATAAATCTACGATAACTCATCCTTGTGTAAAATATAAAGCTACTTTTAAATACTTGTTTACTGACTTCAGCCGTTTATAACATTATATTGATATAAAAAAAGTATGTACGGTGTGGATTATCTTGGTATATAACGGAATGAGCGAGTTTCCAGTCAATAGCAGCATTGGGTTAAATTAAATTGTTTTCGTTCCAGCTCTCCTTCCCTATCCACTGTCTTCCATCTCTCTATTTCCTTTCCTTTCGCAGACATGTTCTAAATTCTTTCTGCTATTTCTTTGTTTCTAGTTACTGCAACACGAGCATGTTATAACATGGTGAGACAATTCACTGCTGTTTGAGCTTAATTTCTCTGTTCTTCATACACCTAGAAACTGATAGCTTAGCCAAAAATTAACAATTACTAAAACATAGTATTCATTATATTACATGATAAAACATGACTTGTCAAGAAAATGAGTTTTATCTAAGCCAATATTTGAGTAATTCTATAATCTGCACCACGTGTTTGTTGGTAAATGATATAAACTATGACTGTGGCGTGCATTGGTAGGGACATAAGAGCTTTGTAATAGAAGTTCCAAGTTCAAATCGGTCAATCTTAAATGGTGATTTGCTGTGTGATGATAATGTTAGGCCCAGGAAATCGGATCTTATATAGGTATTTTTACGTAGTTGATGTTTCAATGTTTTGTTTACAGTACTATAGTCCGGTTTAATTTGCCATACTAAACAAGTAATCATATTAATCCATATACTAGGACCAAAGAGACGAAATAGGCTTTATTTTCAAGGGTTTTACTAGGTAAATAACGTTTCTGTAGAGGGAAACTAAACAGCAATCAACTAAATTTGATTTAGCGCCCTTTCTTGTCTCTTATTACTTTTGTGGATGCTCACCTCTTCTTATAAATTTCACGAGCTGTAAACAATATTTTATAAAACTTTTAATAGTTTATCAAGCAAAAGCTGTGAGAACTAGAATGCATTTGTGTTATCTAAACCATGGGAGATTTAGATTAAGTTTCTCATAAGGGAACTGTCCGATCACTGATTTTACTCCCCCCCCCCCCCCACCGGGTCTTGTTAATGCAATATATTCTTGTAATAGAGCGTCGGATAATAGAAGATTTGGTTTAGCATCATAACCCTATTGTTCAATATAGTGAATGTCTATGGGTTTACACGTTCTTTCATTACCTGTAACTCATTTTTCAAACGATTACGCTTGGGTCTGTCACGTTTTATAGTTACAAATCTAAATTGACTCATTACGCTGCATTAAGTCTGCAGACTAAGCAAACTTCAATTTGTCTTGTGTAGGAATATATATATCCATTGTTTTTAGCATCACTGGGGACATCAAAACGAAAGAGTGAATCCGTCCCGGTTGTGAAATGTACCATGAGACCGACGGTCATATTTCCTACATAAGAAATGCACAAATGTAACATTCTTACGTCAATATGCTAGACTTATAATGGACTCATTTTAGAAAATATTATTGGAATAATAAACAACAAAATATATTTTTGTTGAGTAGTCGTTTTCAGTGGAAATAATAATTAAGTTGGCATTCATGATAAATAACATTACAAAACTGTTTAATGACTGAACCACTTATATTCTGAAAATTAAATCCTTACCAATATTTTACCTAATATTACTTAAGATTTTTTTAAGATGTTACCTATTGTATTTATTACTCAATGGTATAATAAATCTCTTGAATCTAGAATCTTTCTCTCTTGAATCTACCACGAGGCACATAATAAAGTTAGGTTACACCTAGTAAATCCATAACTAAACAGAGTATGGTCATTGTTGAGATAAAGAAAATTCAAATAGTATATGGTTTTTATTTTCTTTCCATGTCCCAATATATTAACCAATGGCTGTATGCATTTTACTCATCTCAATATATCATCATAATACTACCTTATACATTGCCTTTAACGGGAAATTTTATAGTCTATCACCTTCAAACATACAAAGCTTGTTCAATACATTGTTCCATTTTATCGTATACATTCAGTTAAGGTAAAACGTATGCTTACAAAATTTGACACTTTGCAAAAAATATGTACCTGTATGTTTAATATGTAAAGGACACTAACAATATAAATGTACCCTGTACTTGTTGATGGAAATATTGTCTTAAATTTAGTTTTTTTACCGCAATGATTTATTTAATAAATTAAAAAAAAAACATCCTCTGATGTGGTATTCTATTAATGCTAAAATTTTAGACGAAAGAAAATACATTGTCAGCAATAGTGTACTTTAAATACTCAAGCTATGTTATGTGATAATAATCAAAACCTGTGTAATTATAAGCTCTTAGTTTTCTTGCCTTGCTTACTTGATTTTCTTATCAAAAATTTATTTGTTGTATCTAAAGACTTCACGAATATAAAATTTACTTATGGAATAAATTTTAGCGTGTGTCTCTCATTAGAAAATTCCTCGAGAAGTTCTAACACATCATAAAATTCCAACTACTATCAAGAACAACATACACGTGGGAACTAAGCTTCAATGAGTCCAGTAATGTTAAAGTGTTAACATTACTGTATTTGAAACTGGCAATATGTCATCACATTTTCAATCTTGAGTGAATTTTTGACTCGATCTAATGTTTAAAGAAAATTAGCGAAAAGAAACTTTTTACCCATCTGATGGACAGTATTTTTTGTTATACTGCGCCATTATTATTATTATTATTATTATTATTAAGCTGACAAAATCATAAAACGACAATGTTGTATATTGTCAAACTTCAAAAGAATATTTCTGTCTTGTTTTGCTTTTGTACACGAAATCTATTGTTATTTAGAAGCAAAACAACATTGCTCTCCGCCAACAAAATAATAAAATAAAACTCGTCTGTGTTAATTAAGTTGAATGCCGATATGATTTTGAAAAAAAAATGATGAAACACGATGGTAATACAATACAATTTTAATTTTAAGTTGTGTTTAATTATTTTAACTTTTTTAATAATACAGGGTGAGGCATTGAGAGCACCCCAATTTTCTTTAGTTGTCACACTATAAGTAAAGCAACAAAAAATGAACAGAGAATGTGCTTATAACATCAATTAAACTATGACATTTTAGTTAACATTATGCCTGAGGCTATTAACACTGAGATTTTGTTGTGGCAACCTATTTCAAAAATAGTGATTCTTGTGCAAAACCCCAGAAATTGTTTGGACCACATTCCATCCTTGGTCAACATGTCGCTGTTCCAGATTAGAAGACAATGGTTAACTGGGTAAAATTATTTAGGATTACAGCTTAAACCTTAAAAATAATCGGTGGGTGCCGCAAAAACATTTGTACACCCAGCAAATGTTAAAAAAAGTGGGAGTCGCAGTAACTTGAAAGTCCAAAGAGATTTGCCAGGAAGCGTTTGTTTTTAAAAGCTTTACGTGGGCTCTTTTTTTGGAGGGGAGTATTCTGATAAGTTACTAGAAGTTAGAGGTTTTTCAAAGTTGCCCCACAGATTTGCTTGAACCAAAGCTAAGAATTGCCCAAAAACCTAAGTGATTCCTGAAGCAATGCTGGAGGAGTATTTGATGGAGTTTTCAAGTGATTAAAAAGGAACGTCAAGTAGGACAAGGACGTCACTTGCAGGATTTTGTTTTCAAGAAATGGAAAATATGACTTTGTTAGGCTGAAATGGCAAAAGATAAGCTGTGTTTTGATGTGCTATTTATATCTATAGGGTGAACATTAATGAGTTTGTACTATTTATAAATTGGGGCGCTTTCATTGCCTCACCCTGTTTGTTTATAGGGACCATTTTATTCGGAAAAATCACCGGACGAAATAGGTATATTTTTTCAACTTCAACCTAATTTTTGTCCTAGGGAGTAAAAGAAAGTAAATTCCCCACAATACATTGATTAAAACAGCTGGTGCTTATGCTGTAGCACAACAAAACACGTGATTATGTTATCAGCCAGCCTATTAGAATTCATTGCAACTTTGACTATCAAATAAACAATGGTTTCCAGTGGGTTTGAAACCAGGTATTTTACACTTTTTTTCATATGATAACATGTATACAAATAAAATATTTCGTGTTTGTGGTTATTTTAGCTTGTCCAGCAAATTGATTCTTCCATGACCTGTTGCAGGTGAGCTTACATCTCGTATCCCCGGTCACCCGAGGGTTGGTCAGACGAGGGATCATGCAGTCAGGGACACTGAACGCCCCTTGGAGCTTCATGACGGGAGAGAGGGCAGTCGAGATAGCCAAGACACTCATCGATGACTGCGGTTGCAATGCGTCCATGCTGGTCGAAAGTCCTTCTAGGTGAGATTAGTACACAATCAAGTAAAGAACCTAGAGTAGGTGTTGTAAACCCTTCATCCGCCAGATGTTGGTCGAACATGGCGAAGGACGAGAAACATGCTCAGCCAAGTATGACGGGTAAGAAATTTCCAGCCTGAGCAAAAAGTTTGTTGGACCTTGTTTTGTTCCTACAAGTTCAATATCATAGTTTTGGCTTTTTTGTAAGTACTCACCTCACGCTAGAGTTCTACGCCCATTTTACGAATGTTTTATATTATACCCGATTGTTTACGTTTATCATCCGGGATGCTATTTATTGACAACGGGAGGCTGTATATGGCTAGGGTTTTATACCTACAAACAGTGATGGATTCTACTGATTATTTCGACTAATGGGAAGTTCAAATTAAAAGTGAGGAAAAATAGGTTGATCCTGTATAAAGCTTTGGTGATGTTTGGAAAATTAAGTTCACGGGAGATTTTGGCAATACTTCAAAGACCAGAATATTACATATCCAATACAAATACAAAGCTTGTTTCAATCCGTGTTTAAGTAATAGGTTAATTCAATGATAAACCTGTTTAAAATGTGCTTTGTAAGGTCTTGGTGAAAACCTTAACACTTTAATCTTTGCAGCGTTTTTTCAAATCCAAACTGATTAACCTAACCATACATAGGATATGTTATATTGAAAAGTAAATAATATTTGTGAGCAAATATTTATATTAATTTAGTCGCAACTGTGGACATTCTGTAAAATGTAAACCAAGAAATAAAAATGTAAGTAAATAAATTCCTAATACTATTACTCCATTTCATGCATTGCCAAAACGCTTTAGGGAGTGGACAGAACGCCTGGATTTTTGCCGGTAACCAATTTCGTAGCCAACCGTTCATGTTTTGTATGTTGTTGAGTAAAATGCCAATCCGCAATTATTGCACCATTTGTATACTATCACTTGTATGTTATGTTCAGGGTAATGTCTTGTATGAGAGCTGTGGACGCCAAGACCATATCAGTCCAACAATGGAACTCATACTTCGGCATCCTAGGGTTCCCCTCAGCCCCTACCATCGACGGCGTGTTCCTTCCAAAACATCCACTCGATCTTCTGAAGGAGGGCGATTTCCAGGACACAGAAATCCTCATCGGCAGCAACCAGGACGAGGGTAAGCGACCTTTACGATCACTTCGTAATTTTTTAATATTATAGTGTATTTAATTATACAAATACTCTTGTTTGAAAATTAGATACGTAAATGATGAGTAATAAATTTGATAGCAAATTGATATTTTATAAGTAATATAAATGTTGAAATATGTATCACTCTTGCAGCTGTTGGGGTTTTGTCCAACTCTAACCAATCCAACATCCTCCAATTGTTGTAGTTGATTTTAAGATCTTACTGTACAATGAAAATGAGTTTATTATCAGCTCATGTCAGCAATAGGCATGTGTTGTGGAGGTCTAATTTTACCTAGATTAATAAATTTTGGATTTTATAAAATCAAAACTCAAGGGGATCCAATTTTCATTTTATGACGAGTAAATCTGATTAAAAAAAATGGGGGTTACGGATTCATTTTTGATTACCTTTATTGTCATTCAGTTCTACCTGAGCTATGAAAATGTTTAACATTGTTTCATATACACATCTAAGCTCAAAAACTATTTGCTGATACTTTATACTATTGTAGATTTGACCACTTGGACCAATGAAATATGCGTGTTTAGTTAAAACGGCTAGTTTGACAGATTTGTTTGTTGTAGCATTTATAAGAGAGAATATACGGATATGTATACAAATTTATAAGAATAATATTATGTATAAGGATCTTTTTGGGACAATATGAGAAGATTTAAAAAGAAGATAGTTCTCAATAGACCATATGATGTCATTTTTATCAACTGATGAAGCATAATCATTTAAGTCCATGTAAGTTTGTTTGTGTAAAGCTGTTTCAGTGAATTTTTATGTAGCTCACTTTATTTTGTGTGGTTAGACTAAGATTAAGAGATCGGGGACCATTGGATTTCCCTTAATTAATATGCCTGCTTAATTGCCTTAGAATTCAACATTATTATATTGTTATTGGATGGGATGCTAAGACCAGTTTAAAAATGTGAGATTTTGAATGCTCACTTAGGTGCCCTAAGGTCATTTGTTATTCTTCCGTGAACCTAATTTGTCCCAACTTAAATGTGAGGTTAGGTTGGTATAAATAAACATCTAAACCTCTTGACTTGATCTACCTAGTAGAGGTTTCTATTTTTAATATAAATCAACTATGGCTAACGTCCAACGACATTTTAAGAAAATATTCGTAAAAAAGGGAAAAGACTGCGATCAAAATTTTGTACAGAAGAAGTAAGAAATTACGAAAGTTATTCAATATCCTAATCGCTGCAACAGCCCCACGTTGACTGCGTCTCATTTATCCCTTGTTAAAAACTTTATGAAAGATTTATAGCTCTTCCAAACTGTCTCACTTACGTTAGCAACAAATTCTTTCCCTGTCTCCATTTTCCGCTTCATTTAGTTCCATCATTTTACTTCATTTGGCTCCACATTGATGAGCAATGTAAATTTGGAACTTTGCCTACATTACTAGCTGCGATGGAATTAATTTAAGTTTTATAAATGTTTACTGGACATAGTGTACTAGTGTTAAGTTAAGTATCATTTTTAAGTTAAATATTTGATTATTTTAACTTTTAGAATCTATGTTTATGTCTAATTGACTGTTAATATTTAATTTCGAAACGATCAATTACGCTCAAATAAAGCTTTAAAATAAATAAAAGAGATTCGCCAAAGAGTTTACTGTAATATTGAGATAAGATGTTTTATAAAATGTGGATGAGTTGAATTAGTCATGTATTATATGATGTATAGCTAGGTTTGGGATGGTTAACATTCCCTTGTAAAAACAAAACGCCGTTCACAACGATGCATTGAATATTTTTTGACTTGTAAGACTTGAAAGCTATATACAGTATATATGTAGCACGGATGTTTATGGGTATATTGAACGTTGTGAAGTTTCATTCCTATATAGTATCAGCGATATAATGTATCCTTTGCTCTAAAAAGTACATTGTTTTACAGTGAAATGTCACTATTGAATTGTAATTTAATTTTTATACTAAATGATAGAAATAATAATTTCTCTTCATCCATATTCTATCAGTTCACTTCAGTTTCATGATTGGCAAACCATTAAACTATTGATTTCCAGTATTGTATTTACAAAACTAACAGCGAATTAAAAATTATTTGTGATTAAAGACATTATATAAGTTTTTAATAAGTCTTGACAACTGGAATCCATACACTAATGAAATCAAGGAAACTATAATATAATATCAACTACCAGCTTTCCATTTTAACCATTACATGTTCTGTAAAACTATTTAATGACAACCTAATATACCAATATAATTACTACTGAGAATAATTTTCTTGTATTTGTGTATAAATCACATTTTTCAGCAACGCTATACTATTAAACTTTTAACCCATGTGGATAACGTTTGTTTTGTAGGAAAATCGTTACAAACCATAATATAATCATTATTTATAATGGTAAAAAATTTAAGAAATAGACTAAACAGACAATGTATGGAACATTATATATATATAAAAATTTAAAATAGACAGAGCAATTTAAGCTAGGCTTGATGGGTTGCTTGACGTAGACTTTAGCTGTCACATATACTAGTCTGAACACAACACAGCACAGGAAATGCAGTTTACCACAATTTATAACGATAGGGGGTTGATGTGAAGGGGTTAATAAAAACGTCCGTTACACTGATGCCATTTCTAAAACAAATATTGTTTCATTACAAAAACTAAACTACTATCTGGTATTTCTAAGAGAAGCTCAACGTATGATAGAGTGAAATATCTGATACAGTTTTTATTGCTTGTCGCTGTCCGTGAAGAGATGACAGATTTATTTAGATTTATCACCAATAATTTGTTTATATTCCAAGAACTTGATAAAGAGTTTGAAATGTTATTAAATGTTGTAACCGCAAGTGTGAATACTAGAAAGATTTTAACATCATCTCGTTTTATACAGGGTGACAAAAAGTCTGGAAACTGTTTAATTTCTTTTTAACAAAATCCGTTACAAAATTAAAACCTTTCAAACCTTTCAAATCAACTTATATGTATGAAAACTACTTTTTGTAAGCATTACCATTTTTGATCTCTACCAGGGGACGACCCATGAGGAGTAAGTACATAATCTTTAATGTAAATGTTGATATGCACATCATTTTAAAGGGCGTGTCAAGTGGAGTTCATTGTCAGAAACCGTGTCTCAAAAAAAGGTTCATCCGTTACAAAATGGCAGCTGTCCAAAGTTCTTGCGGAAAATACCTGCACAGGCCTTAGTATTGGCAAATACTCGTAGTCAACATTTGCTAGAGAGCTGAAACCCGGTTAATTTGTTTTGAATATTGAATACTATTAGTCTATGAGCTGGTTGAATTTCAATCTGCGATTGGGGGCCCAGGAAGAGTCAGTTTCAGTTAACAGTTGAAGAATTCAGTTTCCCTCGTGGAGGTCAAAGAATGGTGATGCTTGCAAAATGTAGTTTTTATACATATAAGTTGATGTGAAAGGTTTGAATCTTCTGACCGATGTAGTTAAAAAGATACCAATCCGTTTCAGGACTTTTTTGTCACCCTGTATATTACTGTCTTTATACTTGATAACTTCGTGGCATATCAAGTTTTAGATTATTTTATTTATTTATTAGGTACTTTAAAACCCCTACTTACAGGTATGGGTAATTTTTTTATGCATCATTGAACGACTGGCATGTAATTACTGCAATATACATGTACAGCATATAACTAATTAACATACTCACCTTCTTTTGTTTTTGATTATTTTACAAGCCAAACGCTTCAAAAAATGTAACATGTAATAATTGATGGTCACGTTAATTAATCATATACAGAACTATTAATTATTTAGAAACCAAATGACCGAATATATAACGAATCTATATAGATTACAACTATATAGTTGTAAATTTAAATTAAATTAACTAATAATCCTTAACTGTAAATATTGTGAAAGAACATTTTTGTAATTTTCCGAGTTTCATTTTGGTAATGAAACTCATAATAAAAGGTCTACCTGGTTGGAATATTAGTTCACAGGTTGTAATGATAAAAATGGATTGCACGTTTGTCCTCCTCCCCTTCCATCGCCGCCAAAACGTGCACATCAAAGGCTCCAACGATGGTGAGCTTGCTTCAAACCGGGTTTAAATTCTCTCTTTAAATTTTAAAAAGAAAAAATTGATATAGCTTTTAGCCTGGACATTGATCTCTTAATTATTCTAATAACCACTTTGTTATGTAGACAATTTATGGAATCCCTTTTAAAATGTATCATGTACTTAACTTGTAACACTAGAACCCCTTAAAAGTGTTGAGGAATATATGCATGGTTCTTGGCTGGGTAAGTTTTAACTATGATTTTCTCAGCGTTTGAGAACTATTTCAGTAAGAATAGCTCATATCATGATTGAACTAATATTGTCTTGGACTAATGAGAACAAAAATAAGCATAACCTGGTACCCTTTATTAATTATAAATTGTAAACATGGTAAATACCTTTAAAGTAGTTTATAGTACAGCGTAAGAATATGTTACAATTATCTACTGATTTTCTGGATTTATCTTAAACCATTTGTAGTTGTAGATTTGGTTCTAAATCTGTAAATGAGTTTTTTTTCGAGTAATATAACCATATATTGACTTATTATATCACAACATTATGCTATATTTATTTATCTTATAAATCCTTATACAATCACATATTAGTGGACTTTATCATATATGATTACAAACAGGAATCTAATGAGAATGAATATACAAATATATTCCTCATAAAAATAGGGTAAGTCAATTATTATTTCTTTTCCAGGTACATACTTCATTTTGTACGACTTTATTGACTATTTTGAGAAGGATGGGCCAAGTTTCCTACAAAGAGACAAGTTTCTTGACATAATCAACACGATATTCAAGAACTTCTCCAGGCTTGAGCGGGACGCTATTATATTCCAGGTTGGTTAAAAAAGTTCATTCTGCAAAAAATGTCCACATTTACTAAGCAATAAATGTAATTCTACTCAAATAAGAAATTTATATGAATGCATAACTCATATACAATGGAATAACTATAACAGAGTATACTATAACTATAACAGTACGGAAGAAAGATATTGAAAGCCCAACTTTTTAGGTACTCATTTTTACTCGGGTGCGCTGTATTTTTGTATTTATAAAACGTTTTAAAGACCTCTTAACAATATACTAATGAAATGTTTTCATAACTATATATGAATCATAACCAATAATTAGTAGTTCCCAAGACTGCTAAAATATCTTATGTTATTAGCTTTTCGAAAAGCTGGAACACCAGAGCCTGTTACGCTATAACAGTAACTTTTTAAAATTTATTGGATGGCAGTTAAAAGGTTTATTACGGACATTTTCCATCACAATGGTAAAAAAACAATACACAACGTTTCAGGACCTGGAATCTTATCCTGTCCTCAGGCGAAAAATCATAACCAACACATTACAACTAACAATACACAAAAGCCCAACCTAAGTTATATATGCACTGTATAGCAGTCAATTCATGATACAACATGCAAAATACAACCAATCACAAAACACTATAGTCTATATAAGATGTAGTGTAAATAGCACACACAATGGAACACTAATCGCTCAGTTAGTGTAAAGGAAGGACAGTGTACTCTGTACGTAACCTGTGTCATCTCCTATGTCATCTCCTTGCAGTACACGGACTGGGAGCACGCCAACGATGGTTACCTCAACCAGAAGATGATTGGCGATGTTGTTGGGGACTACTTCTTCATTTGTCCGACTAACTTGTTCGCCCAGGCTTTCGCAGATCATGGGCTCAAAGTGTACTACTACTTTTTTACTCAGGTATTTATAAACTATTTGCCCATTCGAAGCATATGTATATGCAATTATGTTAAGTATTGTTTAAGCTAAATTGATGTATGGTAAATCTCAATTAATATATTTTTTTGAATGTTTTTAGACATATCTCAGTTTGTCTAATTTCAACGCAATTATTTTTATTAACAAATAATATTTAATGCCTGTTTAAAAACATTAGTTTCATTATGTTTACTTCAACAGGAAAGGGAAAAGGATAAATAGAGATTTTTTTTTATTAATAGTGTAGGATGAAATAAATCAATTTGCCAAATTTGATCAAAATATCCATAGACAAGCCAACTACTACAGTTTTCTTTTCCTCCATAAGATTAAAAAGGGAATTTTAAAAACATTTTTTAATGTACAGTTTCTTTTTAATTATCTCTGTAATCTTTAGATGCACAAACATGCTTCAATATATAATTTTGTTTGTTTTAAGCTCTACACGATAGTTGTAATGAAGTTTGGGCATTTCCATGTTTCAAGGTTAAAACTTTGAAAGCCCCAATTTTCGAAAAAAACATCAAAACCCCCATAACACTCCATTCCCATTATCCGATCTTGCTGGTTCGCGAGCTAATTCAAGTTTATTCAGCCTACACTTATATGAAAAATGTCATCAAAATTGAAACAAAATTACGCTCGTTTTCGTGTTCATAAACATAGTACATAGTTGTGCTACAAACATGTTCATTAATACAAATCGCTACAATATTCAGTAAAAACATCTAACGTCTATACATTTATTTTTCATAAAACTATAAACCAAAATCATGCTTACTCATGGATTTTTTTATCATTATTTATTTTTATTAATTAGAAAGTACATAATACGTAATACAGCAAATACCATAACTAATCTTTTCCACATTTTTCATTGTTTATGTGAAATATCTTATGATATAGTTACAACGAATTTGACAATATGAAAAGTTTGGGTCGACAAAGGAAGAAACATCTTGGGAGGCTTATGATGCGGGATTTATTCTTAGATATATGTCAACTCGGATTTGGAGGAAGTATGTTTTGCAATATGTGTGCCCTCTTTTCTTTCAGTGATATAATTATCCATCTCGAGTTTCATCTCGTAATTTGTAAGAGGTGTTTTGATCCCTCGTGTATTTCAATTTTGTCCTCAATATAAAATAAGGCTTGAATGTTATTTTTTGCTTTAAGGTCGTATTTGTATACAAATCTATACGATAAATCTGAGCAAAGTTGTTGGTAAAATTTCACTTAATTTTTAGGCTGCTTTTTCTTGGATGGAATGGAAAATTAAACAGGATCAATAATAATTATTTTAATACATCACAAACATTTCTATTTTTATAAATAGTAATATAGACATTAATAAAAGATTATGTCTACGCAAAACATATTTTTATTGACAAACATTTTACTCTATATAACTGTTACAAACCCCTTAAACATGTAATACTTGTAGATAATACCAGAGGCAACATATACTGCAGTTCTATAAATGCATGTAATGTAGGTTTACTTTATAGTACACTTAGACTCACATTTTACTGAAATGATTTCAGTTAAATTTTATTAATATTTTTGTATTAGCCAAGTATGAATGAAACCATGATGTACTTCACTGGTAATATGTGATTTTAGCCTACGTGAAATGGCAATTTCTTAATAAAGAGTACAATATGGTATAAGTAACGCGTATTATATTCTATATTTTTTATGTTAGTATTTATTTTATGGCATTTATTAATTATTTTAATTTCAGATAATTAATTATTTATTATTTGTTATCTATTAAAACTTGCAAAGAATAAAAACTATACAGTGATTGAAAGAATAGCACATGAGTAAATGACAAGTATATCACAAAAGGTTCCTATCAGCGAGTTGGCACTTTTAGATCGAAGCCATTATATTTAGTCTGTTATTTGTTTGGATATTTTCGCGCACTCCTTTGACGCAATCCATGATGATTTTAAAATATCGTATAGTTCAAGGCGGTAAGACGCATTTATGATAAGTCACTTATTTGCTATTTTATTTCTCTTATGATAAAATAAGAGTTACACAGTTTATTTGTTTCAATAATGGAAGCCTTGGTATGAGGCTTTAGTTCGTGACGGCACTGTACTCTATGTGAAAGTATTAGTGACCCACATAATGGTTTTTTTTCAATAATGAGATACGCGTACTGTTCAAAATGTTGTCATATTGTTTATAATCGTATTCGTATAGTTTAAACATATATGATTTTGTTGGAAAACCGTAGGAATGAAAAAAAAATTAAAGTTAGCTCAGATAACCTTGTTAAAAAAAATTAAAACCCACCCTCAACGGGCATCCTCAAAATAAATGTGTTATTAGTTTTTACTAAATCGGGTAAGTAACACTGGAAACCTTTGTGATTCACACATTTTCATATTAATTTTAATAATTTCTTTACACTAACCTTCCATGGTATTAGGGCATTTTCCTATTAGGAAGAAGCTCTACCGTAGGTGGCACGGAAAGCTCTACACCCAGGACCGATTAACTTGTCCATTATGATGTCGTCAGGTGCCAAAAACACATTTAGTTCAAAATAAATATGCATATATTAATATACTGGGTGCTTCAAAAATCAGTTTACCGAGTAAGTGTATTTGTTTGATGCAGATAATAAATCAAATTTATGTATATTCTAATTTTATTGAAACTGAATTTACACAACACATAGGTTGTAAACTTAAAAGAATTGTTCAAAATGCTTACCCCTAACTTCAATGCATTTTTCACAGTGTTTTTTTTACACTTACAAAAATCTTTTCTCGTGGATTTTTATTGTCGTTTAAGGTTTCAAATTCTCTTGTGAATTGATCGGCCTCCAAGGTCCTGTGATCTTACACCTTTAAACCTCTTTGTTTTGAGGGATCTTGTAAAATAAAGTTTTTGCCGAACGGCAAAGACGTTCTGCAGTTGAGAGCAGCCATCGTAAGAAAATTTGAAGCGTATTTTCTTAAATAATCAAGTGTAAAAACGCTGTGAAAAATGCATTGAAGTTAGTGGAAAGCATTTTAAGCTATTCTTTTAAGTTTACAACCTATTATTTGCTTCAAACAAATACACTTACTCGGCAAACCGATTTTTGAAACATCCCGTATATAATATACAGGTTTTCCGGTAAGTAAACAGCCAAACTCTAGGAAATGTAAATATGGGTCGAAATAAATATTTAGTATAATTTACCTTTTTCGTCTAAGGGGTCAACATTTGAGGGGTCGCCGGAATTTTATCCCCCTGGAAGTTTACCCCCTGGGCAAAGCTGACGTCACTATGACGTAGTAACCTGAGTGGCCAAAAGTTTGTTCGCGGCCGGAATTTTACCCCCGCGGATTTCGAAGTCTAATGAAAATAGTCAGAGCGTGATTAATTCAATTAGCGATAAAAACCGGAATTTTACCCCCTGTCCATATAACTAGTGTTTAGACAACTGAAATGTACGGGCCGGAATTTTTACCCCCCGGAATTTTACCCCCGGAATTTTACCCCCCGGAATTTTACCCCCGGAATTTTTGCCCCCAGATTTTTACCCCCCGGAATTTTACCCCCTGGCCGATTTTAGAAATTGAATGATTGGTTTTCTTATTTCTGTTTTTAATTAATTGTAAACATTTCATTATTTAGTGGCCTATCTTTATTTATTTATTTTGTAATCTCATTCAGTTGATTGTATATACGTCACATTAACCAAAAGTTGGCTTCAAAGTTCGAATCCTAATACTTGAATCTCAAAATTAAAATTAAAAACATGTTCGAATAGTTAATGTCACAAATAAATTAAGATAGGCTACATAATAATAAAATGTTTACTATTAAATTAAAACAGAATGAAGATAATTAATCATTCTCAATAATTTTTATATCTAGCCAGGGGGTAAAATTCCGGGGGTAAAATTCCGGGGGTAAAAATCCGGGGGGTAAAATTCTGGGGGTAAAATTCCAGGGGGTAAAATTCCGGGGGGTAAAAATCCGGGCCGTACACACTAGGTTTTTATAATTTGATGTGTTCTGGTTAAATTCACAACCGTGAAAATATATGTTTAATTCCGCGTTTAATCCATCGAGCTGATGTCGCGAAACTCAAAAGTTCGCGGCCGGAATTTTACCCCCTGGTTTGTGACGTCACGTTTGCCGAGGGGGTAAAATTCCAGGGGGATAAAAATCCGCTACCCCCATTTGAGTTCTTCATTGCGTGTTTCATGTGAATAATTCAATATTTTAATATGGCAGCCATTTAAATCTTTATAATTTATATTACTGTCGTTGTGCATTGACGTACCCATTTGATTCAACGTATTTAGAAGGTTGAGTGACAATTTTTACTGTGGCGTTTCCTAATAGTCCTACTGCCGCCGTGCATAAAAGCCCCCATTTAACTCAATAAAACTTGAAACGCCCGGCCACTGCACCGTGAGTTAAAATCGGCTTTCTGTGTCTTAAAATAGTCTGCGGGTTTCTGTGTCTGTATTATAATTTATCTCTTTTGGTATTGGTATTACAAAGTGTATTGTTATTTTAACCAAAATTGTAGCACTTGGCGTACTTCAATGTGCATTTTATAACTTTATGAATCAATTAAAAACGTATGATCATGTAATGTAACGTTCAAATTCTAACTCAACCCCTTTTATTATCTAAATGTTAAAACATGACCTAATATGCGTACTTTTAAACATAGCCTTTGGCACATAGCTACATAATCATAGTATATTATGTGTGTTGAAATTTTGTGTTTCTATAATGCAGGATAGAGCTTTATCGACTAACAGTATTTACTAATATTTTAAAACCAAACTAACAAACTCTACACATAGAGCCATTCTAAAATATCCAGTTTATACACAGTGTAGTAACTGAGTGTTTGGTACAATTACAAAAAATATTATAAACATATTTTTTTATATATGCACAATGATATGTACATATAAACGTTAGGATATGTAAACAAGGATTTTATTCGTACTACATTTAAAGAAGATTCCATTCCCAACCTAAAATTTATTAAAAAATTATAGGCTATTAGTAGTTGTTATATTTTCAACTAAAATCGACATTTATCACAAATCTATTTTTATGCAATCCAAAGATATTATGTAACTATGTGTGTCATATTACAAATTTAAGGACCTATATTCACAGGAAGTAGTACTTTTAGTGAGTAGAAATATATATATACTGAAAAACTATATTTCCGATCTTTCAGAGAGAATTTATATCGATCACACTGATAAAATAATACTAAGGAACAAATATGGACAGATGTGTGACCAACGGGCTTGAAGCTGGGCTTAGGGGGACCTTAGAAGAGATTTATGATGTTCTTTACCTTCCCATGGCACCTTTGACTTAGCACTGGAAACTGCAACCCCCTCTATTTACTACTTACTTGATCACAGTTTATTTGTTCCCTTTTCTTAAGACATAGCAAACGTGGTGTAACATGATTGTTGGACACTGAAACTATTCAAGTAAAGTGGTGACAAAATTGTCGATAAAACAAGAGGTATTTTCGTCGGTTGAAATTGTACAAAGAGAAAATACATTACATGTCATTAGACACAGTGAACAATGGATGAAAAGACCATTTTACTGATATTGTCAAACAATCATAAATGTATTATAGTTTCCTACCTCTCTGTAGTTTGAGATATAGTGTATGACGATGTCACTCTAACATGCGCTGGTTCAGGTGGTTGGAAATTGTATTTAGTTTAAGTATTAAAAGTTAAATATTTAGACATTTTGGAACTTACTTGCATCTATGATTTTTGTTGTATAAGTTAGCGGCAAAGCATATAATTGAGGTTTCTATTGAATGACTGGGAATCCTATAGAATGCACGTAGGAACTACAGGTAAAGTATAAAATACGCCACTGTAGGACCTTCTTGGGACTTTTGTTGCCTTCAACAATACTGACAATGTAAAAATGTAGAAAACACTGTTATGCCCAATGTGTTTGAATAAATAAAATATAACAATGAGAGTAAATGGTAAAAACAACATCTACAAATACAAGCGAGAAAAATGAACATTAACTCTGACCAAAAGTAATTTTCTAGTTGCTATCGGAGCCACTTTTTGAGTTCCCATGCCGAATGTTAATAAGGGAAAGATTAATTTAAGAAATATGTTTCTATAACGGATATCACAGTTAATGGGGTTTATAAACTTGGCCATAAAAAAAGAGACTTTAAACAGTTATAGTTAAAGAGTAAAGATCATAATTTTCCATATGCAAGGAAAACCTTTCAGGAACTAAACATATTTTTGAAGAAGAAACCGAACTTCGTACTGGCGCAACAGCCCAGCCTTCAGGATCTGGCTTAGGCTTTAAAAAATCACCTATCAATTAAATGTCAAACTAAAGTACTACCTATTGTACAAAAAATAAAATAAAATAGACAGTGTGATTCGCAGTGCACACAGCACTCTTCCTACTGTGACAAGTAGAAGTTCGAAACTCAATTGTACAATTTATGTTACTAATTTGTTGTAACAAACATTTACTGTACCCAAATGTTTAATGTTGTAGAGTAAACAAATTTTGAGAACAAATCTCTTATTTCATAAGTTTCCGGACACAATTGTGGGTATTCTGCTTAAGAATTATCCCAATGACCATTCAAAGTTTGCAAGTCTCTATAAATATTATTCGATTTCATACTTTGCCTAAGGATTCTAGGCAAAGAATGCCTAGTAATTCTATATAGTACCTATATTATATATTTTGCCAAGAAACATACATACTAAATTATAGCTGCAAGTTAAGTAGCAATATTTCATGGAGTTTACAATTTTAAACTTTTAACTAAATAAAACTTTCTAAATAAATATTAGTGATTTAAAAATATCTAATTTGGAAAAGTAATTGGATTGCTTTTGAATTCTCTGATGAACAATAAAATATACCGGTGGTGTGTGCCACGACTCATAATTAATGGATAGCCTAAGGCTGTAATCCTGAACAGTATGCCAGATTTAAATTATTATATTGTATATTGTAATAAAACTACTGTACTATATTACTGATTTCGTTATGCATACAAAGCCGTCTAAAAATTGTAAATTGTAATTTACCCCTTCTTGTAACTTTTTTTGCTAAAAACATTATTTGAAAGCAGTATATCATAACATTAATTTTATAATAGATTTTCCTTTATTAGAAGTATGCTGTATTGAAGTATTGTTGTCTCATTAACTTTCCATACTACCGATTAGAATAAGGTCGTCCACCAAAATGTATCTTTGTATTTGGTATCTTAGAGGTTAACACCCTTATTTTTCTAATTAACAATAAAAATGACAAATAAAACAATACAATTTTAATTTAAATGCGTATATAGTAGGCTTAATTATTTTATAAATTTGTGATGTTAATTTGAAATTTTTGTTAAATTGATAAAAGATATAGTACATTATATTACTTTTGAATTTATATTATTTACTGAGATATTCGAAGTTCCAGAAGTAATACCTAATACTGTTAATTAGCTGTATAATTATTTATACATAATAATACAATTATTTTATAAATATTGCTTGCTACAATGTTATTGATAGTATGGTAATTCTTACTACAAAGTAAACAGTAATTCTCTAAGAGAAGAATCTAAGTACTTTAGACAAGTAATACTCATATTTGGTGTAGTGATAAGTCTACATTTCCTTTTATTATAAACCTGTTTAAAATCCAACATAATTATACCAAACCAAGTATTAGTAAACTGTTGAACAGTGCAAACATCTTATTAAATATGAATATTTATAATGTAAAAGCTACGTAACACTCCGACATACGCTTTGAAGTAGTTACCGTACCGGACGATTATAAAAATGCTAGAGTAAAAAACAGTTTTACTATGGTATCATATAGGAGTTTGTAAATAATAAAATAAAAACCACAATATTCTTCTAATCGGTCTCTCAAATATTATTTAACAAATTAAATTAGGTTTGAAGCAAAAATTTAGACATACACATTTTTTCTGACATTTTTATCTAGACTAGTAAAAAACAAGTTGGACGAATGCACCATGAACACTCAGCTGAATGCTGTCCTAACGTAAATATAAGAGGGGCAAATAAAGACAAAATGGTCATCTAAGAGAGGCTAAGGGAGCGGCTTACATGGGCCATATTCGAGCCTTAGTAAGATTTATTTCACATTACGCCTTCAGGCTCGTCTTTACGCTCTGAGAAGAATTAATAGTGACAGCGCCAGAGACATTAGGTCAATGATAGATTTTTACTAAGATGTATCTAAATTCCGTTATTCGTTTTTTCTTGTTGCCACCGAAATAAGTTCTTTTAATTATAACGAGCTATGATTTATTAAAATAAAATGTCGAATATATTTCGTAATATCATCGAAAAACTGTTTTTAATTATAGATTAAAAGCTAAACAGAAAGAAATTAGATAGGCCTATCCAAAATAAAAATAGCCACAATTCAAGTTAGGAATAAGATTTTTAATAAAACAAAAAAACAATAATGTGACCAACTTATTAAACGTTTTTGTTTGATTCCACTTCGTAATTCAAACGAAAACCATCAATTAATTAATGATAATATTAATTATCAATAATTACAACCAATGAGTGGTGGATATCTTTAATTAGCAACATCAATAATCTTTTTCCGGTTTTATGGAGTTTGATACACATATTATTGCGTGTCTTATTTAATTATGCGTATGTTACTTTCCTTGAAATATGGGTAACCTTAGCCTTTTATCAAGTCATAGGAGCATTGATGGTTCTGAAAAAGGTCTAAGATATACATTTTTTCTAAATCGCATTTAGAACAATATACAGTACTCATAGGAAAACAATCATAATAAGAAAAACTTATATATTTCATAACTCATAAACATTTTGGGACTGAATGATCCTCTAAGATCGACGGGTACAAAGGATTACTGTGTGTCCCTTCGTAAAATTGTTCCGTAACTTCCTAGTTTCCGCAGAAAGAAGTAGACATAATTTAAGTTTGGGTTTGCAGAGAACGAGTACCAGCCTTTGGGGTGAGTGGATGGGTGTAATGCACGGTGACGAGATAGAGTACGTGTTTGGCCATCCTCTCAACATGTCTCTGCAATACAACGCCCGTGAGAGAGATCTCAGTCTACGCATCATGCAAGCCTACTCTAGGTTCGCTCTGACCGGGTAAGTAAACACTTAGTAGGCAGGACGATAGGCTCTATCCCCTAATGGACTTCAGGCTAGGCTTACAGGGTCTTGGCATTATCATTACAAAATCCATTGCTGATTGATGGGTTTTGAAACCGCACCTCGGAGACCCAAATACAGGCCAAATCGAGGTAGGCCTACTGTATGTAAACGATAGAAACATAGAGGTATTAAAAAAAATCAACGGAAAAATAATTATTAATGCCTTGAACGTTTCATCAATATTATAAATCATGAAATATAGATTGAAAGATCGTATCTTTCTTAAACTCAGCTACTTTATGTTTTCACGGGACTTTAATAGGTCCCGGGACTGCATTCGGGTCTGTATAAAAGGTGTCCGTGTATATGATAAAACGATTTTATCTCTTACAATGCAGATTTTGAAACTGTAGTTAGGAAAGACAAAACTCATGAAAACATTTAGTAAGACAGATCGACTGGTATATTACTACCCTCCATGCTAGTAAGTTGATAAACCTTTTAAATATCCTAGGCTGATAATTCTAAAAGTCACAACTAATAGAACTGATAATTCTAAAATTAATTGCTTTATACAAATACAAATTAATTACTAAAGGGGGCTATGGTACGTGGTTTTATTGCTAGTTGTAAGCATTATTTCGTAATTTACATGTTTTCCGACAAAATATAATCAATATTTGTAGTTAAAAACTATTGATTTACAACCTATCTTTACGATGGTAATACTTCTTAAATACATTAATTTTTGTATTGGAATAAAGAATTGAGTACTAGTTGGCATTTACGTCATATATAGATTGAATATGCAAATTCACAATACATATTGATACCATGATGTTTGTCCAACTTTATATTCTATGTGTATTTGCGTTCTCCTTAGGAAACCAGTATCAGATGACATAAACTGGCCGATATACTCCAGAGACCAGCCTCAGTACTACATCTTCAATGCTGAGAAAAGTGGCATAGGCAAGGGTCCTAGGGCAACTGCTTGCGCCTTCTGGAATGATTTTCTTCCCAGGCTCAAAGGACAGTCTGGTAAATATATAATGGAGACGTGCCATGAACGTAACGGTTCAGTGGGTGATGATTCTTGAAACTGTTCTAGGAGTTTGGTCTTCTTCAGCTTATATATTGGAGACAGTAACATATTTAAACACTGGGTTTGACGAATCCCTAGCTCTAAGAAAAGAAAAATAAGCTTATTATGGAAACAGTGGTTAACCCGCGGGACACAGTGGACCGACAAGGTCTTCTTATCTTGTTGAGTGATCACTGCGCATGTCATAATGCTTTATTGCTGAAAAGGCAGATAAAATTACCAATCCTCTTAAAAAAAAACAGACGAAAATTTTACTTTTTACTGCTAAATTCCGTTTAAATATAGTCCTGGTTATTCGTATGGTACTAAATTATCCCACCAACAGCCAACGAGAATTGATGAGTAATTATTATCTTCCTTTATTAATGATGAACACATTTTCCCGAATGGTATACCTAGCCTGGATTTTGTAAGAAGGATAAGTGTAGAAAGGTTTTTAGACTATTGTGCATATATAAAAATTGGGTTCAATTTTACATTAATTGGCAACGGTGTGGATATTTTAGGTTAGTGCTTATGATGATGACAAAATTTAACTTTTTCCAAACACATTAAATACTACTAGCACAAATTGAAGTCCTCGTAAATCTCATAGAGTTCACAACCTTTTTTTGGTAAATGTTACGTTGTTCATCAATATCAAAATTCAACTTTTGTAACAGCACACCACTAAATAGTGGCGGACCTCCTTTTTAAAATACCCAAAAATGAGTTAAGTGATGTTTATTCCAGATGTTGAACTAGTTTATGAGAAATCTAGTTGAACCCGTCTTCAGTAAGTAAAAAACATGGATAGGGGCTTTCCCTGACAATCGCCCGTAGTTCTGTAATGCATAGTCTGCAAATAGATCCACAGTGACAGGATAACTGGTGTTTCCTGTTCTCACTTTCAGACCCAGAGTGCCTGGCTGATCTCCCAGAAGCGCAGACTAGCAGTCCCTGGGTAGACAAGGTCAAGGACAACTCTACATCAACGACGTACAAGTCGTCTGTCATCACCATGCTGGGGCTGCTGTTGCTGACAATATAAGAAGCCAGCTGTTTAACACCTGTTCCACAACATTAGCCTAGCGACTGCCGGCGGGCCAGGGCTTAGCCGCCGCCGACAATGCTACTAAATTCGTACTCGATAGCACTTTTGTACTGTTACGTTTTATTTCACTTTATTTTAGAATGCAAGGCCCAAAAGGACCGTGTAAAAATGTACTCGTATGATTTAGGCCTAATTAGAGTAACGACTTATTTTATCGAGACTTAGGAGAGATTACTGTTATAGTTACCGTACTGTTAAGTAAGGTGACGATTCAGTCGAAGCATATCATATACGAATATATATTATATAATATCGGTTTTTGTAAATAGTACTCTACTCGAAGTCGGGTAGAGATACGATACATATCGAATACATATCAAAAATGTAAATTATATTTGTATCGATTTAGAAGTATAAGTGCGTAGAAAAACGGATGTTCGGTTAGAACGAGACATCGGGTGAATTCTAGATCGGTCAAGTACTCTCGGAGGTCGGATTACAGCTTTCGTGTGCTTTGTTCAGGAGAGTGCGAAGGACGAAGTGACCTCGTGTCCGACTACATGCGTCATGCCATCATGCCAGCACATTACATGGCGCCCACATCCCTGTAAAGTTATCGCATATTTTAGGAACTTTTACAAGTACCTTTCTCCCAAGACCGCCATTTTATACGCATCTTATATACAGTAACTGACAACTGTACAATATTGTGAATAGATCGACTTGTTATATAGCCATATTTATATTATATATTTCTACGCTACTTTTATCTACGTAAGGTAATGAAACAAGGTATCTAGTAAAGTAGGGATCACTTCGGGACAATCTGACTGCGATTTTCGAGGCAGGCTGAACGTTAAATATTCGATGATACAGTTCACTGTTTAACTGTCGCGGGTTTACGGACCGACGGGGAGCGAAGACCAGAACGAGACCAGCCCCCTCAGCGTCGTCTTCCTCGTCGGGGCTAGCCTAACGACTTGCAGACTTACGATGGAAACATTTTCAGAGAGTTTCGATGCTTTGTGTTTGCGTAAACACGACTTTACTTTTCCTCTGTAATCTTAAAAACAATCAGTGCGAACGTTAATTTTGACGTTTAATGTCTATTACAGTCGGTAATGGTAAATAGTAGTGGTGTTCATTTACGGAATTACAAATAAAAACAGTTCTTCTAAAGAATCTTCATAACGTGGTCTGTAAAATTTCTTTGTAGTTAATTTTATGTATAAACTGTAAAAGAATCTTGATGGAAACTTGTACCCAAATGCTAAAGTTTTTTTTTATTGAAGACAAACTAGTAATAGTTGTCTACTGTAGAGTGAGTGAACGCCACCTTAGCCGCCCCACTCGCCATGTCGCACATGAGTGTTAGAGTTATAGTAGTGCTCAATATATGTACCTTCACACAAAGTGCGTCTGTTTAGTATAAGTCTCAAGACCGGTTCACCCACAAATAGCTTTCACTTTGCGAATGTCCGGGGTACTGATAGCTTTAGGAACATGTCTTTGTAATAAGAGAGGACTAAATTTTAAATTCGAATGTTGTATTTTGTAAATATAAATGCGAAAAATCGTCGATAATTAGAGACTATCTTTAACTCATTAATCAGTTGTAACGAGTACATATCATTAGATTAGTTGTATGATTTAGGTTAGTAAATCAAAGGGAGTACGTTTTGATATATGGAAGTAAAATTTCTCGTCTAGTTACACTGAAAAGTAACAATAGGGGTTATTTTTTATATTTCATTAATGTATGTATTATTGTTGCCATACTTTTCCTCGGCGTCAAATATATATATTTGTTTTTGTAATATTGTATATCAAAGAAATGTAGTTTTTATTCCCTTGTCACATTACATACTATATCAGTGCTGAAGACGAGAGCTTGTAGTAGTTTTATTTCAGAGATGTAAGTTTACTGTGCCTCATACCGATCACTTCGGTCGCAACGCTGATCTCAGACGCTTATGCGTCTACCTCGTACCATATCACGTTAGTAGAACTAATGCCTTCACCTTACCACTTAAACCAATCGCAGTATACTCGTACCTTCCGGTGTAGCCATTTCATTTACTTACGTCTCTGTGGTCTGATTTTATATTTGTATAATTTTTATTAATGTGAAGCACTACTGGAATTGCCTTTATAGATTACAAGTCCGCTTTTTACATCAAGAACATGATAATATCGTATTGTGGTTTTAAGAAAATATATTATGGTATCGTAAAATTTATGATTTACTCCGATTACTTTTTATTTTAAAAATAGTAAAATCAATTAACGGAAGGAATTATACAAATTCAAAAGTTATCTTTAAGTGATATGAAAATTTAATAATTAAGAAAGGCGTATTTGAAAGTACATTTAGTACTACTAGGCGTCCCAAAATATCACAAATCTTGGAAATGTTTATCTTTCAAACCCCGAGCGCGCTACAACGTGAGATTCGCCTTTCATACAGCAGTTCCTGGAGTGAACCACCGCTACGCCACTTGAACACAGAAATCGCTCAAGAGAGCATTTGTGGATGTAACTTGACACATATCAAACATAGGCCTAAAGCTTGTGTATAAGTGTTGTAAAAATGTACTGTTACGATGTCCCTTGTGTCGTATGTGTAATTCTAAGAAGTAGCTGCGACAGTGTCCACCAACTCTCTGTGGCCCTAGCCCCCAATCTGCAGTTGAAAAACAACTTCCATGTACAAGTAAACATACGCTTCTTAATCTAAGTGTACCAAAAGCAATTTGTTTTGAAACCACCCGAAATAAAGGTTTCGATTTCAACTAACGATTGAGGGCCAAAGATGTTGTCGCTTGCTTACTAGAGATATCTCCCAGATTTACAGTTAACCGAACTAAGTTGGAAAAAATCTACAGTAGTCATAGAAAATGTTGGAAAACAATTCAAATCAGTTGACTATTATTAAAACTTGTATAACCACTAAAAGACAAAATTATTTTTATACTTGCAGCTCGAAATTTCACTTTATTATTTATTATATCTTAAAAATGAATGATAACCATGATTCAACCTTATTTTCAATTTTCCATTCCCAAAATCAGCTACGATAAAAAATAACCTACCCAATTTGTTTTATTTTTTTATTTTATTTTTATTTTATTTTATTTTATTTTATTTTGCCAACAGATTTACATCAATTTTACAGTTTGATTGAGTTGTAAATTGCTCATTATGACTAGATAACCCATAATAATAACAATGAAAGGAATGTCAAATGTAACAATAATAAGAGTAAAGTATGCATGTGAAAAACTTGGACAAAGAAAGAACTGAGTAACGATAAGCAAATACATTGTTGAATGAATAACGAAGAAATGTATACAATAAATGGCACATGGACTAACCTACAAAACAATAAACAATATAAATAACAATGAAATAACAATAAACAGATACATAAATATTTTTGTGAGAACAATAAATAATATTAAAAACAATGATAAATTATTATATTACACTAAAATGCGTATGATTACATACAAATACAGTATATAAGACAAAGTCTTTGGGTTACGAATGTTAAGTCTTTGTATATCAATAATCAATAATAATATTTTTAAACCAACCCTTATCCAAAGGAATCATAACTATACAAAAACATTAATAATTTATGTATTTTTCAAAATTCAAAGTAGCATTTTCTTTTACTAATAACTTTTTTCATACAAAATACTAATTTCTGTAAAGTGAATTGAGTTTGACAATAGACCGTATTTTGGTCGTTTATTCCAACTTAGTGAGCTGATCTGGAACCTGGGAGAACTTGAGTCACGCCTTATCTACTAAGGGAGAACGCCCTTCGGCTCAGGGGGTGTCTCTCCTTAGCCTACAAGCTTCTCTATGACGGAAACATGTTAGTGGGTCCTCTCCATCCTTCCTGCAGTAGTGTGCAGCTTTTCTATTGTAAGCTCAGCCTATGTATATGTAGGATGTATCTATTTATAAAATGTGTCTAACGCACGCCATAGCTAATATTAGAGTAGATTTCAGTTTGTTAATCAGTGAGATCGTGATAGCACACAGCAGACTGGAACTGAACTAAAACATATCACATACACAGACTTTGAATATTTTACCGGCGTGTTTGCAACGCTGACTTTATCGAAGAACGCCAATTCTTCCCATTAAAAATGATGTATCGATATAATATTTTTATATTACTCTCTATAAATTAATGAAATGTTATCTTTAAAACTGATGTACTATAATACACGTTTGATACCTTGTATACCTACATTCCAGTTGTCTACTTTGAGTAGTTGTATGGGTAAATATGAGGAAGAAGGTAATTAACGGGAAAACATTGTCCCTAAAATAGTAAAATTTAACAGTAAATAAGTACAGTTTGTTATTTTAAAAGCCAACAGTCGAATACTACAAACGCAGTTTATTTCGACTCTGCTGTATTGCGATTAACGCGCGACTAAAGGAATTAAGTGTACGGGAACTGTGAGTTTCAGTTTGTTGGAAAAGATATATAAGTTACCCATTGTTAGTGATAAGAGAAATTTTATACTTTGAAAAACTATATATTATAGCAGGATTGGAGACTTGTGGGGAGATGTACAATGCAGCTATATAATAGTTTTTCACTTTTTTATCCAGCCTCTGGTTCAGGAAAGAATGCGGTTTGAACATTAAAACCCGTCTTGGTTTGATTTTAACAACCGTTTTAACAACTTGTTGGGTTTTGTTATTAAAAACAGTGTGTATTCTATTACCTTGCCACGATTAATGTTTGCTGGTCAAACTATAATCTGTCACCCTCTATCGACGCTGCACGGTGCATTTCTCGCAAGCCTGCTGTTGTACTGCTTACCCGCTGTTCGGTGGATAGTCTGTTCATTTTATGTTTCTTGTTATGTATCACCTGACGTTGTATACACATATAGCCTCAATAAAAGAGGAATATGTCCAACACTTGTTTTATTTGCAATCCTCCTCCAATAATGTATTGATAATGAAAACAGTGGTGAAGAAAAATTGCAAAATATGTCCTGTGTATTATGAGTCGACTCATAAAAGGCACGCAGTATTGTAATTCTTTGGTAAAGGGTTACTTCAATTGGTCAATAAAAGAAAATACATTAAGACTACTTCCGACTACCTACATATGGTAATTTTTGAGTAGGCCTACAGATTATAGAATCTCATTTAATGAAAATATTCTTCAAAACTATAACGATATATTTTTCTCTTAATCATACACAAAATTGTCCGTACTCTATTGACAAGCAGTGTTAAGTATATAAAGTGATTTTGAAATTGACTTCGTAAGTAGTAGTATTGCACGTGTCTATAAATTATCAACACTGTACGTCAACTTTATCAAGCCAGTTGAGCTAAAAGTTGTGTCAGCATAAGCGACGAATCCAGGAGAATGGAACCAATTGAGACCAGGCATCCCATTCCAGTATCGACATTTCGTGCTGTGCGTGTGTTGGTAAGCCTGCACACGGGGAACAAGTTGGAATTGACTTATTACTTTGTAAATTCAATTTAGTTGTGGCGCTCTGCGGTGCACTAGACAGAAAACAACCGAACGAGTGGTTTAAGGTTATATAACTAAAAACAGATAACTAAAGAGCACATTGTATATAAACAAGAAAAATAGGTTTAAAAGGTACGGAAAAAAGTATGGTAATGACAAAATCAATTTAGCTAACTCAAGTATTTTCTATATCACCTGTATCCACCAGCAAGTGTGGATTTAGCTGGTTTAGCTCAAAAGGTGGCTGAAAACAATTTATTTGAAAATATGTTTGCTAAATGAAATAAAGATACAAACATTCTTATTTTTAATTAATAACACGTTTTAGAATAAATTTCTTGTGTAATATTTGAATACTATGTGATTGGAAGCTTTTTACACTTATATATACTTTTATTAAAGAAGTAAAGGTTTAACGAGTATCCATACCCCAGAAGATTTTGGATTCATGGCGTTTATAAAGATGTAAAATACTAGTAAAACCTCATACTAGTGATACTTCATACTAGTAAAATAAAAAATATAATTAATGAGGAATGATAATAAATTACAGTTTTACCAAAAATATGATTGATACTTAAGAGTCCAATGAAATACTGTTCAATTGAACACAAACGCCTTAGGCTGGATAAAGCGAACCTAAGTTTTTATAACTTTTCCTATGACTTATGACTTATTAACGCCAAATGATGTTTTATTGTTTATTGAAGAGCTACTACAAATCACATTACTAAACCCGTTGCTCTAGATAATAAAACACTGATGTTTGTACCACAACGTTTTGGGTTAACACGGAATCTTTATTTGAGCTTCCGTGTAAAACTTTATTTCAAAAAATACTCTGATATAATACATTTTAAAAATATGCTACATAATATAAATTAATGAAGTAGGCTATTAATGGATTGGTTTAAAGTAGATTTTCAAAAATGTCCTTACTGATTGTTAAACTTAAACGAAAAGTTAAATAATTATAACTTGACATTATCAAGGTTCATTACTTAAGTACCATAAAGGAGCGCTTAGAAAGGGTGATCCCCACGGGATCTTCCCAGCTACCTTTAAGGTTTTGAAATTAACTGTATGGATATTTTATACCCAATTGTATCCTAAGCATACAATTGGGTATATTCTATATTCATTACTGCCATTCGCTCAATTATTCCAAATGTTAAAAATCTTGTTATTTATTTATTCCAACGGAAAAAAAACATTTTACAATAACAAATACATAAAATGGATAATTTAACAAAATTTCACAAAATATGTATGAAGCTTATACAGTATACTGTATAAGATGGCAGACACAAGTATCATTAAAGGTTAAATTAACAATTACAAAGATAACTAATAGTAGTTTAATAGTAGTTGGTTAATAGTAGTTTACGCAACGATTGTGTAAAGACAGTATTAACGACACGAGCAGAAAATTTAAGGTACGAGCCTTGGCAGGTGCATAACCGGGTAATTTACCTACGACAGTGTTTTAATTACTAAAAATCACTATTCCTGACTTTTAAGAGAGGCTATGTTTTTGTAAATAAACTCTCATTGCCACTGACAGTGATGCAACGAATTATTGTACCAAACACTAATTGCACCACTCAACAATTAAATTGGCCTGAACAGCTGATCAGTTGAAGTTCAAATCATTACAATTTTACTTCTTCTTTCTCAATCCTTGAATCTCATTGGTCCGTTACCCGTGTTGTTACTTTTCAATTCTAAGTACTGAACTGAAACGGCTACTTTAAAAAACGCTCGTACGAAAAAATTAACAAGTAACATAATAAGATTGGTAACAATACCAAAAAATACAATATTACAAAGTACAGAATAACAAAGTGGACTGATAATAAAGTATAACAATCTATTACTAATCAACAACAGTCCAAGTAGCATAATAAACAAATTTAATTAAAGCATGAGATAATATAAAAAAATTAACTGACTTTAACAGACAAAAATCAAATTTAGAGCTTTTATGATTTTAAAATTTATGATTTGACAAACCACGGTAAGTACATTTGAATGATTAGTTTTATATTATTATTTCTTTACTTTGTACAGAAAATTCTGAAAGTTCATCGTAGAACCTGGCTTGACGTGCAGACAATCGCAGGGTACGTACGGATATCACTGTAATAGTATACAGTTTTATAAATTGAGATCAGCAATACCAGACCCGACGAGATTGATTAAGATAGCAAAAAGACATTTCTTTTGTTGGACGTTTTCTTTTCTTCTGTAGTTGAATTTGTTTTGAATTAAATATACGAACTTCTTCTATATACATTTTCTGTGAATGGGTAATTGTATTAAAAACTGATAACAAATATTATAAAATGTTTAGTAACAGTACTTAGATAGTTCTTTATTTATTCTTTAGCTGTGTTTAGAAAATTAATGTATCTACAAATAAATATATGTTTTAAGACATATTCAATCTGCAATTATTGTCTAAACAAAGCAATGATAATGTAACTTTCTATTGTTAAAAAACACAAAACCATTATTATATTGAAATTACGTACCTTGTTAGAGTTGGTTATAATTAAACCCTCTACTGACAAACAATACACTAAACCCATGCCTTTAGCTCCTATCTCAAGGGACCATTTATGAGGCTGCCATTATTACTATCACACAGGCCCCGCTCACTATGGTGGTAAGGGGGCAATTAAACAGATTGTTTAACCACAAAATTACAGATTATAAATGTAAAACCATCAGTTAGAAAATTCTTAAAATTAAACTATGAAAAAATACATAGGCATTCCAGGGGGACCCAAAACGGATATATCCACTCAAAACTCAAACTTGAAAATGTTTACGAAAACCATACTTTCTCCATATACGGTATACTATGTATGGTATAGGGGGAGAAAGTAAAAATTATTCCTGTTATATTTGGTACCATGAGTTTAAAATTGAAACAAAGTTGTATAGATCGTGTAAATTAGGATGGCTTGTGTGGATTGAATGATGGAAAGGTTCCCAACAACATTGAGAATCACACTATACACTAGTGTACATTCATTTATAGGTAATTAGTTGATGAGATGGCCGTGCAAAATAGCAGAAGTGACGATGGAAGAAGTGTTATTTCGCACACACGCATCCCACTGGCCAATGTAATTGATACGATCTACACTATGCTAGTTTTGGTCCACCCTGGGGGTCCATTCCCAGTACCCGTCATGTCTGACGAGCCTTCCCCTATCCGCCACCTGGGGAGGCGCCCGATAGGAGACTAGCAACTCCACACGGGAAAAATATGGTAGAGGTGGGCGGAATCATTTCTACAATATTTAACCCTTCTAATGTCAGTTTATAAATTTAAAAAAGTCACAAAGCACGATACCCGCTGTGGAAGGCGGTGCTAGACATAGTACTTTCCAAAGACTTCCTAACTTTTTAGGGATATTACATAACACTCTTCCAATAGATAAGAGTAATTTATATTTACAAATAAAAAAGCACATGCAGGGTATAATAGTTCTGCTGCTTCCCAAAAGGTATTCTAGTACTACTCCCAAAGATAAAAAATGACTCCGGAAGTAAACATTTTGTGCTGTTATAGTAAAATAAGAACCTTGTATTGAGAGACTTCCCAGAACAATCATCGTTAAGAAATGTTAACATAAGTGGAAAACGTAATAGATTATCCCCTACCCACCTGATACAGGCCACCTCTAATACTTAACCTAACGTGACTAACCTATACTGCCTATGAAGGTGTAGCCATAGAGATTAGTTATACATACTAACTGTAGGGGTATTTTCTAGAAGAGAGAGTCTGATCAAAATAATGTATATCCTCGAAAATGCATTACTCCTTAATACAATATTCAAAGGAATGTAATTAGTTTAATCTCTATAGGCACACCTGTAAATAATATATAGTTGACTACAATATATATTGAAGGCTCAGTTTTAAAATATTAATATGTACCTTAGTACGTTAGTAAACTGAGTTAATATCCTGACAAACTAAAAGTAAAAAAAAAAATAATAATACTACGGAGCCTTTCAAAGATTTAATAGTAAATTAATAATATTAAAATGTATAGAATAGCCCTTATTACTAAGGCCAAGATACCAGCCTAAACATATGAAAATTATTATAGCCTATCTACTAAACCAGACAAAAAGCAGTGTAACTAAACCAACCTGTTTTCTTAGTAACAATGCAGAAGTCACAGTAGGTTTCTTAATTTAATATCAACTAAACTTTGCAGCTATCAAACTCTTTTCACACTATTCACTGTTCCGAAGGTAACAAAAGTATAACATTGTTATATATTTACAACATATATATATATATTTTTAATTGTATTTCAATTCACTCTTTAACCATTACCAAGTACTAAGAAATTTCATGTAGTTAAGCCAATTCATAGAATTAATTTTGGCAGATATGTTTCCATGTATCCAGGCTAAATTAATACACGTTAATCTAAGACAAACAAAATCAAACGCTTCCTACCTTTGGTTGGCTTCAGCTGAAATTTGACCGATATGATGTGAACAAAGGCTATATGGATTTCGATTTGGGTTTTACTCCAATGATTATTTAAGAAACCTTCATATCTTTACAGCTATGTTACTTAAAGCTCCCAGCTTTTTATCATGGTATGGCCTACACTATAATTAACCTGTATATACACTTCTTTTTTGTTTCCAAAACCAATATACCAATGGACCCATGCATAACCTCCTATAATACGTATGCCCACGAGTTAGCCAAACCCATGTGAAAAATATCTTTTTATTTCACTTTACTACAGAAAAAGTAAGTTAAAACCAAAACTTCAAAAGATTTTTAATAGCTAATCTAAATATGCATTCTATTTCAAAATTAATTTTGTTTTGGATTCATTTTACACGAATTGTACATTTTTACTGTCTTGATTTAAAAATATTAATTCCATATTGGTCACTTGCATACTATTTTTATTTCCCCTTTAATAAATCTGTACGATAGAAGGATTAATTAATCTTAATCGATTGCTTATGGTAAATTAATCTCTATGCAGCTTGATGAAGGTGTTCACATCATTTTGGACTTTTATTAGCAAGACACAAGATACAAGCAATGAAATAACGTATACAATTGCCAAGATACATGTACGACATAAAACATGTTCAGGCATAACAAGAAAATATAATGTTGCTTACAATTACGTAGGCATAAGAAATGCTAATTTCGTCGACTAAAAACTGTCAGCGTCGATTCAAACAACATATCGATATTTAAATCATCCGGCGTGTTGTTGGTAAATATAGAAAATTGCGTTTCTCGATAGTCTTCTTTCTGTTGATATTTTAGTTAACTGGCCAACAACACCAACTGACTAACACTTCTTCCCTTCACGTGGTTGAAATAGTACCAACTTAATTCGATGTATGTTTCTATAAGGTACATCGAACCGGTAGAACGTATTCGTATAGTAAACCTAACCGAAGCCTGGATACAAGAAATTATTTAACACCTCAAACACTCAGAGATATAAATTCTTACCTGTGGTACGATTGCAACCACTAACCTGAGAACAAAGTTGTTTTAACTATTTATGTGTTTGAATGCTTATCTAAGGTACATCAACACATACTTTGACCATGAAATTTATTATACAGGAGGTATCTTCAGTCGTTGTTTTATGTTGTATTAAACTATCGAAATTATAACACAAATGCAAACCCTCCAATAAAATTGGAGTCAACAAATCCTGCTTAAAATTCCTTCTTAATATTTTATTGACAATGACAACTCATAGAAATGTAAATTTTGCTTGAAATGCAAATATTAAAAAACGAGAATTAATTTAGAGTTTCTGAAAGCTTAGTAATTCACGTTTTATAACAAAAAATATTAAACAGAGCTTACGTAAACATAGGAGATAAAATATGATATTTTGTATTTTGTTAAGAATATACCAACGAAGTAGCCTATCTTCATTTTTGTGGCTTTTTTTTGTTTATGTATTTTTATCACTAGGCCTAATAACTTAAAAATATTAACTATTTTCTTTCAAACTAAATCACAGTTAAAAAAAGCTCTTAAATAAGCTTGTTAGTAATTATCTTTCTATAAATAAATGTGGCCCTTGTATGGGCTATACTATATTCAATTCTTAACTCCATCGTAAATGGAAATTGATTAACTCAAGGCTTAGTCACAATTTAAATACACTTTCCTCCGAAATGTGTTTTATTATTGTTAGGCTAAGATTAATTATTTATTTATTTACATCTTAACGGCAGCAATCAATGATAATATAGACCTATCAAGTTAGAGATGATAAATAGGGCAAAAAATTAAGCTAATTATCCCTAAATGTAATAAAACTTTAATTTTATAAGGGCTATCTTTTTTACGATTATGACTATGAAGGTCAAATACAATTTCATCATTAGAAGTACCGTTTATCAACACTTCATTTAGTTTTAGTATGCCTAAATAAAGCACTGATTCAGCGAAAATCTAATTAGTCATTTTCTAAAACAAAATAAGCCATATGAATCATAGATTTAATCATTCTAATGTACGCTAGACTAGGATATTGTCATAAAATAACAAGTGGACCATTCCGTAATCAACTTTGGTTCAATTTTTTCACAAAATTTAAGCTTGTTTAATAATGCTTAATAATGAAAATACATAGGCCTACCAGAATTAGTACTGTAATGAATATCCAGAACAAAAATTATGTCGTCGCAGGAAAATCTGCATAAATATTATCACTGAATGGGTCACTTGACACTAACACTTTTAACTAAATGTCCACTAATACACACTTACAAATACTACGTGATACAGATACTAACATTCACTACAAGGTCACTACGAATACTACGAGTAGTAACATGAAAATACATTGTACAATTCAACGACAGTTACAAGACAACAATGGACCAATAAGAAACGAGCACGTCATGCGAGTAGAGGACTTGCTGATCAGCTGATCAGCTGACAACGAAATAGGTTTTTAGGTTAGTTAATTAGCCAACGTTTTAATGTGCTACAATACAATGTATTGTAATATTATTTATTGTATTATTTATGGAATATTAATTATGTAGCCTATGTATGTATTATATACTATTTAAATTAATATAACATAAAAATAGCTAAATAGCTCGACACGAAAAATATATTTTCGTTACAATTCAATTACGGAAGTAATCAACAGTCATAAGTAGTATTATTTTCACCAATAGTTACTAAATTCAAAGTAATATAGTTACTAAATTCAATGTAATATTTAGCTCAGTTCCTAATTTTGTGAATACCATTATTGAATTGTGAATATCATAATACTGTGCTCGTACTATGATTTAAGAAATGTTAAATTTAATTATACCATATTATAAGAAATGATTGAGTTTCGGATTAATAACATTGAGAGTGTATTACTGTGAAATGGGATAAATACGACTGTTTTTCCTAGAGTATTTAACAGCAAAAAACTATAAATTACATTGTTAAACTAGAGTCCTGAGCGTTGAAGCACAGACTATAGAATATGTAATGGTTTACTCTATAGTCTATGGTTGTAGTTTTAGACGGGTCGCCGGCGCGGGCACGTTGTTCCACGATCCCATCGTTGCGACGTTCCGCGATCCCAGTGACTAACGCGTCGCAACAACGCTGGCGAACAGATGTTTCATGAGTTAGTTGTTGCTGAAATTTATTGTGGAAATTTTCAACATAAATGCTCTTATGCACATAAATGTTTGTTATTGTAAGTTAAATGTGTACCTAATGAAGAAGGGAAATAAACTGGCTTTCTAGCTTACTGCTATCTCCTTATGTAGGCTACATATTTTAGCAACAGTTGGGTTGCAAAAGTCATATTTTAAAACGTTTGGATTTACTTCTAATTTGCAGTTGCTACAGTATTTTACAATTGACCACATTTAGTTGTACTGGGTTTTATTTAGTCATTTATTAAACATACACCATTACAGATTTACGGTTACACTTGTACGATTAGCTGGATATGGTTTTTATATTTTTCTGTCTGATATACATGATATTTAACCCCTTTTAGGAATTTAATACTCGTATAACACCATTATTATTGCATAACCGACTTAAATGGCTCAACAATAAAAAAATTAACAATACCTAAAATAAAATAATTAACAATTTACAATTAACAATTAACAATTTATCCTAAAATAATTAACAATTTACAATAGGGAAAATTTAGCAAATTTTCCCTCTCTGTAGGGAAGTAGCTATTACTGTAGGTGGCACGGCACAGTAAGAACTAGACCCGGGACCGACATAATTTTTCATTCTGATGTCCCCAAAGGCCCAAAAACACTATTTGTTCAATTTTTTAATGTATACCGGTAACCTATAATATGAACTATATGTAACTATCCGTGAATTCACGGGGGTACAATTTATAAACCACCATTAAAAAAGGAATATTAAGATAAAATCATTGACTATACACCTCTACAGTATTGTATAATCAATGATGAAATTTAAACCACTAAAAAAAGATGAACATGAGGCAAACCTCATTTTTGAAACTCTATTGTGTAAAAATATACGTCATACGGAAGCTGAACATTAGAAGGAATGTTAAAAGCAATGGGACCTTCGTAGTATGGGGCTCATAGTAAAATTCCTTACGTCTCTATTTCATACCTTACGTCCTGAGGTGGCCAAGCTGGGTACGGTCATATCCTGACTCGCCGCTCTTTTTCACGAAGACGACAACCCCTTGGACGAACACAAAGGATATTTTATGTTTATCTCTCATTGATTGTCTTTGAAACACCTTCAAGCACTCACTAGTATCCAATGGCTATACATAGCATCGATGTTAATTTAACGCACCACTATTAAGATAAAAGTAAATGATGAAATAAATAAACAAAAATTTAAATAAACAAACTACTGTGAATTATATGGCCAGATGTTGTTCATAGAATTAATTGAATAAGGTAAACCTCTAAAACATATGGTGCAGCCCTTTGGAAAACGTCCTGTGGGGTGGAGCCTTTAGAGATTTTTGTTCATACCAATAGTTTTCGGCAAATCTACAAACCCTGAGCTTCATTTTGATGTGCCATATGCCTATGGTTTTATTTAGTTAATGGTTTTAACGGTTTACATTAAATTTAACTAGCTGTTGGCCCGTCCTACGTACGGGAATCAAGTAGTCGATTATTACTGAATATAATTCAGAACAGTTAGTTTACACGCATAAAGGAACATTCTGGCAGTTTTAATAGGAAAAATACTCTTGTAAACCAATAATATCATGTTACAGTACCACCTATTTTTTTTCATCCAATTATAGGCCTTTACGATATGCATTTTAAATCCGATAAGTTTACAATAAAACAGTGATTGTGTTGATTTGAAAAGACTTGAAGTGAGATTGGCAGTCGATTCACACACACACACAAACACACACAAATTTGAAAACCACTCATTTTGGTTCAGGGAGGCTCAAAGCAAATATTTCCACCAAAATCTCAAACTTTAAGCCTTTTGACGAAAACTAAACTTGCTTTATACCCACTAACATGCTTGTTTTTAGGGAGAGAACGTAAAAACAGCGTTTGCCACTGTTTCACATAAACAAACAAAATTAAAATTTCCACAAATAGTATAGAACGATATGCGTGTATATTTAGTTTTGTTGTTGCAACTGGTGTCGATTCCAGTACACATAACATCATAGAAATGAAATCATAATACGATAGTTTCATATTACCGTTGTAACTAGTAATCATCACAAATTACGTATCCGCCCACATAACATCATAGAAATGAAATCATAATACAATAGTTTCATATTACCGCTGTAACTAGTAATCATCACAAATTGCGTATCCGCCCCTTTCTTTCCTCTAGATAAATTCTAATATTATCAATAACATATTTGTCCAATATCAAATTATATACTTATTAGTATTATAATAATATATAGAAACAAAATTGGCGTGTATTTGTTTATCTTTTTTAATGTTGAGATCTTGGATTTGAAATACGATATATATGTTTAAAAAATAAAGATTGTTAAATTAAGTCTGTTCAATGTGTTCAATTAATGTTTCCCATTTAATGAGAACAGCAATAGTTTACTCGAATTTGAAAATACTTCGGGATAAGATGATGTACAAGTAAAGTGGTCTAATAACTCTAAGTGGCATAATCCCTTTACTTTGAATTATGGGAAAAGTTTGTGGTGGTGAGGGCAAATTATGTTCATAACTGAATCCCCAAAGCATCCCTTTGGGGAGATTGAGAATCCCAATGAACTTAACCATAAATACATATTTTTACTTATTACTTTGTAGGAGCTACTATATAAGTTTTGAAACATGTCCATACTGGTCGTATAACAAAGTTGTATATGACTATCATACTTAATACTATAAAACTGAAAGTTTGAGTGATTGTTTGTTTGTATGAGGCTGAATAATGCATTAACAAAGTGTTTACAGTAAGTAGCTAGAATCGCTATATTGTAGATAAGCAGATTGACAAGGCCGCTTAAGAAAAAAACCTTCAAATAATCACATATTTGAAAATAACATGTATATTATCTGTTGACGATAATGTTTGTTAAAATAAATCTTGTGAATCACTTGTGTGACATGTTTAAAGTAGCTTGAATGTATTGTAAATAAACCTATTGACGAGGCACATAATTGAAAGGCCTTCCCAACATCATGTATTAGCGAATTTCCGATATTGGGAATAATCTATTACCGTAGTACTCATGGTAAGACCTGGACCTGGGACCGATTTACTTTTTCGATTTTAAGTCCCTAGAGGCCAAAAACACCAACCGTTCAAATTAATGGCTTAATCAAAAAGCAACCGTTCAGGTTTGCTGTGGCGGGGGTATTTAAAATAACATGCTAACATTTCCAATGGACAGCCATAAATTTATTGCAGCCAATGGAACGTTGCGAAAAGTCATTAATATATTTTCAAATATTTTTAATACACATTCAGTACAGTATTTATAACACATACACACAACATGATTAACGCTTAAGAAAAATTAAATGAACGGATTTCCAAAAATATAAGTAAAGAAGAAATTTGTCGTAGCTTACACCGAAACCCGATTTGTTAAGTTTATGGACGATACATTAATTTACTATGAGGTAGGGGCTATATACTTGCGGTTTCAAGTATTTGGGTACATAATCCTCTTATTGTGACCTACCCTTGGCAAGGGGCTGTTTTGTGGCTCATAACACATTTGGTGTGGTTTCATTTTCAACGGATTTCTACATCCACACATTGCCCTCCATAATCAACACAGACGGCTTATGATTTTACTCTTGGTTACAGGTGAGTTGTATTTTCCTGTCATACCATATTAGACTGCAATTTTTCTTGTATGCTCGATTCAACGTGAAAATAATAATATTAGTTGATATACACTTCTCCTGAATGTTGTCCTGCGAGGAGTTTTGTAACATGGTAGCTAAGAGAAATCAGCGTAAGTCTCATTTAACTCAGACAAAGATTTACTGTTGACATTATCTTGCATGACATTTGCATTTTGAAAAAAAATCTTTCTTTGCTGGGTAGTATTGAATAGAATTCACTTAAAAATAAATATATACAATGACTAATGAGTTTATATAAGAAATTTTACTGAAACAGACAAATTTCCCATGCGATTACTCTGTAGGTATAGAAAATGGCTAGTTGTAATGGTAAAGTCTAGGTCTGGAATAGTTGTAGTTTCCTTACTTTTCTAACAAGTCAGTTACGAAAACAGTAAACTACCAGTGAACAAGTTTTCCTCTTAAACCACAACTACAAACAACCTCCGGAGTCGACCAATAGTTTAACTTTATCATTGATATTTTCAATGGCTGAATAGCTTCTTGATGTTCGATTCAAATTCAAAAGGATAAACAACGGACCTTACTCTTAGCAATTTTCATAAATCGATGGTTCAAAACTGAGGTAAGTTTCAATTCTATGTTTCAAGCTTGAAGGTAGGTGTGATTATTGGCTGTTTATGGTGACAGAAATATTATCTGCTTTGTGTATGGAGTCTCTAATATGGAGAAGATAGACAAGTAATGCTGTGCTGTCTTACCATGTTCTCTAGAGAATTGGTTGGCCTGCATAAGTAAGGCTGGGCTTCGATGGCGTATCTCCCTACTTCATATAATGTTTTATCGTTTAGTTGATCCTCAGGAAAATCGCCATTTATTTTAACCGTTATAAATGTGCCAATATTCACGATAATTCCGAGGTAAGTGTTGGATTTTGTTCAAAGGATTTAAAACATAACCAACATGATAGTTTTAATGAATTTTGAAACAAGTCAGACTCAATACCTCCCAACAAGTACCAAAAAACGTTTGCGTTTAATTTTTGCGAAGTCATATTTTTTTATGGTTTGGTTGTGCTTCAAGGGTAGTGAATTAAGTAATTGCTTTACACATTTTGGATATAAATAATTTGTATAACGCAGATCCTTGTTCCAAAAGTCATCTTTGTTAAAAAAGAATATAGCTTGTTCATTTGTGGATTTATTTATGAAGCTTTATTGTTATAGTTTTTTTTCATTTCCGGTGAGTCATAGTGAATGATTCAGATGCTCCGTGTGAAAAATGTTATATTAATATTCCTGCGGTCGTAGTAATATTTACTCAACGGACGTATTTAATGACTCTATTAATAATTTTAATAGTTTGATCAAATGTGGTAGGTAGGAAGAGGATTCAAGTGAGTCACTAAATAGGCGACATACGTAATTTTGATCACCACAGTCCATATTACAATAATCAGCAATAACATTGTGTACTACAGCCTTTTGTACTTTATTTGCAAAAATAACTTGCCTTTCACCACGATAAAAAAGGACTAGCAGCTTTTGACACAGGCGGTTTACAGTCGAATAGTGAAACCGATTCAATCTCAATCTACAACTTCAACAGACGATTCGATTTTAGAAGTCGAAACCCTTGCCTTCTCTTCTCTCATAACCTAGAAAATTATACTGAAACTAAAACTACTGAAAGTTGTGACTTCCAACGTTCAATTAAAATTCAAACCACCGAGGTCGTGAACGTTAGTGAGAATAATTGGTAACCGTTGTCGCACAAAAGTCGCAGTTATCGCAAAAGAAGGTGGTGAAATCTATAATTGGAACTAAAATTAACTTGAACACAGATAGTAAAGTGCGTGATATTGGGAAGCTAACCGGGGTCTTTGTCTCTAGACTCCACAAAATCTGCACTAAATATGGCATTTGTAATTATCCAGGTAAATCAAATATAAAAGGTGAGTGCGTTGCTTTGTCAACTAGGCAGGATTTCACAAATCCTTCAAAATTGGTGTCCCTTCTGGCCTTGCACCTAAGCTATTGACTGACTCTTTTTGACCTCAGGGCTCTCTTGTTAAAGTATTTGTTGTTAAGCTTAAGTTTAACTATTTGCAATAGAGTACTTTTTAGAAAACCGCATATTCAACTAATAGTCATGGGAAGTTTAAACAATGCAAGAAGATCAACAAATCCACATGTACCTTAAATAAATTCCATCCTTTCAAGCAAGAGCCCATATTTCAATAGCATTAAAATTAACAACAAATTGCCTCAGTACATCACACAGGAACCTTCATTCAACAAATTCAAGAACCTGTTAAAACATGTTTAAGTATAGCGGCTTGATTAAATATATAACTAGGCCATATGCATTCCTGAAGATGCAATGAAATCGATATAAAAAATGATAGGCAAGAAAAATGTATAACCTGAAGACCACGTCTCTGATGCGATACCAGTGGGAATACTCCAAGTATACAAGTAAGTAAATAGATCAGGGAGGCATATGCCTAGGTCTTGACCGGACAAATGTGTGTTTGTCTGATTTCTCTGTGCACAAGCCTAATCTAACCATATAAAACAGCAACAGTATATTAACTCTTTGCTTTCTTTTTCTTAATGTGCACAGTTTATGCATGGCTAGAATCTTGGTAGGGTAGAGATGACACTTGCTGTTGATGAATACAAACTGTTTTGTTTTACGGAACATTGGCAGAACTATAAGCAAATCAAGCTAGTGAATTTAAGTGGTTTCTCCTTATCTCAGCTTTTTGTAGATCTATGAAAAACGCTGGAGTTGATTTTTTGGAGCTTCTGCATTATGAACTCGGTTGCGGTGATTGATGTGAGTCCTTTTTGTCGTGAGCTGCACCATGCTTGCTTAAAATTGCTGAACATACATGTAATTGTTATGGGTGTCCACAGGTCCCCTGATGGAGATCCTGCTCTGTTTTCAGGTAGCCTTGAAAGACTAGTGTTGTCATTGGAAGGTGACAAAAAAACAAACCATATTATATTGGGGGGTGATCTGAACATAAATATACTAGCTAATAATAGATTGACCGAGCTTTATATCCCTCTTCTTAAATTACTCAATCTGTACTGTTCGGTCTGAGAACTCACTCGCGAAAATACAATGTAGCAACTGATCTTTTGGAGGCACATTTCAGTGCGCAGATATTGAATATCGCTATAGGTGATCATGATGCTATCAGATTTAATCTGCATGACCCAAGGTGTAATGAAACTTCTCGAAATCCAGACAGTCCTATTATTTATCATAGGCCTATTACACCCGCTAATGTAAAGGTTTTCTTGGAGTGCTGGATAATGCTGATTGGGATAAGGCGTTTTCAAATGGCAGTGCTAACTTTATTAACTCTTTAAAGACTTTCCTCTTAGCTTGTGATGAGTGTTTTCCTGTGCGACCTCACGTTAAGTCCAAAACACCTAGTTTTTTTTTTACTTGTCGCCCTTAAAAAGTGGAAGCTTCTGGCTTATGAGATGTATAGGAACTTACAAATCGATGAAGCAAAGTCCAGATACCTTCATAAAAAAAAGTAATTTTAATTCAATCTTAAGTGTGCTAGGTATGAGCACAATGTAAACTTAATTAAATCAGTTCCTATCTCTTGTTCTGCAGCGTGGTCTGTTATAAGAAAGGAAGGTACTCCTCTAAAGTCTTCTTCCTCGACCAACCTGTCGGCGGACGATTGTAATGACTTTTTGTGACCTATGTACAGCGAACCAGGGACGCATAGCGACACCAACGACATCGGCCATAGAGCTCCTTGAGACAACCCAGACCCTCCTGCACTCTGAAATTTACGCCTGTATCTTGTGAAAGGTCCTGTCTGTTGTTCAGACATTAATGAACTCCATATGTAAGGACATTTTTGATATTTCTACTTACTTTGTTAAGAATACTAATGATTCTACTATTATCTAACTAGACGGTGTTTTTTCTAGGTTTCTGAAAACTACTAGGGTTGTAGGTAGTCTCAATGTTCCTGATAACTTCAGACCTATTTCTATTTCTAATGTCCTCAGAACCTCAGCTTTAGCGCTCAGTGTGTCGGCTGCGGAGTACGCTGCACCAGTATGGAATACATCGTCACATGCAAAAAAGGTTGACATTGCAGTCAATGACAAGGCTCGGATTGTAGCTAGGTGTTTGAAACCAACCCCAGTACACAAACTCTATCCTATCATAGGGATCGCCCCTCCATCAATCCGACGTGATGTCGCTGCCGACGCAGAAAGGACTAAGCAAGAGACAGACCCTCGTCACCCATTACACGGCCATCAACCTGCAGAACGACGGCTTCGGTCCAGAAAGAGCTTTTTATCACGGACACGAGTCCTGGATGGATCACTCTCAAGCAATCGGGTAGCAAGGTGGGAGGCCACGTTGATTAACCCTCCCATACCAGCCAGGGAGGAACTGGCTCCTGGTGGAGGCCTAAATTACACGGTGTGGAAGAAAATCGAATAGGGGTCGAGGTACCAAAATGCAAGATAAACATGCAGAAATGGGGTCTCTTACAAGACGAAAAAACATCTTGTGTGGTACTGTTCAGGATCCTGGCCACCTGCTGATCTGTCCACGCCTAGACCAGTCTTGCACATTAGATGATATTTTACAAGCGAATGACAAAGCCATATCGGTAGCTAATTTTTGGAAAAGCGAAGTCTGATTTCCGGACACGGAAAGTAAGTACCTATTTCAATCTTACCTTTTTTCCAAGGGTTTTGAAAGAGTTACTAAAGAACAACAAAGAACAACTACCTAGAATGAAACAAGCTGGTGGAGGCTGCCCAGTTCGGCTTCAAGTCGGGTCGCTGCACAACATACAGTGTACTCTTTAACTAAGCCTATCTTTAGGTCTTTTGAAGGTGGTGGTTTTGCTGGGGCCACCCTGTGTGACCTCAGCAAGGCCTTTTACATGATTTTTACATGCAATTCTCCTAAAAAGTTGAACTTTTATGGTTTGAATGGATGTAATCTCGGACTTGATGTCATATCTGGCCGAGCGTGGGCAGCTGGTGTCCTTAAATGGCAAGAATTCAAGTGTCAAATACCTAACCTGTTTTTCAATATTATATGATCAATGACCTTCCCATGTGCTTGGGAAACGGTGTTATCTGCTACGCAGATGACACTACAATTTTTGAATGTAGAGATAGTGCTGAGGAGTTTGACTTAGATTTAAAACACTCACTTGATGGAGCATCTTCCTAGTTCCGGGTTAATTTTCTCTTCTTAATCAGGAAAAGAACCAATCTTTTGTTTTCAGCCTCCGAAACATTGAACATGAGGTGAGGAGAGTAAAGCTTTTAGGCATTTACCTAGATTGTAAAATAGATTGGAACAACTGTTGAAACATATCACTTATTATGTTATAAGTGATAATACTCTGGAAAAGGCTACCATCAAAATCAATCCAACAATTTTTGTTGAATTCTCAATTAGGAAACCCGAAAATAAACAAAACTTTATTTTTTACGACACTGAAACAAAAACCACTGCTCAAGTAAAATTCCTGGGATTTTTGTTGGACGATAGCTTTTGTTTCAAACCCCACATTGATTCTGTTTGTAGAATGATCAGTTCAGGAATTTTTCTTCTGTGCCAACTAAAGACGTACTTATTACTGCTTACTACGGTGTACTTTATCCACACACGATATACGCAGTTGCTCTATGTGGTGGTGAAAGCACAAGAACCCATTTCCTTTTCGTCTTCAAAGGAGAGCTATCAGACTTGTTCACGGCTCTCCTTACAAACATACTTGTAGAGCTGTATTCAGATCATCACAGTTCTAACTTTTCCCTGTATTTACTTTTCTTAAGTCAAATTATTCTCATTTTCACACCGTAACCACCAACTCATATCTGCTTCGCAATAAATTCAATCTGAGAATTCCTGCCCATTCTTTAAAAGACATCTAACTTATAATGCTTATAAACTGTTAATGCGCTCTCCCTCTTCAAATCAAGCCCCTATCGGACCCGGGACGCTTCAAAAGGCACTTGGGGTCATTTCTCGCGGGTAAAGTCTACTACAGTGTCCGCGCATTTCTTACTGACGGACAGTCCTAGTGAAAAATTCATTTTAATGTACATTTAACAATTTAGTTAATAGTTTTAGTAAGATTGGCTTGGCTAATGCGTGTATATTGTTGATCTAGCTAAACAAGATATATTATATATATGTATAGTATACAGTGTGGAACGGAGTTAGTGTTAAAAAAGTAAATGTGTTAAACTACTAAGGATTAGTGAGAAAATGGCACCAATCTAGGTTCCAATACCCTGACAGTTAAGAAATGAAAGACAAAATTATATGTTTAACAAATTATTTTCTTTGCTTGGATTATATGGCCATAAGTGGACTAAAAACAGGGTTTTCTAGAGTTCATTGTTATTTTCAAACTCCTCATCAAATTCCAAATAATATTAGTAAAGAGCCTTGAAATTGTGATTTTAATAAAAATTCTGTAACTTTTACGTAAGGTTTTCTATTTTACACTGGGATGTAGAGAGTGTAAAACATTATTAAACACTTCTTCTATTAAAAGCATTTTAAAATTATGTATAACAACCTACTGTTTCTCTTATTTTTCATTCTTAAATTTAAGAGTGTTTGTTGAAACAAAGAGAACGGCTAAAATTGCATTTTCTTATGTTATTGGTTTCCTGCGGAGTTAGTACCATTTTCATAGAATGGTTATAATCTACGTGTTTGTAGTTTATGTTTATTCGTATGGTCATAATTTCAATTATTTATGTATTTAATTAATTGTGACTAGAGTATAAAAGCTAACGAATATCATTAGATGAAGCTAACGTATTGAACGTAAGTAGGTCGATTTAATAAAACAGAATCTGGAGGGTAAATGTACGTATTTATTAAAAAAAAAACAGTCTAACTGTTAGTTGTATATAAATTACACTAGTATGTGTTATTCAGCAACTTTGAGTACTGGTTGAAGAGCCCTCACTTTACATGGGAGCAACAAAACTAACTAATCCGTTTAATCTCTGAGATAGAATTATTTTAGTACGTTGTGGTATTAGATTCAACTACTTTTGTAGAAATCGTAACTGAATGATAATTTTTCTAATTACTGTATGCGAATTATGTCACAGTATTCGTGTGGGAATGTGAATTATACTTGTTATTAGTCTAAAATTGCTATTAAGTCTGCTGAGAGATATTCAGCATTCTTAGTAATTATTATACATTATTTCTTTAATTTTAACCGGGTTGAGCTATTATTTATTTTTTTACTAATACAGTAAGATGATAATGATGATCGGCCCGACAAAATGAATGATGGGTGGGTGGCCCACCCTTTCACAATGAAACAGAATACAACTTCGGCGTTCAGTGACATCGACAAGTATTCCCAAAAACATAACTTCATACTGTTCTCTTCATCGTCGATCAGTACAACTGAATAGAAGGCGTCAATACTATTACTAAAAGAAAACATAAATTTACAGAAAAAAACTTGACAAATTAAATTAAGTTAGATCTTGATTGAATTTTGGTGGCAGGTCACTTTATTGAAGAGTAGTTGGCTTCTAGTTACTCATTAAGTGTGTAAAAGGGGTCGTCCTTAAGCCAAGTCCAATTTTTTTTTATTTTCAAATGTGGGTTCTAGTTCTTTGGCGGCAGCGGGGAGTAAGTTGAAAAATTGCATAGCCAGGACGGGGTAGCAGTTTTCTTTTTAGTATGCTAAGTCTACAGAATTGTATGTCAATGTGTGTTTCCTTCTGGTATTATAACTATGCTGGTCTGCTCGTATTGGTAGCATTGGTAAATTTTGATCATGTGAAGAAGCCAAACTGTGTGCATTAACTGTGTACGACCAAAGCTTATTAGAATAAATATACTTAAAGTAATCAATTAGTCTAAGTTTATTGCTAGACTACCTAGAAGTCAGAATTTGATTAAATGAAAGATCAACTTTTTATAAACTCATATACTAGGTAAAGTATACACAAGCTATATGACTATAACATTTGTACCAGTTAGCAGGACCTAATGACTAATAAACAACGTTTTACTATCAAACTGTTGTTATAGCTATTCTGTAAGAGGTTATTTTAACTTTTTTTTTACATGATGAGTCAAACAATATCTCTCGAAACTTCGAATTTAAACGATGAACACAAAACATACTATCGTTTTAATCATTTTTATTTGGGTAACGTTTGAAATTATTCTTAACTGTCTCTCACAGTATTACCTAACGATTTTACACTGTGATCGATAAAAATATATGTATGTGGTGTAATTTTCATGAACATATGGTAGCAATGTAAATTTTGTAATAATTTTGAAAGCAAATCTTTGATAATTAAGAATAAATATTTGTAAAACGTATGAGCGTTGATAATAGTTAATGAAGAGTAATAATTACTCTTAAATACTAAAAAAGGCAGGAGAGTTATATACATCGATGGAAAGGACACAATAATTGCAGACTATTAACACTAGCTGATGAATATTAAAGTCCACGGAAACCTCTGGACCTAACATTTTCTTCACTGAATTATTTCAGATGAGCCATTATCAAACCCACCTAGTGACTTGATTGGGGCCGAGTAGAAATACGATTATTAAAGTGTTATATTAAGGTTAAAGCTGTTGTTTAGTCTGTAAAATCTTTTATAATGGTTTAATCAGTAAATTAATTTACACTTCACGATTGGTTTAGTGATGTGTCGATAGTGTGGCTTAAAATAAAAATTAATATGAATTTTTTTGTTAATGTTAAGTGTGATGTCACAACCTTTTGGTCGTCCTCAGGCGCGAAAATATCTGACACCTAGCAAGATTAGTTTACAAACCCAGCCAGAGCTTGAACATTACGAAAGAAAAATAACTCTGTGAAATATATGGTGGTCAAAAAGAAACAAAATTAGTATCAAAAGATATTAGGTTAACACAGTGAATTTGTCTGCCCACGGTTATGGGACTCTATGCTTATGCAATACTCGGATAATGAAATGGAAAAACTTGCTGTTTTTTTATGTTTTTAAAGACTTGTTATTTTTTATTTAGGCTCATATCTTGATGAAAAGCACAGGTACAGCTAACAGTTTTCCTTAATATACAAAATTATATTAAGGATTACCATTGTATTAAGAATTAGCAGTAGAAAAAAGTAGTCAAATGTAGAGTTTGCTGTATCTGTTATTATGTTTAGTTATTTTATACTCATTATAATGGTGTTTACTGTGTCCGATGCTAGTCCTACTTTTATAACTATATTCATAACTTTAATTTTAATTTTAATTTCCTGTGATAACCAATTTTATAGGTAACTTATAGCTAAGTCGGTAGCGCCACGGACCTGCACCTGCCATTAATTTTTATGTTAACCCTTGTACTGTACTGGCCTGCCCGGCTACGGCCACACGGGCGTTTTTTCACGCGGTAAAATGTAGCTTATTTTCACGCTGCTTGAATTCCCGCTGTTGTATGCCACACGTGCGTTTTTTTTTCACGCGGAAAAATTTAGCTTATTTTCACGCAGGTTGCGGCAGGAGCGGTAAAAAGCCGTGGGAACCCGCAGTTGATTGACGAATTCACGTAGTTATGTTGTATATCTTCCTCATGGCCGGAATAGTAACCTTGTTTCTGACTAGTGAACAAGAAATATGAATGGTATATTGATTTCGGTATGAAAACAATACTAAAATTACTTTATTTTGTTAACCTTTCATTTAATTATTTACATTTAGTATAAAAAATAAATTTAATATATTAATTTCGATACGAAAACAACACAAAAATTATTTTATTTTGACATTTAGTATAAAAAATAAATATAATATAAATATTTTTATGACAAGATTTTCATTACATCTTTGAATTTTCTACTACATAAATGCCTCTTTACATTTTTTAGTACAACTAAATGCCTTTCCTTTTAGTAACAAATTATTAAGTGGCCCAGTAAGGTCGACCTATGTTTAAGATCCTAATGTATAATTGGCTAGACCCAAAAATATTTTACGCTATCCAAGAAAAAATTTGATAAATTTAACTTTATTTTAACTTGCTAGAACGACTTGATCAAAGCTGCGTGTTGCTCCCGCCCGTGTGGCCAGGGACAGAGCGTGAAAACAAGCTTCAAAAATGCACCCCAGTCCATTCTTCTGCGGGCCCGCGGCGGTCGATTTTGAAGACGCGCCTAATCTGCGTGAAAACACACTCCGTGTGGCATACCTCATTACATTTAATGCTGCCCATAATTCTCGCGTTTTTTCACGCTGCGTTCTTGCGTGAAAAAACGCCCGTGTGGCCGTAGCCCTCGCACAGGCCTCTGTGGCACATATGAACGGGTAAATGCAAGGGCCTGCCACCCACTGTAACAATGCGTTCATTCTAAAATTCAAAAATCATACTAAAATTGCTATTATTAGTATTTAAAACTAATAGAATTTTTCTGCACAACTAAACGGTATTGTAAATTTAAATCGGAATAAGTCATGTAACCATAAATGAAAAAAATATTATAATTAAAAGTATACATCATAGGTAATTTAATTTATATAATAAATAAGTTAGGGATGTATTTAATTTAACAATACACAATGATGTGTTTTATAGTACAGTGTAACTGACTAAATTCAACTAACGCATTTATCCATAGAACTTTAAAAAAACTATAGGATTGTTTCTTGTGATACGAGAGCAACAATTGTGGTATGATTGCTCTCAGCCCTGTATGTAATATTGAAGACTGAGGCCAAGCAGCAAGCAGCAAGCAGTCCGTCTACGCGCCACCGTGATGAATACGTAATGATCGGACCTGTTGACCTAAGTGTGGCGTTACAGTTACAGCTTCTAACTACAGACCACAACAGCTTACTCAAACTTCCCTTGTTGCTTTCTAAACATTTCCCATTCGTATATTGCTGGGCTAAGTGAATATCATTAGAATAGAAGCATAATGTTTTTAGGACATTCTAATCAAATGATTCAGATTCCACGAACTTATTAGGATGGCTTTTTGGTACTAGCTATGAGCACCAAATTAGCTGCACCATACCATTTTCATACTTGATATAATTATATTGTGCATACTCATATAATTATATAGATATATGCAAGTTCTTGAATGGGGTTATAGTTTGTCTTTTTATAATTGTATACATATGTAGCGTCTCTTACTTAAGTAGGTAATTTCCTAACACCACATGGTTCTGAGCATTTTCTGTTCATGTTAACTACAGTATATGTTAACATTAAAATTATTTTCTCACGGTCCCTGGAACTTACCACTGCTTAGTATTTTCTTATGAATTATTTTTTACAACAACTGAAATAAAATCATGTTATACCGACAACCACAGCTTCAAAATGATTTTGGGTTTCAAATGATCGTTTCATGGTGCATATTATGGTATCAGTGTAATTAGTTGAAGGGAAAGCTACCGGTCGGCAGAAGTTATTTTTAATTATTTATTACCTTCTGCACAGACAATAGACCTAGTGGTTTAGGCCATTAATTGGTCTATAGTCTGTGCCTTAAGTGAACTGGCTTTTCCTTTAGAAAAAAGCTTGTTATTTCCAATAGCATTTTATAAGGTATTATTATTCTTTATATACAGTGTTACTTATGCTATAAACGTATATGATAAATGGTATCCTCAAGTAGTCATGATTTGTACAGAATTCTCATCCAGGCAAAGATAGTCCGAAAGGTTTTATTTTGTAATCACATATTTTAGATTATTAACTTTTAACATAAATTCATGTACCTTAAACATTTTGGCGAATAATACTTTGAAGGCCATAAATTAGAATATTCTTTCAGTCGAATGGGTCCGTTGGACATGAGTTTAAGTTTATCCATTTTGTAATTTTCATATGAAACAAACCCTAGAAGAAGGAGAGATCAAAGTAAACATGTTAACAAAGCTAACAAGGCTCTTCGGACAAAGACCAGAATACAGAGGCTGTTATTTCCAAGACTCTAGGCTACGATTTGCCGTGTTCTCACAATCACTGGAAGTTAATATACACGCTTTTCTTGGAAATACAAATCGTGGGGTTTATTTTTAATTGTTATTTCGAGATTATGTTCAACCTTTTGATATTGTAACACAGTTTGAATCGTTTTGGCAAATGAGTTTTCAATATCAAAACTCGTAAAATATTTTAATCTTCTTTTGCTTTTATATGTTATTTATAGTTTATTAGTTATGAGAATTGAGTAAATAAGACTAGTTTTATTTTGGCAGTCCAATTTCTTTCAAGAGCTTTATATAGTTTTTCAATAAATTATTGAGATTGGCGAGCCCTAACAAGTAATAAAAAAAATGGTCTAAAAGGTAAGAGTTAAATCCACGAATTTAATTTTCATGAAAATTGCTTACATTTTTAATGTAATCTTTAAGAGAGATTTATCACTGCTGTTTATTAAATAATGATCGATAAATAGACGAATATTATTTTCTTGGAATTGGTCCGTCTCTATACAATTACTAATAGTAGTAGTTTACTCAATAACTAGTATTTTGTTTTGACCATCAAATTGATTTTCTATAATTTTTATCATCATTATTATTTGATTATTGTGATGATGGTCAAGCAAGTTAGCCACAGCAGTCGCAATCAATGACCATTGTATCCATACAAGTGGTAAGTTAAAACCAAATCTAGTACTTTTCTTGTGTAAATTACAAGAATACACAAGCACATTTCCATTAATTTAATTATCTTTATTTCATCCAATTAATGACCAAACAATCTTAATTATTCTATTTGAAGTTTTTTTTATTAATAATACCCTCTACCTACATTCTATGAAACTTAGGTTCGGCTAGAGATTATAAAATAAAATACAAATTGAAATACGCTGATATGTATTAATGTATATGAAGGGGAAAATGTCAAAGAATTCTTTATAAAATGCATTAAATTAGCCAACGATTGCTGCAAACCCTTAATTTTGTGTCGGCAAATTGAATATAACAAGTTTAGCTTGTCTGTGGCAGGAGAGGATATCGATTGCCATGCATTGCCATTGTACTTTTAGAGGGTTAGATACCCTTTTAGTATTAAATTGTCATTGGCCCGTCAATTCATTATAAATCAAATACGTAATTTTAAATACCTTACTTTAATAATTTAATTAACAATTATTAAAATCTGAACTATTTTACACATTCCTGTACAGAATATTTCACAAACCTTAAAACTTAATTCCATTTTAATTTCCTAGTTTATTATAGGGCCGCTTTTTATGCGGAAAAAAAAGAGAGTGTCGATATAATTTGTGTGCACTTCATTTAAGTAAAATTGTAGCGTTAAATAAAGCGGTAGTTCACGCAACCATCGAGTAAAGATTCTGTAACGCCACGAGTAGAAATTTAAGGGGGCCTTTTTCAGGAGAGGGGTGCCACCATTTGAACTGAGGAAACTCCACAGTTCAGGTTAGGTTAGTTTACAGCTCCGCTCCCGCGATTTTGTTTTATTTACTCAACAGAAGTAAAAAATACCCCCGCCACAGCAAACCTGCCGACTAAGCGAATTTCCATTTGTCTGAATTGATTTTCAGTTAAATATATTTTAATAACATTAGGTTTAACGAGTACCTAGGTTTGCTGCTACAAGGAAACTAATAAAGTGTGTTTTTGAGTAAAATATTGATAGCTTAGTACAAAATAAATAAATTTGCCAAGTTTGATCAAAATATATCCATAAACAAGCAAACTACAACATTTGACAATATTCTCCATAAGAATAACATGGGAATTTTATATTTACAATTTCTTTAATTTTCTCCGTTACCAATAATCGAACAAAAATACTTTTATATACTAAATTATTTGTTTTTTTAAGCTCTTTAATAAGGTCTAAAGAGAAATCGGTAAATTTTGTGTTTTGAGGGTCAAAAGTGAGAAAAACCAATTTTTACCCCATAAAACCCCCCGTAAAGCCCCGTTCTCATAGTCCGATCGTGCTGGTTCGCGAACTCATTCAAGTTTATCCCGCTTTACACCTTTAAACCAAATTTCATCAAAATCGGACAAAAATTACTCAAGTTATCGCGTTCACGGACGTATATACACACATATATATATATATAAGTCTATATATATATATATACATATATAAAAATTTGAGCGAATGGTGTTTTTGGCCTCTGGGGACATCAAAATGAAAAAAGTAAATCGGTCCCGGGTCTAGGTCTTACCGTGCCACCTACGGTAATAGCTACTTCCCTATAGGGAAATTCGCTAAAAACTAAAAAAATCACCTTACCAAAACTGGGGATTTTCCACAGTTCAAATAGTGGTGACCCTCTTCCGAAAAAGACCCATTTAAGATACGAGCATTGGCGAGTGCTCTAAAAACTTCTACGAGTGTCGTAAACACTATTTACGCGAGTTGAGTACACTACTTTACCTACGACAGATTGTAATTACTAAAAATCACTACTCAGGTATAGTAGGTTAAACTTCTAAGAGAGGTTATGTTTTCGTTTATAACCTCCCATTGCCACCGACAGTGATGCAACGACTCATTGTACCAACCACTAATTGCACCGATCAAAACAACTAAATTGGTAAACAGCTGATTAGTGAAGTTCGAAGCATTACAATTTTACTTCTTTTCTCACAATCCTAGAACCTTATCGGTCTGTTACGCGTGTTGTTTGGTAAAACAGTGCTAATGAGTAAGTAAACAATGCTGTTAAGTAAATCTTTCCAATTCTAAGGACTGAATTTATTGAAACGGCTAGTTTAGAAACCGGTCATAGGTAAATTATCTTTCATTTAAAAATTATGTTTCTTTTTAATTAACACAATAGAATTTTAACTCTTAAAAGCACTCTTGTTAACTTGTCTCTAGATACTCAACAGAACGTCTGCAAAGTTCAGCACGACATTACGATAAAGAGATAAGTGCATGTTAACAGCTATACGTCCTGGTATTACGACTAATACTAGTAAATCTGCATCTAAAGATGAAACCCCAAACATTATTACTGTACACAGCCAAAACAGCTTGTTTGTAAAATCATAACCCAAAAGAGAAACTTATAAAACGTTGGACAAAAGAGCTAATTTGTGGGTGTTAAACTTTCCTCATAATTTAGGACTTCAGGATTTCGTTCAAAGACTCGACTTCTTGAGGCTTGCCTTGCCTGTTATGGCACGATTATTATTCAATGTGGCAGCAAAGCGTACAATGAGAGTACTTTAGTATTTATTGGTTCCTACATTTGAAAGTTTTATTTTAACGCGATTTCCGATACTGGCAGCTCATATTTATGTTATGAACATTTTTATTCAGACATTACGAGATACATTTGAATATTTTCTAGGACTTTAACATTCCTTTGTAAATAACTCTAAATTTAAATGCCCACACTATGGTGGGAAAATATTCATTATAGTTTTACCGATATTATTTATGCTCGTATGTTTATCTATGTCAAGTATACCTGATATAAATTTCGCTGTGCTATATACTGTATTTTCATGCGCAACGAGTTTTTTTCCAAGAAAATGCAAATCAGAACTAAACGCGACATACCATTATATACTTAGTTAGAAGCGGAATTCAAATATTTAATATACGTGTATGATATATAGTGTTGAAGGCCTCTCGCGCTCGGACAATAGTGACGAGATCATCTGACTTCAATATACTCTTAAATATGCCACCTTATATATCCTTAATACTCAAATACACATTTCGTTATGTAGGCTATCACAGTAGTCACATAATATAATATGGAGTAAAAATTTATCATATCATATTTTTACCACGTTATACCAGTTTTAAGTCCTAGTTTAAGCATGATCTTAGATTTTAATGCAAGTGGATTGATTGATTGATTGATTGATTGATTGATGATTGATTGATAGATTGAATCGGGTGGACCTAGTCCCAGTGCACGTACGCCGAAAATGTGCTCCCCGCATGGTGCATCAAACCCGTCAAACCTGAGTTGCTTGACGAACTGCAGCATCCTATCTATGAGCTCCTCCTGAGGAAGGCGTCAACCTTATGGCTGACGTGCACTGAGACAAGGTCCGCCCTGATTCAATCAATCAATAAGTCAGGTGTCTGCCCTTGTCATGGTCCAATAGTGCTTTTTCTTACCGCATTCCGAGCTGTTCAGTTATAGAGTAGATTATCTGCAGTCTCCTCAGACTGTCCACATTGTTTACATGCTGTGTCTCTGTTGTAAATCTTCAAGCAATGTAGGTGCAACCTCAGGCCAAAACTCGTGACCATTAATGTGATCTGCCTTAGTTGCCTCCTGTCTAATATTAAGAACGGTTCATGTCGCAGTCGAGCACGAGGATGTCATCGGTTCTGGTCGAGTGTTCAACCAACTTCAGAACTCCCTCTTGCGGTAGGGCCTATGTACGCGTGCAGAGGGAGCCTACTAGACACCGTACATCTAATCTCAACTGTCGTGATGTCTCTGGAACAAGATGCTAGAACCGGAACGCGTTTGTTCTTATTGTTGGTCCAAATGCAGGTTCTAGTATTATGGACCTGAGTCCAAAACTGTCCGACCCCTAGAGTCCCTCAATCCCGATATTTTGTCGTCTCTTATCCAAGGTTTCTTGATCAGAGCAAAGTCCAAGACCCCACCCACAGTATTCGCGCAGATCACTGCCATGACAGCTTTGCTATGTTAAATGCTCACCTGCAGGGTTCTGATCATGCACCTGAAAAAAAACAAAAAAACAATTTAGCTACACCCTGTTCAAGCCCAAGAAACGGCACCAGTCCATATCCATAAGGAGCTTGGATCTCTTACAGTCAATCACAAAAAAGAGTCTGTTGCTCCTCATATCGCTTGCCACTCTCCATTCGCTTGTCGATTCAGGATTCAATTTGGTATATAGGTGTGTCGTGCACAAGGATGGCGGGGTAATAACAAACAACAACTAAATCTCAATACTATACTTTATTATGAACACTATACGCTATTCATATTTCCTTTATACTTAAATTTTAAATATGTTTGCAATATCATTTTATTTTACTATAATTCGACTCTAAAATGAACCAAACTCTGATATTTGGAATCGTTTATTTATATAGAAATTAAGTATTTACAAAATTAAAACATGTTAAATGAACTTGGCTGATTGGACAATACCCGAGGGACTACTTACATCTCAGAAGGTTTTGTTCTGCCAGCAGGGGTCGACAGAAGAGAGTGATCTTTTCTTCGGGCTAAAACACATGAGTCGCAAATCCCCCACTACTAGGTTTGCCATAATCAGAATTGGTTTATTTAGTATCCTTGAAATAAACGGTTCGTATTGGCCCTCGAGACAACAACAGGAGTACAATTTTAACCAAAAATCCGTAAATTTCCGAAAATTTATTTAAATATTTATATTTATTCTGAAACCAACTTAAAATTAATCTAAACTAACATTTAAAATATATGATAATGGCTAAGTGACAGCATCACACGAGTACATTGGTGATGCGCAGGAGATCCTTATATTCCCCAGTGATAACACCTGGCCACCACACTCTTTGGTCCATGACAAGCGGCCACCTCGATGAGACAACCTCTTGTTTCCTGGTTACCACAATAAATAAAAATGGCATCCATCTTCTTGTTGGATTATAGATTTTGCTGCGGTGTGGTTGCCAAAATTACCATATATAATAGTTTAGAAAGTCTTCGCATATGCAAAATTCTGGTGGCCTCTTCTCTAGTCAACAATTTGGGCCTCTTTGGGACAATTTGGGGGATTTTGGGCCTTTTCCTCGTAGCTGTGTTGACAAGCCTCTTTGACTTTCTCTAAGCATCTTAAGAGAGTCGCGTTCTCTCAGCCTCACCTGCGTCCTTTTCAAGTCAGGGAGTGCATATAGCCGTGTTGGGAGCCTTTCCTGTTCTGGAGCAGGTGCAATCTCTTAGGCCTCCATGCCCACGTCCCGTATTTCTGCCTCTGAGACCGATTCCAATGTTATATCTGCTCAAGCCCTCGAATCAGCCGCAATAGCTGCAACTGTCCTCTGCGTTCCTTTTGTCCAAGTAATTTTGCATAATTGTTTATATAGACTTTGCGGGAGCTCCTGGCAAAAGCCTTCACACCCCCATCCACCCCCTCCCTGAAGAGAGCCTTATGAGTTGCCCTCTCCATAATCCATGAGTGAGGTAACCATGATGTTGGGGTGACATTCACGCCAAGGTGATGACCCGTCTGTGGTTGTTTCCGTTGTTTTATCGTCAGATATTTTCCTGCTTCCAAACACACAAGACATAAGTTTCATGACCGTACCGTGTCCCATCCATTCTCCCCAGCAATTACTTAAACAGTTCCGCTACACACATAACTGGAGAGCTGAGCAGTAGATGTTCCGTAAATAAATCACCCCTCTTTCTGCTCAATGACACTGGGCCCAATCGGTGTACATCATCCGGGCCACAGTTCCATACTAGAATCACTGTTCCCAAATTCTAGGGCAGTTTGTCGACCCCCAGGTCTAGATCCGCTGCCTTTAGCTACATCAAGCACCCCGAGTAGGCTGAGGCTGAGACTATAGACTGACTGTGTGAGCTGGGACACAGTAGGAGTAGATTAACTTCTCAATGGTCTTGCGGGAAGGGCAGCCGTGAGGACCCCCCTCCCCTGAGAAGATTGCGCTTGCTTCTTGCCAACAATACTACTATGGGTATTATAACAAAGATATTACTTTAAGAAGTCAGTTGAAACATCATGAAAGAATAGAGTTGAATAGATTTGTTTTTATATAATGTATTGTATGGCAGATAATTAAGTGCCAAAAGAATTTAAGCATTCTCTAGAGACTTTAGGGAGTGTCCCATTCCACTCAATTTGAACGTGTGTGTGTATGTGTGTGTGTGTGTTTGGTTGTGTACTTTATCAATTATAGTGTAAATAAGGCCGATTGAAGATGGAAAAAAAATTATTGACATGTTATTATGGTAACACCGAATTTTTAGACAACTAAGGGCTACAGACAGGATTTAAATGGTTTGATTCTACCTAAAAACGTTTAGTTTTAGTAAGATGAATTTTGTTTTTCATTTGACGTGTCCCAAAATAAATTAACATCATAGTTTTGTTTTTTCTATTAGTACTTAAACCAACGATTGAATCTTCCACTTGATTATGAACATATACGTTCATATTTCGCAATACGCTTATTCAACTTAAGTTAACTATATGGAACTAGAAAAATATTGATTCAAATTCAAATTCAAATGATTTATTTGTGATCATACAAAATCTTGGCCTCGCCAAGTTTGCAAAACTTGTCGGCGAGGTCCAATTGATTCATTCCCCATTGATGTCTATTTATTTCTTAGATTTAACTTGAATTTATGATTTTGTTTTCCCTTGGATTCTCCTGAAACAAATCAATAATAATAGATAAAACACGATTGTATATTTGAATTTAGCTGGATTGTTGTATCAGTTCACACTAGTTATACTTGATCAACCGAATCATTAAGTTGACAAATATTTACTCAAAGCATCACCGAAGTAAAATGGGGACATTTCTTAAAAAGGAAATCGTGGGGTGGGGGAGAAAGAGAGGTCAGAGCGAGAGAATCAAAGTCTAACAAGGTACTTGATATAACAAGCTTAGTCTCTACTGGAAGGGAACTGGTGTACTTGAGGCATTACATAGTAACACTGGTTTTCTGCCTAGAAGTAGTTCTTTCAAACTTGTATTCAAAATCCCCGCAGTATGAGATTTTGAAGATTTTTATTAAGTGAAGTGATTTGCTTTTGATAATCCTCACGATAACTTTCACTGTATTCACGACTTTTACAACGGTAAAGAAGTTGTTATATTGTTAGAGCGTGTTATTTCAAAGTAAAAACAAAATGTTCTTAATCCAAACTTACATTTTCCCAAGTAAAATCTCAATGTAACAAAGCATTAATGGAATACCATGTAACGTGTAAATTTCTTAAATCATAGATTTCAGATTGTATTTACATATGTTTTTTTATAGAACGTGGAAACAGCTGATACAATACTGTATAAGTTTTAAATATGAATGCAGAAGTCATTGACAGTCACATTGCAAGACAAGAACAAAACTAAGCAAGTTTTTTTGTTTAACTAACTAAAAGTGATATGTTTTTTATCCAACTAACATTTATGATATGATGAAAACATCACACATAATAAATTTTTCTCCTTTTAAAAAGATGCATAAACAATCAAGAGAATTAACTCCAAATAACAACAAAATCAACCAAACTTCACTTTCCTACTGAGACCCTGAGGAGTGCAGGATCAAAATGGACCAGCACGCTTTCAGAATACCATATTATTCTAGAACTCTAGAAGCATGTTATGTAATAGCGGTCGTTGTACAATCAGTTTATGATTCATTAACTGTAAACTATCTTCTTCTGATACCGTATGTATTTGGTTCCAATAGTGTCATACTATCTCTGGGTGTCTTTCTTCCTTTCTTGGCCAAAATTCTTAGCAGTAGGTATAAAGTTTATCACAATAACAGTGTCTTGGTTCTCTTTAGTGTAACGCTGGGATAGTTTACTTTTCAGTCATATGTGCACTTGTTGAAAAATACTTACAATGTTCTTGTGGTCTGTCTGGATCGTTACTTAATAGACATAAATAAACCTGTGACACTTATCAAAATAGCTATAGCTATAGATTCCTTATCAATTTGCAAATATCTCTTCCCGGTAATAGTTATAAAGCGGAACGTGAAAGCCACTGGCTGCTCACTCTGCAACAAACAGCATCCTAGGACATTTTGAGAAGCATCAGTTTGGATATGAAGAGGTATATGAGAGTCAAATTATACCAACACCGGTTCACTGGATATTAATGTCTTGATAATCTTCAGAGCATCTTCATGCATCTATAACAAGTCCACTTCCTTCCTTGTCAAATGTCTGAGGGGTGCGGTGATTTTGCAAAATTAGTAAATTAGTATGCACATTGATAAGTACTATAGCATGCCCAATAACCGCACTACTCCTTTCGTGTTCATCGGTAACGACATTATTTACACTATTAACTTGACATAATCTGTGTCAGATTGGATTCCTGTAGCCGATACTATGTGACTATGTGTCCCCAGATACTTCACTTCGCTCTACGTTAATTGGTTCAAATAATAGGATATTATTTGGACGAATCTTGATTCCAAGTGTAAGTCCAATGAGTCCAAAACTCCCTTTAAATTTCCACCATGTTCTTCCGATTATGTTTCTGCGACATTGAAATCATCATGCACTAGCATTTGTAGTTGTTTTCTGGAGCAATTCTGGTTCCGAAAGGATTCCAAAAGGAAATCTACAAAGTCGGCATCTCCCAAATGGGGTACTCAATGTGCACAGTTCATGGCTTTCATCGACTAAAACAAAGAAAATCCATAATTTAGATCCAACACAGTAAAATATTTGTAAACACTAACAACTGAATGTTACTAAAATATCATCAGGGTTTGGCAAAATCCACATCTACAGTCGTGCTTGTAGTGGTTTTACATTGCAAAATCACATGACCTAGTTGTTTGATTTTGAATTGTTCATCTCCCCAGAGGCTAAGAGTACTTAAAAACTACGTGTTACGTCCGTAATTTTAATTTTCCGTATATAACTAGCCGGTAAATGTTCTAGTTTAAACTTCACTTTATATCACCAAAAGCCAAGTTTTCTATCCACGATTTTTCACTTTGACATTTTACCAACTAACAATCGCTCCCACTAGAGTAGTCCTATTCTTAGTGTTGTTCCTTGTCTTAACAGCATGAGTTCTTCTAATTTGACTGCTGCCTATGCAAAATATTATGATTGCCTCACATTTTGAGTATGTTTTGCTGTATGATGGAAATTTACCCCAATTATGTTCATAAAAGCAAAAACTGCTTAGATAGTTCCGTTTTTCTTAGCACTATTCCGCCAAAGTTCTTCATTTTGTCGAAATGGTACTAAATGATAGTGTTAAGAATATCAGGCATAGTTCAGTTGTAAATATCAGTTTACTATTCAACTTTTTTGGATTTATTCTAAGCAATTGAAGACAATATATGTTTGCTAGGACATAAGTTGTTAAGTAATAAGCTATTTTACAAGAATTTTAGCTTTTATATTAAAATTGAAAATGTAAGCCCAAAAGCGCACCATAATAAACTCTTATGCGTTAAAAAAGAGCTACTTCATAAACTACAATGACACAAGTCATGTTTTATTGCTCGTTATTGACAATATTCTAATCCTTTGATTAAATTGAGATCGCATCACATTTTTTTGAATATTCAGTCAAGTAGTTATGAAACATCCGCAGAAATATTATTTTCATAAATCACTAAGAGGACGTTTACATTATTTAGACAAAATCCAATTCGAGTTTGTAAGTTTTTTCTTTTTCTAGAGTAAACAATAACGAACGTGGATCTATATAATTAGGACGTTACACCTTAGTTCGACGTAGACATTATAATAACAGTTCGTTGTTTTTGGTTTGGATACATCAAAGAAGGACTTATCCGAGGGCTTTCCTCTGATAACCTGTTATCACTTTAAGCAATAGAATGTAGAATTGCATTCCTTGAGGAGAGTTTGTAAACTATCGTTGGTTTGAGTTTAAAACTATTGTAGGTATTTTGAAAATTCTTTTTAATGTAAATATAAGACTGACTGAAGGGTTTGTGTAATGTGGCTCTTCTCGTGGCAAGTCCAAGAAGCTTCTGCGTTAATATTGACGTCAGCGATCCTGCAGGCGGTATACAGAACTAACTGTGACCAATCGTTCTAGGAGAAACATTTAAGCAAACATGTATTTTCTATTTGGCTTTAGCTGCCTAAGACCATCTGAGGCCCCTTTGCCTATTTTTAGGGTAGATGTTTTTATTGAATTAAAATTAAGGTGACTTTGATGTTGTATGATTATGACATACCTTAACTGTAATAAGACATTATATTACGATCAACTAAACTAACCACTATTTTGATGCACTTCAAAACAACGATACTTTAAAAAAAAGTAGAAGAAAAAGTAAATCTAAAGAACTGTTGTATATTCACGTCTTTACGAGTACCTTTACTTTCAGACTAAATTGCTTATGTAAAATAAAGGTAAAATATATCAGACTTTTGTCTGATGGTTTGAGCTGTGTGACGGAATTGACTTAAATACTTATTTAGTCTTGCATTATGTCAAATCAAATATAGCCTACTTTATTTAAAAAAGAAATAGAACAGTATAAAACATTAACATATATATTCAGTGAAACAGACATCTAACTTGATAATACACAAAATAAAATAATAATAAAAATACATGTAAACTTAAAAATAATAATGACAAAGTATGTTTCACAGAAAGCGATATTCAAAATTAAACATTTAGGAAATAAGCCTAAATGGGCTGGAAGGAAGCCCTTGCGTAGGCTCAGTCGCTATCAGTGACTTTTTGAAAAAGCAAGAATATAAATAAATATTTAGAGAATCTTAAAAAAATACATGTAATAGTAATTTGTTAAGTACCGGTAATGATTCTGAAGCTAAATTAGTGAAATTGGCAATTTGAGGGAATGAGGCAAGGCGGAGGGCATGTACACAAATATAGTTAATCAAGCTATATCTCGATCAATCAATATAGTCTCAGTAGTTAGTAATTAAGTAATGATTACAGGGGAATAAAGTAGGGCGAAGTCTGCCTGCACTCTGCTTTGATAAGTTTTTCTGATTCTTCTACACCCCACTCTATTGACCAGCAAGTGATGCATTTCTTGAAAATAGTAATCGATGGAGAATGAAACAAATGATTAGAATTACAGCGGGAGATAATGTTACGATATGTCAAACAGCACAGCAGCTAAAAAACATTGGCTTGTGTTTTTTTTCTTTTTCTTATAGATATCATATCCTCTAGTCAAACAATTCCGTCATTTTACATATTTATGTATTAGAAAATACTATATAATAAAATATTTTGTAGCACTTACTTAGGTTTTCCTAAGTGAAAACCACGAAATTTGTTATTTTTTAAATACAATTTCCAGAATATATATCTATATAAAATCTTAAGTTCATTATATCAGTACTAGTGCACCTGTTGCTCGAACACGAGCAATTGCAAAGTATTGCAGGCGTTATTTCAAAACGAATAACAGTCATAATACATTTCCGATGACTTTAAAGAGTCAACTCAAAGATGTATCAATCACTCCAGTTATCAAAACTGAAAACGAACTCACTCTGAAAACAAACACTTTTGTGTGTATCATGTGTTTACTATAAACAGCTGTAATTAATACAGATCATTCGTCTGTTTAAGTAAACAAAATATTTTCTTCATAACAAAGTGTTATGAAACAAAGTGTTGGTACATTGGGATTTTGATGGCCTGTGGGGCAAAGCCCGAGGACTTTTATTGCAGGAATCGGTGAAAGGGGGCGTATACAGACAAAATACCTAATTTTGACACATTGTTTGTAAAAATCCATCCATTATTAACGGAGGAGTAGTGTTTCGTAGAAATTGTCTTCACGTATTATAAATAAGGATGACAAAGAAATGCCGCATTTACAAAGCAAAAACTGTAAATTGTTACATAAATAGTGACGTTTACATTGTTGTCAATCAACGTATTTTATAAAGGATGAGGATATCTAGTTCAAAAGGAACACAACCTTTCTGTCATGACAGTAACTGCATGGTAATTACTCTTTGTGAAATTTGTTTTACAGTCGAAGTGTAGTGTTATTTTCACAAATCTCACTTAAGGCCAACCAAGTGGGCCACAGTTCGTAATAGGCCATTGCAAAACATGTGTCAAGATACTGTATAGGTACTATTTTTTTATTAAACATGTACAACCCTTTTCGTTAGTTTAATAACATTCAAAGGCTTTCACTAAGCTGAATGAATACATCGAAGTAACATCTCTAAAAAGTCTGCAATAAATTGCAATTTTGCAGATTAATGACTTTCTAAATCATGCACAAATTTCTTCATGAAAATTATTTAAAAAAATAATCCAGTTGCTGTAAACCACTATTGATATGTCAAAATATGGACACGGCTCATATGGGTAACGTGCCCTTCTGCACTTGTATTATTTTGTATTGTATTACACAATCGAAATATTTTCCAACAATTGAAAACATGTATGAAAATAATCTCATGAACCTATGATGATCTGTCTTAAATAATATGACAAAATAACGGCAAAAGTGGTCAAAAAGGCAGACACCAACCCGTATAGATATAAGATAATTCGATAAGATATCATTTTAAGAGTTACTGTAATATTACGATTTCCCACTACTGATTTCGTAATTGAGCGTTATATTGCAAAATATGAGATGATGCAGAACAAAATAAATTTTAAAATCATAAAGTTACATAGTTAAAATACTTCTTTTTGAAAAAATCAGTAACTACCTAGTGTTATTTAAATACAATTTAAATATTAACAGCTGTTTAAAAGTAGTAAAAAATTATCCATATGACGATAATGTAAACAAATCTGGGAAGGGAACTTTAAAGGCTTCTAGGGCAGAGCCGTAAGGGAATTTAGTTCGTTTTTCTTTTGATGGCTCATCTACAAACCGAGACCTTTCTTTGGACACCTCTACCAAGTTTCTACGCCCAGCCGTTCTCTCAAATTAGTGGAGACAAAGTTTCCAATTAAATATTTAGATTCCCCCATGTTAATCTTATGGGAAAAAACCCAACTTTGATTGGAGATCCTACCCAAACCAATAAAGATTTCAAAAAATGAAAAACACTTTGCAAAGCTACATATCAGGGCCATTTTTTAACACTTTAATCATCAAAATCGGTCAAACAATAAGGGAGGAGTTCTGTTTACAAAAATCGGCTTAGCGTATTATATATATAGATAGTAAAACGAGTCTTTTAATGTATGAAGGGTAAAAAGAAAATTAAAATACCTATTTATTTACGAGGGTTTCCTCAGTACTCACTGTATTTCAGAACTACTCAAGTCAACAATAGAAACAACCGTCTAAAACCAGCAATAAAATACTTAACTATAGATTAAAGCTTTCAATTGCTATAGTTCCTAAAACCAGAGTCCCAAAAAGGTCATTGACGTGGTAATTTAATAAAACAAAAATGTTATTAAGTTAACATATATAATTATTTAAGATAACGCTCCAACTTTGGCACCGATATAACAATTTTAGCTTTCCAAATTTCGTCGATAAAATTCATTCATAATCGAGTATACCATAACAAGGTAATCTTCAATGATTGGTAAATAAATGACACGTTTATTCATACAAACAAACTACCTGCATTTAATTTTTTATCATGAAATCTCCTTATTAATTTAGGACACTAGCCTATTGGCTAGCGATCTCAAAATATACCAAGTATTTACATAAGAAGTAGGGCGATCTCAATAATGTAACCCGCTTCAACCAAAAATTATTTATATATAGCCACTTAACAACTAATTTACACGGAGATGCGAATATTTCCTTACCGAAACTTTTGTTGCAAATATTTAGAAGGATCGAGTTCCTTGATCAGAATGAATGGCAGAGGTCTGAAACGATTATCTTAATGGAAGTTTTCACAGTTTGTTGTTATGTTTGCGTTACGATAGTTGACTTCACTAAACACAGGTTAATTTCGATAAAGAGTCTTGACCTTCCCTCGAATAGGATATCACAGTTAACCGTGAGTCATTGGCAGAACAACATTTGAGTCATTAGCAGCAACCTTGTGGAGAAAGTGCACTACAGATCAGATACTGAACTTGATCTGTTGGGATTAACGGTTCTAATAGCAAGGGTTCGAGGAACCAACACTGTTCTAACTACCACTTGGAAACATGTATAATAGTTGGGACAGGTTATATACTTATCTTCAACTCATTTAGAAAGTTTTGTTAACCTTGACTCATGATTGGTGGGCTAAAATATATAAGATTTAATTTAGATATATATGTATCTGATAATTTGTTTGACACAAAAATACAACACCAGTTTTAATCAACAGCTATCTTCATTATTATACATTTTCACTGAAGTTTAATGGCCATGATTGTTGATAATTAAGATTTGTGTTCAACCTTTCCCTTGTAAAATCTATATCACGATGAATCCTTAATGTTCAATTAAGTATGTTCAGGGGACCGATCTATGCTATGTAAACACTACCGGGTTTTATAATTGGATTTAATAGTTTAACCAATAGGTAGTAGACCTATTTTTTAATTTACAAACAATATTTGTATTACAAACCAAGAACTATGTAATGCAAAAATATGCAGTAAAACGAAATTGAGATAAACATATGATCTTACTTCGGTTAAAGTGCTACTCGTACAGACATTTTCTCACCTCTAGTTATTGAAAACACGTTACTTTACTTAAAACACATGTGTTTCACTCTCACTATGACAGGAGATAAAAATATGAAACAAACAAATCCATATTAGTTTCGAAATTGAATGGCTCTCTTTTAAATTTCAACGTAACCCAAAGTCTCTTCACTATTATTTACAAAGAAGTTGGGATTCTGCTGTTTCATTAGTGGTAAGGCGTACTAGTTTTATGTCAATTAAAATTTCCTGATACAGACTAATTTATTTACCTTAAATACTTTTATAATAATAAGTAACAATTTCTTTCTTATTTTGTAATTATTCTGATTTAAAACTCTATAAATCCAATTTTAAGACTTTTAGTAACCAAATAATTTATTTCAGAAAAATTCAAAATTCCCTACAGTACTAGGTCATCAATAAATTTGTTGGAACTAGAATTCTCAATTGAAAAAAAATCCAGCCACACTCTTCCCTAGCTTTATAAAAATAAGGAATTTTAGAAACTCCACAAATCAGACGTCACTATAAAAACAGGAGATGGGATATTAAATAGGATACCTGGGCATTAGGCTATTTTTGGGGGTAATCATTCGTTACTCAGCTGAAATATACTTAAAGCTTATACAGCTACCTTTTGCACACTACTTTCACTAAATGCTTTATAGTAATTAATAACATGTAATGGAGAAATTGATTGAAATTATGTTTAACACAATATTCCTCCCCTAGGTGGACATAAAATGTCGCATGTTGTTAATCATTTTACAGTTTAAAACGAAGGGAAGTTTGTTATACTGTTTGACAGTTTTAACAGAATGTTCAAACAATTCCTTGAGTAAACTGTGGCACCGTTTTTATTGATTTCTAAAATTATTTTATTAGAGTCTAATTTACAAGGTTTTATACGGATTCAACTCGGATAAAATATTGAATACCGGTTCTAAAAAATCAATTGAAGATACCATCAATTTGACTAAAAGCTGAAAAATGAGATTGTAATCGATAATGTACAGAAATTTTGAAAAATTACTAAAAATGGCTATTTCCGGGAAGAATGAGTAAAGTATATTTTTGGGGAATTTCCGTGCATAATGATGCCTACAAATCTTTGACACTGTCTACCTAACACCCTGTATAAAGGGCGAATCCCGTAAGTATATGGTGTCCACTAATGATTTCAGACAAACCGTTGGTTCCACAATGACGAAATAAAATGTTTGCCCACTAAACCAAACGAAACCCAAGGAATAACTTGTTAAAAGGTTTTAAATATAGGATGTACAAAAACCAGAGGGTCACTATTTTAAATCCCACAATTGTCAAATACATATATATGTCATATTATACACAATTTAAAATCAATTGTTAATACTAACATTTTGGTGGAATTCGAATTTGACAATTTTTATTCGTTAATAAATGGAGGCTCTTTATGTGAAAGTTTTGTACTATTTTGAATAGGTATTTGAAAATGCAGATATTTCTACTATGAATAATATTTCACATTCCTTATGAACCAAGCATTGATTTGATATTAAACAATAGCTATTGTAAAAGGCAAAATACCATATTTTACCAATAAAATGGGGTAGGTATGTTTTGGTAGTAATAATACCACTTTTAAAATTGAATTATTACCACAATTTTAAAATGTAGGCCTACCAATATGCCAAATTGCAGAAGATGTCAAAAGTATTATAATCCAAGCAACTTTCAAATTTTGACTTAATCCGTATCTCTTTTAGTTCACGAGTTATCAACTACTTTTGTCCGCGAGAGTTAAAGAGGTCCTCTGTGGTTTGAAATCCATGGTTTGAAGGCGTTACACTCGCTCGCTTCGCACGACAATCATAGCTGTCGTTCTCTTTGCTCTCCTAGTTACAACTCTTGATTTTCTTATATTTAATATCTATTCGTCATAACTAGTTTAGATTTCACGAAGGCAAAAAACTAAATGGCATATTGCTACTATTTGATGTATGTTCAATTTAAATTATATGATAAGTAAAACATAGTTTCCCCATATAACACGCATGTTAAGTGTTTGCAGTTGGTATCTCTTACAACTAAAATTTATTAACAATTAATGAACATGTGGTTTATATGGGGAAAACATATTTATAGTTGTTAGATCGAAACCTAAAGGAGTTACGAATAAGCTTTAATTTTAAAAGTTCATTGGAATTACCACACATTTAAAATTGTATGCTGTTTGACACTAATATATAATGCTACTTGAATTGCTATTTGAAATTATGTATTTTATTACTACTAAAATCAATAGTGGACAACTACGTAATTCACCTAGTATATTTTGATACGGGATCTGAACGGATGGTGTTTTTGGCCTCTGGGAACATCAAAACCAAAAAGTAAATCGGTTCCAAGTCCTTATCTTACCATGAACCCTACGGTATGGCTTATTGCTTAGGCAATATAGGCTATATGGGAAATTTGCTAAATGCATCAGAAATTGTAAAATCTGCCCTTAAATAAGAGAGAAACATTTGTCGACGCTAGAGTACTCAAATTTTACCAACTCGTAAAAATTTGTCCAGATTTTACAACTAAATAAGAATCTTATTTTCACTATTTACAGACAATGATGGATTAATAATCTGTAATAGCCTATCTTTGAATACACTTTGACAGTTGGTCAATTTAAAATAGCAGATTTAAAATGTCTATTCTAATTCTAATATACATTTACATGAGATAAATATTAATGCTTTTAAATATTTATGTAATTATTAAACAAAAGTTCGCTAACAATGTTCTTGCGGGGATTAAGTTTAGGTCGATTAGTAGGTTTTGGTGGATCGGAGCTATACTTCCTAATGACTTATGTTTAAACGTTGCTCAATAGTTACAATTAAAGGTTTTCCCTTTGTACTGTATTTTCTAATTTGCTAGTATTTTGTGGATGGCTGATTGTAAACATATGTTACAAGTCTTTTATTTACTTTTTCTATGAAGTTTTGTAAAACTAACAGTTCTACTTGGCAACACAATTTTAAAATTTTGAAAATTCAATTGAATTGTGTAACGATATATGAGCTTTCCTGCAGTAGTGGCTTTCTCATATCAAGTTTTTAGGCTTACAAGTCCCTAACTCCAAACCTCAGTCAAAATCCTTCAGTTGGATTTTGAGATAAACTCACACAAAAACTAACAGACATAGGTCGTATTAAATATAGCATTAGATTAAATGTCTGCAAATGTATTGCTTGTTTCGACTATTGGAATTTTCGTAGCCGTATGTATGAGTAGGGCCTAAATAAATAAACGTACGCGAATAGATTTATATTGTATACTAAATAAAACTATAGTGAGATGGGGACACGAATGTGGGGGTTGTCCATTTAACCCCTATTTTTTGCCTATATAAATGAAAGATTAGCGAGGGACGAATGAGATTATTCATGTTAGCTATTATACTTAGATCAGATTGTTTTAGACAGGGCTATTTATTAAAAGCCTAATGACCAAGAACAGCTGCCTACAGTTTCGAGTCGGCAACTGACTTTATTCAGTACTGAGCCGTGACCAACTATTGACAAACTTGAACCACTCATCTCTATCCATAAACTTAAACTAAATACGTTATAATTTTAATTTTAACATTCAACTAGTAGGCTACACGTACTGACAGGTATGAACATAAGAAAAGTCAGAACGTCATACGTATAACAGAGAGATCTGTACATATTTAGATACACCAAATAAGCCTTTGTTGCTTCATTGCAACCCCAATTCTCAAAGAGGAAACAGGATAAATTTATAGATTACAATTTGTACCTTAAGTCAATAAAAACATATAAAGCATTATGTAAAGCTGTACTTTTAGGTTGATAGCATACCAACATGCTTTGTAAATTGGTCCCAATCAACCCAATATCTCAATCTCCAATTGTTAAAGATACGGCTGAGCTTCAGAAAAAGCTAAAACATTTCTTAAAGTGTTCACATGCTTATACCTCTTGTACAAATTGTACACACAAACAAAATTAAAATGTACATCAACCACCTATACCAGCTGATTGGTGTGAACCAAAAGTAGGTATTACCAATTTATTGTAATACCCCCGTAGAGAAAAAGTATATCATGAGGTTTTGGGTTTCACTTTTCTTTCCAGTCAAAAAGTTTTACCTCACTCTTTTGTTGGTTGTTTTCGATTGTCCATTGTAAGCACCGGTATGCAAAGGGTACCTCGTTATAAGTCCTTTGAAATACGATTTTAAATTATCGTCATCCATTATCAATCCATTTCCGTATTGTTATTTTCAAGCTTTAATTTTTTGTTCTTATCTTTGTCTCAAAGTTTATTCAAAACACTCGTAGTCAAATAACAATATTAAAAATCATTAAAAATGTTTGGAAACAATTTACCTAAGTAAAGAAATCCTTCTAGTTATTTTAATCCTATTAGGTTGATTCTTCAAACCCCTTACAAGTACCACACAGAACAAACTAGCGAAAGGTAGATGCGTAAACGATTGCCAGTTCAGTTGCAGAAAGCTGTAATAATGAGGATATAGGAAAGTTTTTATCCTTTTTAGATGGTCCCTAACAGTCAAAACATCCTTCTGTGATGTTTTGCTTGTTTGGTGACACCTCGGGCTACGCTATCGACCGCCGATTGTCCAGACGCAGGGTCGATATACCTAACGTTTAGCAACAGGTTGGTGGACAAGTCAGATATGGCAAATCTTATACAGGTTGGATAAGAATACTCTCCAGTGTCGATCAATGCACTATATGGTGTTGTATGAGTTGTATTTAGTTCAAAACTAAATTTTAAATACATATAGGTATCTCAGATGTATAGAAAGTTATCTTGTCAGAGAATAAAGATAAATTTGAAAAAGAGGAATAAGGATAAAATACAGGATAAAATGGAATGAGTAAAAGATAACTACTAAGCTTCTGCAAAAATATAAATATGAAGTCGGTATATTTCTTCGGCAGTTCCTGTCTTTAATATCTGTGTCTCGTGGAGTTTCTACAAAGAAATAACACATCCGGTGTACCACAACGTCACTTGTGTGCGTAAACATAGGGCGACCATTGCCAATTAACAATACTGAAATGACTGCAGTGAATCTTAAGATGGGAGAGATATAGTCATATAAACAGATCATCAACGCCTACCATACATTGATTATACTTTAATATCGTAAAGCATGATTAAGTTTAGCCATGCCAAAACCTGAATCAATGTATCGCTTGTGTGTCAAATTTTGGAATTGGCTTTTGCCGTATGTATAAATAAAATAATGAATACCTATCTCAACATAGCATCAACCCTTATCATACTTATCACTTATTTTACGATTATTCTGCCCCTAGTTATTTCAAACCTCATAATACGTCGAAAATACCTATCAGCAGAATATCAAGCTGCCATCGAAATTTACTCTAGGTTACACACAAAACAAGAATCTTACTACAGTATACTATGCATGAGAATACACGTCACCAGGTGAAACAAATACTATCCTTAGATAGTTGTAATTTACCATACCTAGAGGTTACATAGTACTAAACAATTATATACGTTCATTAGAATTCATGATGTAGCCCCTGAACTGTTCAATTAGACAAATCCGGAGGTAGGTTTCCATTATATTAAAATGAAATGAGCTATCAATGAGTATAAGGTACTTACCAATACGTCAACAGTTCAAACGTTGTAGTAAAACTAACAAGAATGCTTCATCCATAATAGAGTCGTCAAAAACATTTAAACAATACACAAAAGACATAACGAAAAACATTTAACATTTAAAGTAGGCCTACTATTAACCGGTCGCGGTACGGAGGCATATACGTTTAGTATATAGATCGTGAAAGCATCGCTATTTACTATAAATTGATTACCTTTAGATGATTAACATTTACTATTCGCTGAAGCTACATATTACTGAATCGTCGAAACGTATTGTAAGATGAGTATAATATAAATTATAAATCACCATAGAATCAAACTGTTACCATAGGTGGTTAAACATATCGCCAGATTACCAACATATACCAACCGATGCGTTGATTTAAAATCACTGGTTCCATCTATTATTTCCTAGATGTTGAATAACTGAGATTAATACTAATACTTTATTTACTACTAACAAGTGTAAATCCTGTTTGATCTTTAAGTGTAAATTCTGTAGTGTATTCCAACATAGGTTGGGCGTTTGTGTATTTATAATGGTTTAAATACCTGCATTCAGTAATCCAATATGCTGCTTGTGGCAACTATAGTTTCGGTTCACAGGGAACCATCTTCAGGCCGTACAAGGCGTCGTTATTCACTTCCATATATGAAGGTCGTCATTTAATAAATAAGTACATAGAACACGAACACACGAAAACGCACATTGACACAAACATTTAACATTAAAAAGACCGAGTACTCAGGAACACGAGTACTCGGTCTTTTTAATGTTAAATGTTTGTGTCAATGTGCGTTTTCGTGTGTTCGTGTTCTATGTACTTATTTATTAAATGACGACCTTCATATATGGAAGTGAATAACGACGCCTTGTACGGCCTGAAGATGGTTCCCTGTGAACCGAAACTATGGTTGCCACAAGCAGCATATTGGATTACTGAATGCAGGTATTTAAACCATTATAAATATTCAAACGTAATCCGGAGGCTAACAACTCTTAAAAATGAAATTAGACGTTTGTGTATTGTTAGTTGTAATGTGTTAGTTAAGTTTTTTTCACCTGAGGACGGGATCAGATTCCAGATCCCAAAACGTTGTGATTGTTTTTTACAATCCTGCTAGAAAATGTCCGCAATAAACCTTTGAACAACATTAACTCACCATCACCAACAATGGACTTCAAACAAAGAAGTGTAAATCATTTAATTGGCGATTTTAAGAGGTTGGCAGTCTATTTTACCCTTGCGTTGCCAGTCCCAATGGACCTGGAGACTGTGCGTGGAGCATAGCATACAAATCAAGGGTGAGCTGGTACAGTACCTACATTAATAAATAGTAGAAGCATTGCAATGCGTACCCACGACATCTCTGCATTAGAATCGCAGTTCATCGTCCTACGGACTGAGCAATCGACTCACTAGTTACTCGGTTGATTTTTCTACTCATAAGCATGCCTTTTTATTTTACCACACAATCTACTACCTATAGTAACCAGTGGATACATTAACTCCAGTTCCAACTCTCCAAAGTGATAATGGATCTGCCAAACATTAGCAGTCTATTGATGGGGAGGAGATGTAAACCGTGGACGAAGCAGAGAACACACAACAATCTAAAGCTATAAAGATTTCCTCGTCAGATTTCTCACGACATTTTATCGTACATAATGTTTATCATTAAGTGCCCGATAATAAATCACCTGTTTATAATAATATTATTATGGTTTTCTTAGTATTTAATAATTACGTCTATGGTCCGGAGGTAATTTTCCGTTATATTCAAATGAAATGAGCTATCAATCTCAAATAAATACTCTGTGTGCATGTGATAGAATTATCTCAATTAATTACTTGATTTCTCCAAATCCAAAGAGGCTCTATTTGGATAAGTTATGTTAGGTTCGGTAAGATTATATCTGACTAGAATTTCTAATCATGGATCTGTTGTTCGCTCGGAATAATAACGCACCGTTTGTAAAACCGTGCTTAGTACAACAGAAATACTGTATTGAATAGCCTATTGGCCAATCGGTAGTTTATACCATATAAATGTAATGGTACAGTCAATAAAACTGGGAAGCCAAACCACTTACGATATACTTCAAATCTCGAAGCTAGGAGAAAAACAACATTTTAAACAATTAATGAAACTAGAATGGACAGAAGTAATAAACGCTTGAGCAACTATATTGAAACAAAATACATATACTGACATAATTGACTTAAATGTTTCATTAAACGGTTACAAACGACTATATTTCATGGAATGGTATTCCAAAATCTTTTTTCAAAATTTTCAAATTTTTCAAAATCTTTTATTCAATTAATTCGGAAAAATTTATAGCCTCAAGACTTATGCTAATAGTGTGATTAGCATAAAACTCAAGAAGGTTAGTTAACTAGTGACTTCAACCATATGATGATGATTTATACTCGAGTTATCGAGGTAACGGTCTCACTAGGAGCTCTACGGTAATAGCTTATTCCCAATATGGAATATTCGATAAAACAATTCATAGGATAGTTATTGATCTATTCAGTACAGCTAAGATCTAAAGATTGACGTTGGAAAAGAAGGAGAGTTAACCCGAACAAAGTGAGGAATGATAAGTTAGTTATCCATATACATTTTATTTAAAACTCAATCGCGATCTTTTATTTTAGGTTTTATGCATATTCCTCAATATCGCATACATTCGTGTTTTGATTTTTTTAAGTAGGCCCATACTGTAGTGGCTTACTTTAAGCCTATACTTTACTGATGACTATTATCATTGACGTTTGGATACTGATGTCAGCTGTAGCCTATTTTCCGTTATTCTGTATAACAGTGAGATTGAGTGAGCCACTTAAAGAGTAGGCTATAGTCTAAAATTCGATTTCCACACTTAGATTTTGTTACTGAATTATTGATGTGACACAAAATATGCTACAGCTTTCAACAAGTCGTCCAACAAGTTTGACTTCATAAAAGAAGTTGGCGTATTCGATAGCAATCAGTAATTAAGGTCAAATCTATATTTAATCAAACACTTATACTAATATCTAGTATTTACAATTTTATGCTTTACTAAAATACTTGGGAGCAAGCTGGTCTAGTGGTTAGAGTGTGGGACTTCAGTCCCTGAGATCCCGGGTTCAAATCCCGCCAGATCATCAATGGATTTTTTATCCAAGTGATAATGCCGCAACCCCTAGATCTAGCTTGAAGTAATGTGAAAAACAATCCCAGGCTAGTGTCTAGCGTCTTAGGAAAACAAATTTTACATATTTTGTTCTACTAAAATACTAAGACGGTAGCAGTTTAAATAACCCCACCGCAGCAAACCTACAGACTAAGCGAATGTCCATTTGCCTGATTTGATTTTCAATTAAATCTATTCAAATAACATTAGGCTTAACGAGTACCTAGGTTCGCTGCCTACAGGGAAGGTAATAAAGTGTATTTTTTTGTAAAATATTAATAGCTTAGTATAAAATAAATAGATTTGCCAGGTTTGATCCAAATATATCCATAAACAAGCAAACTACAACAGTTTACTTATTCTCCATAAGAATAACATGGGATTTGTTAATTACAAATTTTCTCTAACCAATAATCATACATAAACACTTAAATAGACTAAATTATTTGGGTTTTTAAGCTCTTCAAAATGGTGTAGAGACAATTTGGGAAATTGTAAGTTTTGAGGGTCAAAAACGAGAAAACCCAATTTTTACCCCATAAACCCACCCCCTAATAAAACCCCGTTCCCATGGTTCGATCATGCTGGTTCGTGAACTCGTTCGAATAAATGTAGGTTTACACGATTGTACCAAATTTCATCGAAATCGGATCATTTTTGCTAGAGTTATCGTGGTAGCGGACACATAAATGGCAAAATAATAACAATATAATAGACTCCGAGCAACAAGACCAAAATAACAAATGGATAAACTCTAGTAACAAAAATAAATAGCAACGCAATAAATTCAATCCAACTTGATAATACAGGCCAAACAATGTTGATAAAACGGAAGCAATTGAGGGACAAATTGATTAGTTGTGCTGTTGGGTCAAGACATGCAATCACACATGACCATTCTCCATAATATTATATAATATTGGCTTGGTGGATAAATATTTGTTTTAATTTGGTTGTAACAGCAAAGATGGGCATCATAAAAACATTTTTAACTGAATCTTTACTCTCAGGCAATAAATTAGAAACATGCAAGATTGATGTGGGACGGAGCATTATGTATATTTATGAATTTGAACGGATGGTGTTTTTGGCTTCTAGGGACACCAACATGAAAAATCAAATCGGTCCCGGGTCCAAGTACATACATTTTGCACATACATTTCCCCGAAAGTGTTTCAATAAGACAACTATAGGCGGACTACAATATGCCCAATGGGACATGTAGGTGGTCTCTAGGTCGTGGTTGGGTTCACAACTGTTTTCTGTCCTTAACCAGGTGAATGACAAACAACCCATCGGCCGAGGGATTAGACACAAATCTGTTTGGCTATTTACACAACAGCCACAACAGAAAACATTCGATAAAACCATATCTAAGTTTCTGTTGTTAAATTGTTTATTTATGAGGTAAATATTTTTCCTATAAGCAAATTAAACAGATAATTTATTGATTTGAATCTGAAGCATGTTTGTTCATATGATAGACAGACTGTAAAACACAATTAATTCATTCGTACTGCGTATATCCTCAGATAAATCATGGTGTTTTACATATTTTGAAAGATCTTATTATATAAAATTAAAACACGATATTTTAATGCGATTAATGGAAAATCATAGCGTTTTAATTGTTTACTAAAGAGTCAGCATCCTCATATTTTGGTGGCGATAGACTTAGTGGGTTATTCATTTAGTAAAAACAATATACTGTTAATAAACAGTATCAGCAAACTGACACATACTTTCTCCTATTAGCTTGACGATTAAATCGAAAATTGTACAACTTTTATGAAAGAAAATATAATTATACTGGATAACTGGGGGTCTCGGGGAGTCGGCAACACCCGTGTAGTGTGTGGCTGTACATTTTTATAACAGTGTGTGGGTTGTTATGGGAACATAGTTTAACAAATTTCAATGACTTGTGAACTGTTCTTTTAACAACATTGGACGTGTGCAATTTTTTTTTATAAATAGAAGGACTATAGCCTTAATATGTTTAGGTCAAACTATTAGAACCGGTTTTGTGAAAATCAGAAGTTTCCGTTATTTTATGTGTTTTAAATGGCTATTAACGATGAAATTTTAAAATACCCCGCCGCAGCAAACCTGCAAACTAAGCGAATTTCCACTTGCCTAATTGGATTTTCACTAAATCATCTCCTTAAAAAATTTCTAATTTATTTTCTATATAAATAGCCTTAGTTTAACGAGTACTTAGAACTGCTGCTACAGGGGAGGTAATAACGTGGTTTGTATAAACTGAAATTTTGAGTATTCAATACGTGTTTGTAAATAAATAAATAATGCCTTTATTGAAAGCGGCATTCAGTAAAAACTAATTTTCAAGACAACTCTAGTCACAAACAACACTGTTTATACAATGGTTACAAACGGTACATTATGTGGGAAGTGAAACTAAACTAGCCTTAAACGAATTATATGACAGGCTTTTCATGTTTCTTGGGAGGTTATTGTATGCCTGGGGTCGAAAGTATCAGAACCCTTTTTTACCTGTCTCACGCCACACTCACGGCATTTCAAGCAAGCCGTCTGCCTAGTACAGCGTTTCCTAACGTTCGAGGCATAAATTTCCTTTTTAAATTAGGAAGCAAATTAAAAGATAGTGCATTGTGAACAATCTAAACAGTTTGTAATAGTATATTACGTTACTAGTCCTGAAAATAAGTGTTTACCGGACGAGTGTGGTCGTTCCCGTGCGAGACGAAGTCGAGTACGGGATTACCATACGAGTCTGGTACACACATTTTGGACGAGTTACGTACGATAGTTTACGCCATACTACTTAATTCGTACAAATCCTTATATATTTCCACCAACTAAAAAACTAAACATCACTAGTCATAACCTCTAAGAGAGGTTATGTTTTTGTTTATAACCAAATCATTGCCACGCAAATACAGTATAATCAGCTGATTGGTGTCCGGTAAAACTCATTGCAGAACAGTATTATGCAATGAAACCCCATTTGAATAAGCTGGCGGCAAACAGCTGTTTTCTGGACTAAATCCTTGCGTGGGAAGTTCGTCAAAATAATGTAGTGTGGCGTAAAAATCATTGCTTTTCCAAATAGAGCACCTTAGCCTGTTTGTGATAGGCAAATATATGATCAAACTTCCTCAAATTGAAAACAAACCTTAAGGGTTTGATTTTGAAACCTCATAAGAAGAACTTAACAGTCAAGAGTAAGACATTCACGGAACGATGGAAGTGCAAAGTGAATTATAGGTACCCAAGACTGTAGATTTAATCAACTCTAGCTTAACAGTTTCAGATAGTATCTCTCTCAATCGGTGGAAAGTTCTCAACCTATTTGAAACTTTCTGACATATGTAGCTAACATGTGAGCGAAAACTCAGTTGAGGATCAATGTTGATGTCTAACACCTTAACAAAATCAGACACCAAAATAATATGCCCGTCCAGCTCTACCTTCCCAAAAAGACTATTTTTAGGTTGCAAACCTGAAATGAGACATAGTACACTTTTCAGGGTCCAGTTTTAGACCATGATCGACTAACCATTGCTTTGCCCTCAGCAAGTCAGCATTAATGAGATTGAATACCAAAAGGGATATGGGAAAGAACTAGTTGGCAATCATCAGTGGAGAAATGTATAGTATGAAATAAATAAATTTTCTAAATTTGATGTGCATGACAACGCTTCAATATACTAAATTATTTGTATTTTTAGCTCTACAAAACGGGTCAAAAATAAATGGACAATATCCGGGTCCAGGTCCTACCATGAGACTAACTTTAATAGCGTATTCCCTATATGGGAAATTCGCTATAAAGCAAAAAAATGGAGATACCATGGATTAATTCGTTTTATTTTGTATTTGGCGTTGTACACATCCATACAAAAGCGCGCACTTACAAACATACAATTTTTGGAAAACCACTCGTTGATGAGGGGATGGAAAGAATATAAGGACCAACCAAATCACCATTCAACCTGAACCCCAAACACGGAAGTTTTGGCAAAAAAACTTTCTCGAAGTTACTATGAGTAGGGAGAGAAAGCAATATCAGACCAGGCAAATTAAAAAGGACAGTTGGAAGACGACGTATGTGACTCGGGATATGTTTGGGTAAAAAGACTGATCCACCTAAAGTCCTTATACAGTAGAAAGAACATCCCCTCCGCAGAAAACCTGCAGACTAAGCGATGGATTTTCTCTAAAATATCTCCTTAAAATATCACATTTATTCCCCATTTAAATAGCATTGGTTTAGCGAGTACTTAGGTTTGCTGCAACCGGGAGGGTAAAAAAGTGTTTTTTTTTTGTGAAATGTTAATAGTTTAGTATGAAATTAATTTTCCAAATTTGACCAAAGTATATGTTCATAAACAAGCAAAATACAACAGCTTGCTTATTCTTCATAAGAATAAAATGGAAATTAAAATTTTCGTCTGTATGCAGAATAGCATATATCTAACTGTTTTTGTTTTTGAAAGTCCTTCGAAGGTGTAATAGTTTTTGAGTTTACTAAGATAACTATTTTTTTTTCTTCGCAACTATTAGGTGCATAGTATATAAAGCTTCAATATACTAAATTATTTGTTTTTTTACGCTTTACAAAATGGTTTGAAAAGAAATTGTAAAATGGTATGTTTTAGGGTAAAAAAATGGGAAAACCCAATTTTTACCCCATAAAACCCCGATAAACACCCGTTCCCATAGTCCGATCATGCTGGTTCGCGAACTCGTTCGAATTATAATGTAGGTTTACACGTTTGTACCAAATTTCATCAAAATCGGATCATTTTTGCTCAAGTTATCGTGCTAACGGACACACACATACAGAGTGATTGATATAAGTTTGCCAGCTGTTTTATTTAAAAGTTATAAGAGATATTAAAAAAATGTTAAATTATAACGGCCTTGGTTTATTTTTATTTTTGGTCAAGTTGAAACAATAATTTTAGCCACTATTTTTCCAATATGGCCGCCAACTTTAATTTTTCTTATAGAGGACCCTATATTTTATCATTCTTTTAGAAAGTAAATTCCATTTAAATAGTTTTTATTCATGACACTTTTTCTCTAAAGCTACTCATTTCTAGGAGTTACAACGTGTGAAAACTAAGAAAAGTGGCTAGCAGTGTACACTCTGCGCTATGTAGCTCCTAAATGAGCAAGTTTAGAAAGAAAATGGTAAGTGTAAATAAGTCTTAAAATTGGGCCATTTTTCAAGTAACGGAATCAATACTTTTAATGGCCATTTAAGAATGAAGAACCTAAAGAGAGAGTTAAAGAAGACGCAACAAATTTTGTTATGGCATTTTTTCTCGAAACTTACTCGTATAGGAGCTACATGGCACAGAATGTACACCGCAAGTCATTTTTTTCTTGGTTTTAATGCGCTGTAACTCCGGGTTCGCTCCCCGCCAAGTCACCAATGGATTTTATCTAAGTGATAGTGCCGCAACCCCTAGGTCTAGCCTGAAGTAATGTGAAAAACAATCCCAGGCTCGTGCCTAGCGCCCTAAGAAAAAAAGAAAAGAAAATATCAATCACCTTGTATAGGATATAGTATTCCGAAAATAAAAAAATGTGTTATGATTAAAAGTTTAAAAGATGTTATCAATACAGAATACTCATCCTACATCATGACTTCAAGTTCCAACGACATGTGGTCATAATTTAATAAAATTGTGAAATACCTATCATATAAATAACTAATTTTAGAATACATTTAAATTTAATATATTCCACAATAGTTTTAACAAGTAATTATTATAATTACTATTAAATAATTGTTATTATAGTGGGTTTATATAAAATATTGGGCTGCTATACTCACAGATATTGATTGGTTGAAGTATAGTAAAGTTAAAGATAAAGTATTGGTATTAAAAGCTTTAATATTATGTATACTATGGCATATGATTGTATTTGACAATGTGAGATTTGAAATAGTGAACCTCTGGTTTTAGTGCATCCTGTATTGAAAACGTATTTTAAATATTTTCCCATTATCCCTTGGGATTGGTTGGTGGGAAATATTTTCATCTCATTCAACTACATTTTTCAAGAGACACTTTCATTACAATGGCATTATAATTTTTAATCTCCTCCCTCCCTCCCTTCAGCTGGAGTTGGACTTGAACAGCTTTAAAAAGCAAATCAAAAAAATACTCTTAGCCAAGGGTTACTACAGTGTTCGAGATTGTGTCGCTAATGAGTTTAGTTAGTTAGTTTTTTGTTGTTGTAAGAAGTAATTGGTATTGTTTTATTGAAGCAACATTGTCTATTGTTTATTTTAATTTTAGTTCTATTAATTGACATGACCAATGCAAATTTTGTATTTGTTATTTTGGTTCAATAAATGAGTTATGAGTTATTTTCATTTTATCATTGTATGACCAACGGTTTGACTGAAATATACTGGAAACACTACGAGATTCACCCTGCATAAGAAATACCATAGCATAGATAGTAACTAACGTAAGAGGGTTCAGAAAAATTAGGTATTAAGAAATACTGTTCAATATTTTATAGTATAGCTTAGCCCTAGCCGAAAGAATCCATAATGCTATTAAACTTGATCATGCAGTTTCAACCCTCTGTCCATGGACGTATTTTTTAGATAGATGTTTCATTTTTTGCATATTTGCACGGATTATGAACAGTAAATACTTAATGAAAAATTATAACACTTACTTAAGTGTGGCAATACTTCTACCTTATTACGCAGGCTTAGCTCAGTCAAATGGTTATGTGACGACTACATTCACACGCTAAATGAAATTACAAATGGGCATAATATATTACATTATGGTTACATTTTGGTCGTTCTTTGTTTCTATGAACATAAAACTACTGTATAACTATAACTGAAACATGTTGAGTTAATAGTAAGCTAATTTGTAAATGAACATCGACAAAGTTAAAGTAAATTCGCATTTGGTCATCTGCATGATAGAAATTAATCGTTATGATTGTGAAGTGCATGATGTATGTTTTTCTTAACAAGAAAAACTATTAGGATCAAAATCCGATAAGGAAAATAAAATTTTAAGAAACATAATAGAGGAAAATATTGACAAAATTTAGAAAATACTGAATATCGTAATATTTACGTTTTGCCAAATCAAAACTGCGCAAGCCAATACACAAACCTTAAACAGCACTTAAGAAAATTATAACTGCCTTGGATTTTTTTAATTTTTGGTCAAGTTGAAAAAATAATTTTAGCCACTATTTTCCAATTTTTCATAAGTGTGGTAGTTTTACAAAACCATGGGATTCTTTTATCTCCTGCTTTTTGGGTATTTAATATGGATGATTTGCGTATATTTTGTATGAACCATTATTGTAAAATTTTAAATATAATATACATAAAGCTGAGTAGATTTTGATAAGAATTTTATGCAATTCCATATTATTGTTTGACACTTTATATTACATAGATACATACACCCACGAATACTGGAAAACTTTATGTTCCATACCGTTTCTGTTCAAATATTCGAAGGTAACATGATTTGTTTATGTTACATAAACAAATTATGTTACTGGCCCGAAAGTGGACATTATTTAACATTGGCTAAATAGAACTGACTAAGCCATGGAAATGTTATTAGTATAGGATTCGGGCCAGTTACGACATTCGTTTATGTTTATTAGCTATACCAATTTCTGTTCTAATACTCGTGCATACACTGGAGTAATAGCAGTAATTTTACAATAATTGTTAGTAAATGGTCAGTTTGAGTATAATATGAAGCTTGGCTACTACCAAGTGACCATTTGCCACCTGTGATTCAGAAAATAAATACTTTTTCAAAGCCAATGCTATGTCTGTTATACACAGAGTAAATGGGATGTCTACTTACAGTATTCAAAGTCAATGCCAAATCTAGTTAACCTAAATGAGATATCTCCTTGCCGAATCCTAAATCAATTGTACATATGGTTCAAATAAATAAATGGATGTCTACTTACAGAACCCAAAGTCAATTCTACATCTGTTATATGAAAAGGGGGTGTCTACTTGCAGTATCTAATGTCAATGATACATTTGGTTCACATAAATGAGATGTCTACTTGCATTATCCAAAGTCAGTGGCACGTTTGGTTCACGTAAACGAGATATATACTTGCAGTATCTAAAGTTAATGGTACATTTGTTTCACGTAAAAGAGAAGTCTGGGTGCATTATCCAAAGTCAATGGTAAATTTCGTTTCCGTAAACGAGATGTCTACCTGCAGTATCTTAAGTCACTGGTTCATCTGATCCTCATATATAAAATGTCTACTTGCAGTATCTAATGTCAATGACACATTTGGTTTCCCAAAAATTAGATGTCTACTTTCAATATCTCAAGTCAATGGCACGTCTGGTTCATGTTAATGGATTGTCTACTTGCATTATCTTAAATCAATGGTTCATCAGCCTAATTAGTTATTCATTTTGTAGCAAATAATGTTCAACGGTATCAATCCGATTGTTCTTGACTTTTGTTCTCTATTTTGTATTTTGCTAGTTTAGATGATTGATTTATAAACATTTGTTACGACTCTTGTTTACCTTTTTATTTCTATCTTGCAGACACTGTACTGTCATGGCAACCTAACTGGTTGCCATGACAGTACAGTGTTTGCAAGATAGAAATAAAAAGGTATCCGACGACCCATACGACCCATGTTAAATTTCGAAAAGTGTATATTCGTGTAGAGAAAAGCCTTGTTGTCCGATTTGTTCCATTTCATATTTATACCTTCCCTAAGTTGGTTACTAAGTCTGTTTTAATTTCGTGATGATCACTTCAGCCGTTCAGGAGGACCATTTGTAAAACAAAAGTGGGAGTGTAGTATAAGAGCTTCGCTCACTCCGCTCAATAAATATCACTTTTAGCAACCATAATTAGGGAAACTTTCCTTATAACAGAACAATAATACTAAATAGAAAACAAAAGACAACATACAAAAAAACAATAATGTACATACACTGAATATAATCTAATATTTATCATGTATTTATTATATTGGGACAAAAAGGGCCTCCACAGTCCACAGTCTTTGTCATTATTATATTGAAATCACTCACTATATAACTATTGCAATACGGTTGTTTGATTGCACAAGAATACGTTTCCACTGTGGACGTGATGGAGTGGTTGTGACATTAGTGATCAGATTCTTAGACGGACAGTTAATAGCCAAGATCGCTAGTGACAAGGCGAACACGCTGACCTGGTCAAACCTTCATTTTCCTTATTCTTATCGACTGCGATTCAACTCTATGTGCAGAAATAACATACAAGTCGTACATAAATCAGAAGTAAAGTGAGTAAACGCATAAATTATAAATAATCTTATATACTACAAAACTTATGACAGCTAGCCTGATCATACTACTGGACCGAATTACACGCGGTTGGTACCAAATGAAAGATATGTTCATCACTCCGTAACGAAAGTAACTATTTTCGATAACAGCTGACATCAATGAAAGTATTCGTTTCCCAAGCCTCTAATTTAGGGTGAGGGAAAATCGATCAGCTGATTTTCCCTCGCTCTAAATTTACTTTCCCTCGCTCTCAATTAGTTCTCCATTTATTCTCTACGCGCGCTAGTGTTTTGTTACAGTTTAATTTAATGATTTGAATCAGCTTTATGTATTGTTAAAAGTTGTTTTATTATTTTATTTTCATGTTTAAACAAAATTTATTGAGAAATATACGTAGGTTTCCTTTTAGAAGATTTTATTTTATTTTGATGTTCAATCGAATTAATTGAGAAATATAAAATAGTTGTAATATTACTGAGGTCTGCTAATCTGTGTTTGTGTATTTTTGCGTGGTGAAGAAAAGTATCGTTAATAACTCGTACCGAAAGTTATGATCCGGCACTTGCTCCATTACCCGTCCTCGGCTTCGCCTCGCACGTGGGATTGGGGTTCCCTGTGTGAGGCGAATGCCACTTTCGGTCCTAGTAATGAAATATACTATTCTTGTAGATGTGCAGAATTTCTTTATAAATTAAAATAGGCTCAAAATAAGCACTAAAAAAAAATTTAAAATTTAAAAATAATTAACATGGGTTTTATCAGTTACCACGTTGGTGAGGAAATAACAACAAAATATAAACAGAAAATCAAAACAAACCAAGGAAATTCCAACCAAATGTTTTATTTACAGCGTGGGTTGAAAATAGAGAAGTTTGCACAACGACAATACATACTTTTGGTCGAGTTTTCGACCACGGGGTGAGCTCTCGTAATTTACTAAATAATGATAAATGCGAAAAAATAAATAACACAATTTGGAATGTATTGGTGCAAAAATGGACCCCTCTACAGAGCAAAAACCAAGTTGGTACCTAAGTCATTTAAACTCTGCATGCGGATTGTGCAATTGTCTAGTATAGGCTCTAATCAGAAAGACAACCCTCATTGGCTATGGATGTAATAGGGTGGATGGACAATACAGTTTATAAACCAGGAATACGTTAAATACTTGATTACTTATCTTTTATTGTCCCTCAGAACATGATGGTGGTAAATAGAACCTGTGGAAACTACTTTTGAGTATTAACGCCCAATGAATGGTGTGACATTTGAGTTGTAAATCAAATCATCAGTTTGCATAGTGGCCATGAACAAAAGAATTAAAACTTGTACTGTATCACCTTAAAGAGTTTGGTAGAGTAACTATTATTGTAAATGTTGTGAGGTTTTTAAAAATGGCCTCTATTAAAAAAATATGGCGTTCTTGCATAGTAATACAAGATAGGTCACAACAACTATAGTTATTTTAAAATCTTAACTTATTTTATCCTCTTACTGTTTAGAGTTGGGGACCGCAAAATGCTTCATCCAATCCCCATTATCATGTATTTGGACAAATAATTTCATCCAACACTTAAAATTATGAGACACCATGAAAAAAATATATATAATTATAAAGCCTAAAAACCAGTAATTTAAAGTTGGTTTTCCTTGTCTTATATAAGTAGTCCTGGATCTGAAGAGGGTTGGAAAGTCTGACGCAATTTTATTTCTCATTGTTGTTATAGGCACTATAGTAATCGTGAAAACGCATGTTGTCGCCCCCAGCGTGGTCGACATCCCGGGGGGAGGGAGGCAATATAGCGGGGGTGCCGTTTACTAACACGCTTATAACTCGAGAACCGTTATAGATAGAACATTGCAACAAGAGTATATTTACTCATAAAAATACAACATTTAAAAAAAGATATAATGTTTCAATCCGTATCTTCGTTGGTATTCTAGTTATAACATAATATTTGGTATACTGAAGCTAAAATCTTTAACACAATGTGAAAAACTTAACTGTGCTACCATTGGTATCTGAGAAACTAATAGATTTAGAAATAACATTAGATGGGAAACTTCAACTATTTTCTTTAGACATTTTCCAATATGGCGGCTAACTTTAAAATTTCTTACGGAACACCTTGTATTTTATGATGGTTTTAGAATGTAAATTTATCTTAAAAACGTTTTAAAACTAACTATAACTTACTTGTTTAGGAGCAAGTACTTACAACGTGCAGAAAGCACATAGAAGGCAACTTTTTCAAAACTTTAATACGCTGTATCTCCTAAACGAGTAGCTTTAGAGACAAAGTGTAATGAGTAAAAACTTTTTAACAATTACTTGTTAAAAAATCATTGTCAAATACAAGATGTTCCGTAAGAAATGTTTAAGTAAGCCACCATATTGGAAAATGACGGCCATTTTTGAAAACGTGGAGTGCATATTTTTAATGTCATAAGAAAATAGTTGAAGTTTCTCATCATAAAAAAATAAATAAATTTCATAGTTTCTCAGATACCAATGGTGGCAGTAAAGTTGAAGATTATAGCTTTAGTATAAAATATTATGCTATAACGACACGATTAAATCGATCAGCTGGTGCAGTGTTTATTTGTTGATCAACGCTTTGGACTTAACTTAACCTATAATCTGTTGTTGAGTGTTTACATTAACAATACAAACCAAAAATCATATTCAGATTTTGATTCATTATGATTGTGAAATTTCATTCACATTTTTTTGCTAATTTGTGAAGCAATTTAATTTTGGTTTGGATTAGTTAATTTGTGAAAATCCATTGTAAAGGTTAACCTGTATATACATAAAATTACCCATTATTTATATACTTCATAGTATCTGATACCAAAAATGAAGAATGGGTTTATCCTTAACAACACTGACCTATGACTCAATTTCACTGCTTCGGTCTCATTCGGATAATCACCCTTGAGTCATGCAGTCCTGTTTTGCACTCTACAGTAGTCTATTTACCAACAACGGGAAATCCAAGTAACGAATAAGGGTCAATGTCCCAATCGTATTACCTGTATTCCTTGTACAGGAAAGCTTGGACATAACCTTGAACTTAGGGAAAACATGTGGATTACTAGTCTCTATGTAGGACTCCACTATATCTCGACACCAAAACCGTCACAATTATATCCTTAACTGGTTGAACGACTTGAATATAGTTTTCGGGTGAAACACGTTTGGGGCAAAAAGTCAGGTATTTTGTTCTAGGTATTCTTAAAATAAAAACTTACAAATGTCCCTGGCCTACGTTTTCCCATAAACGTTTTTCATCTCTGCAAACTGCAGTGTGAAAAATGATATGCCTAAATCTCTAGAGATTCAATACACCAACATTTTATAAATCTATATACTAGATCGTTTATATATTTTAAATGTTGATAAAAATTACCACCTAAATCCTCTGAGGGATTCGTCTAGTCTGCGTTTTAGATTGATCGATACATTGCACCTTTTAATATTACAAATTGAACAAAATATAGGTAGTAAAGCCCCCGATATTGTATCGTGGTCTCATCACCTACTAAACCCCCGTTCATGTCCCGTGACTCTAAAGTCAATGTTCTTTAAATCGTTAAAGACAATTAATAGTTTAATTGTTCCTTGAATTAACGAGCTTCCTGTTCCATCATTTGAGCATTAGTAATGGAATTTGAAGAGGCAAGTATCATTTCTTAAATAATATCTTGGCTTCAAAATATAGGTGAACAACTAAAGTGAATAAACAAACAACGTGAACAAAGTGAATAACTAAACCCGAACCAAATAAATCGCCTTGCGGTGGACAGTAAGAGCTGTTTCTAACCTCTTGTAAACCTGTTTGCAAATTCTTGCTTTTCAAAGTTAGAGAATTTGTGGGTGGCCGGTTTTGGTGCCATTCGGTAAGGAGAAACTCAGACCATTCGTACCAAAGTAATAGCAGTCTCCGATACCGCATTAAGACGATTTATAGAATCTAAAATATTTGATCATTTTATTATTCACTATCAATGTTAAAGCTTTTGAGACCATCTTTTTATGTTTCTTTGTTTTTAGTGATTTTTCGGTGTACTCTAGCATCTAAAATATAATTTTAAAGTATTTTATAATTTGTATGTCAGAAAGGAGCAATACATAACAATGGATCTAAATTTCTCATTTTAGCGAATTTCTCATATAGGGAATAGCTATTACCGCAGGTCTCGGGGTCGAAGTATATAACACAACTGGAACCGGGTAGATAGGAGGTGAGGGAAGAAAAGCGCGCCGTTTCGGCAACCTTCCCCCATCACTATGTGGGACCCAACGCAGATATGTTAGTTCCTCAAGCCGTGCACGCGGTTGTTAATACGCTCCTGGCCGTCCATACAATAGGTTGACTGCAATTACAGTTATATATTCGGAATCTGCATTAAATGCAGAATCTGACAGTATAAATATAATCTTATTTAAATCGTAATTCGAATTTTAACAACTGAAAATATTAAAAAAAATATCACACCTTGACATAAAAAAGTTACTAGCGAGGATTTTTTTGTTTTGTCAGAATCAAACTTCAAGTAACACAATTGTAGCTAATGAGATGATCTTCAGCATATAACCAAGATATTTCAAATACAATTTGTAAGTCGTGTGTAATAGAGTAATTAGTAACGCAAAGAGGTTCTTTATAAATTGCGCCGCGGGCCGTCCTCCCTGGTTCCGCTGATCTTTTCGTTTACGGTACTCCCAGAAACGTTTTGAGTACAATCAATATTTATATTTAATACATTTTTATTACAGGTAACACATAACTAAATTCTGTATTATCACCTTCTAGGTAAACTATTTACATACAATGTTACCGTAAATTAAAATATAAAATGTAGACTATAACTTACTGTTGTACAGGGACAGGGACTGGTAATCCCCCTTTGTTTAGTTGTAACATGGGATCGTTTACTATCTGCTTTGTTTGGTAATTAATGAGAAATTCCAAATATTAAGGTTCAGAGCAAGTAATTGATAAGGTTATATTAAATACTAAACCTAGGAAGTATTTAACGTAAAGGCAATAACAAAAACTGAATAATAAATTTACAAATCAAATTGTTAGGCGTGTTCCTTTGACACTAGGAGTATTTGTATAATGTTGCAAAGACACGACTAGTAAAAAAGTGTTTTAAGTGCTATTGTTATTCTGGTTAATAATACTAAACAGTACTTCTAAGAATATGTTTTACTGTCCACAATCGTGCTTAAATATAGTACAAAAGGTTGCATATTACATGTTGTGAAACAAAACCAATTTCTTGAATCTCTCTCTTATACATAACTTATTTTTGTTACATTCATTCGTAATGTTCCTATAATGGAGAAACAAATGGTTTTAAAACAGTGTCCCTATCAGTTTAATTAGTTTCTAAGCCTGACTTTCGTCAGAAATGTCATTGCTTGAAACATGGCGTGTAAACAAATTTCCTTGAAATTTCATGCATGCTGATAAAATTCATCTATGAAAACAAAACTTCGGCGTATCTTATTTTTTTTAGAAAAAAAAATATACAAATACTTTACAAACCTAGAAACTTGGGATGGGGACGCAAGGTGCTCTTCGCACCGCTGCTCTGTGCGTCATTGAAGTGAATCTTTATGTACTTTGGCAATTATTATATAATATAGGAATAAGTATACAATTATAAATTGTACTATATTGAGAATTTCATTCAACGGAGCGGAACGGAGTTTTAAGGGATCTTTTATGGGGCAAAAATTGATTTTTCCCATTTTTGACCCTAAAAACCAAAAATTTCATAATTTCTTTCCAAACCATTTTGTAGAGCTTAAAGAAATAAATAATTGTGTACATTGAAGCGTTGTTGTATGCCCAACGGTTACGGAGATGATAAAAAAAATTTCAAATTTGAATTACTGTTGTAGTTTGCTTGTTTAAGGATATATTTAAACCAAATTTGGATTTTTTTAATTTAATACTAAGCTATGACATTGCAAAAAAAACATCTCAATATATCGACAACATATAGACATACATACATATAGACAACATATAGACATGTTCTATTATACTTTTACTGCTCAACCTGTAGCAGCAAACCTAAGTACTCACTAAAATTAATGTTAATAAAATAGGAAATAAATCTGACAATTTTTGGTGATTATTTTAGTAGAAATCCAGCCAGGTAAATGGAAATTCGCTTAGTCTGCAGGTTTGCTGTGGCGGGGGTATTATTACTTCATAGAGACAAAAAATGCGTAGAGAGTTAACATTAGCACTTATCACGTCAATGATTCCATGATCAATTAAATCCATGATTATGATGAATTGTGCTACACATAGAATTAAAGCGTTGAACAAGTAATATAATATTGACCGTGATATTTATATGTAGGCCTACATAAGATATATAATAGTTTACAGAAACTATTTGTTGATTGTTGTCATTCTAATACTTAACCTGGGTATGATCTACAGTACTGTAAAATGTACATCGTTTTTTAAATCGTTTTTTAACCCATCACCAATTATTGTGTGATACTGAATTTTACGATGTAATATATTTATCCTTTTTCCATAATTGTCATAAAACAAGCAACCTTTTGGAACAATAATAAATTAACTACAAAAAAGTGAAGCTTGAAAAAGAGCTTCCGATCTGTGAAGCAACACTCCTTTTAATGATAAGTTAGTCTTTATTAATTTTAAAGGGTCTGGTTTCGGTTTGATACAAATTATGTCATTTTAACTTATACTTAAACAGTTATTCTTTTTAAATTGATTATTACATATACTATAAGTTAAAAAATATTCAACATTTAATTACGGTTGTAGATGTGCAGAATTTGGAGACGCACTATTGCTTCTTATATTCATACAGAGCTCCTTACAAACACATAACTGATGGGACACACCGCCTTGCTCAAATCTTTAACAAGTTGGCTGCTCATGGTTCAAGTTATTAAGGTTGTTTGGGATTCGATACTAAACTTGTTTTGATGGTACTGTCATTATCAATACAATTTGAGCAAAGCCATTGTTATGATGGATTTTTGTTCAAGCGAAATCATGCATTTCAATTAAACTTACACCTATGTGCAGAAAACGTCTATTAAATTTAGCTCGAAAAACAACCCAACCGGTCATGGAGAGTTTTAGGGATGAAGGACCTCAAAGGATATGCAAAAGGTCCTCAAAGTACATGTTTTTATAACTGCAAATCTATTTTCACGTTTTCGAATAATGTTTTAACATAGTCAATTGCAAACACACAGACAATTTTTCTTACGTTTTATCAGTAGATTGTTAAACAAAATGTTTAGAGTCGATAATGGAGTCTGTTGTCTTCAGTGCATTCTTAATTGAAAAATGAACTATATGGTTATGGTTACAACTAAGCAAAATGGAACAAATTGGTATGTTATATTGACCTTTACTGACTAAAATAGCAATCTTGAGTCCTCCTTTTAGCACCAAATCGACTTCAAATCGGTTAGGTAAAAGATTCTAAGAATCAAAGAATAACATTTGTGTAAAATAAAGGATTAAGCCACATAAATTAACTCACTTAATCCATAGGTTTCCTAGAGCAGAGGTTTTTACAAACATTCTACCCAATGGAGTTTTAAACATCGATAATTTTACTGATTACTTCTGTGGGAAAGATATTTTTTACTAGAATAATATTTGTATGTAGTAGATTATTTGACAAAATAATGTGATTTTAATGTATTTTAGAAGGAATTTATATTTCAAATTATTTAGAGACATATAAATGTAAAACGTATTCGTTAACTCTTTTTTTTAATTTGCTTTTATATACTCAGCATATTATTTTTATTGTGTTATATTAACTTATATCTAAGTATAAAATCGAATAACCAAACCATATGCATACTTTATATTGAATGGTTGTTGGATTTAATATAAAAAACTTAAATTTAAATAGCATACAAAACTATTAGTAGGTAGCATGTAAAATACGGTTAATGTATTTTTAACTTGTATACATTTGAGAAACTAATTCGTATTATAAATTTAAATACAAAGTCATGTGACCGATTTCCCCCTCCCCTCCTAACACTTATAAGTGTCAGCGGTTCAGGTCCTATAGTTTCATTCAGTCCTGTGTAGTGTCTCTAACCACCGAAACGACCTTCAGGTAACACACTAAATCTTATCTGTCTCCTGTCGTCTAACGTTTTGTAGTTTTGATATTTTTTATCCGTTTTAATAAAGCTTTGACATTGATTTACCTGTAAGATTATACACTTTTCATTGTACTTTTCTATAGTCGCATATAATAAGTGAATATAATATTTAGAATATATTATCAGTATAAAGTTTTAAATAAAAGTGTTACAGTAATTGTAAATAGACATGTTTAGAAATTGATTCACCACAAGTTTACACTGCATTTTTAAATTCAATCTATATTATATAGTCGGAGGGATGTATAATATGTCTGTATGTCTATAGGCACATTACAACACTCAGTATAAGTTTTCTTGAGTACTTTAAGTTTATTATACTTTAGATTTTACCATTTAATAAGAAACACTTATTTAAGTAACAAAAAAAATTGCACACTGTATTCACAACTTTTATTGTAAAATAGCTAGTTATTCTAACTCGTATATTTTATCTGTTATTCATGGTGATGTTTTGTCTAAGCATAGATAATACTGTTGTTATTTTTTCAAGCAAATTATAATAATAAACATTTATTTCTCAAAGTACTCAAACACATATTCGTTATACATGTGTTTATGCTGTATTATTACTGATAGTTTTACTATTTTAATTATACAAACTTTTTTGTACATTTTGAATGTTAATGATTTCGGGTACTTTTTAACAAATGTAGCTGTCAAAATGTATGAGAAGATACGTTTTATTGTGTAAAACCAAACCCATGTTTTGTATTTTCAAGCATTCAGACAAATAATTATCCTTATGCAGCAACACAAGTAAATACATCTATTCAATACTTAAATGTATTAACTCATGTAATCGATAACATAAAAAGTTACATCATTATTAACTAAGCTATAGCAACTGAGCTATTCTATACAGTATTGTTTTATCAGTTGCAACTCCTGCAATTTAAATCGGGCTGTCCAAGTAATCAAGCTTGAGTTCAAGTACCGAATACGTAAAGCTACTATGTTACAAAGTTAAGGTATCGAGATGTTTGAAATTAATTACAAGTGTTAGTTAAATAGTGAGGTTATGAAAACAGTAGGCATAAACAACACAAACGTACAACATTTAATTTATAGATTATATATAACCTTCTTTTAGAAAAGTTTCCTCCATCTTATTTGATGGACAACTATTCATTTGAGTTTGGCAATCCTTTAATTCGGCTATCTACAAGTAGCAATTCATAGAACAACGTTACAGTTGGTTTGTTAGCTGAACATTATCAATTTGTATGTGTGAAAAATACCCAAAGTGGTTCTGAGTTGGTCATTCAACACTAGTTTATGGGACAGAAAGGTATTTATAATTTTATTCAAATCTGTATAAATATTTTAGCTTATAATCTTGTTATAAACGAATATGAATGCAGTTAATTGCTGCCACCTCAGCCTACAGTTGGGAATCTCAGTAAAAGTAATCTTGGCAACCCTTCCGAAATGACCAGCCGTAAACAGCTTTGGATAAGTCGGTCCCGTCAGGAATTGTTTTCCAAACACACCTGTTCTCCCAAAACACCATTAGCCTATCGCGTACCAAGACCGGCGCTGGGCACAGCGTTAGCCGATAACCAGCTGATACACATTAGTAAACAAAGATATCAACCCTTTCAGGACCTTCGGCGTGGGCCCGAGGAAAGTCACTTTCCAAGAATTATCTGCCAACAAGGAAAGAACCCTCATAACGGTAAAATCTGTTCTATCTCGCTTACGGTTCAGTCTTATAGTAATTCTGAAACAACCATCGCTTAGTTGTTTGATAGCAGAGTTGCATAGAGTTACTTGAGTATTTGTGTATGCTTAGCAATACACGATCTATGATTTTTATTTCTATTTAATATGCTATAAAATACCAAACTTGCACGTATTTAGATTACAGTATTTCACTTTACATAATTTTACAATGATTATATCAATGATTTAAGCAATGCATATTAACTGCAAAGTACGCATCTGGTTTTTGTACTCTTTGCAAACCAGAAAGTCGTTGTTTACAGAAAGAGACCGGTAAAGTCAGCTGGAGTATAATAAATGGAGAACCAGTCGTGTAGCATAATAAAACTATAGGTCTACTGTGTACACAACACTACACAGTAAGCAGGTGGTTTCTGTACTCTTTTATACCAGAACGTAATTTTTTACAGAATGAGACCGGTAAAGTCAGCTGGAATACGACAAAGTCAGCTATTTTAAAGTGCGTTAGATCACTGACTATACAGTGTACCATATATAAATTAAATGGTTAGATTCACCGGCAAGTTTTCCAATAGGCTTCAGGCGAAGCTACCTCCCCCATCACAACTCGCCCGCCACAACAATGCAAACATTTCATTAGTTAGGATCACTTCGATTGACGTCTGCCATTGTGTAGAATCTTATCATTTACGAGTGAATTTAATATGTAAGATTCATTACGATGGATAATATTTTTAAATTACGAATGAAATAATAGTTGATCGAGGAAATTTATTTTTAAATCTGCTTCCCCTGATAAATCAAAAAAGCAGGTATGAGAGAGTATTGATTGTATGTTTTCAAAGTGGGGAAACTGGCGAAATATTAGTAAGATAATCATACTTCCCATGTCTAAATAAGTGATGACTTGTTGTTTACACTTGTTGTTGGTAGTCTGACGAGTATCGTTCGCAACTCACCGGGGAAGGAGTTAACGGTACTTGTGTGAAATCCCGCACGGCAAGCTTCGCAAAGGAACTATCCTCCTCGTATCGTACATTAAACAGTTCTCGGAATTGTCGCGTAATATACTAATTCCAAATCAATGATTGCAATCTGACTTAATATTTGGGTTTCCTATACTAGCTACCACCAAAGTATTTTAGAAGATTCCATGATAGCTCTCATTCAAATGGTTCAAATTTCGAAATATCCAGCGAAACCAGAATAATAGTTAATTACGACGCTTAAACTGTCGTAGCCAAAAGGGGTGGGCCAGTGGTATATTCATTGATACCAGGAAAAGTCAATAAGTCAATTGCATTACTAGCACCGAAAGTGACATTTTCCAGTGCACCCTCAATATGAGGTAAAGCCGAACACAGGGTTATCGAATTTCACGTGCAAGGCGAAGCCGAGAACAGGAATAATTGCAGCTAGTACTAGAAATCACGTTTGGTATAAGTTATGATCAATACTTTTGATCACGACGCAAAAATACACACATAACTAATAACAGACAACAATAAAAATGGGTTCTAATAGTGAAATATACTATTGCCGCAGTTTTGTTCTCTTGATTTTCGTAGATCACTAATTTTAGCCCCAATATACAATGGGTTAAGTTTACTACGGATTGAAATTTGTAAACACGTATTAAAAAAACGATTTCTGTATTATAAAAATTCTAAACCACAACTTTTAATAACATCACAAGGAACCCCCGTTGACATATCCTATAAAAATCGCACTTAACGAGATATAGTACTAACTGTGACCGTTATATACTTCCTTTACCAAAATACACAGTATTAAAATACTACTAAAGCCAGCTGCATTTCATAAAACCCCGTCTGATTCCTCTGATACGATATCACCAATATCAAGCCCCGCATGTCAAATGAGGTCATTTCAGTATAATGGTTACATTATCATAATTACATCATTAACAAAGGCAAACAAACGATTTCTACATCAGATTTTCCCTTGTGACCGACCAACTAAGAATCAAATGATTTTTTAATATAATATGAAGCAAAGATCAGAAAGTCGCTGTCTAACATCCTTCGGAAGTCAGAAAACTGCTAGTAGGGTAACGAAAATGTAACCGTATATTCCTCTTAATCAATTTTACCATCGATTTTATACCAAATGAAAATATGGTAATAGACAAATTTTAAGGTAATATTCTCGCGTGTATTACCTGGGAAAGTGTCATATCCTTCTTACAAGTAAAATGAGTTGTTAGTATTTAAACTTCTTTAGTTTCCAAAAAATATTGTGTATCTCTAACGGGTTTAGATGTATTTTGGGTTTAGTTAAAATATTACTGTGATGTAATACGCAACTTTTTTATATATCGATTGATACTTATTGCTCAAGTGTGATTAATTTTTAAATACCGGTAGCTAAATAAAATCACTTAGAATCGTCATTGAATACTACTTATTTTAAGCATTTTGGCTGACAGACACTATGAGGAACCATGTACTGTAGTTAATTATCTTTCAAAGTAAACATCTCGACCGTATATCTCTCTATAGCCTTCAGCAGGGTCACTTCTCCGATAAAACTACCCTGATTCTGACCTCACGCGTTTTAGGCTACATTAGCATTCTATGTTCGAGGCTATATTATTTAAGAAGTCCAAAAACCTGGAATAAAACCCCACTGTCACATATATTAGTTTTCACATCCATTCAGTTGAATTTTAAGGGGTCCTTTCCTTCAGATTAGGACTGCATTTCAAGACGAAAGGAATTGTTTACTTCGTGTGAGTTAATAACTAACACGATGTCTATATATTGTGCCACACGTATCAAACTGTGTTTACTCTATCATGTTAGCTGGATGTTGTACAATGCAGCCTGTTCAAAAATTGTCCGTAGACAATTTCTCTGTAATGGCTATATTATAGGCAATTATAAAGTTTTACAAAAAGGTCGACTTAGCTTGGCACTAACACTTAATTCATGTAATAACCATGCTCACAGGACTTACCGAATGTGTCCAAGTGTTATTTTTTTAGCATAAAAATAAACTTAGAGTAAATTTATAACGAATGTAGCCGTAGAATGGACGACACTGACACATATGCGCCGGTAAAGTGTATGCCTACTGTAGTGTTGTCAAAAGTATGTATTCGTGAGATATAATCGTGCTAGAGGAATGGCGAACGTTGGCGCGATTTTTCAAAGTTAATCGCCCGTCAAACAGGTCTTTCCAAGTCGTAGAAATGCGAAACAGCCGGCACGAGCCTGTCTTATAAATTGTTGCTGTTATTTGCAAAAGCTATTCGCTTTCATGTTTATCGTCCTCGTAGAATTTAACAGTTAATCGTCATATTTATAGCAACTCAAAAACGTATATGAAATAGAGTTGTTCACTATAAAGTCCCGGTCGTTAACCCGTGTTCGCCGAGTTGTAGAAAGCTCCATTCGCTTCTCTCTCAAGTAAGCTATACCTACATACAGGGTGTCGCTGGCTATGCAGATTCAGATTCTACGTGCAAAAATAAGTCGAAAATGTAGAATAATTTTTTTTTTTCGATTTCGGCTTAGTTTAGCCTTAAGTTAATCCACCATTTTGTATTTTTTTGAAAATAATTAATAACTCAAAAACTCCTGGAGATATTTTTATGAAACTTGGTATAACATTTTAGGCTACAGGTATAAACATTCTCCAAAAATATCTTTGATAAAGCTCATTAAATTTAAAAATGGTGGCCATTTAAAATTGTTTAAGTAAAAATCAACTAAAACCAGCCATTAAAACAAAATTTGATGAGCCTGATCAAAGATATTTTCGGAGAATGTTAATACGTGTATCCTTAAAGTTTATACCAAGTTTCATAAAAGTATCTCCAAGGGCTTTAGAGTTATTCATTATTTTCAAAAAATACAAAATGGCGGATTACGGCCAAACTAAGCCGAAATCGAAAAAAATGTATTCTATATTTTCGAATTATTTTTGCATGTAGAATCTGAATCTGCATAGCCAGCTACGCTTTACCGAAACACCCTGTATAGCGCGGAATCAACTCATCGCGCGTTTTGTGAGAGAAGCAGGTCTGGTGTGCTTGAATGAAGTGAAGATTAAGCAATTCGAAGTTTTCAATATTACATATGCATAAAGAGAGTTTGTAATCATCTTATACACGATATCGAAATGATTAAAAGTATTTTAACTTAATATTAAAAGCAAGTCTGAAAAGAAAGTACCATTGTTCCACACCATTCATTCTTACACAATTGTTTTTTTTATCTTCAATATCTCGTCTAACTCATCACTTGATGAAAAACACTGAGTTTCGACAATGAATAAATGTCGAATGAACTAAGTATTTACTACAGAAACGAATGTATTTTTCATATAATTACGCTATATAATCATAATACCTTAACTCCACAAATGACTGATTGTTTTTATTTTGTTTGCCTTTGATTACAACTACTCTGAAAAACATCAAGAATGCAGATAATTTATTTGGCCTGCATTCGTTGTCAACAATTTTATTTTTAATTTTCAATTGGATCGCCAGTCTTTTTTTTATTTTCATATTGAAATCATCAACGGTTAAATTGTATTTCCAAACAATAATGTCAACTTTTCAACATTCAATGATAATAAGTTATGTTTAGATTATCAATGCTTGGTACTTTAAATGCTGGATTTTGTAAAATGATGTTAAATTGTTTAACGTATAAGTAATATTTTCGGATACATTTAAAAAAAAAATAGTGGAATCGCCGTTCGTAGCTTGATTCTACATGTAAAATTCGTAATAGAACAATATTTGAATTTGTTTAGTAGCTTGTTTTTTTTTTCAGATAGTCTTAGTCTGGATGTGATATTTTGTCATTAAAACTGTTTCTAACAAAAAGGAACTTTCAGAAAGGTTGTCGTTGGAATTTTCTTGGTTACTTAAACCACATTGTTTACCCGTATTGTATCAAACCACTAGAGTTAGCTTGAATATGTCTTAACTGTTTTCATTATTTTAGTACATTAAAATCAAGTTTATAATCGAAATGTCTAAAACTAGTATTACTTCATTTTAAATAAATTTGACCATTTATCTGTCATTCAACATACAAATTAATAATGACAGCCATTTAAACATTACGTTATATAGTATACATAAATATTACGTGATTATAAGTTTAGAAAAATATATTTTCAGGTTGTAGATGCGTTACTATAAAATCTGCCATACAATTTGCTGGATAATTGTTCTGGTATTTGTTTGAAACAAGTTCTGATAAGGTACGTACACTTAAGGTTGCCGAATCTGGCAATACTATTGAAATTTTGAACCAAGCCGACATCTTAAATTAATTTAAATTAAATTCATTCATTCCGATCATGGAAAGAAGGTTTAAGAGAATAGTTTTGTACACCAAGTAGAGTTTGTCCTTTCCGTCTGACATTTAAAAAATCATTTTGCCACATTAATCAGCTAAAGACAAAAAATATGTATAACCTTTTTTCTTCGGCTATATAGGTTAATAAATTGTTAGAAACCGCTTCTGATACATATTTTAAAATCTGGCCAACTTCATTATATACTACACTTTCAACAATAACTAAATAGAATAATAATGTTTTGTGTTCCTCTTGGTAGCAAATCTCAAGTATTTAAAACAACGGGAGCGGATTCAAGTCCAAGTTGCATTTTCCACACAGCTGTTTTAATAAAAAGCAGGTGAAATTTCACTCACCCTATAGGTTTGCTGCGATGGGAAATTTTTACTATATAATGTGATTGATTACCAGTATGAATATCGTGTGTTTTATATATTTTATTCTATATTTTATTTCGTGGAATATCATCCATTACAGATTTTTGGATGTACAAAAGCCAGGCCAGGGTTCGCCTTATTTTGCACATCAACATTTCGATTTCTAAGATGTTTATTATTCAATCTTTTCGAGTTCAGTGTCGTTCAATAGGATATTTTAAATGCTAAATAAGAGTGTTTTGGTAGTTTTTTCATAAAATCAGCCATCTTTTAGTAATTTAAGTTAAAAATAAAAATAGCCACCATTAAAGAAAACATATTTTAGTAACGATTTTCCTCAAATAGCTTTTGACTCTTAAATTACAAACTAATATTTATAAAGATTTCTTTTAGATATAAATTTAAAACACACAAAAAGAAAATGGCGGATATCTCACTAACGAGTAGTTTTTTGTAAAAAAATGTTACTCTTGATTTTTGTTTTACTTTGACCCTTTCCAAGATTTTATGTACTTATGGGACACTATGTATAATGCTTGAATTTCGCTATAACGCAGAACGCATACGTTATAAAATGTACATGTTAATGACTGATGATAAGAAAAGCGAGATGTTCACACTTTCCAATCTGGAGAACCAAGCCAATAGAGGTGGGGAACAGAATTACCTCTAGGCTAGCAGTAGGCCTAACGCCTAATGATATCTAACATCAGACATTGGACATTCAGTATGGGGGTGTTGGTATTGATGTAGCAGGATTACCAATAGTTAATGGATCTGTTTGCTCAGACTGAATAGAAAACTCATTAATGAAGACAGTTCGATGTCCAGTCTGATTATTTTGAAAGTTAGGATTCATAGACAGGCGAGACCCTTAGTGTGGTGTACCACAAGTAGTGAAAATAATACCCCGATGGATCGGGCATACAGATCATGGATTTGGCCTACCTTTGTAAGGTTTCAGTCAGCTCAATGTGTCTAAAATAAATCTCTGCAATTTATTTATATCTATGTTCATGTACATAACATAATATATTTACAGGAACCCAAATAAACAATAAGCTTTATTGGAATGATCCCATGCCAGAAAGTGTCCAACGATCACCATAGTGGCCTATTGGGTCAGTAGATAAAACATAGTACACAAAAAAGAACAACAAACAGCAAGAAACACTTGCATTTGCAATACAAAAAGTGAATGGTCCACAACTTTCATTTTTGCAAAAATTTTTTAAGAAGAAAAAATATTTGTCTACCCACATACTGTATGTGTATTATTTATAAAATAAAAAAAATTTTATATGCTTTAAAAAAGTCTTAGTTGAATGTGCCACACACACTAACACCGTAAACGATATTACATTTTTTAACGAAAAAATAAATAGTATAAAAATAAATTTAATCCTTATACCGTGTTCGCAATAAGAGGTGATACTGTACTACGGCCATTTCAGAGATTACTCCATCGTTGAGTGCGTAGTAACTTAGTACCCTAAACTTAAGTCCGATAAGAACCGTAATTAAGTCTAACCGTGTAAGAACACTTCAAACGAAATGTCTTCATTTGCATTGCGTTAGAGTTTAAACATAAATTAGACATATAAAACAGGACGTCCACACGAAATACATGATATATTTAGAGAACGTGTCCGGCTGAAATACATCCACCGAAGCAAACTTGAAGACTAAGTGAATTTCCATTTGTCTGATTGGATTTTCAAAAAATATTTCCTTAAAATGTCATATTTATTCCCAATTAAAATAGAGCATTAGTTTAACGAGCACTTAGGTTTGCTGCTACAGGTATGGTAATTACGTGTTTTTATAGTTAAATGTTAATAGTAGGTATGAAATAAAAACATTCTAAATTTGGTCAAAATATCTTCATAAACAAGCAAACTACATCAAACAGTTAACTTATTCTCCATAAGAATAACATGGGAATTTTAAATGCACATTTTTTATTTTCTCCATTAAGCTCATAAGATTGCTTCAATAAAGTAAATTATTATTTTTAAGCTCTTCAAAATGGTTTGGAAAAGAGATTGCGTAATGGTAAGTTTTGGAATCAAATGCGAAACCCCCATAAAACCACCCATAAACCCTCGTTTCCATAGTCCGATCATGCTGGTTTGCGAACTCGTTCCAGTAACTGTATTTTTACACTTTTATACCAAATCAAAATCGGATAATTTTTGCTATTCAATTAATTATGATTCTCATACTGTCACATTTTAATATGGTTCCAGTTAGAGATGGGCAAGTCCTAAAATTTCGGAATGGTTTAGGGAAATTTATTCTCGATCTTCGGGAGGGATAAAGATTAATTCAAGATTTTTTTTCTTTGGCCGCGATCGCAATTAAGGGACAATGATTTCCCCGCGATTGAGAGAGATGTTCACAAATTGACCGCGATCGCGTGGAATATTCACGATTTTGCCGCTATGGACGGTGACCTGATGATGTTCCTGTGGTCGCGGGAGATAATAACGATGGAGCCGCGATCGCGGAATACTGTCATGTTGACGTAGAACAGTACAATACACACTGAAAATATATTTTGTTTGTTTTTTAGTACTGCGACTTTAATGTTTACCCCATATTTACAAATTTATGTTTTTATTGTTGCACGGGAAGAAAAGTCCTGCCCCAAACAACAGAAAGGAGAAGAAAACCAAGTACCAAACTAAAAGTACCATTATTGACTTTATATCTACACTATATAAATAAATAAACGATATAAAAATAAACGATATAAAGTCAATGGTACCATCCTTAGTTCCATTCCATCCTCCAATATTAGTTTGCCCTCGAGTGTCACACTTCCCTCTGATCATCATGGGTTACTGTAGTTAGTTCTTCTAGTTTATTCCACTAAGGTGTATTCTGTGTTGCAGATTGGGTGACTATGGTTGAATCACGAGCGGTTGCTGTGGTTGCAGTAATAGTATGTGCCTGTGTGTGCATGACTTTCGCTTGCAGGGGCAGACTACTCAGTAAGTTCCTATTTTTTATTTATTTTACTCAATTTGTTTACTGCATATAAACCACGAACTATTATTTTTAGTACAAAAAAACTTTAGCTTATAAAATATGTAGAATATTTATTAAAAGATATAAGTTTTTAGTATTACTTTAATGGGATAACAAATTCATTGGTTTTTAGAAACACATGAACATATTTTATTGTTCAGTATGCTCCAGAGCTTTCAATAAACGAGTGTGTTACATTATGTGATATTCACATTTTCCTCGAGAAGCTGATCAAATAAAACAAAAATGTTTACTACCTAAGTTTTGGGAACTAATTTCTAATACCAGCAGACATGAGACTAAGAGTTATTGATAAACTTCATTAGACCATTGTAAATGTGATGTTTACATTTACTTATGAGGATGGAGTACTGTAAATCTTGATTTGCACATCTAACACATCTACGCTATCTCACAATCCAACTATTAATCAAGTTCACTGGCTTAAAGCAACAACCTCCTCTAGGTCAGCACAACAATTTATTTATTGAAAATTTTCAGCCTGATTGACCATGTTTCCAAACACATCATCTTTTTAATATGAAACCTAATGGTCTGAATGTTTTCCAGGGAGTGGAGGGTTGACAAGTCAGGACAAGCAGACTATAGTTGACCTACACAACCAGATGAGGAGCCAAGTGGCCTCAGGAAGAATTCAAGGCCAGCCTGCAGCCGCCAACATGCTGGAGATGGTTTGTACCTTTGATATTACCACCAACATTAACTATTATGAAGCAGGATATGTGTAAAGATAAATACAGTAATAATGTGGTGAGTGCACATACTGGACAACTAACTTGGCTGAAGTTGTGTAACCGTCACTGCCAACTTGTAAGACTAAAGGTATTCACTATTCACCACTAGATAACATCTACTGTGTAAAACACCAATACATTTATCATTTATTATTTTATAATTGATTCTCTCTATATTGGCAAACGTTTTGATCTACAGTTTATGCAATAAACACTCCTCCAAATCTGCTAACAAGGAAAATACTAAAATGTGAATGAATACTTTATCACACAACACAATCGCCTGTTTTAATTGCTGTTATCTGTTTCTGTTCCAATCTATAATTTTTACCAAACTGAAATAGGAAGGTCCATATTTCAACAAACAATAATTAAAAGTAATGTTTGTGTGATGCCATAAGATAGGTTTGTTTTGTTGTTTAACAACATTTTTACATGCAACGAAGACAAAAGGAATCAGTTAGACTTTTATGTCAAAGCCTTGTCTTCAATCAATGCTGCTGCACCCTGCATGTAAATAGATTAAGCATAATTTAGTGAATCTATACAGCAGAGCCTGTTTTATCCACAGTATGTTTGCCAGGTGTGGGATGAAGAACTCGCAAGGAAGGCGCAAGAGTGGGCAAATCGATGCCAGAATGGACATGACTCCTCCACAGCTCGAAGAGTCTGTGAGTATTGTTCATTAGTTTGTCAAAAAGGAGAGCAATAATTGAAATTAGTATCACCACATTTTAATTCAATCTAGAGTTTTTTTTTATAAATTGTAGTTTTAAGCTCTAATTGATTAACAGTATCGTTAAATGAAATCAATATCTCCGTATTACTTTTATCACCCATAATAGTTGAGATTAAACATCCAAGTCTAATGAATGACTTTCTGTTCTCGGTTGCAGCGAGGTTTGCTGTTGGCCAGAATATTGCCAGCACATGGTCGTCACCTCACCCAAACCGACTAGGCTCTCAACCGGACTTTAACACACAAATCGCAGCCTGGTTCAACGAAGTCTACCAATACAGAGGAGGCTTCAGTCACGGAACGGGACATTACAGTCAGGTAAGGCTAAAATAGGACAATGTCTATTATTATATCTCTTAGCTTGAAAATTGTTAAAATAGTATTATGACTCCTAAACTTAAATGCTTAACAGGAAAAACAGTGATAAGTATACGTCATGACAAGTTTGTGTCTGTACACAATCTGTATGTTATATAATATTATTTGTATGATTATGAGTTTCCTTGAAAAGAAAGTCTATGTAATGATTACGATCTACATAGAACCATAGTTTTAACACGTTCACTACTGTACCGACCCAAATTTTGGACTTTCAGTAAAGACCAACGTCAAATTTGTCAAGTTTGTTGCGAAATTTGTGACGCACTAATTTTGCATATAGATCGACGTTACACATGTGTGACGCTTAAGTGCTAACCATAGCCTGACGTTACATTTTTGTGACTTAAGCTCCTCCTTACTAAAGGATCTGGTTTGCAGTAGGTGTATTTGATCGTATTTTGAACTGCCTAATGGGCTACAGAAATGTCTGTCACATACATATGTCACGTGGTCTGAGGATGGGACCTTTTATTTTGACTCCAAAGGAGTGTTAATCAACCTGTTGTCTATCTTGTTTTTACCTTACTAACTTACATGCTTGTTAAGAATTTGTTCTATTTTTTATCATTCAATAAACCTATTGATACTAAATAGAGTTGATTTATTCCATTTACCTAAAGAAAAAATCATAAAATTGGATAAAATATTATATTTTAAATGAGTCACATAAATGAGTGACTGACGGTCTGCAGCAGAAAGTCAACATTGGAAAAGCACCGTGGACTGACGTCATATGCGTGATGCAAATCAAAATCCACAAAAATGCAAAACTGTATCTTAACATAGTCTTTCAGGCACTTTTTATATATTATTTGAGTAAAATAAACATTAAAAATACCAAACAAATATTTGGTCTAAGGATTTGTTTCTTTGTAATTCCACTGGTCTACAACAGAAAGCATATGTATAACAATCGGTCCACTATGGGCACACATATGTGACGGTCGTTAGCGAACGTGTTTTTAACCAGTTATTAAAAAACGATTAAATATAACCATTGTAACATTCAGTAGGTAGGTAATAATACTTCTCTTTGTTTACAGATGGTTTGGGGAGAAACTTATCTGGTGGGATGTGGTTATTCCTATTACCAAGATGGATCTAGATACACAAAACTTTACATTTGCAACTATGGTCCTGCGTAAGTTCTATGATTTTTGATTGATTATACTAATAAGTCTAAGATTGTTAAACAAGATCACAGTTTGAATTGGTCTAAAAAAACAATAAAGATATCACTCTAAGAGACAATATGATTCACACATTTGAAAATACACATATTTTTAAAACTACTCTTGATTGATTTCAATGGAGACATTTCACAATTTCAAATGAAATCAAGCAAATCGATTTTTTAAATGGCCAAGTCACATATAACCAGCTACAAGAGAAAAATAAATCCTTAACCTATTATTTTTTCCTACAACCATTGGAATTTATTATTAAGCAAATCTTTCTGTGACTGATGGTAGCACTTTTCTCCTCAAGACTTACTTAAAAGTCTATGTAGGGTACCATCCATGTGTTTAAATGGTTTCATAATTTGTTAGTACAAAGTGTTTTTTAAAATTTTATTTAATAAATTCTTGGAATAATTTCTTATTAAGTTGCACAACCAATTTTAGAAGTTACATAATTACTTCTGCTGTTTAAATGTCCAAAGCTTCACCAACACACCATGAAAATATATGTATTTTGAGAAACCAAATACTTCTGCAAAACTAAATATGTTGTATGAAATATATCAATGACATCATGACTTTGTTATTGACTGATATTACTTTATATGATAGTCACTCTCAGAGTCTAGAATTGACTTAGAGGTAGTATTTATCTTCAATTTCGCATTGTTTACAGGGGTAACGTGCTTGGACATTCTCCATACAGGCAGGGTGCACCAGCCTGTGCTAGGTTTGGTACATCTCCATCTCGGAGGTTTCCTGGACTTTGTGGTAAGAATTGCAACATAATAACCTCAATTTCTTTTTATATTAGTGAACATTTAGGTAATAAGCTATTACTGTAGGTCTCATGGTAAGACCTGGACCCGGGATCGATTAAAATTTTTTGTTTTTTATGTGCCCAGAGCGCAAAAACACTATCCTTATATATATGCGTGTCTGTTAGCACACCATCTCAAGCAAAAATCATCCGATTTCGATGAAATTCATTACAAACGTGTAAACCTACCTTTATTCTAACGAGTTTGCAAACTAGCATGATTCTTAATTTCCTCTCTAAACCAGTTTGTTAAGCTTAAAAACAAATAATTTAGTATACTGAAGTGTTTTTGTACGGATTTTGGTTACAGAGAAAATTCAAAAATTTTAAATTTTAAATCCCATGTTATACTTATCCTAACGAGAATAAGTACCTATTTTTTTGTAGCTTGCTTGTTTATTGATATATTTTTATAAGAGAAAATCAAATCAGGAAAACAGAAATTCGCTTAGTCTGCAGGTTTGCTGCCGGGGGGGGGGGGGGGGGAGTGGGGTATTTTTATACTTGGATATATTTTAAACATCACAAATTCTACTACAACTTTTTCGTATTGATTAGTCATGTCGGTTAATTGTAATGACCACGTGGCCCTAACTTTGCTTGTGTAAATAAAGAACTTTCATTTCATTTCATCATTATTGTTCATTACTTTTAAGACCATATGATGCATAATTAGGTCTGTTTCAAGCTAAATATCAATGCAGGGTGAGTGAAGAATAGAGCAAGATGATATTTGTGTAGCATTTACTAAAAATATCTTCAGAGAGGACCTTTTATAAAGCCTCAATGGTCAAGAACAACTGGCTCAGTTTTAAACCACCAAAAATCTGCTTTCTTAGATATGTGGCCATGTAGGTCAATGGCAGGACTACTAACAGATATGTCTATGTTAGTAGTTCTGGGTCAATGGTAGTAAATATACGGATCTGGTTTAATCAGTTGAGGAACTTGGAACTGTATTGTATCGTATCCTATAAAAAACTTTGTCTTGAAAGCTCAGCTATAATTAACATTACTATCATGTTTTCACATTAAATTTGGATTGTTGAGCTAGATAGATCATTTATGTGTTCTAAATACACTTCTTTTTTTATTTCAGAACCTAGAGGAGCTTACAGCCAGTCCTATTATTATGGCTGAAAACATATCCACCACAAAAAGGAATCTCACTCCAGAAAGTCTTTGTACACTGGGAAACGGATTTTGCAACACATTTGAAAGCCGTCCTTGCCTTCTGTTGGTAGAGAAGCTGAAGACACTTCATATAAATGAGGAGACACAGTGATCATAAGGATATATCATTCACATTTATATTGTAAACAAAATTATTCAAAGTCAAATCAAGCTAATTTTAATTCCAGGTTGGAAACCATGAACAAGTACCATACTCCCTTTTTATAGTTTTTAAACTATTTGAAAGTAAAAATTATTTTAAAATGTTTCTGACAAATTGTCAAATGAACTCTCTAGGGATGTTGGATTGGTAATTCTTTTATTGTTAAAGGATGACAAACTTACAGGATTGTATATCACTTTCTCAGCATCAATTATTTAAAGTTTTATAGTTTAATATATATGACAAATGGAAGGGCAATTAAGTAAAGAATTGTTATTTCCAGTGCTGGTTTCATTGTTGAAGCCAATTTTATTCGAATTTTGTATTATATAGTTCATAAACAAATTGTACATAACTAGTCTTCTTCATATAGTTTATACTGGTGAATCATTGTAAAGTTAGTTTAGACTATTTTAGAAATAATAATAAGCTGTGATAAGTAAATAAACTATTTAAATTTTACTTGATGTATTTATTATAACTCAACACATTATCAATTGAATAGGGAGTTTTTGTTTGTTTTATTTTCTAGGATTACTTTTTTAATATTTCACATACTTAAAAGAGAACGCAGAGAAGTAAATGTACGATAATGCATACAACTTAAACAACATGGAGTTAACACAATCGTCAGTTAAAGCAAAGGCTTGTGGCTAGTAAATCAACACCACTTATGTAGTTCTTAATGCAAGAAGCTAAAGAAATTGTTTTTTGCCCTACCTGCGCAAATTCATCGTATTTTATGAGCAGGTTAAGTTCAGCTTTGACTACATACAAAACGTACAATGAGGACTTAAGCACTCTTACTGAGTTTAATGGTAAGTGCTAATCAACGTTTAATAAAATTTAAACAGATAGATATATTTTATTTTATTTTACTGTTATAATACCAGAATAAAACGTCTTATGTAAATTAAATTAACTTAAAATAAAATATACCTAACGGTAAAAGGAAATTGTAATATCCAGAATTAAATGTTTTTTATAATTAACTGAGGATGAGATTTCATTCCAATGGGTTATGAAACATAACATTGTAACTCTTTACATTAACATTATAACTTTATGTTATATTAAATTAGTTGAATATAAAGTTGTGAATTCAAACTGCAATACACAACATCAAATTTTACACTTTGAAAGGAATAAAATTAACTACCGTAGTTTGTTATATAGTTTTGGCTTCAGTTGTTAATATTTTAGTTAATCTCTAACAGAAAAAAATCTCTAAAAGATTGATAAAAAATCACACAAAACTTAGATAATTTGTACATTTCAATAGGTCATGATTCAAAATGAATGCCTGGGTATAACGCTTTACAATAGTTATACATTAAACTCACAGTAATGAATACTCGTCAATAAACAACTCTCTTTATTGGAACTATCAAGTGGTTAGTAATAGAACTATAATATAGTCCTTTATTCAGCCATTAATTTATATCATGGTACAATAGACTATGTCAGAATGAGACTCATTTGAAATTTTCAAACTCATTAAAAGTAAGCTACGTTGCAATAAACAGTAACATGACCAAAAAGACAAAACCAACTACTTATCATATGGACTAAATCCTACGATTACTCACTCACTGATTTTACCGTATACTTTAAACTATACTGATTTAAGGTAAATTAAGAAATGTTTATAGTCTACCACTGGTGGCGCTCGTCGTCTGGTGGGCATACTGAAATCCCTGTGGACCAACGTGTGCCATATGTACTTATTGTACAATTCACCGTTGGGGCAGTAGTTGGACAAACTATACGCATGTTTGTTATTTTTAACTGCCGTAAAAGTACAGCGCTTCGCTTCCCAGGTCTTCTGACAACCCTTGCTACCATTTTTGGTGTACAAGTTGTCTCATTCTTTGCCTTTGGTGGCGTGCCTCATAATAATTAAGTAGTAAAATAAAATAGTTCAGAAATTGATTGTGCTCTTGATTACTATTATGGGGATGACATGACTAAATCTGACAAAGGTAGTGACAGTGAAACTGATCTTACTAGTGTTGGCCGAGGTGATCAATTTGAGGAAAGTGACAGGAACATTGGACTTGGACTGGATAGTGACAAGAAGAACCCTTTTGTATGGAAACCAAGTCATAAAAAAAAAACAATGAGAAGAGATCGGTTTGATTGTTTATTGTCTCCACTTCCATAACAATGAAATGCCTGGGCAAGTAACCTCGACTAGCAAAGATAAAACCTTGGTAACTTTACTCAACATAAAGTTTAGGGAACTTCTTCTCCTCAATGAAAATCTGGTGATCGATGAATCAATGGCTCATGGCGAGAATGACAATCGTTGAATGGTGTGAAACTATAGAAATTGTGTGCAACAAATGGTTACACATTCAAAGTTAAAATGTATGCTGAAAAATTTGATATTCAAGCTAAGGAGGATCATGCTGAAAAAGTAGTAATGGAACTTATGGAGAATGAGTTGGAGGCTGGTCATACATTGTACACTGATTAATTGGACAGTTTACTTCTAAAAAACAAAAGCTACCTGTGTGGCATATAGACAAAAAAGAAACCCTTAAAAATAGGGGAATGATTTCTAAGGAACAGTTTTAGATTAAAAATTTATGAAGTGGAGGGACAAGAGCGTGATGATTTAAAAAAGACCTGAGAAAACTAACACTCTAGTGAAGTCGTTAAAACGTATGAAGAAGGGAGAGCTTATAATGAAGCCTACAACTGTCTACTGGGAGTTACTCGATTGAACCGATGATCAGAAATTAGTCCCCCCAAAGTACCCAATCGCCCAATAGCCCTTTTTGGGCCAGGAATTATTCCCCCCCCCACAGTACTCGGTAGCCCTTTTTAGCCCCCCTCACAGTACCCAATCGCCCTTTTTGGGAGGCCGATTGCACCGATGGTTAATTCCATTATAGTTAAACATGTTTCGGCTTTTTCGGTACCTAACTAACTAGCATTAAATAAGTTACAAATTTTACTAGCGTAAGTAAATTAAAATACAGATGCGAGCCAAATTTATTTATCAGACATTGTATACATGAGTAATAATGTAATAGTTATTATATTGTCCTATTAATACGATAGTATTTTGGATAAAATCTGGATGTTCAACATTTGATATGATCTCTTAAGAACCTCAAAGATTGTTGACTGTCGAAGCAATCTAGTGATGATCCAAAACACTGGGTCAGTTAATAAATGTCAGAAGAAATGCATTTTCAGATACGAGTTTGTAAAAAGGGGTTCTTTCCACGATAAAAAATTAATGTATTATTTGCTACAGAATGTTTGATGTACTTATGTTAAAAATAACAATGTATATTAACATGCTGCAACAAACATATTTTTTTTTTAATGGTATTGCTCAGGTACCAGAGGGATCTGATGAAAAATATTGTGTTTCCTCAGGGCCGCGTTAAGGGTCAGTGGAGCCCTGGGCAAACCTAAGAGTAGCGCCCCCTTTTTTTCTAGTGCTGGCTGGCGGTGGTTTGGGGGCACCCAACGGGCGCCCCTCAACCACTGGTGCCCCTGGGCATATGCCCAGTCTGCCCGTTTATAAAAGTGGGCCTGTGTTTCCTAAATGCTGCTCTAAGAGTTAACACTTAGTACTTGTTAATAATATTATTATAAGAGGTGAAATCGTTCACAAACAAAATAAAACTGTATTACATAATTAATTTAGGAGATGTATGATCATTCAACGGACTACTTGGTTGTGTATTACCCAACAGCCAATATAAAGATTAGCAAATTGAATTTTAGTGAGAACATTTCTTGTCTAATATAAACTTGGTCATTTCTTAAAACTAAGTTTTGTACTTTAACACTTCAATTTTATATTTTTGGTGATATGGCATAACAACAAACATTTTCTCCACAAAGATTATCATAGAAACTTGGAACACCTGTGGAATCTTTGACGGGTGGTGTAGCGGGACAGGGCGTTCCTTCTCTGCTTTATTCCTAAACTGCCGTGTATATTTTAATAGGCAACCTATGATTTTCTGAGACTACGGTAAGCATTTTGGTACTGGAAAATTTACGACTACAACACTGGTTAAGATGCCTCAAGAAATTGTTTTTCCTTAAGTCTCTGGGTCCTAAAGTTTGGATGTTGAATTTTTAAGACCTACTAACAAATTTTACCTATCAGACAGTTGAAACTGAATTAGATAGAGGAGATAACTCGTTACAGAGCCTGCTACCTGGAACACAAATTATAAATACTTAATGTTACATAACTTCAAAACAGAATAGTATGTACCGGTACTTAAGTTTATTCAACTACTGAAATAGCAGTGACGTAGCCAGGGGGGGGGGTCCTGGGGTCCGGACCCCCCCCCCTTCCGGTCTTAAATATAACTTTTTTTTTGTTAAATTAAATGTAAAATTATATAATCATACTGTATTGACGTTGGGGTTGATTATTTTCAATGCCAAGAGAGCTAAAAAGACCTTTTTTAGCCCCCTGGTCGGTCGACCCCCCCTACTTTGAAATCCTGGCTACGTCACTGGAAATAGTTTTACAAACCGGCAAATTTTCCAATTTGTTTGTTTCAAGCAACACTGATTGGTAGCGTAACAACAAATTCTGCTGGTTTGCAGACACAGGCCTCTTTTATGCACAACGTTTTCCGACGGGCGGAATGTATTGGGCGTTCCGTCGGTGAAAGTTTTAACATAGGTTCAAATGGGACCCTTTTATGCACGACGGAATCTCTGTCTCCCGACGGAGGACCTTGACTCCGCCAAATTTCGGCGTTTTGTCGGAGCATTTTTTTACATAGGTTCAAATGGAGCCCTTTTATGCAACTGTGTTTTCCGTCGGGTGGAATGTAGCGCTGCCAACCTACCCCAAGCTGTCTCTGTCATCCACAGTATTGAAATCGCCTAATCATTGTAAATAGATGATAATTATTCATTGTAATGGAATGAAGAGTACAAATAAAAAGGTGTAATTTGGAAAATTTACTGGGCGAGAATTACATTTTTGTTTAAATCCGCGGAATAATACAACCTTACAGTTTCGTAAGAGTAATATGACCTTTGTATTCCCGGGACTGACATGGGAATTTTTGTATCAAAGGTATACCCGGGATTGATATGGGAATTGTTGTACAAAAGGCAATCACACCATCTCATTGGCAACACTGTCATTGCTGCCAACCCTACGACTTTCATTACACTGTACAGTTCATTACACTGAGGTGGGTTTTACACTGTACAGCCCACCTCCTTCGCCGCCGTCTTTTTTCTTTACGCACAAATAGGTATACGCAAATAAACAAGGATCATCTTACATCACTGACGATGGAAAAATTAACAAAGTTGGCAGCAATGACCACCCCCACCGCAGGTATCATAAAAAAACTAGCAGATTCCGCTCGGCGGAGAAACTGCATAAATGGATAGGACATCGATTCCGCCCGACCGAAAACGTCATGCATAAAAGAGGCTTTAGTGGCTGTGTCCTTATCCCTTAGTTATTGTACTTAATGACAGTATGTTTTATTCTATGCTTCTATTTGATTGATTTTCTATTTTCCTTTGATCATTTTTTGTGTCAATTGCAGAGCTTAGAGAATCTGCTGCATTATTTTAGTTCTAATGAAAATGGGAGAAGCGTGAATAATAATAGAACAAGAATTATAAATCAATAATATCAGTTATCTAGGAGCACTAACATTTAGTAAAAAACTGTTTTTTAAACGATCTATCCCTTACTATTAGACTAGAGATGTAACTTTTAGTATATTCAACTCCTATGACTCTATATAAAGTAAATTTTTTACAATAGCACAATGCATTGTGCACCGTAAGGTTCTAAATTATTTTAACCTAATGTGTAGGACTCTCAACCACTAAAAAACCTATTGGATCAGGCAGTGGAAGCCCTCTTTGGAATCGCTGTTCGCAATACTTAACTTAAGAGGGTACCTTTATGTACCAGAAGTGGCAATCCAGCTGCAATATGTTTCACAGGGTTTAGGGCATTGGTACATCACAACTGTTAGGTTATCTTTTCCTTCAGCAGAAACGTGTTCCTGCCTCACACAGGCCTGAACAATAATATCAGATGAATGAATGTCCTACACTGCAACAGCTGTTTTTAGGTCCATTCTGACCACTTCCCTCCCTCACAGAATGGAATATCTATGCAGGACATCAACGTTATTGAAGTCACTAAACTAATATTCCAGGGTTGCTGATATTCCTATCTTGTGAAAGCTGGCCCTGAAACAGCCCTGTTGAGTAAGAAGCTGAAAGGAGATAAAAGCCACAACTATGTGTTACTGCTTAACCCACTTTTGGAGATTCCCAATGAGTGTCTCTGTCCATCTTCCTCGTTCATACCACTCTCAGCGGTATCGCCAATACTCAAGGTGCATTCTTGGGCTTTGGTCCAGCTCAAAGCAATGTTTGCATCAAAGATCTGCTTCCACTGGACAGCAAGAAGATCAATGGGAATCACTGCAGAAAATAAGAGGACAGTTAGCTATGCGGTGCCCAAAGCGATCCAAAGAGCACCTCTTTTATGGACCACTGCCATCTTTCCTTTTGAGTTGTTTACTTCAGATATCTGCCCTTGTCTCACATTTGAAAAGCAAAATGGAGTGGACAACAGACATCAGCACCTACCGCCAGATGTTATATGGTCCATCAATATTTCTCATAACCCTGGAATCAGCTACTGTACAATCTTTTCCGCTTTCTCCCTTGCAAACGTGATCTAGTTCATATAGAAAGTGAGCCAAAAGTCCAGTCCAGGGTTTTATGAATTTTGATTACTTCCCAGCCAAACGGGAGCTGTACAATGAATGGCATTGATCCTCCAACTGATGAGAAGTATTATCAGTCTTATATGTGTCACCATTAAGAACAGGACATGGTCATCCATCCATCTCATTAGTTGACCCTTTGGCCAATACCAACTAACTGAACCTTGGTCAGTTGACAACAGTCCCTGCAATGACATCCCTCGCAGTTATAATAACGGCAATATAATCCACATAACCAGCGAGGAAAGTCTCCCGATCCATTTCCATCCAGGATACCATAATAACCAATGTTCTAGACATCAAGTTCCATGAATTGAGCCCAGAGCAGCACCCTCTGTTACATCTCTCTGTCACAGTCTGAGGAAAACATCCTTGAAAGGTATGGGGGGTTGCAAAATCAGTCTTCAATGAGCCAAGCATGTGTGTGTGTGTGTAGGTGTGTCTGTGTGTGTGTGAGGGCTGTAATCCCTTAGAGTCCTTCGCCAACCTCACGGACTATAGCCTTCGTTATCAATGGTTAACCTGGGAGCAACCTTAAAAGTACGAATTACCTTTCTCACAGCTTCAACTGTTGATCAACCAATCCCCAAGGGTCGTTGATGTCATCTATTAGAGTATTAGATTGAAAGGCTTTAAAAAAAAATAAACGCTAAGGGTAACACTAAGTGTAATAAACGCTTAGTCCTAAAGGAAATGAGCTTTTTAGTTACCATATTCCTCACTCTACTAGCTATAGATCACAAGCTTCATAATGACATCTCAATCGCAAAAATCGGTTGATTAGACGGTTAAAACAGGGGGTGTAACATGGAAAAACCTTGTTATGTATTAAGTATATATTGATAATTTCTGTCAAGTTTCAAATAAATTCTTTACAGACCACAGTAAAATGTTGTGAGTATGCTGCGGTTGTATGTATGTGTATATGTTGTGATTGTGCTCTTAACAGTTTACTAACATTGAAAAAAGCATAATTACCATACGGAACAAGGTGAAGTCGAGTGGGAAGAAGTCACACGCAGTAAAGTGAAAATCCATGTGTAATAAAGACAGGGAAAAGATAAAAAGCTGAAAAAAAACGGATTAAATGCAATATTCATTGATTTGAGTATTATCATTTAATTACATTAGAATTTAAATTTTGACTTTGTCTTACACACTTCTTGTGTACAATCAAAGAAAATGGTACAATGCACAAATTAAATCAATTTCAAGTCTTAGAATGGTAGCCTATTTGTTTAATTAATGTTATAATAAACAAAGACAAATATGTAAAACAAATTTTGCACTAGACTGGTATTCTTTACATAAATAAGACTTCAAGAACATATAAACCATAAACAGTGAGGATTCTTGAATGAAGTGCTCTTTTTGTTAAATCATCGTTCTTTATTTTTAACATAGCTCTGATCGATTGCATCTGTTTTGTCAAAATTTTGTCGAGATTCATTTTTGAGGTAGCTCCATATACACATACCATAGGATAAGGGAAAATAAATCATTTTTAAAACTTCACTACCGACCCGGCACAACAGTTTAAATCTTCTGCAATTTTACCAGATACCTACTTTAATATTAGTCTTCTGCATAAAGATACAAGCCTGTACATAGAACAATTTTTAGATAGGTACTTTTTAAAATTTAAATAACAAATGGAAAGCAAAGGTCCCAGGACCGATCCTTGAGGAACACCTGATTTTACTGTGCCCATATTTGAACAGTTTTTTTTTAATTTGTAGTGATGTGATTTATTTTTAACAAACTGTTGTCTATTAGATAAGTATGATTTAAACCAATTAGAGAGTCCAATTTTTTTTAAATTAAAAAGTAATGGTTTATGATTTATAGACCTTGTGTGACTCAATGGCTGATTCCACAAAACTCACAATTGCTGTGATAGTGGACTTCTTTCCTAAACCCGTGTTGGAAATCTTCTAGGATTGAATTTTCTTCTATGAAGGTAGTTACTGTACTGAAATGGGTTGGAAACAATGTTTTCATAACTTTTATATATTGGTGATAGCAAAGATATTGGTCTGAAATTACCAATATCTGTAGCATCATTTGATTTAGGAATTATAATTACTTAAGCAATTTTTAAATTGTCTGGAAATATACCACTAACAAGAGGAGTTGAATAAATGTGAGAGAATTTTACTAAGTTGCTTTCTTACAAAATAATGTTATGACTGAAACTAAAAATGCCATCATGGCTAGGGCTTGTTTCATAATATACTACAAGTTACAAGTTGTAGCTTCCTGTAATTTCCATTAGATTTGCATTGGGTTATCAGCTGATTTACTAATAATATTAGTTTTCCTACAGTCACCCGACAAAGTTGGCTTCCTTGTACTGTTTATAGTACAGAAAGCTGCTAATTGCTGCATATATATACTTTGCCGTACGGTTTATACTTTGCCGTACGGTTTATACTTTGCCGCACATCAGGATTCCAACGAAACAACACAAAACAGCGCGGTTCTATTATGCATGTAATCCGTGTACGCTTGGAAATAGGTTGGCAACACTTAAAGATAATAATATTATGAGCAGCTGATTGACTATTATAACTACGATTTAACCTGTCATTTCGTGTTTATAGTTTCGGTATTTCTGAACTTTCTGGACTTTTCTTTTAAACGTTTTTAAAACATTCCTACGATCTTAATAAACAAGAAAATACATTTAAAGCGTTTTTTTTAGGCGCGGAAACCACTTCAAATTACAAAAAACATACGGAACTATATTATATTCCTAAAACGCGGAGCACATTTCTTGCCGAGGAAAAATAGCGGAGTGATACGGACCGCGCGTACTACTTTCTCTAGGGCACCTATTTGTGTTGCCAGCTGAACCTAAAAACGTGTTGTATAGTGTTTGAAAGACTAATTATATTTATACTTTATAGTGACTGTAGGAAAAATATAATGTGTAACACGAGTGAAAAAGGCCTTTGCTGCACTCGAGATCAGTAAACATTGCTCTCGTGTGCAGCAAAGTGCCACTTTCACCACTAGTTACACAAATAACTATTGTAGTTTATTATGAAACAGGCCCCTGGACAATAGTTTATTTTTAAACAAATTAATATTTTTTCGATTTCATCTTTATTAGTGCTGCTATAATGGAATTGATTTTGAATACTGACACAGGTTGAGCCGGTTGGAGCTGATAGATATCTCAGGAAGTCTATCTGTTGGCTGCAAAGGTACATTAATAGGCATGCTCTTTACAGCATTGATAAATTAAGAATTAAATAAATTACTAATTTCAAGGGGATCTGTAACTCTTTTGTTTCCATTTACTTATGGATATGTTATCTGTACAGTTAAATTAATTTTTCTTGGTTTCTGAGTTTATAATATCTCAAGTAGTTTAAATTAAATTTTATATTTCTTACTCTAGCCATAATAAAACAGTTTTTTTTTTGTTGCATTAATCAGTTTTTCCTATGGTTTTTATTTCTTAATCTACCTAAGTTTGGGAAATTTAAGTCATTATTAAAACAAGCATATAGTTATTAGAATAATCAGTTTTTTCTCTTCACTCAAACTATAATTCATCCAAGATTTTCTTCTAGTTATTAATTTGATTTTTTATTTTGGAAATGATAAATGTCAAAGTAATATAACCCAGTTTGAAAAAACATAAAATTTGTTATTAACAGGAGAAAAAAATAACAGTCTACCAATTTTCAGCTTCGGTAGTAAGATGTATTCATTGCATTTCATCTAGGCCTAAGAGTAATATTGCCTACTTAACACTTTCACTGCGGCATACATGAAACAGGCGCTCGCCAAAGGCGGCGAGGCCCGGGCGAAGCCTCGGGGCGCAACTGGATGAGCGAAAGCAATTGGTATTAAAATATTGAAATATTTCAGTCTGACAAATCCCAAAAGAGCAGCAGTGATTGTGCTGCCGAGAGTGGACATAGTTCACTGAAACACCCAAGGTTAGCAGCACTGACTGGATCCGTAGCCAGTGTCTTTGTAATGAGAGAAAATTCCCTACACTGGGACTAAAGCATTGCCAGATGGAAATTTACGGAATATTTTAGTACCAACCTACACCAAAATAAAGCTCGCATTCTAAGCTACAGGCTGGCAACGATTATAACATTCCGCATCAATAGCTAAGCTCACAATAACTGTTCAAGTTTAAATCATGGGAACGGCCGATTAAGACCGCGCAGCACCTGGGCACGCAGCCAGCACCGGCCAATTTCGACCGCTCCGCAGCGAACGTGTTAAGGTAAGTAAGTCCTATTAACTTTTAGGCAACTTACTTTAGAACATTCAATTTTTGTCTCTTACTTACCTCATTAGAAATATCATCTACTTCACCAGTAGAGACTAAATCATGAATAGCAGTTGCCATATTTTGGACCTATTGTAAGACAAACACTCTATCATTTACCTATGTGGGGAGGGGGGGGGAAATCCTAGGACAGTTAAATATTTCAACGGAAAGTAAATTAAAGAAACATCTTATAACACTTTAAAAAATATTTTTACGCCTACTGTTACTCACAAGACAGTAAATATACAAAAAAGATGGTAAGTACTGATCGATTTTGATTGGACACTCCTATTGGGTAAATCGATCACCACTTACCATCTTTTATGTATATTTACCGTCTTGTGAGTAACAGTATAATCGTAAATATATTTTTGAAGTGTTATAAGACGTTTCTTTTATTTACTTTCCGTAAATTTAATAACACATACAATGCTGATCAGGAAGTTATTTTCAAATAATAATAAAGCTAGAGCTACAAACTATGTTAATAGAAGATCAACATATTCACAATTATCAGACTAGAAACAGAAGTGATTTCCAGTTTCCATAGATCAAGTTCCTTTGAAAAGTTGCCTCAGTATTTCGGGAAAAAAATATATAATAAGCTACCAAACAGGATAAAGAATATTGAAATTGATCATAAGTTTAAGAAAGAAGTTCAGTCCCTGCTGCTAAACAAAGTATACTATTGTATAAATGATTTCTTATGTGACACTTTGTAATATGATGTAAATATGTATATAAAATTAAGACATCCGATTAAGTTATTTGCCAAGAGAATTGTAACATGTATAGGTATTTTACTTTTAGTTTTTAAGATGTTGACATGTCACCTGTTTTACCAGCTGTGCTGGGGAGGAAAATGTATTTGTGACAAATAAAGAATCTGAATCTGAAACCTGGTAAGAAGTTAATGGGGATTAAAATAATTTTAATGTGAATAAAATAAAAAAAATTATATTTAAGATTTTCTTCTGACTCCTCAGTGGGCTGTTCTCCTAAGGAGGTACCGTAGTGTATCAAATAATAATGTGTCAAAATGATTTTTATGCTTAGTAACCTTATACTAAGTTTTTGAGCTCCAACTTTATTATTACTGTATTTGAAATATTTAACTGTCCCGGGACTTTTCCACCCTGTATAATATTGAGTATATACTGTCAAGTGATTGTGACAATCATATTACAATAAAAAAGTAATCAAAATTTGAAACAGAATATATTAACTGCCTTATATTTTGCAGAGTATATTGACATGCAGTATTTCAATTGTTTTTTTTTTTATTAGAGTAGGAACAAATTTTGTAATATGTATAAAAACTTGTTAAGATAATTTTCAATGTATGTGTGTTTACTTAAGCAATCTATTTTTTATGTTTTCAGGTAAATGATTTTAGTACAATTTAATTTTATGATTCAATTGGATACATCTTGTAAATTGATAAACTATTTCTATTATATGCTAGTAAATTATCTTTTGAGGTTAAAGACTTTGGTAATAATAATAATTACTAAACTTGATTTAATGGAGTAAATAATTAAGCTAATTAAATGTATAAACTGAAAGCAATCATATAATACAAAGAGCTCTGTAGTTAAAGTATACAATTCAAATCATTTATTGTCACACAACCCAAAATTAATAGCTCTAAAGAAAGGTTAATTTAATTTGAGCATAATACTATTTTTGGGATTTTATAATGACTAAATTTTGATACTTATCTTGATTTGCAAACATAATAAAAATTAAATTCATATTTTTATACCTTTCATTTATACTCAATCCAAAAAAACATTTTTTCTGGAAACTTTTTATACATATATATTTTTTGGACTATCCCAGTCTCAAGAACTTGACCTTATTTTGTTAGGTACTTTTATTCTGGAGGTAATGCACTCTATGTATGTGTGTATGTATGTATGTGTGGAGGTAATGGTTTGTATACAGTCTATGTACATTTATTCAGGTCCCTAACCTTAACCGTCCAATATCCCAAATTTAAACACTCCCAGTACAAGAAATGAAACAGAGGAGGAAAGGCCTCCCGCCGTGACTCCAACACGTGTCCGTCCGAGAGTTACCCATTCGGCTTAAACGCGATAGGAGTACATGTGTAAATAGACAATAGAAAATTTGGTGGATAAGTGTCATAGAGGATATAGAAGATAGAAGACAAGCTGGCAAAATGTACATTAGGGCGAACTGAATTCAAACCTAATGAACAAAGCATTAGCATGTAACTTTTTTTAATTTGACGATAAATTAATGGTTTAGTAGTGAAAACATGTAAAAACGCCAAACAAAGTGCATGATCCTATGAAATGTGAAATCTCATTATTAATGTTATTTACTACTATCGTATTTTTGTCAAATATAACTGTTAAAACTAGAATACTATGTTCATCAATGTAAAGACTTAAGCTTTTTTCATTGGTATGTAAACCTGATCATTCTTCATATTTAAATTATCACAATATGATCTTAATTCTAGATTGTGGAGTAATATCTCATAGACTTACACAATACAGTCAATAAATTCTGTTATTACCTGAGTGACAACCGAAGCAGTGCCTACAGTAAGTATGAATAAACCAGATATTTTGAAAAATGTCCAAGCAATGACGGGAGACAGTATCTTCCACTGAAAGTCTACATCATGTTTTGCAACATCAACACAGTGGTTATAAATAATAAAAGAAGTAATAGTGAATGTCATTATGTAACTAATCACCTGAAGAAGATGTTGAATGGAATCTTTGTAATTTAAATGAACAAGTATTTTTACATAAATTGAGAGAGCTCTTTGTATCATCAGTAATCGTATTTTGGAAGTGAGTTCATTGTCAGTTGAATTTGTGTAAGATTTCTTCTTTGTGACATCTCCTATTTCTTGCCAAATTAGATCGAATCTGTACACATAATTACGTAGAAGAACTATAAAAAACAGCTGACTATAAAGATTGTACAGTAAAAAGATTTTTTCTGTTACCCAAATGAAAAATCTCTTTCTATCTGTGATGTTGTGAATCATGTCAATTGTTATCGCCAAACTGAACACAGCCAAAGTGATCAAAATTATTTTCAATTGTTCTCTTGCAATTTGTTGGAAAGGTATTGGAATATCCAAAGATAACATAATTTTGTCTGCTTTGAAAAACAGATTTACATGCTCTATTACATTGCGTGTTCGGACGAGGCCAACAGTTACATAGATTATGGATATAGCAGCTTCAATGAGATAGTGCATGACATTCAAAACTTGGAAACTAGTCCTTGGAAAACTGTCAACCAGCTGTAGCCATATTCCGGTGTAAATGATATTAATGAAGCACACAAACAGTACAAAGACCGAACGAATTATTCTTGAGTCAAACGGAACTATGCCTGCCTCTGGAAGAAAAGTAAATGTTTGTAAACATAAAAAATTAGAGAGAGTGTTGACAATACTGTCATCAAAAATATCTAGGAACTGTTTCATACTAACTGGGGTTCCAAGTTAAACAAAGTGAACCAGCATTCCAGAAAAGTGAATGAATAAAGTAAACATAATTAGCAAATTGAATAGAAACCTACTTTTCAACACTTCCATTAAAAAGGATGACCTAATTGCCACCATCGATCCTAAACAATTTTCTAAAGTAAAGTACAATCTACATAGAGTGGTATTAGGGGACATTTTAACCTTCAAGGGGATGCATTGCAGATATTTCCTCTGCATACACTGTATTCTATGAAAATAGCTTAATCAATGATTTTTTGTATATTCAGCAGTCTAGTCCTTGCACAACATTTCTGAAAAAAAAAAAAATACTTCCTACTGTTACTTTGGTCTTTTTACAGACTTGGTGAGGCCACAATTTTCTCAGATTACGGAGGATAAGTAAGCCTTTGTTAGGCTGCGGCCACACGGGCGTTTTTTTCACGCACAAACGCAGCGTGAAAACACGCGAAAAATTAGAGTAGCATTGAAACAAATGGGCGCCCGCTACTGCGGGAAAACACACTGCGTGTGGCATACCTCATTACATTTAATTGTGCTCACATTTATCCTGTTTTTTTCACGCTGCGTTCTTGCGTGAAAAAACGCCCGTGTGGCCGTAGCCTAAATGTGATTTGAGCAGAACTATGTACGTATACGGTACCTCATTATGTTACAAAGTAAAATAAATTATCCTGGCTAACGAAACAGCTGATTTAAGTCAGTAACAATGCTACACAGATTTTATTTACCATCACACACACTTCAATTTACACTCACATTACCAGGACATCTTTTTATTTATTTCATTCATTTACAGATTCACCATTCATACATAAATCACAGAGAAATTATAATACTTATTTCTATTTGTTAAATATGCAAACCAGAAAAATAAGCACATATGCACAAAACAACAAGAATGTGGAATGAAAAATGAGATAACAAAAATTATAGGTACTTTAACTGTAAATTTAACTTAGAAAATTGTTTTATAATATAATGAATATCTAAATGGCATTTGCCTAGAATAATTTTGATTATCAAATTTAGCTTAGATGTACAATAAGGACTTTAGACAAATAAAAAAATAAAAATATCCATGGTTTGGTTATTATGTTTTATGTATATGTTATGTGTATATAATGTTGGTGATGTAACAATATAACAATTAACATTCATCAGCTTAAAATACGCATCTAATATTGCTGTCTTAAAGTGACAATAACGAAAATAGGAAACTGCTCTCTGTTGTTGGTACACATGTGGTATACATGTGTGATTTTATTCAAAAATTACCTGTATGTATTGTATAAATTAAGTAAATATTAACTGAACAAGAATGCATTCTTTTCTGATACATAATCCTTTGTCTCAAAATAAAACAGAAAAAAGTAGCTTAACCTAATCCTAAACCTTGATCAAAGTAGAATGGTTTAATTACTCATTCCAGAATTTTTTGTTGCATATAAATGAGGATTACACTTATTTTAGAACTAAAAATTGTGACATTTTAGCTATTAATTAGTCGTTTGATAGGAAATATTTAATGCTAAATAATTGAAAACTTGCCATTTTTTGTCATTTAAGTTATTAAAATCAAAATGGCTGTCATTTTGAAATTCCAAATTGTACCAACTTACTTTTAGCAAATTTCCCATTTAGGGAATAAGCTATTACCGTAGGTCTCATGGTACGACCTAGACCCGGGACCAGGGACATATTTCTGAATAGGCGGACTAGGCGCTCGCCTAGGGCAGCAAATTTTTGAGGCGGCAAAATTTTGGAAGATGATTGATAAAAAATGAGGTTTTAATCTAAAAAAGAAAAAATACTAAATGTAGACAAATTAATTTTGTGAACTGGAAAAATGCTATTTTAAATCATGATTTGATAAAATGATTGAGTATAAAATGATTTCAGTACACATTAAAGTCAAAGTAAATAATTTATTATATGGCTGTGCCGAGTTTTCCGCGCTACCCTGTCGGCCTGGCGGACACGTCGTGGCTCGCGGGAGTGGGCTGCCGGCTGCTGGATACAGGTAGTGTAGGCCTACCGCCCCCTGATATCGATCGTTACAGGTAGTGTAGGCCTACCGCCCCCTGATATCGTTCGTTACAGGTAGTGTAGGCCTACCTCCTCCTGATATCGTTCGTTACTACGCAGCAACAGCGCGTATGACATTGAAATCTGTAATACGGACATAAACTAAGAGAAGCTGGTGATCGATCACATCACTTATCAGATGTTGAAGATAGCTTCTTTGAGGAGCTTGTAGGCCTGCAACATAAATCCTTTATTGAAAGTGTCAATGCAAGACTTGAAAAATAAAGAAAACCCCAGGTAAGGTGAGAACAAAAATGATATTAAACTCGAATTTGAAGCTAAAGGTCCAAGTGAAAACCTAACAAAATCCCTCCCGATCTTCTGAAGTTAAAATTGACTTAGTTAATCCTCGAGGAGGCGCTTCACCAGTAAAACAGGAGAGGGCGCATGCGGAGATTTATTCCGCAACACTAAATAGCATAAATTTTACCCATTTTACTTGTTATAACGAAATATTATATGTAAATGTTGAATAATCTAATCAGAAACCTAATTTCTTTGTTAATAACATTATTTGTTAAACTTTATATGATTAATATTTCAAATAATCATATTGAACAATTTTCTAGTATAAAGGTATGTTTCGAGAGAGAAAGCATGCGGAGTTATGTTCCGCAATAATGCAATTATACATATATACATACAAACAAAATATATTTGATAATAATTATAAATGAAATAATACATTAAAACATGTTTATAATTTTGTATGCATAAAATATACACGCAGCTTGACAATAGCGCATGAGGAAATAAACTCTGTGCTAAGGAATTACGCGATAGGGCGCACACGGAGTAAACCTCCGCAAACTGACACCGTGTCACTGAATTGCAACTGACAACAAAATGAGGAGGGATTCAGGGGTAAAAATAGCTTAGGGGCATTCCCAGGATGAGGTGTGTGAAGTGTAGAGCCAGACACGACTGCCGACACCCATTATGCATATTTATATTAACAAAAACTACAAGTGCGGAGGAAAACTCCGCAAGCGCCCGCTCGAGGGTTAACTAGCAGTCTTGAATTTTGAAGAACTAACTGCTGAACTCCCTGGACTTAACTTGGACTAAAATTGATTTATTTTCTAGGTTTCAATCAAGGAGAAAAGTTCCAACTAACTTCTAACATAACTCATTCAAAACTGTATGTTGTTCAGGTTGTTCTTTAAAGTAGGATCTGTCATGGATATATACCTATAATGCTTTCCATTGGACACTTTTAGTCAGATCCACTTACTTTTTTATACTAACCTTTTTTTGTTTTGATTCATTTAGTTTTAAAATATAACAGTTATGTAAATAACATTATTTGTGATTGTATATCTGACTAAAAGTATTCAATGAAAAGCGTTATAAGAACCCTTGTATACAGACGTTTTTGTGTGCCGTTTACGTGTCGCAAAACGTGAGTTTACGCGTCGTAAAACGTGATTATAACTCTTCTGATTGGATACAACAACATTGTATTCCATGTATGCAAAACAGAACCACGTTTTGAATGAAAATGGGGAAACAAATTGTCTGTAAAAGAGAGCTCAAAATGTTATTAGATTTGTTGATGCAGCATGCAATTGCCGATTACTTTTCTACAAAAAACAGCTGGAAGGGCATGTTTTGAGGTAATCTTATTGTGGTCGGTTAGCGTGCTGACGAGAGTTAGGGGAGGGAGCGGCTAAATTCACTGCTTAGAGGCGGCAGATAGTTAAATACGTCCCTGCCCAGGACTGATTTACTTTGTTGTTTTGAGGTCCCCAGAGGCGAAAAAAACCCTCTGTTTAAATTCATATACATATGTGTCAGTTAGCGCGATAACTTGAGCAATAATGATGATTTGATTAAATTTGGTACAAACGTGTAAACCTACGTTTATTGAAACGTGTTGGCAAACCAGCATGATCGGAAACGGGGGTTTACGTCGTGTTTTATGGGGTAAAAATAGTTTTTTCCGATTTTTGAATTTAAAAACGTAAAATTTCACAATTTATTTCCAAACCATTTTGTAGAGCTTAAAAAATAAATAATTTTGTATTCTGAAGCGTTGTTGTATGTCTAACGGTTATTGATAAAAATTTATTTATTTATTTATTTATTTAGATGACAATATTACATTACAGTTATAGAGCCCAATTACAATGCAGCATTAAAGTTAAAGTCCATTTAGAAAGTCCATGCAGTCTTCTTGGTACATACAACATTACAATTTATAATAACATCACATACAAATTAACAAAGACAAGATAACAACGAATAAATAATAACAAATAACATTTCTTAAACAACAATAAATAGACATATTAATAAACCAAGTAACGAGAACAAAACCCTCAGAGTACGGGTTTAAAAATAAGTATAGTTTTCTGAGCAGAAGCAACCTGTTGGGCCATGTGTTGGGTATACCAACACTAATCCGCAGGCCAGTCCACCAAGTTCACCCCACAAGCGCGCACCAAACGCGCCGACCGACCAACACCGCACAGTGCAATATAAAAAACACTGTACAATCATTCATTCAGCCAACACCCCCAGCACACACCTGCGGAGTAAACTCAATGAGAAGCCAAACAAATCAATGTCAACACACTGAAAAAGAGTTATACAGTTTTGTCATTAATCATTAGTTACAAAAGCACATCTTAATACTTTCTGATTTCCAATTTTGATGACATTTGGTATAAACATGTAAAATTATGTTTATTCAAAAAAGTTCACAAACTAGTATGATCCAACTGTTGGAACAGGGGTTTTTTGCGGGATTTATGGCGTAAAAATAGGGTTTTGACATTTCTCACACTCAAAAGACTTTACCAATTCTTTGCATTCCATTTTGTAGAGCTTAAAAATTTAAAAAACTTAAAAACTGCAAATTAAAAATTCCTATGTTACTCTTATACTGTTGAGTAGGTAAACTCAAGCAGTTTGCTTATTCATGAATATCTTCTGACCAAATTTGGCAAAATTATTTATTTCATCATAAGCAAATAATATTTCACTAAAACCTCCTTATTACCTTCCCTGTAGCTGTAAGTAAACCTGGTACTAATTTAACCTAATCTTATTTAAATAGGGAATGAATCTGACATATTTAAAGAATTATTTAAGTTTGTTTATACATAGTTGAACTGACCAGAGCTTACTTTCCAAATGGTCTTATTAAAACATCACTTAAAACATTGCTATACAATCACTTAATAAGTGATGATTACGTTACTCTCCAAAAATATTAATCTGTCACTGTCAGTTAAGGGCCAATCATTCGGAAACTCTTAGTTACGGCTCTCATGATGTCATATATTTCCTGATAGGCTCTTTTCGCTGGCCAGTTTACTCTTTGATAAAACCGACCACTTTAACATTTGCTTATTTTTTTATCGTTTTTACAAACCCATAAACCTAAGAAGTTTTTTTTTACGTTAAAAAGTGGACCACCTTTATTGCAGCTATAGTAGCTTGGCACAAGAGGCACTGGAAGACTAGGGAACTTGCCTACTTTTTAGTGATCTAAAGAGTATACACAACCATAAGAGAAGGGTTTTAACCCCATTGTACTAATTGTGGTAAACGGAAGGACGGAAGTACACAAGAGCAGCAAGACTGCGAAGATTATTTACTATTGGGTGATTTACTTTGTGTCCCCATACACAAATGAAACTAATCAAGCGACTTACTTGAGAAACTTTATACAATGTACATTAGGTGTACGACCATGCGGGTACCATTTTTAAGTACCATTTTTCAAGGGGGAAAAAGTCTAAGGGCGGGGTCATTATTCTAGCAAAAGAGGGGTTTGAGTTGCGGAAGGTGACTGCCAGATTCTTTATCTAATTTATTGCTAGAAGAAATGCAGTTTGAATTTTGTGCTTGCACTTGGAAGATTAATAACCAAAAATTTATCATCATAGGTCTTTACAGATCACCTAATTCTGATGCAGCTATTTATACAGATAGATTAGGCGTTTTACTTGATTACTTCAGCAATAAATACGTGATAAATTAATTGTTGCTGGTGATTTAAATATTGATGTTTTGAAAAATGACAGTAAACATAGATTATTAAAAGAAACACTTAAAAGACATAATATGAGGTACCTCGTTGATTTCCCAACCAGAGTAACGGAAAGTTCAAAAACATGTATTGATAACTTTTTAGTAAAAACTATAAAAACCTCCAGTATAAAGGTAGAAGGTCTGATAACATTTCTGTCTGATCATGATGGGCAATTATTAAAACTTAATTTCAACCACTCTATGAAAAACACCAATCAATCCATCAAACAAGAAATGCGCAAATTTTCTCCTGAAAATATAACTCTTTTCTCAAACTTACTTTCAAAGGAAACATGGACTGATGTTTATGATGCTAATGTTGAATCAAAATACAATGCATTTTACAGCATACTAAATTATTATTTTAATCTAGCTTTCCCTAAATTGTTAATCACAAAAAAGGAAAAAAAAAATTGGGTAACTTCAGAATTGGAAGATAAACGTAGGTACATCATAAATTTATCAAAAGAATACCGTAGAAAAACAAACAAAAATTTAAAATTGCTTTTGGATCAGGAAAAGAAAAAATATAAATGTGGGCTTCGGCAAGCTAAAAATAAATATTTCAACGAAAAAATTTCAAAAGCTACTAATATTTAAAAAACAGTTTGGAATATTATAAACTCTGAAGTTGGGGAAAACAAGAGGAAGACTTTCAATAACATAACTTTAAAAGATGATTCTGGAATTGTTTCAGATCCAAACAAAATTGCTGAAATTTTAATCACCATTTTGCCAACACTGTTAGAAGAACAGTCCTGTTAATGTAAATTTTAATGATAATTTTTGTGATACAACTAGTATGTGTATAAAGCCAAAATTTGAACTTAATCCAATTGATGATAGGGAGGTGGAAAAAATCATAAATTCTTTGAAAAATAAATACTCTAGTGGGTATGATGAAATCCCTATAACAGTAATTAAGGCTGTAAAAGGGAACATTAGTAAAATTCTATGCCACTTAATAAATAATTCCTCTTTTGTGTCTGGAATTTTTCCAAGGAAATTAAAACAAGCTAAAATAATACCTTTACATAAGAAAAATAACTTGACAAATGTATCTAACTATCGACCAATATCTGTGCTCCCTGCTATCTCTAAGATATATGAAAAAGCAGTATACATTCAATTTTCCAAATTTTTAGAACAATTTAATCTTTTAGATGATAACCAGCATGGATTTCGGAATGGAAGATCGGTTGTGAAATGTGAGTGCTGCTGTATCTTTTATTGAAACTGTAATTGAGTTGGTTGACAAGGGAAAATGTAGAACTGGTATTTTTATGGACCTATCTATGGCATTCGACAGTGTTAGGCATTCTACTCTACTTGAAAAACTTCAAAGACTAGGAGTAGCAAAACGAACTCTTAATTGGTTTACGTCATATCTCACTGAAAGATCTCAATACGTAGAAATAACTCACTTGACAAATTACAATAGAATTATTAAATCATGCTCAACTTATAAGCCAATAGTTTTCGGAGTGCCACAAGGCTCAATATTAGGGCCCCTGCTTTTTTTTTGTGCTATCTATGTGGAATGAAAGATTCTTTAATACCTATATAATAAAAATTCAACACTATGTCTGTATGCTGATGACTCAAATTTGGTGATATCATCCAACTCAATAGAGCAAACAGAAATGTTCGCTTATGTAGAATTGGAAAGTATTGGAAATTTTCTTAATAACCCTTTGAGTGCCAACGTCCGGGGAACCGGACGTTTTTAAAACGAGCCAAAAGTGCCAACGTCCGGCCGACCGGACGTTTTTAGAACGAGCCAAAAGTGCCAACGTCCGGCTGACCGGACGTTTCGTAATGATCGAACAGCTGTCATAACAACCGAATAAATACTCGGATTCTTTTAACCCATATATTAACATTGAGTCGAAAGTTGCTAGATGCGATACATCGATTTTCGTTGGTCGAAATATCGAAAATTCGATTTTTACGAAATTTTAACCTAAAAATCGCCAGATCGCGCTCGGCATTTTTAGCGCGACCTTCGGGAAAAATCATCGGCATTTTTTGAGCGTTACTTTTATTTCTCGCCTGGCACTCTAAGGGTTAACCACAACTTGATGATGAATTTACAAAAAACTAAATTTATAAATTTTAAGACAAAACAAAATAGACAGAAGGAGCCAATAACAATAAGCTATAACTTACAAAATATTGATGAAGAAGTTAGTACAAATTTTTTGGGTTTAACACTAGATCAGCACTTGAATTGGGATAAACATGTCCACAAAATTTTAAGTATAATTAATTCCGGAATTCATGCTTTATCAAGTATGTCTTTTTACTGTGATTTAAAAACTTTAGGAGCAAAAAAGAGCGGTTAGAATCATGCTTAAGCTGCAGCGTGATGAGTCAGCTAAAGAGCATTTTAAGGACCTAAAAATCTTTACTGTTTACGGGCAGTATATATATATATGAATCAATAATAATTGCAAAAAAACAAGAAGTATATTCGGAACCAAAAGAAAAATCCCATTCTTATAATTTAAGAAATAAGAACGAAAATGTACAACCACATAGGACTAAATTTTTTGAAAAGAAACCATCCTATGCAGGTAATAGATTTTTTAAATTTATTCCAAAAAATATTAAAAAGAAACAGATCCAAACAAATTAAAAAAAATATTGAAAGAGTTTTTAATAAATTTAGCAATTTATTCATTTGACGATTTTTTTCACCTCCCTCAGTCGCTATGATAAATTATCTTACTAGATTTGTAAAATGTATTTTGTTGTTTTTAAACCATTCCTCATGTTTTGCTGTTTTTTATCCTGTTGAACTATTTTGACACTATTTTTATTGTAATTATTTTGACACTATTTATTGTACAATGTACATAAAAACGAATAAAGATGTTTGAATTGAATTGAAAGTATACTTTCAACAGTATTTCCTAATTAAGAATGTTTCAAAAGTAACAAATACTTTATACATGAAGTTGTAAGATCTTTAAATACACTTTTGAAAAAATATGTACCCAACCTTCCTGTAAGTTAAACTCTATACACAAGAAAACCCAAACAAAATAAACAAGTGATCATGCACAAACTAAATATTCTATGGATACGATAGAAGACAAATGCAAGTAAGAATAACAACAAACCTCAAACTGGAGCTAAGGTTTTGCTTATGACTGAACCATTGAACCAATTAGTTTTATCTTACATCAACTCGTAGGCCTACATTTTATGTAACAGACGTTTTGGACTCGTGTTATGTACTTATCATAATGGTATATTGAGTTGGTGTGTTCAGGTCTCTTTATTTCAACCTGTTTATGACTTGTATGTAGATGACATCTCTTTTCTATGTCTGTGATCAATCACACAAACTCATGTTTGAGTAAATAAATATGGTCTTGATGTAAATAAAAACAAATACTTGATAAAACTGTTTAAAAAAGGTATTTATTTGCTATGATGTTACAATTATGTACAAAATCTTTTATATTATAAGGTCGAATTGTGACAGGATTTCATAAGAAACTAATTTGTTTGGGTATTTCAAGTTCTAACATGGCGTAGGTGCAATACATAAAACAAACACATAAATTGACTAAATATATTGACTTTATTAAAAAACAACCTAGGATTTTAGACTGTATTAAGTCATTTCATTTTTTCATTGATTCTAATTTTTATTACATCCTTCAATTGGAAACCTAAGTGTTTTAGTATTGCTTAAAAGTTGAGGGCTGTTAAGGGTGAATATTTTTATTTTAAGCAGACGAGTTAAATAAAAACTATTTGTAGATAAAGGAAAATATAATTTTTTATAATCTATATTGAGGAAACATTCCAGTTTCACAATGTGTAAAATTCACATTGTACATTGGATGGGTCGCAATTCAACTAACACTATCAATTAATTATCACAGTTGCATACCAAAATGTTCAAAAGATCAGGATTTTTGAGGAGATCACAAATTATTCGATTGAAAGCCACAGGATTTGGATTGAGCTATCAACACCAGAACCAGAGTCCTGCTCATGGATCTAGAGTTAATTGGGGTGGGCGAGTGATTTGGTCAAAAGTCCTGACCAGGTGCTTTTAGCTAAGGATAAGTGTTGGAAAACAATGTGATGGTCTGTGTTCTACAAGTAAATACACGATGTGCAAGGAGTAAGTAGGCCTGCTTTATTGTGTAGTGATAACAATCCGGTAACAAGAAAGCTGACAGCTAAGGACCAAGGACTCTGAGACAGGGTGAATAGTTTAAAAACTTAAAAGAAATTCTGACACAATAATGACTATTCTTCTGCATTGTTTAGAACCAGTATACTATATAAGCAGCCTAAGGCAACTTTGACAAAAAGTAAAATATGGAAAGAAAGTTTAGTTCAGTTATAATAAAAACAACATTAACATATACTTCAGCCAACTGTAAATTAAATAATATTTTAAAAAGTTATGGTACATAATGAGGACGTAGACCAAATTAAGTGTCAAGCTGTAACAGTACTTACAAGACTAAGAACTGGTACCAGAATCAGTAACAGTTCCTGAATTAACTAGTATTTATGAGTAGTCATTATTATGTAGGTACCCAGGCTACTGGCCCTGGGAGTTATTCATAATTTTACTAGGCAATTCTCAGTTGTTACGTAAATAAATAGTTCTTAATAGGATTATTATGTGTCATATGTACTATTGAATGTGAATTATTATGTGTATTTATTATGTACTATTTTCTGATAAAAGTTTATTTATTAACTTAACTTAAAGCTTAACTAAATTTAACTATAATAAGTGGTAGGCCTACTGAATTTTAAATCCAACTCAATTGCAGGAATAATCCTAATCAAAAAGTCATAGCACAGAAACTGTTGACCAGGTATAATAAGCTCTACTGTGAACTTAAATTCAAAGAAAAAAAGAATTTACAATGTGGAAACGGTAACCTAAGCATTTTTATGCTTAAGAATTCACATTCGTTTTCCCTACTGGCATACATATAATTACATGTACCATTTCTAGTGACTCGAATTCAATTGTATTAAACTTAAATCAATTAAAGCACATTATGTACTAGTAGAGCAAGTGCTAAGTACAGTAAATGAGGTACTAAATACCGTAGCATCAGTACAGTATTTTGCAGCAGGCGGGAAAAGGTATGTGCCTTTTGTGCATATAAGGTACAAAATTTGAATATTTAGTTAGAAACCTAAAGCATTAATAATACCAATTTTACAAATTTTTAACATATAAGGGTTATGTTCTCAGTAACGTTACTTACATTGCACTACCGTACTGTGTTTTTTTATAAGTATAAACTATTGTTTGTAATTTTAATTTTAGAGTACAAAGTTTGACTAACTAATATCACTTATATATCAAATATCATGACCCCTATTCTATAAATAATATGTTTGGTTTGATTTTCTGTAACAACTACTGTATTAGCAGAACTTGATCACAACCACAACTTTAGTTTTTTATAAGACTATAACATGAAAACTGAAAACAACACATGTTAAAATGCAAGGCATCATTTAAAACATTCGGTTTTAAGATAAATAGTTGTTAAAGATAAACAGTTTAAAAGGCTAAGTGAAATTATACAGCTATGAGCTGAAAGAATACACCCAGAATAAATATCCGTTTTTAAAAGAACAAATATATTTTTAAAAGAATAAATATCCATTTTTAAGGAATAAATTTCCATTATTATAATATTAAAACTATCTCTTTACACTTTAAAATCACACAAGAGAATAAAATCACACAGTTAACACTCTAGAGGTTGCACATATTAAAATGTTGGTTATTCATGTTGGGGCGATGTTAAACAGTTTAATGACCCAATCACTTGTCTCTGTGTCAAGTAATAAAAAAACCTATTACTGTAATAGAAAGTAATTTTGTAATAAAAATAGTATTGCGATAAAAAGCATCATTTGTAACAAGTGACACCAACTGTTGCACAACCTCCAAAATGTTAAGTTAAAACAATTGACATATAACAAATACACGCTCCGGCGTACAATAAATTTGTATGTTTTAAACATTTGCAGGAAGATACCATAAGCACCTACGCCAGTACAAGGGATTGCATTAGTTGTTTGACTGTGAATAGTTGGGCCGTCCTGCCAGTTCTAGGAGGTAACGGTCTGGATGGTCTGACCACTCATTGGCTGACAGCTTCACCACACGCTGTCTCTCCGCTTGCTTCACCTCCCACTTCTTTATGTCCAATTGCATCTCCCTTGAAATATAAAAAAGTTGTCATATCAATCAAATTAAATCATCCATATTTTTATTCAAAGTTCATCGGAGGAGCGAGCTGGTGTAGTGTTTAGAGCACCGAACTTTGGTTCCTGAGGTCTCGGGTTCAAATCCCGCCAAATCACCAATGGATTTTATCTAAGTGATAATGCCGCAACCCCTAGGTCTAGCCTGAAGTAATATGAAAAACAATCCCGGGCTCATGCCTAGCATCCTAAGACAAAAAAATTCAAAGTTCATTGTGGAGTGGCAAAGCGTGATACATAGTGGGCCACAAGGCGATATACAGAGGTTTTTCTTATGTTATATTATTAATTTAATCCTTGATCTTAACACCGTGTGGCCGTTAGAAAGAAAGAAAAGAAAGAGTTTTATTTCTCCATAAATATACAAATATGTACAGAAAGAATAGTCATACATTGATGATGAGTAAGTACAATAGAAAGGTTTAACTAATCACTAATCAGACATTTTGATTGGCTTCGGTAGCATCCCGAAAGTGATTAGATATTTAAATAAGTTCTGAACATGAATTTGGAGGATAAATTTGACAGATTGGATGATGATATATTTTTTTCAATCTATTTATCAAAATATTGGTGTATGCTTAAGCACCCTTTGGTTTGGCCTTTGGTTTTATAAAGGCAAACTAAAATATCCATTCATATTGTAAAACTGTAAATAATGTCACTGGAAAAATTCTGTAAAAGATCTTAACAAAACAAATATGCTATTTACAATAAGCCATAGTCTCAGTTCCCACTGGTGAAATCTCTTCCTCATACGAATCCTTCCTCTTATTTTCTTACTTTAATTTTGTGACTGTAAAACACTTAAAACCAATTTACAGCGGGGGAATCTATTTCAAACGCAATGGTAAAATTGTTTGCATATGAAATTGACGGACATACTTAAGACAACAATCTAGTTCATAGAAAATATTAAAAAATACCTTGATTGGGGAGTGCCACACCCCCAAACCTCGATGCTCTGCAACTGATACGGAATGCCTTTGTATGTGACGTAGGTGAAAGATTCATTTATGTCTATGCTCGGTTTCCGAGGGTCCAGCCCTGCACGGATTCCTTTGGGATAACCTCTAATTTTTGTATTTAAATATAATAACTTAGGACCACCTGAAAAAAATGTAAAAAATTAAAACCAATAGCTTGGCACTTAAATCAAATATAGCCCCTTATAACTAAATGCTAGCTTTAAAATTTTTCTTTGACGCAACCAACAAAAATAAAGATCATTTATATACTACACCAAAATAACTTAAGTGAAAAAAAAACCATAACTTAATAGGTATTTAAAATTAGAACTATAATGTTAAAATTACAGTAGATAGCAATAATTATAATGAAATCAGAGAATTGTGGTAGAGTTTTGATTATGAAAATCTATAGTATAACTGAATATTTAGAAAATTGTTTTCGTAAAGGAAAACATTTACTATGGATTCTACTATTGACATTATGATTACGTATTTATGGTTACAATTTACAATATAAACAGAGTGAACACTAATTTTCTAAAGAGAATAACAGAGTGTGTGGTCAGAGTGGTTTATGGTAAATCATAGTTTGATACATGTCAAGATTTATTGATGCCTTAAAACTTATATTAAATTAAACCTTTATAATTTGAATGAATTATATTTATTTTCTTTACAATTCAATTTATAACCTATTTTTGCTGTAATTTTGATGTTTAAATTAAGCCAAACTTGGGAGTATTGTGATCATCTCCCGCGGTCGTGTAGAAATTATTATTATCTCCTGCAATCGCGGCAAAATTTAAATCACACCCGCAGTCATTGTCTTGCACAATTGCGGTATTAGTGGTTATTTTCCAATTGAGAGGAGATCTTCACAGACGAGTCGGGAATCAAATTTTGACGATCGATTCTCAATACCGATATCAATGTCAGTCACCGATATCAATGTAGGTTAGGTTCCAGCTGGTAGTATCAGTGGTATCGAGAATCGACACATCCCTAATTAATACTAAGGTTATTTAGCAAAAGTTTTCAGTAGGATGAACATTTCAAAATTAGTTATCAATTGGCTATTAAGACATAAATAAAAAAAACACACATTCAGTAAATAATGTATGTTTTATTTATGAATAAAGTACATTTACAACGCACATCTCAAGACAGACATAAGAGTAGTCTACAGTGTTGCCACACAGCTCTGGAAGAAATCCCTCCTCACAAGCATGAAAATCCCGCTTTTCCCTCACTAATCCGTGCACAATACGTTTAAAATAAGTCCACAATCCGTGTACTCTGTATATTAACCTAAGTCTAGTAATATAATGTTAGAAGCCTAGAAAACAAGTTTTCCATTAATTTTTTCACCTATAACAAAATGTAGCACTCAAAATATGTAACAGGATGTTTACACTAGATGCGTGCTTTCAGCATAACTGAATATATGCAAGAAAATATTCAGTGAAAAATATTATGCTACTATTTAGGGGTCTGCGGTACAGAAAATTTAAGGTCGGTACGGTTCGGTACGGTACAATATTTTGTACCTCGGTTCTCGGTACAAAATCAGTACGGTACGCGGCTACCCGTATTTTTGCGGTTTTCTTCTCAGAACTATATTTAAACCATTATTTTTAACTTAATTACATTGATTTTACTATGAAAATGGATAGTATCCTACATTCATGGTTTTCTAACAACAATTACTGTACCACACATTATTAAAACAAAACTGTTTACTACTATGAGGATTGTGTCAAGAAAAAACACAGTTAAGATAAAGGTTTTACCTATTTTACTCTGAGATACTTTGAATAGCCATGATAAAGTGGTGTAAAAATAGGATAAGAGTTTTTTCTGAATAAACATGTTTGAAACATTTTTTGACAAGATAATTTATCAAAACTGGTAAATTATTTCCAACCAACACAATGTCTAGTTGTTTTAAAAAATTTTTTAAACATATAAAAGCATTCAGTATGAAGACAGTGTAATTTTGCCAGCTGTTCACAGCAGACGACAATGAAAAACTGGAGGTTATGATGAAGTAATGGCAAAGAGCATCTTTTTTTTATCAGCTTCAAAACTAGTTATAAGTTATTGAGTTATAAGTTATTATACAGTTGTATAATAACTAGTTATTATACAACTCATGCAAAGATTTTTCTGAAACTAAAATTTTGATTATCACAGAGTAAGATTATTGTCTTTTCAATTACAAAGTTAACATCCAAAACATCAATCATATCAATCATTAGTTTATCTCAGGCTCAATCCAATTTTCTTAGTATATTTTCAAGCTCTTCCAAAGAATCAAAAGACCCCGAGGCCTAGACCTAATTATTTAGGAGGGCCTATATATAAATTGATTATGTTACAATGAGGGTAGCAAAATCACTATCTAGTTCATAAGATTTAGATTGCATAAAGTAGGCCTACCTTCAACACAATAATATTTTAATTAACTTATAAAATAAGATTGTAGATTAGTTACAAGTTTAATAAGTAGCCATAAACAATTTTAGGGCAGTAGGCAATGGCCAGCGGCAAATTGAATATTCACGAAAATACTGACTGAGTTAGAGATAACATTTAACAGTCATCATAAAACTATTATTTTTATGATAACACAGATTTGGGGGAAAGTCGTAAAGAAATAAAAGTGATAAAACTCATTAGTTCTTGGAAGTACTTGAATACAACAATTATTGTCCTGAAATGTTAATGGATTTGGTACTGCTAATGGGATTTTTATTGCATCATCACCCTAATAATAAATTATGAAGATCGTAAACAAACATCTGATAAGACTTTTATGTGCTCAGAACCAACTGCTGTTGACTACGATAGTAAACTGAAAGTAATTTATTATTATAATAGGCTGTACCGAACCGAATTTGTACCGTGTAAAATGCTGTACCAAACCAATGACGGTAATTAAGCTTGTACCGTACCGTACCGACTTTTTCGGTGCACCGCAGACCCCTACTACTATTACAAAGTTTTAAAAATTACATAGGTACAGTATTAAACTTAACATATTGTCCAGAACAAATTTTACCTATAGCAGTTGAAACAAGTTTTAGAATCAATAAAATGCAATATATCTTTATTTAAAGGCTATGTTATTTTGGTTAGTTTGTTTTGTTTCTGTCTGGTTTTTAGTTGGATTAGCAGTGTTGCCACTAACCAACACCTAGAGGAAAATCCGCAGGAAAATCACTAGAATGGGTAGTAAAATATCCCTAGAAAACAATTAAATGTCTAGAAGTGACAAACTGATCGTAGGCGTAGAAGTAAAGGCAGTGAAGAGAACAATAAATGTAGGTAATCAAAAAAACATCATCGATCTTTCATGAATGTACTATGTAATCATTGGTTCCTAAAGTGCTTCTCTTGAGTCACAAAGTACAAAGTGTCCCGATTTACCTTTGAAATCCCCAAATATTTTTAAAAACTACAATTGGGTTAAATCCGAGCAAAATCCGCTCACAACCCTAATGCGCACAAAAATCTGCGCAGCCCCCCAAAATCCGCGCAAAAAGCGTAATTACCCGCAAAACTGTATCACTGGTTGTCTAAAGCGATGCAAAAATACACTTTTAAAACAAGCTATTGATTAATTTAGTTAGCCTATTTATTCTAGGCTCCTTTACCTAGGTTACAGGTTAGCCAGTTGGTTGTAACCATAATAGGTTATGAAGGCCTGTAAAATATAATTGGTGAATAAGTGTAGAATGAGAGTCAACTAGTGTTTAATTCAGGTTACCTCCTTGGAAGTATGTAAAAATAAAAATGTTTATTACACTTATGTGTGTACTCTATTTTAAGCTATAGTATTACATTATGGGGGACAGCCACAGACGTCAACAAAGTTTTCAAAAAACTAAAGTCAATCATCAGAACTCTTGCAAATTGCCCCAAAACAACATCATGTAGACAATTGTTTCGAAATTTAAAAATTTTAACTTCGACTTCAATACCGTATACGTTTTTGAAATTTAAAAAAAATTTTCATGGAAATCATGGTATGTTCCAAAATTATCTTAGTAATCACTCATATAGTACCCAAAGACAAGACATTTTTCAATACCCCACTCATAATTAAAAAAAAAAAAAAATTAAACAAGTCCTTTCTATATGGGGCTAACAATTTATAATAAGATTCCAAACGCCTTAAAACAATTAAACATAGCAAAATTTACAGACTAAATCAAAACAGTTTTAGCAGAAAAAGCATATTACGGTCTTGAGCAATTTTTCAAAGACTCTTGGTAACAGACACCCATTATTCTCTTATCTACCTCTCCTAACATAAATTGTTCCACTATGCTGTAGCTTTTGTAGGGTTACCTTACTGGCTAAATCTTTTTTTTTATTTGGAATTCTTTGTTTATGAGAAACCTTGACAATGTACCTGTCTGTGTATTACGTTTGTAACAATTGTAACAGATGTTAGGTGCAATAAAGAATTGCCACTTGTCAACTATAGTATTAGGTAAATGCAAGATATATACCTTTTACAGAGTTGCATAGCCTAAAGCTGAGTTACATAGTTAAAGTTGAACTGGCTGGCAACGTCTGATTATCGCAAGCTAGGTCCTAGCCCGGAAGACGTAAAATTTAAAAAGTAATACAAACTGACAACTTGAATGTAAAACTCATTGTTGAGTGGGAACCAGTCCAGCTAACTACCAAGTAAACAAGCCCGAGCATTTTATGTCTGTGTTGTTTACTGGAGAAGATGGATGCCGATAGGACTAAAACATTCAGGCAGCCAACTTTCCAAACGTAATGTGATCTTGAAGTGATCAGTGTGTATAGAATAGAAAAGGGAAATTAAAAACCCTACAAGTGATCATAGAGGCCAGTGGCAGAACTATTGAACATTAAGTATTGACATTTTAGCATAAAAAATGGTTGTTAGCTGTAATGGCGCCACAACACTTCTTGTAACAGGAAACTTCAACACCAATTGACATTCATTTGAACCGAGTAGTTTTTCCTGCTTTACTATTGATTCATGCTTGACTTATCATCAGGCAATGGAACAGCTGGTGAACTACTAAATAAGAACTCATTATCAAACATACGCCTTCCTCTTAGACTTAACAAATATTTTAGGCTGGCAAACGTAGAACTTTATAAAGAAAATAATAAGTATAAGGTTAAAATGTAGTGTTTGGTCTTACTTTTATTGTTGATACTTAGCTCAACTGCACCCTTTACATATATCTATTACATCAATGGTGTAATAAATAACACCTAGTATCCATTTCATTGTACTTTATACTTCCTTATTAAATGGCGACCATACAAAGTAGGTATTTTAAGCCAAGTATGAATTAGAGGTGTGCGGATATCCGAAAAATCGGGTCGGATTCGGTTCGGTTCGGATATCCGTATCCAAACCGGGCCCAAATTCGATATCCGATACTATCCGTTATATATCCGACTTTTTCGGATAGACAATATATTTTAACGTTTTGGACAGAACACTAAATCTCCATAGACACCATTAGTTTCCCAGGACAAAATTACAGCAATACGTTTCCAACGACCTAACAGCAAACGGCAAAGAAGCCGTATGATGCAATACTGATAACAAGTTTAGTCGTTATCGGCTGTTTTGCTTTACGATTAGATTCGTCTGGAACGAACAGACATAAAGCAGAAAAGAACTACCATGGTCAAATGAAAGTCAACTCGTGCTTGTCTCCCTCCTGATACTAGGGGCGCTGCGTAATAGTTTTTTTTTACAGTACTGTTTCAAAGTAGAAAAATCTAGCCCACTTCTGTGATGTTACGTAAACAATAGATTTAATGTTTCCCGAAAAAAAGTCACGAATAGAAACAATAGAAAGGCAACACAATAGAAGGGTGGGAGGGGTTGGGCAATGACCTCGAAAGGAGCACGGGTAGTGAGTCAAGTATGACCGGAGGGGGAAGGGGTGGGTAAGACCTTGAAGCTATATATAGACTTGCACTACTTCCCTAAACCTAAAGGACTGGCCGGCGAGTGGTATTCCAATCACAGGACAAGATACGTTGTTTTTTGGGTATTCATTGCCCGGTTTGACTTTGGATTGTCTAAAGTTAGAACTAACCACGATTATTTAGCATTGATTGTGTACATATTAAGTGATTAAACTATAGGGACCATGGATATATACAAACTTTTGTCGTGATTTTAATTTCAACATCAAAATACAATATTGCACAATCGTGATATTTTAGGTCATTGACCTTTATTATGCATCCGGTATTGCTGTTTCAGAAGAGAAGCACGTTGATAAATTATAAATTGATATTCCCGTAGTTAAAAAGAATTATTTTATAAACCTATAAAACAAAATCATAAAATCTTACATAAAGATAACAATAACGGAAATTGTAAAAAGGGTATAAAGATAACAACGTCGGTATTCTTTCTCTTTGTTCTTCTATTTCTTGGGTTTCCCTTCATCACGCATTCAACAAGTTTTCAATGGTTACTAATCACTAGGGGTCTGCGGTGCACCGAAAAAGTCGGTACGGTACGGTACAAGCTTAATTACCGTCATCGGTTCGGTACAGCATTTTACACGGTACAAATTCGGTTCGGTACAGCCTATTATAATAATAAATTACTTTCAGTTTACTATCGTAGTCAACGGCAGTTGGTTCCAAGCACATAAAAGTCTTATCAGATGTTTGTTTACGATCTTCATAATTTATTACTAGCGTGATGATGCAATAAAAAACCCATTAGCAGTCCCAAATCCATTAACATTTTATCACGACAATAATTGTTGTATTGAAGTACTTCCAAGAACTGTTGAGTTTTATCACTTTTATTTCTTTACGACTTTCCCCAATTCTGTTTTATCATAAAAATAATAGTTTTATGATGACTGTTAAATGTTATCTCTAACTTAATTAGTATTTTCGTGAATATTGAATTTGCCGCTGGCCATTGCCTACTGCCATAAAACTGTTTATGGCTACATATTAAACTTGTAACTAATCTACAATCTTATTTTATAAATTAAAATATTTGTTATGGATATTTTATCTGTCTATTGACGACCATGGATATATACAAACTTTTGTCGTGATTTTAATTTCAACATCAAAATACAATATTGCACAATCGTGATATTTTAGGCCATTGACCTTCATTATGCATCCGGTATTGCTGTTTCAGAAGAGAAGCACGTTGATAAATTATAAATTGATATTCCCGTAGTTAAAAAGAATTATTTTATAAACCTATAAAACAAAATCATAAAATCTTTCAACAAGTTGCCATGGTTACTAATCACCCACGTCGTTATCAGCTTTTGTGACATAGCGCACAGCAGGGGGTAAAACTTGACGAAAATCGGTAAATTTTTACCTATTATTTAATCACCAATGAATGTACTACTTTATTGGTATTTGGTATTGTATTAATAATCGGTCCAAATGGCAGATTTTTGTCAAATTTTACACCAAATTTATTGAAATTTCAAGGTGAATATTAATAAAACAATTATTACCAAATATTTGTATTCATTTAAAAGATTGATTTGTGGTATTGGGTTCCCCACTGAGTGCAGCCGAGCGGCACTAATGAGGGTCGGACCTTCTTGGGGGTGAACAATAGACGGCTTATCAGACCCTCCCCTCCCCCCTTCTTGGGGGTGAACAATAGACGGCTTATCAGACCCTCCCCTCCCCCGTGGTCTGGAGAAAGCATGTAAACAAACTATTGCACAAGCGTGACTTTGACTTGACATTGAGCTGCTTCAACTATAATTTTGTCAAATGAACTGTGATGTTTCAAAATCAAAAACAATAATTTGGGACCATACTGCTTAACAATAATGGACTGCAATTATTGTTGAACATACAATCCATTTTTAACAAACTAAGATTATATGATTAAAATACAATTATAAAAATTATCTTGGTATTTTACTTGGGGTAATGAAGTTATGTAGGCTAGTGTAATTCTCGGTTCATCAAGGTTCTACTGAATTATGTTTGGCAGTGAATAAGTGTAGAATGCAATTTATCAATTCAGGGATACACACCTTTTACACAGTTATAAAGTCTAATTGCCCAACATCAAATCTTACTCTGTGATAATCCAAATTTTAGTTTCAGAAAAAAACTTTGCAAGAATTTTATCCATCTTATAACTTAACTAGTTTTGAAGCTGATAAAAAAAAATGGTCTTTGCCATTACTTCATCATAACCTCCAGTTTTTCATTGTCATCTGCTGTGAACAGCTGGCAAAACCACACTGTCTTCTACTGAATGCTTTTATATGTTTTTAAAATAAAAAAAAAACAACAACTAGACATTGTGTTGGTTGGAAATAATTTACCAGTTTTGTGAAATTATCTTGTCAATAAATGTTTCAAACATGTTTATTCATAAAAACTCTTATCCTATTTTTAAACTACTTTATCATGGCTATTCAAAGTATCTCAGAGTAAAATAGGTAAAGCCTTTATCTCAACTGTGATTTTTCTTGACACAATCCTCGTAGTAGTAAAAGGTTTTGTTTTAATAATATGTGGTACAGTAATTGTTGTTAGAAAACCATGAATGTAGGATACTATCCATTTTCATAGTAATGTCTATGTATTAAAGTTAAAAATAATGGTTTAGATACAGTTCTGAGAAGAAAACCGCAAAAATACGGGTAGCCGCGTACCGTACCGATTTTGTACCGAGAACCGAGGTACAAAATATTGTACCGTACCGAACCGTACCGACCTTAAATTTTCTGTACCGCAGACCCCTACTAATCACCCATGTCGTTATCAGCTTTTGTGACATAGCGCACAGCAGGGGGGTAAAACTTGACGAAAATAGGTTAATTTTTACCTATTATTTAATTACCAATGAATGTACTACTTTATTGGTATTTGGTACTGTATTAATAATCGGTCAAAATGGCCGATTTTTGTCAAATTTTACACCAAATTTATTGAAATTTCAAGGTGAATATTAATAAAACAATTATTACCAAATATTTGTATTCATTTAAAAGATTGATTTGTGGTATTGGGTTCCCCACTGAGTGCAGCCGAGCGGCACTAATGAGGGTCGGACCTTCTTGGGGGTGAACAATAGAGGGCTTATCAGACCCTCCCCTCCCCGTGGTCTGGAGAAAACTTGTAAACAAACTATTGCACAAGCGTGACTTGACATTGGGCTATAATTTTGTCAAATGAACTGTGATGTTTCAAAATCAAAAACAATAATTTGGGACCATAATGCTTAACAATAATGGACTGCAATTATTGTTGAACATACAATCCATTTTTAACAAACTAAGATTATACGATTCAAATACAATTATAAAAATTATCTTGGTATTTTACTTGGGGTAATGAAGTTATGTAGGCTAGTGTAATTCTCGGTTCATCAAGGTTCTACTGAATTATGTTTGGCAGTGAATAAGTGTAGAATGCAATTTATAAATTCAGGGATACACATCACCTTTTACATTCACCTTTTACACAGTTATAAAGTCTAATTTAATCGCCCAACATCAAATCGTGAGCTAGAGCCCATCTTAGTGCATTAGTGATGTTTTCTAAACTTGGCAAAACCACAAAATGCCACTTAAGGCCAATAATCCGTTCCAAAAACGTAAGGAAATACAATGTGAAAATAAACTTGAGATCGAACTCCTTGGCTTGTGAGAACCAGGAAACAAGATAAAACATAACCTCAAGTAAACAAGCCCAAACGTTTGACATCAGTCCTGCTGAGCTATGGTGTTGTGTGAAGATTTCGGCTGCTAGTGTACTTAATTCAAGCAACCAACTTTTGAAAATAAATGTTGTGAATTGTGATTTTCAAGAGAGAGAAAACTGTGGACTTGGCTAATTTGAAATTCTATGGTTCAAAACCGTCATTTAAGTTTATTTACACAGCTTTACATTGTTTTATAGGTTAAAAATACATATGCAGCTTATTATTAACCGCGCCAAACTATCCGAATCCGAAAATATCCGAATCCGAACCTCCCAATATCCGATCCGATCCAAACCGAACCTCAACTATCCGATCCGAATCCGATCCGAAATGAAATTTCACTATCCGCACACCTCTAGTATGAATGGAGATGAGTGGTGTGATCTTGTAGTCTAGTTAGTGACTAAGGCCGACATTACTTAGACACAGCTGTTAATTAATGGCCCATACAGCTAATGGCAACTAAGTAATTGTATTGCAGTACCAAACGTTATGTAGTAGCCTACATTGATTGTTTATTACTAAAATATTTGTTTGTTGATTCGATTGTCTTTCTCCGCTTTAAAAATGTAACATCAATGTTTTTTATTTAACAAAGACAATTCATCATTGTTATGTCGTTGGAAACGTTATGTATGAATTACGATCACACACTAACGAATTAGGAACACTAATGATGGTTTCAGGGTGTCCAGGCCAACCAGAAAAAATTTATGAGTAATTCATAAGTAAAAAACAATTCCAGGTCATACTTTTCATACTAAAATTTCTAACGTGTTTTGCGCCAACTCCCATAATGCTGGTTTAGCGCTAACACAGCTCGCTATTTTAGTTATCGGAAAGAGTATTCTCAGTTAAAGAAACAAAATTTATGGTTGATTAAATAATCCGAAAATTAAAAACTAATCCTTAAACCTGCAATTTATTAATAACTTCTTAAAAATAATGATATGTCGATACCAAAATTTATCAAATCTCTATTCAGACACCTGAAAAATAGATTCTTAATACACGACACGACTTACCCGTGAGGAGGTTAGAAAAACTAGCATCGGCTACCTCGGGCAGGAATCATCATGCTTGTACAGTTAATACCTACTGTCCAGCCTTGATGCGTAATATACTATTTCCTTTACTTACGCTGAACAACATGGTAGAGTGGTAGTATCTGTACTATGATGCTGTCTTCCCCTCCCCAGTAGAGGTGGGATTCTTGCCACTCATGCGTAGCTCCGATACAGAACTCTATGTCCTGCTCCCCACGCAGGAAAGTCAGAGTGGCCCCGCGGTAACTCAAAACGTGATGCAGAAATCTGAAAGAATTGCAAATCAAGTTATTTACTGGCACAATACTGCTTGATCCAGTTAATAACATGTTTGTGTTCTACTGTTTGGTTTTGAAACAGCTGCTGGTCATCTCAACACTGGCTGATTGGTGTGGCCACACAGTGCTAAAAAGATCATTTTTAGTAATGCAAAGCATGAATTAAAATCAAATCAAATATCCTTTTTTCCATTAGGTACAATTAAGTACAATAAAGTAATAAAATACAAGTTAAAACACATATTGATACTTGTTGTAATTTATAGCATGAATAAGTACTATATTAGGGCAAAATATTAGTGATATGTTTTGTGACTTTGCTTGTAAATCTATCAGCTCCTGGATTTTAATTTTCTCAGTTAAAGCAGCTGAACTCTTCCTTTTTTCAAACAAAAGTAAATTAACACGCATGAGAATAGTGTGAGATGAATATACTCTATGTATAACATGTTAAGGGAAAGATTATAAAAATGAGTTGGCTCAGGTCCCTACACAAGGAGTCTTAAGACATTTTTATTTCATTCATTTCGGGTATGAGATTTTATTGTTCTCCAGGTTTTATTTAAAAGGAGTTTGGTTAGCGTAACCACAGAAAACGTACTACTATAACCCAGAATGCCAACCGCATGGTAAAAAGCATTAAGCGTTTTGAGAGAGCTTTGCCTGTCAATCCGTAGGCAGCGCCACCAGCGTTGCCATGCACTCAGCATAGCAACGCTGGTGGCGCTGCCTACGAATTGACAGGCAAAGCTCTCTCAAAACACTTAATGCTTTTTACCATGCGGTTGGCATTCTGGGTTATAGTAGTACGTTTTCTGTGGCGTAACTGAGAAAATAGAGTACAGGTGCTAATAGATACACAAAAAATTCATCAAACAAAACATGACTTCTGTATTGCTCTTTAGTAGTCTAATTATTAGTCTAAATAATTGTTGTGTGGCATACAATAGTTTAACAACCTTGTATTGTGTTTTTATGTTTTACTTAAATTAAGGTTTTATTTGTTAAGGATTGTCAAAATAGTACCTGTTTGCTCCAAGCCCATGTTGGTTGCTATTGTAGAGCATAGTCCAATGGGATGGACAAGATAGATCTAACTGTAAAATCATAAAAACAATATAATACTTGACTAATCATTAAAGAATATATTTAGTCCATACTGGTTGCTTATTGTAGAGCATAGTCAACTAGGATGGACAAGATACACTTAACTGTAACATCAGGGAAACAATATAATACTTGTCTAATCGTAGAATATATTTATTTATATTAGACCTAAGACACCATTTTCGTACTTGTAAAACGATTCGATCAAGTCTTTAATCACCAGTAATAATTACAACAATAACAAAAATAAAATAAAATACAATACAAATATTTATATATTATGTATAATTTTAAATAGGCTATCACAGGTTTATAAATAATGCCAATTTCACAAAAACATAAAATAGCTTTTTTTCTGTCATGGGAAATTTACTAAAAGGTCACCATTTCCGTTGTACCAAATAAATGCAATGTGGTAACTATGCTACCATTATTATTGTATTGTTCTTAGACATTCCTGTGTAACCTGAAAATAAAACATGTAGTAGCCAAATTAAACAAACCTTATCAGTTTGAAAGAAAAGAGGTATTGTATGTCAACTTGATATTACAGTAATATAAGTTCATAGCATGATTTGAGTCATACAATAAATCAGCAAAAACCATGTTAAAATAGGCTGTATTCTTCATAACACAAACTCACGATTCGGGCTAGGTAGTTCTTGGTGCAAAAGCCGTTGTTGGATGAAATGGCGGGGGAATGGTGCTGTGGCTTGGTAAAAAGAGCAGGGAGGGTGCAGGCCAAGATCCACACCTGAGAGACTGGCAGCAAGGGCTTAGGCTTGTCCCATGGAGCAGGTGCCTTCTCCAACACTGGGGTTGTCAGCTCTAGACCCTGTAATGCACATCACTGTAAGCATAACATGAGCAGACGTAATCATTTATCCTCCCAACATTAAATTCAATAAGAAAATCAAGCTCAATCGCACAAAACATAATAGTAGCACAAATCGTCAAGCCTTGCCAAATTTGGGAACTGCTACAGTCAAACTATCATATAATCACAAAACATGCTATGAGACTGTATACGTTTCTACAGGCATTTCACAGCCACTCCTAGACAAAACTGCAATAAAAGGTTTGCAGCAAATTGCTCAAATTGATGAAATACAGCCATCCTGTAATGACTGGTATAACAAGACACCCTAAACTGTAAGAAGGCTTAGGTTACATTGATGTCAAATATAAAGTAGGATTGAAAAATAATGCCAGACCATTTGCTATCATCACGTTGGATTCCTATTTCTCTTTAGGAAACTACTAAAGGAGAACTCAAAAGAATAGTGTCAATGGGAGTTATCACTGAGATACACCATGCCACAGACTCTCCAATGGTTGTTGTACCAAAAAAAAGGACTCAAGGACTCTAACAAAGGTCATTTTGGTGGATCTTACAAAATTAAACAGATGAGGCCAAACAAAGATACTATCCCATTCAACCTATCAAAAAAAAAATCCGCGCATATCTCTTATGCAAAATGCTACTCTAAATTGGATGCAAATAAATTGACTCTGGCAGATTGCTTTGGATGAAGTAGACAGGATTAAACTACTGTAAGCGTACGACTTGTTTGCCAGTGGTGTGTGCGGGGAGAGAGCGGTACCAATCCCCTACCGCAGCCAAAGTTTCCATGGCATTGGTCGGACAACGCTTTCTAAAAACATTCGACCAGCGCTGTTTGCGTTGTGTTCCTTTTTTGCGTGAATTTAAAATTTTTATAGAATTTAAATTAAATTTGAATTTAATTCAAGTACCATACAATGTAATAACTAAGGGTTCTATATTATTGTTTTGGTACTGTGGTAGAGTAATTAATTTGATACAACTATGTTTTTATTTCTTAAAATGTACACCAAACACTCAAACAGTAAAATCATAGTATATTATAATTTTTTTGTAAAGTTTGACTTATTAGGTGTAAACAATGAACTGAGTTTATAGCTGATATCTTAAGATATAGTATTTTATGTAAAACACATATGGATATACCTATAAACAGAAAACCATAAGGCTTAGTACATGTAACTATGGAATCTTTTTGCTTATTTTCATATCATGTACAATAAATAACACCTTAAAATATCAGACGGTTTTTCCGAACACCCTGTAAAACGGTTAATGGCTTGCAGTTATTTATTTTATATCCCTAAGTTAATAAAAGAAAAGTAGGTCTCCTAATGTTGTAAAGTATTTTATGACCGGAAGAGTATTGTATTCTATCATGTTCTATCGACTGTCAGTTTATTGGGGTGTGTTGTGGAGTTAAGTTGTGCGGCTGAGTAAATATTGAGTGGTAGTTTAGTGTTGTTCAAAGGTTTATTGCGGACATTTTCTATCACGATTGTAAAAAACTGTGATTTTTTTTTATTGTGATGGAAAATGTCCGCAATAAACCTTTGAACAACATTAACTCACCATCACCAACAATGAACTTCAAACAAAGAATAGTTAAGTGATTGTTAAGACGTGGGTTATAAAAGTGTTAGGCTAACTTAAATTAATATCATGGCAACCACCCGTAAAAAAGGGCAAACCATTTACAGTGAAGCGAGTGAAATTATGAGATGTGTTATTCAACAGTGTGACTAAGAATCCAACTCTGGAACCTTCCAGTATACCCTGAAACAAAGTAATCAGCGGGTTGCTAAGTATACAGGGATATCTGTCCGTAGTGTTCCGACAATTAGGAAAGAAGGGGTTGAGGCCGGAGGATCTGCCCTAGAAACACCAGGTAAGAAAAGGCTCAGAGGAGAAGAAATTCCACATCAATGAATTTGATAAAAGAGTGATAAGAGACAATATTCACGATTTTTATACAATGCAAAAAAAGTGCCGACAGCACCCAAACTGTTATATGCAATTAAGGAAAAAATTAATTTTCCTTGGGGAGTTTCCACATTACAAAAACTTCTAAAAGACATGGGGTTTAAATGGAAAACAGAAAAGGTGTGGGAAAATTAGAAAAGTGTTGATAGAACGGCCGGATATTGTAAATTGGGGCGCTCACTACTTGCGAGACATTCAAAAGTGTAGATATGAAAAGTGTAAAATCATATATCTTGACGAAACATGGGTTGATAACAACTCAACATTAATTTGTAAAATGCTGGAGCAGTGACGATGTCCCCGGGGTCCTCACAAACACTAGCTCGTCTAATAGATTAATTGTGGTTAGAGCCGGTTCAGAAGATGTTTTTGTGCATGATGCGACACTAATATTTCAAGATGGTAAAGCAACTGGAGATTATCATGGCCAGATGAACGGAGTAAACTTTTAAAAGTGGATGAAAAACTTATACCAAACCTTCCTAATAAAAGTGTTGTTGTGCTAGACAACGCACCTAACCACTGTTTACATGGAGGGGTGAGTTGGTAAACAAGCCACCATTCAAATACGCAGTCAAAAAAGACATGATTGACTGGCTGACAAAAAATAAGATCCCTTGCTCGATGGAGATGAAGAAATTCGAGTTGTGGGAATTGATTAAACAGCATAAGCCTCCTGAAAAAGATTTATTGTTTAGATGAAATACTAAAATCGCGTGTTCACAGCGTGATTCGATTGCCCCCTTACATGTGGGCCTCAATCCAATTGAGTTAGCCTGGGCCAAGATGAAAAGGAAAATCAAGGAAGAAAATATTACGTGTGATCTGTCACTGACAAAATTGGAGGAAGCTACAAAAAATGTTGTTTTTTCTATTAATAAATTAGATTGGGAGGTGTTTACTATTCATACCCTTAAAATATAACATGATTATTTATTTATTTATTTCCAACGGACATCTCCATTTTATAGCTATACAAATCAAAACATTACAACTCAGAATGGCTTAGTTGATAATAAAAAATTTTGTGCTTATAGACTAGAAATAAAATCAACAATATAATAATGATCTAATAACAAACAACAATAACAATGACAAACCTAGCCGAACAAAACAAAAACTGACAAAATAACAAAAGGTATACTAATAAATAAATAATTTAAAACAACAACAATAAATAAATAAAATGAAACAATAACAATAAACCCACAAGCTAACAACCAATGACAACTGAGAAAGATAAATATAGACTAATATAAAATCAAACTGACTAGAGAGCAATGACAAACCCATAGTTAAATGCAAAGACAACAGTGTATTTTTAACAGACAAGTATAGCAATTTTTATTGGATTAAAGATAGCATAATGGAGGACGCTATGGAACGTTTTGTTATTGAACTTGGAGGTGTGGATTCAGAAGATAGTGAATGTGAACATTCGGACACCGATTCAATATCAGACTCTGACCTTGCAACTCCGTTGTAACTTAAGGAAACTGATATCATTTATTTAAAGATTCCTTCCTTCATTACTATTGTTTATTATTGTAACTATTATGTGTAATTAAATAAATTATAGTTTTCTGTTGTTGATGATGGCAGATACAATTAAGAATGTTTAATTTGTATTTTTTGACTAATACGTGACGATAATATTACGAGATAATGGAAAATATCCATAAGTCATCACAAATATTTTGTAATTATATGGTAATTTAAAACTACATTTGCAATCACATTCAAGATGCCACCAACACTCCCTGTGGCCGACCAACAGGAGGCGTGTGTTGGTGTTACGCATCCGCTGGGAGTAGAAGTAGTATAGACAACTTTTTAGGGTAACTAGTAGAACAGGGTGTATACTATTTCATTAAAGTGAAATTCCAGGTTTTTTCCTGGTTTTTCAAAGTTTTTCCAGGTTTCCGCGTATCTGTTTGAACCCACTTAAACTATAATCAATTGAAGACTTGCAGCTTAAGTATACAATATGCATAAAATTTGTTTCAAGTCCAGTGAGCTAGTGTTGAAAAAATAAAAATCCTTATTAAGTAATAATTTTCATTGTCATCATTACTTAAGGCAACGGAAACATCGTCTCTCTCGATGGCAGCAAAATCCTGAATATTATCTTCATTTTTTATGAACACATTATCAACGGCGGCAAAATCCTGAATATTTCCTGCGGCCGTGTGGTCGCTTCCCATAGTGACGTAAAAGTAATCACAGTCTTACGTTATCATAGAAAAATCCTGGACATCTCCCGCGGTATGTATACATTATCGCCGTCTCTCGCGATCACGGAAACATTATCATCGTCATTCGCGGCAAAATGACGAAAATATTCCGAGGCCGAGTAGACACCATCATTGACTCCGCGGTCACGGGAACGTCATCGTTGTCGTCCGCGATCTCGGCAAAATCTTGAAAATTTCCCGCAGCAGTGTAAACATTATCGTTGATCCCGCGGTCACGTAAACGTCATCGTCGTCGTCCGCGATCGCGGCAAAATCATGAACATCTGCGGCCGTGTTGACATAATCATCGTCGTCTTTCGCGGTCACGGCAAATCACTAATATCTTCCCCGGCCGTGTAGACATCATTATTGCCTCCCGTGGTCACGGAAACGTCATCGTCGTCGTCGTCCGCCATCTCGTCAAAATCATGAATATTTCCTGCGGCCGTGTAGACATCATCATCGTCGTCTTTCGCGGTCACGGCAAATCACGAAAATCTTCCGAGGCCGTGTAGACATCATCATTGCTACCCGCAGTCACGGAAACATCATCGTCTTCGTCCGCGATCTCGGCAAAATCATGAATATTTCCCGCGGCAGTGTAAACATCATAGTTGATCTAACGGTCACGGAAACGTCATCGTCGTCGTCCACGATCTTGGCAAAATAATGAATATTTCCCGCGACAGTGTAAACATCATCGTCAGGGTGTCTACTACATTCTGGATAAAAAATTCATGGACAATTCCCGTACATTTAAGGACACTTTGCCGTAACCTTTGACGGTGTCATTAGGCCTACCAAATAATTTTCCTGATTTGTCAAACTGTATTAATCTTGTTATTCAATGTAGTTGTAACAGAGAGAAAAGTAAATAATAATAGATAAGAGTTAAAAATTTCAAAATAGAAATTTATTGAAAGTAAACAAACATAGGCCTACCTATACTTTAGGTAAAGCTTTTATAGTGTAACAGAGAAACGCAATCATTGTCTCCTCCGATAGCGACAAATATCTCCATCGGTCACGTAAACTTCATAACATAGCTTATCCGATCCAGGAGGTTAGGTTCTCGACTACTTTTGAAAAAAAATCTTTAATGCATATTGTTACTCAATTCTTAGTACAAAATCAAGGTATGGTAAGCGGCTATTAATAATCAATAAGCACAGAGTAAGATTATTGTATTTTCATTTGCAAAGTTAATATCGACACATAGCAATCATTAGTTGTTTTCTTAGGCTCAATTACATTTTCTTAATATATTTTACAGCTCTTTCAAGAATCAAAATACCCAGGCCTAATTATTTAGGAGGGCCTATATAAACTGAGTAACAAACAATGAGGTTATAATAGCAGCAAAGTCACTATCATCATTCTAGTTCATAAGATTTAGATTGCTTAAAGCATACAACTCAATAAATAAATATATAGGAAACAAAAAACATTGAAACCTGAATAGCCAACAATATAAGACAAAGATACAGAAAATGCAATGAAATAATTTGAAACCAAGCATAGGCCTACATAGTCATAAAACATTAATGCAAACAACAATGCTTGTGGTTTTGTCAATTGAAAGATAAAATGTCCATAAAAAAGGGGTTAACTTACAAAATAAGACTGTAGATTATTTACATGTTTAATATGAAACCATAAACAGTTTTATGGCACTAGGCACTGGCCCCGGCAAATTGAATCTTCAAGCCCCCAAGTAAGAAGTGAAATTTAACAGCCATTATAAAGCTATTATTTTCATGATAAAATAGGTTTGGGATCTAATAATAATTACCCTAGTAATAAAAAAAGAAGTTGTAAAGGAATAAAAGTGATACAACTTTTATGAGCTAGCTGCTGAGTCAACAGTTCTTGGAAGTACTTGACTTGACACTTGATTGTCGTGATAAAATATTAATGGGTTTGAGATTGCTAATGGGATTTTTATTGCATAATTATTCTAGTAATAAATTATGAAAATGTAAACAAACATCTGATAAACCTTTTATGTGCTCCTAACCAACTAGCGATCAATAAAATTATGGCCTATTAAAAATTTAAGTACATAGTCTGGCATTTAAGGACAATTCCCGTACATTTCATGGCCAATAAAAATTTAAGTACAATTCCCGGTTTTCCCGGTTGGTAGACACCCTGATCGTTGATCTCGCGGGCACGGAAATGTCATCGTCGTTTCCCGCGGTCATGGAAACGTCATCGTCGTCGGCCGCAATCGCGGCAAAATCATGAGCATTTCACGCGGCCGTGTAGAAATCATCATCTTCATCTTTCGCGGTCACGGCAAATCATGAAAATCTTCCGCGGCCGTGTAGACATCATTATTGACTCCAGCGGTTAGAGAAACGTAATTGTCGAAGTACGCGATCGCGGCAAAATCATGAATATTTACCGCAGCCATGTAAACATGATCGTCGTCTCCAGTGGTCACGGAAACGTCATCGTCATCGTCCGCGATCTCGGTAAAATCATGATATTTTCCCGCGGCCGTGTCTACATAATGGTCTTCTCTCGCGGTCACGGAAACGTCATCGTCGTTTCCCGCGATCATAGAAACGTTATCGTCGTCGGCCGCGATCACGGCAAAATCATGAGCATAACACGCGGTCGTGTAGAAATCATCATCATCGTCTTTCACGGTCACGGCAAATCATGAAAATCTTCCGCAGCCGTGTAGACATCATCATTGCCTCTCGCAGTTATGGAAACGTCATCGCCGTCGTCCGCGATCTCAGCAAAATCATATGCATCTGCGGCCGTGTAGACATAATCATCGTCGTCTCCCGCGGTTACGGAAACGTCACCGTTGTCGTCCGCGATCTCGGCAAAATAATGAATATATCTCGCGGCAGTGTATACATCATCGTTGATCCCGCGGTCACGTAAACTTCATCGTCGTCTCCCGTGGTCACGGAAACGTCATCGTCGTCGGCCGCAATCGCGGCAAAATCATGAGCATTTCACGCGGCCGTGTAGAAATCATCATCTTCATCTTTCGCGGTCATGGCAAATCAAGAAAATCTTCCGCGGCCGTGTAGACATCATCATTGACTCCAGTGGTTAGGGAAACGTAATCGTCGAAGTACGCGATCGCGGCAAAGTCATGAATATTTACCGCAGCCATGTAAACATGATCGTCGTCCCCAGTGTTCACGGAAACGTCATCGTCATCTCCCGCGGTCACGGAAACGTCATCATTGTCGTCCGCAATGGCGACATATTATGAACATTTCCCGCGGACGTGTAGATGTCATTGTCGTATCCTGCGGTCACGGAAACGTCATCGTCCGCAAAATCGTCGCCCGCAATCGTGGCAAGACGCATTTTACGACTACAACCTCTACCGGGGCTAAAATAAAAATCCCGGCTTTTTCCCGGTTTTTTCCAGGTCCCTTCAAATTCAAGGATATTTCCCGGTTCTCCCATTTTTCCCGGTTGGTATACACCCTGTAGAAGATCACCAAGCGCCGGGCTGTGGTGGGGGCCCCTCCTAGACGCGGAGGGAGCACGCGCAAACAAGTCTTGCGCTTACAGTTCAAAATCAACATCAATTTATTCTTGGCTTACCGTATATTAGGCTACATTGTCATGATGAGCTACTCATATTATGTAATTCAACCGTAAATTGGTGAAATCCATTGGCAATAAAATAAAATAAAAAATAAATCCCAATTAAGGAGTCATTTTAAAACCATCATCAAGAGGCACAGTTATAAGACCTACCAAACATTTTCCTGACCATACTCAGAAAAGAAACTCAAAGGGAAAGATGTTAAACCTCTATGATTATTTAATTAATATTTAACCATAGGCTATGTTATTCTATTTAATTTCTTTCACCTAATACTGTCTTGTAATTTTGTCAAAAGGTTTAGACTCTTTGATTTGTTTCATTTTTTACTTTGAAAGACAAAAAAAGCTATTAGATGTTCTTATGAAATGTTAGCCCAGCCAAAATATAAATTCTGTTCAATAGTTAATACAATTGTAATATTATAAATATTTCAAAAATTCAAAATTAGTTTCTTGACCTATGATGCAATTTATATTAATTCAGTCTAACCTTGGTAGGCTATAGCAAATCTTAAGGGACCGAACTGAATATTCGTTATACCAATTATTTTGTTAAAACAAGGTTTGTTACAATGATACAATGATTTTATTCGGCCAATCAACGATATTGTTACAGGCTATGTCAAACAGTGTAGTACAAGCATTGTTATATTGAGTTTAGGTTTTCCGGAATATTGCTAAGTTGAGGTTCACAAACAGCAGAGGATTTCACAGTGAGCAGAGGATTTTCAGCACAAGCGCTGACGTCAACTTTCAGTTTTATATTCATCAAAAAACTGTAATGTTTAAAAAACAATAATATAGGGGGTTCGTTATATCAAGGGAAAGACACTGACAATTCGTTAAGTAGATGTTAAATTTGCTATATAGAGGTTCTGACAATGATAAAATTGTTATATTGAGGTGACTTATTTGATCTGGGATCGTCAAAAATGTGTTAAATCAAGGTTTTTGATGTGGTTTGTCCGTTATGTAGAGGTAAAAACATTGGGTCTTATGGAGAATTCTAGGGGATTAAAATACCCCCGCCACAGCAAACCTGCCGACTAAGCGAATTTCCATTTGTCTGAATTGATTTTCAGTTAAATATATTTTAATAACATTAGGTTTAACGAGTACTTAGGTTTGCTGCTACAAGTAAACTAATAAAGTGTGTTTTTGAGTATAATATTGATAGCTTAGTACAAAATAAATAAATTTGCCAAGTTTGATCAAAATATATCCATAAACAAGCAAACTACAACATTTGACAATATTCTCCATAAGAATAACACGGGAATTTTAAATTTACAATTTTTTTTATTTTCTCCATTACTAATAATCGAACAAAAATACTTTTATATACTAAATTATTTTTTTTTTAAGCTCTTTAAAAAGGTCTAAAGAGAAATCGGGAAATTTTGTGTTTTGCGAGTCAAAAGTGAGAAAAACCAATTTTTACCCCATAAAACCCGTAAATCCCCGTTCCTATGGTCCGATCGTGCTGGTTCGTGAACTCATTCAAGTTTATCCCGCTTTACACCTTTAAGCCAAATTTCATCAAAATCGGACAAAAATTACTCAAGTTATCGCGTTCACGGACGTATATATATATATATACAAAAAAATTTTATCGAATGGTGTTTTTGGCCTCTGGGGACATAAAAATGAAAAAGTAAATCGGTCCCGGGTCTAGGTCTTACCGTGCCACCTACGGTAATAGCTACTTCCCTATAGGGAAATTCGCTAAAAAAGATCTTTATATCAAGGAATTTGTCAAATTCAGGTTCGTTATATCAAGGTTAGACTGTATTTCATTTATGACTAAAAAGAGAAATAGAAAACCAACATTATCTGGGGATCTAAAGACTTCCAATTCTATCCTTATTTCAGTATCTAATATAATCCTGTCCGTGCCATACATTGTACATTAGGGTGGGTGGAAAAAAATCACAATTTTTTTTCGAGTTGGAATACCTTGGAAAAGTTGCTAAATTGTAAGAACAAAACAGGGTAAAAATATCAAAAATATTGGTTGTTATCTTCCGGTCGCGCATGTGCTCTAAAGTTTGAACAAAAAATTAAAAACTCAAATTTTATCGGAAATTTTAAAAAATTAAAAATTTTTAATTTTTAATATGTAATAGTTGAAAATGTCATAATTTTTAATATATGTAATAGTTGAAAATGTCATCTACAAGATACTAAGAAATTGATATTTAAACAATAGTATTGTATGTTAAATCTTCCGGTCGAGCATCGTCTGCAAATATTGCCAAAAATCAAGAAAAACTACATTTTGTACTAGTATTTAAAATATAATAATCAATATCAAAATGTAATACCAAAAATCTGTTTGTACACATTCAGATAGTAACTTAACAAAAACAACAGACGATGTCAGAACTGATCTTACAGTCGCGCATAGCAAATCAAATTCACTTTAGCTCAACACTTTTGGGTCAGTGACCCGGGTGATGCCATGTGATTCCAAAGTTTAATATTCCAAAACTGAACAACAGGATGGTGATGATAATGTATCCATGTGCTCACAAACTAAAATTTACGATTCTAATGACGAAAACCAAGAATATTTACCTAAAACTTCCAAAAAAGAAGACCTATGGTAGGCAAATGAGAATTAACTCTACTGTATTGGTTAGCGATCGTTTTAGTGTTTCCAATCGTGATACAACAGCAATAGCCTTTAGTGTTTTGCACGACATTGGCTTAGTCATTAGGCCAAATACGAATTTTAACATCAAAACATAAAATTCATTTGTTACAATTCTATAAGAATTCTCTTACGGTATTCAAAGCTTTCACTTAGATCCTTACAAAACTTTACATGGATAATGTTTACCAAAAAAACTGTGCCTCTCTGCGATTATACTAAGAATATACATTACGTTAATGTATTCATTAAAATAACAATTTCCTGTCAAGTATTTAAATAAATTACAATACATTATTTTATATCAAGGCATTTCAGTTAAAATAATGCCATACACAGTACGGTGTTTTCTAAAATATATAATCGTTCATGGCTAGAAAATAAAATGAGAAATAGTGTCCAAATTGATAAAATGATGTATCAGATGAAGTCAAAATGTAAATCTCGTGACATAAATAAACACCTACATAATTATTAGGCGTTAAATAAAAGTACAAACACCTAAAACAACTGTCAGCTATGGCTTAAAAGGAAATAATCTAAGTAATAAATCTAGGGGGACAAAAGTAAACAATTCTTTATCCAGGCGTAAAATGATTCAAACCCACTAGCATTTAAAAATAAGTAAACAAACTATATTAAGTACAATAAAATTTAAAATCCACTACACACCAATTCAAGTTAAGTGGTTATCAAACTCGGGTAGAATATTTCAAAGCTCAGAGTTGATTATTTAATATTACACTGTCCGTGAACAGTTACTTCACTTGCTCGAAATGTAATGGCTCACCATCGCCTTATTTAACAATAATTATCTTACTTGCTAGTTATCAGAAAAAGTTACTATTCCAACTTCGTGTAAAACACTAGAGGCTATTGAAGTTGTAGCACGATTAGAAGCACCATAACGTACGCTAACCAAAACAGTAGAGTTAAAGTCATTCCTCATTTGCCTACTATAGGTATTTTTTTTTTAAGTTTAGGTAAATATTCTTGGTTGTTGTCATAAAATTGTAAAATTTAGTTTGCGAGCACATCGATACATTATCATCACCATCCTGTTGTTCAATTTCGGAATCTAAATCTTCGGACTCACTGACCAAAAAGTGTTGAGCTAAAGTGAATTTGATTTGCTATGTGCGACTGTAAGATCAGTTCTGACATCGTCTGTTGTTTTTGTTAAGTTACTATCTGAATATGTACAAACAGATTTTTGGTATTACATTTTGATATTGATTATTATATTTTAAATACTAGTACAAAATGATGTTTTTCTTGATTTTTTGCAACATTTGCAGCCAATGCGCGACCGGAAGATATTAACATACAATACTATTATTTAAATATCAATTTCTTAGTGTCTTGTAGATGACATTTTTAATTATTAAATATTAAAAATAAAAAAATTTAAAAAATTTAAAAATTTCTGATAAAATATGAGTTTTTAATTTTTTTTTAAACTTTAGAGTACATGCGCGACCGAGAGATAACAACCAATATTTTTAATATTTTTATCCTGTTTTGGTCTTACAATTTAGCAACTTTTCCAAGGTACTACAACTTGAAAAAAAATTAATTATTGATTTTTTTCGACCCTCCCCAATGTACATTTACAATTTCATGTTTAATTAAATTTGTCGGGGCGCAATGAAGAGGAAAATTCCCCACAAGGTAGGTGGAGAGGGGCGCAATTATCTGTCGGGCCAATAGCGTATCTAATGCAAACCGCAGCCATGGAGTGCAGCCAAGGTTTGAAGCAAGAAGTATTACTTTACCTGGTCTTTATCATCAAGCCGTTCTGTGACACTGTGAAAGCCTGTTGTGAGTATGTGGACAATGTATCGGTGCAGAACTGTCACTAAACGCTTACAATGCTCTTCTAGCCAATGAGCCAGGTAGATCACTGGTAGTGAGTCTTTCTTGTGGAACTGAAAACAGATACAAAGTGGTTATTATAATCATCTGTGTTTTGGTGTATCAGTGACTCTGATGTTAGCAAGATGGACTATCTGAGGTAGCAGTGTCGTGGGTTTGAGGCCCATTGCCCCATCTCAAAATTGATCAGCACAGTTCATTCTTGTACTGTAAAAGTGTCAAAATAGGTTTAACTTGTTAGGCGTTTATTTTACAGAGAACTTTAAATGAACAACTTCCCTTACTTTTTTGTAACGTTTTACGACATGCTATTTTTAATTAAAAATTTTGCCCCCATATTCCAAAATGGCGACCAACTTTTTTTTTCTCAATGGCAACCCCCACTTTTTATGATAATTTTGGATTCCACATACGATTTTAATACATGTTTACTCCTGTCATTTTTGTGATATTCCTAACTGTTTCGGAGATACAGTAGAACCCCTCATATCCGGCCTTGGTTTTACCGGTCCTCTGTTTATCCGGCCCCTTCCAGGAAGCCAATATCAATTTTTTTTCTCACACCTTACAGACGTTTAGATACAAGCACTAGTCTTTGTGACTGCTCAAGTCATAAAATAAATTGTTCTCATTATTTATCTGTTTGTTTATACATTTATTATTTTTTGAGTCACTATGCTCAGTTGAGCTAGTAGGCCTAACCTCTGATCAGTTGTCTGATTATTTCCAAAGTGGGTTTAGAACAGTACAGTACGAGTACATTAATTTTTGTATTTCACAAAATGGTTAAGAATGTTGAGTAGAAATGTGCAAGTACCATTTAAGTCCTAATGATCTTTAAGTACAATTTATTGTCATTTTTACCTCCATTTAATATATTTTGTTACCTGGAATCATAATATCATCATAATCATAACCTACAAATATTTTTTCCCTTTTTACAAACATGTTTATTTTTCTAAAAATGATCCCAGAACAGAATTAAATGATACTTTTGATTGCATATATTGATTACCTATTATTATTAGGTATGAATTGTCATTTTCATAGTAGGTTGGTTTATCCGGCCAAATCGTTATCCGGCCAGGGGCTTGGTCCCGTGGTGGCCGGATATGAGGGGTTCTACTGTATAGCCATAGGAACCTAGGAGGCGATGACCTAGGTGGGACATATCTTCGGGGTCGCAGGAGATGTTTAAGTTGGAACCGGGACCGCGGCACATGTCGACGATGGTGACGTCACCATAGGACATGTCTACAATGGCGTTGTAACGGCAGGACATGTCGACGATGGCGCCGTGACCGTGGGACTTGTTGATGGGAATTGTGATAGTTCAGATTGTGAGCACACATGATTCTGTAGTATTCAGAGCTAAGCACAAAGCAACAAGTTTGGTTTGGGTTTAGTTATCACAAAAAAGTTATTGGGAAACTTATTTTGCAAGTTTATGAGATAGGGATAATATTATTAAGTACTGGCACACAAACTAATGGTGCATCAATACATCGAAACCTCTAACAAGAATATCCCATAAGCAACCCTCAATCCCATTTCTATTTTACTTTAAAAGAGAGTGCAAGGGCTCAGCCAACCATGTCACTGGCAAGTAAGCCCACAACGAGAAAAAACATCTAGATTTTGAAAAATCCATCCATAAAATATCTGTATTCTGTACACCCGCTAATGTTCTACATACCACTTACTTTGAGCCATTCTATCGCATACATTATGCTGGAATGTGGGAATACTCCATAAAAAGAAGATAAGAGGATTTAACAACAGCTTCCATATACTATCTCAATAACTTACAATTAATATTGTTTCCATTCCGATCATGGGGATTAAACTGGATACCATAAATTTGACTCGTTCCTGCAACTTTATCTCTTTAACAGAGGTTCTAATGTATGATGAACAACTATTGACTTACTGCAGAGTTAGATATAGCTTCAAGTGTTTTGAAAAGTTGTCGACAGCTCTGTGGGCCTTCAGGGTAATGGTCCATAGATATCTTGTAGACAGTAAGTAACAGGCTCTGGAATTGTTCTGTGTTCATGTATTCTGCATTCCCAGCATACATCTGACAATCATAATTCATTATGACCCAGTCGAAACAACAACAAAAAAAGAAAGTAAATATACTGGTTTTTTTATATTATTTACACAGTAATTTCTAGTGTTTATTTTTAATCATTTATAGTTTGTTTTCATTTTGTACAGAGTACAATTTGTTTGGAATTAAAACAAGCAACTTAAATAATTTAATAAGTGACAGTATAATAACAGTTCTAATTTTCTGTAAGAGGGCAAGATTTCTCACAAACTACTGTAAAATAATTAATTAAATTATAACAATGTTGTCAACATAAAACTCAGAATTCTTGTAGGCTACCTCTTCATATCTGGAAAATGGCCTGCCTCCTAAAAATCTTGATTAAAAAAGTATACTGTATTTCTATTTAGGAATATAATTTCTGCATTTCAAGATCAGGTAATAAGACATGAGGCTAGAAAACCCCATATTTCATGTTTAAATGTTGACACTATTTGCATTGGTATAGGCTATACGATTTTGTAACCACGATTTGTAATTACTACCACAAATTGTGAATGTTTTAACCCATAGATAGCTTATATATAGTTTCTTCCAACATTGACTCTCGATACTGCAACAACTAGGAGTCGATGAATCTTAATCCTCTTTACCTTCATGCAAGGTTAGGTTTGAGTACCCTAATGTTAGCAAAGTATTTCCTCTTAACACGTTGAGTGCGGCATGAATTCAAACAGGCGCTTGCCAATGGCGGCGAGGCCCGGGCGAAGTCCCAGGGTGGCACCGTAACAGTGAACGCAATTGGCATTTAAATATTTCAATATGAGGAATACCAAAAGAGCAGCGGTGATTGTACTACGTTACCCCGAGAATGGACATAGTTCCCTGAAACACCCAAAGGTAGCAACACTGCCTGGATCAGTAGTCAGTGTCTTTGCAATGTGGCTTGAAGATAGAAAATCCCCGAAACCGAGACAAAAGTATTGTCAGACGGGATTTTACGGGAAATTTATGTACCAACTTCACAAAAAAAAAGCTCACATTCTAAACAACAGGCTAGCAACGATTACAACCTTCCCTGGCAATGGCTGAGCTCATACTGAACTAATGTAGTGGGAGTTGCGCAACTACAACATCAATTGATGTAGGCTGATAGAAGCACTTGTGGCGCGACAACATCAATTGATGTAGTCAGCACTCAACGTGTTAACTTAATCTACACTTTATATTAACTTTTTTTTAGATTGTGATCAATTTAGTGGTTATGTTTAAACCACACGGTTGCTAGGATTAAACCGAAAGAAATATTAAGAAACAACATAGAGCACAGTATAGTTATGTTTCTAAAGTTAATGGTAGGCCTAAATGTGTAGCTTTTTTAACACACCCATACTACTTTGTAAAACATAAAACATTTTTACGACATATAAGTGAACTCGTAAATTGTGGTTAGGTTTTAGTACCGGTAATATAAAATATAATAATATTATATTGCATGGTAATCGTATTGTTATATTCCCTGGTTCATTCAGAAAAAATATACTTAATACATTACAAGTGTCTTGAAAATAAAATTTCTTAGGCCTATTCAATTTTTAAATGACCTAAGCATACTGTTGGCATTGTACTGTTGCATTTTGGAAAATAACTGACAATGCCAGAGTTAAAAATCAATTTGTCGCTTTCTTTTTTGTAAAACTCTCTTTTTTAAGTATTATACCCCTGTAACATCTTTTGTTAGTCTGATTATAATAGCCTATTGTAATATAGTCTAATTAATGTCTAAATGAACAGTTATTATGACTCAACTTTCTACTAGGAATATTTTTTAATGGAAGCATACCATTAGACTATTTTACAAAAATGATCCTGAAACATTTGTTGGTTGATGACTCAGTCGGTAGCATTTAGCCTCTTTAACACGTTCGCTACTGCAATAGTACGAAATTTTCCATTCACATGGACCAGCGACGCACATATGCGACGGCCGGTTTCCACCCATAGACTGCCGTCACATATATGCGTGGCTAGTCACATTAAAACAGACTGCCGACGCATATTTGCGTCGGGGTTCTAATGTTATTAAAATGCTTATATCTTTGTAGTGGTCTATTTGTAGGCACTGAATTCCCAGCAGTGGTCTACAGAGATGTCTGACGCACAACTGCGTCGCTTGGTCTGTGGATATGATGATTAGTGACGTCATATAATAGTTGGAAAAACTGGTATTTACTTCTCTGCATCACTGTATGTATTTATGCAGTATGTATGCTGCATTATCCTGTGTAGCTTTTATATTTGTTCAGTTATAAACTGTTCTTGAATAATCTGTTTATTTTTTTACTTACTTTCACTTTAAAACACAAAAAATGAACTGTCGCATATATGCGACGTTTGGTCTATTTTAATAAAACTATGATAATTTTCACTATTGTCTTCGCTGTAGACCGGGCGTCGCAAATATGCGACATTACAAAAGGTTATAAAAAATACAAAAAAAATAAGAATAATTTATTTACAAACACGATTGTAGCGTATTACAATGTAAATTATCACTGTTTTACAGGTTTTCGCCCGTGGTCCGTGTGTACTGTTATCCAAGTGACAGCCAGTCTATGTGTAAGATTCAAATGTATACCTCGGTCTGTGGCAATGACCGCGGCGTCGCATATATGCGACGCTCAGTAGCGAACGTGTTAAAATAATATACTGTAAAACAATGTTATGAGCGCGACCCAATGCTGCACTACAATTTATAGTTCATTCTTTCCTTGGCTTGATATGTTTCACACGCATGCCTGAAGCCCATGTAGGCTCAATGAAAAGGTTAAAGAGGTGGCCAACCTCTTAGAGAAAAAAAAAAACTGGTTAGTTGTTCGGAGGGATTAAGCAAATTGAGAACGCTCACCATGACGTACATCTGGATTTGTTGTTCATCAGTCATGACTGTCATCAGCTTGTCAACCTGAACTTTGAACATGGTTGGAGACAGAACGCTAGAAGACACACCTGCGCTTTGCTGCCAGTATGAGAAGAGAATCTGCCCAAGCTCTGGATACTTGGGAAACAGGTAACGCTGCAACATATCAACAATTAACTAGACATTTAACTCTAAAACCCCGATATCTTTCTGTGCAGCTCCTACTTGTTTTTAATTTAACAGTAAAAACACACCTCTGCTATACCCTGGTATCAAAATAGACAAATATGACTTAAACAGTATTTGTAACTTCCTTTCATTTAAGAACAGAATCCTGGAAGTAATGTACCTCTATATGAATCTTTATTAGGAGGTCGTGGTAGAGGATTTAAAGACATATTTAACAGTTGGCTGTTTGGTTACAATTTTACACAAGTGTCCAACGCAGACTTTGAAATGCTATAATTAACATGTTAGGAAATCCACACACTTTAGGAAAGGAGAGGACACAATCTTTCACTTAGAAATCATCAGTGTAAGAGATCATTTAACTATAACATTACGGTGATTGGCAACGGGAGACTCATATCATTCCTTGATGTACTTATTCTAAATATCTCAGCAAAGCATATTTCAAATTGTTCCTGAGGTTTGTGTTGCCCTTGTAAGCTGCTTATTAGATCAATCAGACTATGTTAAGACACCATTAAATCCTGATGAATGGATAGTGATAACAACCGGCTTTAAGTGAACTTCGTAATTTGATCAATGTATTGGTCTAGATGGCAAACATGTGGTAATGCACTGAATTATCAATCTTCTGATGAGAGTCTCAGCTTTGCCACTGAGGATGTGCCATCATAAAATGGCCAAAAAGTCTAGTTTTGTAAACAGTAGCCTACAAATACCAACTTGACATGACTCTCACCGAAAGACAGAGATTTCAGTAATGAAACCGGCCACTTAAGCCTATAAGAAAAATGTGGTACGGTAATACAATCGCCATTACAGTAGGCCTACTCCAAAAGTCCTCCCCTTGTGTTAATTGAGAAAATTTCACAGTGAAAAACGCATGAAACATAATGCGTTCCATTCAAAAAACACAAGTGAACTCAAAATATACAAAGCACAAGTGTCTCTGGCTAGCAACTGGCTCAGACTGATGGAAAACATTTAGGAGATTTCGCTCTTAACAACTTCTCACTAAACAATATCTCCAAACAAATATATCGGATATAGCCCTGGGAATTTGTTTGCTACGTCCACAATGGAATATGACAAACACATGTTTGTTGAATATAAGAAAGCACAGAAAACGTACTACTATAACCCAGAATGCCAACCGCATGGTAAAAAGCAGCGCCACCAGCGTTGCCATGCAACAGCATAGCAACGCTGGTGGCGCTGCCTACGGATTGACAGGCAAAGCTCGCTCAAAACACTTAATGCTTTTTACCATGCGGTTGGCATTCTGGGTTATAGTAGTACGTTTTCTGTGAAGAAAGTGTTTCAACAAACATGTTTGCCAAAAGTTTGTTCAGTGTGGCTGAACAAGGTAACACATTAGTAAAGTAGTTACAAAATAGTAAATTTATACCAGGAATGATAAGATTAGGTTGGTTCAAACAAGACCTTGAATATTGTTAAACCACACGGTTGCTTGGATTAAACCAAAGGAAATATGAATAAACAACATAGAGCACAGTATAGTTATGTTTCTAAAGTTAACGGTAGGCCTAAATGTGTAACTTTTTTAACACACCCATACTACTTTGTAAAACATAAAACATTTTTACGACATATAAGTGAACTCGTAAATTGTGGTTAGGTTTTAGTACCGGTAATATAAAATATAATAATATTATATTGCATGGTTATCATATTGTTATATTCCCTGGTTCATTCAGAAAAAATATACTTAATACATTACACTTAACAATATCCCACTTCCCCCCCACACCAAGAGATGTGCTTGTTTCTATGAGGCAAACTTTTAACCTAACCCAGTCTTTTGATTTGATTGTTAATAACGACAAATATCTGATTGTTGTCACTGAAAACCCAAAAGCAAAATAATAAAACAAATATAATTGAAATTCGGTTCAATTACACATTTTATCTAGCAAACACAATAAATTGGCATATAAATAAACATGACCTTTTTTTATCAACATGCATTAGGTTATCTAATCTGTGCAATTAATAAAGAAACAACCAAGGCTGTATCCCAGGTATAGCTTAGTTATTATAACACTCATTTAACACTTTTCATATACAAGCACTACACATTGATGAACCATGTAGGCCTATTGTATTATCATCTATTAGTAAGCCTGTGACACAATTGATCTCTTAAAACACACCCTAAATGAAATGCACAAATATAGTGGTGGTTTTATTTCCTTATTAGTTTTATTTTGCATAAGCCTTCATAACAAAAGGTTGGTAAAACATGGTATCATACTATTCATGACAGACGAGAAAACAAATCAAGAAAATTTTCAAATTGAATCAGCCCTTGGATTACTTTTTTTTATATAAGGCCAAAATGGTCTTTGAAAAACATACCTATAAAAATCTTTATAAATATTTACAAACGGATTAGGCCTAGCTTAGAAATACTAACAACCTATAGTGTTACATTTTCAGTGAATTTTCCTATTAGAGAAGAGGCTATTACCAAAGGTAGCATTGTGGGACCTAGACTAAGACGAATTTACTTTTTCATTTTTATATCCTCAGAAGCCAAAAGCCACAGTGTGTGTGTGAGTGAATATGATTTAACTTGAGCAATTGTAGTCTGATTTAGTATGATGATTAATGGTCATGGGTAACATTCTAAGAACTGCTAATTTAAAATTACCATTTCATTCTTATTGAGAATAATTAAACTGTGTTGTTGTTTGTTTCAGGAAAATGTATTGACTTTATACTAAGTTTTTAAAAATTTACGAAAAAACACACTTTTTCCCTTTCCTGGAGCAGCTGCATTAGAACACGTTACACCTAATTTTACTTAGGGAATAAATCTGACTTGTTCAGAGGAATATTACTGTAAAAATCCAACCAGGCAAATGGAAATTTGGGGTTTTCTGCAGGTTTGTTTTACCAACATTTTAGAATCAGCTGCAGCATTATATAAGGGTTTTTATTGGCTAAATAAATTAACAATCATTTATTATATCAATCTTCTACAAGAGCTTATTTCACTGACCAGAATGTTTATAACAAGTAAAATATTCTTTGGTTAAAGGAACATGTGTAAACAATCCCTCTCACAGCCAATCAAGTGAAATTACTGAAGTGGCTAATGAGTAACTCCAAGTGTTTAATCACTTCACTCGCCACAACAATTGTATTAATATCGTCAACCAGGTGATTTAGAACTTTGGCTAGCTTTAACACAGATTTTCATCCTCTATATACTTGTTATTATTAGTTGTTACAGAAAACATTTTCTAATTCCACAAGCTCAGTAGGCCTACTGATGCTGCAACTTGTTAGTAATAGCTTACTTCAGCTACGAGCTTACTTTTACTCAAGCTCATTAGCTTAACAACATAGCTCATATTGCTAGAACTGAGGTACGAAATGCCATTACATGGAGAAAGAACCAATGTTTCATGTGTGACATAAATAATTTACTGAATTCTTATAAATGAAGGAGCAAACACAACACATTATTAAAGCTGTTGGAGTGTTTGTGCTAAAGGGTTGTATTTAACAGATATCGCTAATGAACAGACAAATTGTTTGTAACTCATGTGCAAATATCACTGACACTTTTCAATCATATCTCCTTCCTACACGCTACTGACCAACCCAATCCCAATGTAGATCTTTGTCATCTTAATCCATTGTAATTTGTAAAAAATATTTATATTCACACAATATTCATTTATGATTACATATACACAGTATAATGTAAACTTGTAAAAGTTATGGAGTATTTTTACTCTTATTTTTTAAACTAATCATAAAAACATCCATGACCTCCATTGTAGATTCATTGTATTTAAAAGTAAACATTAAACCATCTAAACAACTATAAATATAAGTAAAAAATTATATTTTTTAGTTTCACGATTAATGTGTTTTTTATCATGAAAGAAAATATACTGTTGTATCAGGACACCCCATTAAAAGCTCATCAATGAGGGCTATTCATTAAGAATCTTAAGTTTTTTAGAAGTCTGTTGGCTGTTATTTTATATATGAGTTTCCTTGGGCTGAACCCAGGTATGTTGTTTTGTTTTTGTGCAACTATAATCAAAATATACAAACCAAATATGGATCCTGGGTGAGGGTTGTCCTGACATTTCTTGGCTTGATTATCCTTAATATTTCATCCACTAATTTAGAGTCATCCAAATTTCTTTTAAACTCTCTTAGTGCTACAACACCACTCACGGGATTGATATAGTTATCAGTTTCAGTGTAAGCGTCGCAGCGTCGCTGAGAGCAACTCTTTGTATTTCGTATAGTCCACAACCATGCTGTGAATAATTAATGCTCTGATTAAGGTGTTGGTTCAGTCTGAGAGCTTCAAATTACCAATTGCCAATTTGTTTTAGTCTTTTAACTTAAAAAGCATATGGGATTTATCACTGTTCGTGTTTTTAAACTGATACTAAATGCTAAAAGGAAGTTCTTTAAAATAACTTAGTCAAAGTCCTGCCACAGGTTTTTAGGGTAGGCATATAGGCCTACTATATATATATCCCAGTTGGAATACATTTTTATTCAAATACACAAAATTAAATAAAAAGTAGAGTAGTTTAGTAGGTTTGATTGAGGATATTTGTTATTTAGACTAAGAGATAAATAAACATAATTTTCTTAATAATTTAATTTAACCATATGCAGTGGCGGCAATGAGAACCCGTAAGCCCCCCCCCCCCCCACCACCAAAGTTTATTTACTGAGCCTCTCCAAATATTCTTTTAAAACATTATCACAGGTATTTCCAACTAAGTTTGCACTTGAGCTTGGCACGGTATCTCAAGGCATTGAGGCGTCATCGTCGGTCTTCCACGATCAAGGCAAAATCCTTAATGTCTTCATAGGTCACGGAAACATTATCATTGTCTACTGTGATTGCCACCAAACCATCTTGACATCTTGTGCGGTCGTGCATCATCACCATCTCCATCGATCACGGCCAAATTCCTAATATCTCCTTTCCGAAATCGCAGCAATATCCTAAATATCTCCCGCAGAAAGAGTAATGTCATCATCGTTTTCTGAGATAGCGTCAAAATCGTGAATATCTTGCACAGTCACGGAAACATTAATATCGTCTTCCACTATCACAGCAAAATCCTGAACGGCCCCGCGATCGTGTGGACATCATTATCGTCTTCCGCAATCGCAGCATAATATTAAACATCTCCCGCGGTTGTGGAGACATCGTCATTGTCACCCGCGGGGTAATGTTATTGTCGACATACGCGATTGCGGCAAAAGCATGGCTCTTTCAATCAAGTGTGCTTGATCTTCGCAGACGTGTTATGGGGTCACAATGTTATCGTGGTGGTGGTAATAGGTTGACTCGAGGTCAATTTTCTGACTTTAACTAAACAAATTTCTCAGATTTTTACAAAAAAAAAGAAAAGAAAAACGTATAGTAGGGTAAATGTACTCATGTAAATATTGTTATGATAGGGAGTATGGCAGGGTCCGGGTATAATTTCACGAAAAATCTCCCAGTCAAGGCTCTCTCATTGGGTATTCTCATTAAAATAACACTAATATAAATCAATTTTTTAAATGTTCCTTTTTGGAAGAGGACGTTAAAAATGCCACAGCCTTCCATTAAGCTCTACAGTAATCAATACCTTAGGCATCATTAAAACAAAAATGCAATAATAAAAATAGTTTTTCCCAATAGTTGCTGAACTTATAAAAATTATAAAGTTAACCATTACATTTATATAAGTTTGATAACTTGTAAACACAAAAGCTAGACAGGTCATATTAATGTACACAAGTTAACTACCTATTATAAGTTTATGTAAAGTAAAGTTTGTACTCTTACCAGTAGTCTATATATACGATACTTGCTCAATGCAAACTTTGATTCAATGCGTTGATACAAACAACCACACACTTGCTTACAATATTTACAAAAAAAAATCTAACTGTAATGAGTAGGCTACATTGAACAAAGGATAATAGTCCAATAGTTCAAAAGTAAATATATAACAATATTCTAGATAAACAATGTTGAGAAATATCACCTCAAAATAGGATAATATTGACTTTATTCTATATCTAGACTGGTATTGATGTAGGGGGCAGTAATTGATCAGAGGTATGTAGCTGTCTTTCAATAAGGGCAAAACAGATTCCTAGAAGTCTAGTAGAAAATATCACCTGGACGTGACCAACATGCTGACCAACAGTCTACTAGAGATAAAAACCACCCACACATTGTGCTGCTGCTGTGTGTTTCATGTTGATAACATTCAAGTGTGCTCATGTTGACTAATTTTTCTCTTTTATCGTAGCGTGGATTTTGGATTTGGCTTCAGGCTACTAAAAAATTGTAAATTAAAAAATCCCATGTTATTTTTATGGAGAATAAGTAAACTGTTGTAGTTAGCTTGATTATGGATATATTTGGATCAAACCTGGCAAATCTATTTATTTTATACTAAGCTACTAATATTTTACTAAAAAACACACTTTATTAACCTCCCTGTAGCAAACCTAGATACTCGTTCAACCTAAATAGATGTTATTTAACTTAAATAGATTTAATTTAACATCAATTCAGGCAAATGGAAATTCGCTTAGTCTGCAGGTATGCTGCGGTGGGGGTATTTTATTATTATATAGCAAAAAAGCAAGAAATGACAACTAATTGGAATTCAACATAAAACGCCGTAGAGTTCTTCAGTGATAGTAAAAAAAATCTGTGAAACGTAATCTAAAAAAAGATGAGATTTTCTACTGGATTAAGGAGTAGATTGCCCCTGATCTAAAATTTGTTAAGAAATTATAAAAAATACTAAAAACACTAAAACGTTACGAGGTACAGTGTTTGGTTACACAGTGTCTAGAACTCTACCCCTGGTTAGCCAGTTGAAAAGTTACATGAATCAGCAAATTTCTTTTAGGATCCCAGGATAAACCAACTGTAAAGAACCACTTTGGCAGTTAAGTTTTGAAAATAATTGACAAGTTTCCCAATTATACAGGCTAAACCAAGCTGATGTAAGCTCAGCTCAAGTCACCCAGTGCTGGTTACTTAATGCTGAAGATAGACTATCATTCATACAGATTACATGCTGCCACATTGTAAAATATTTGGTTTGTGGTAAATAAATAAACTACAGTACCTTGAGGAACAAAAGTACTCCAACTTAAATGTATGGTACTAAGCCAAGCTAGGAAGATGGTGAAACAACCACCTCGTTCCAGCAAACCTGTAGCCTAAGTGCAGTGTTGGGGAAGCTACTTTTAAAATGTAGCTAGCTACAACTACTGCTACATTTCCAAAAAAGTAGCTTAGCTACAGCTACAGCTACAGTTCCGAAAAAGTAGCTAGCTACAACTACAGCTACAATGAAATGTAGCTACAGCTACAATTTTAGCTACTTTTCCAAAGACGTTAGGCCTACTTTTTATTCCACGCACATTAGGAAAATGTAAAATTAATTGCAACTACATTTTTACTGAACAAACATTAAAAAAATGTCAGTATTGTATCTTAACATTAATTGGAAAACAAATTATTCCTAGATTGTATTTAATTTTTTGGCATTATAAACCTAACATTACAACAACAGAACCAAATAGTTCGGTGTCCCATCATATTTAGTACTTATTTTTAAATATCACATTATTTTTAAGCATCTTAAATGTAAATTTCATTAAGTTCAAAGGACATACAACCAAACTATATTTTAAAAGCTCATTTTATTTCTTTAATATAGATTCATTTATAGATGTCTTATATCAACAATTAAGACCAATAAAACTGTAAAACGATTATTTAAAAATACTTTTTTGTGTTACAGAGCCTAGCCTACTGAAATTGGAGTTTATTGCTTTATTTTAATGTTAAAAACGACATTGCTATAAACTTTTAAGTGATAAGTTACTTGTTCTATGAATAACACTTTTCAATGTCAAGAAATCGTCCTTTATTGTCATTATGCATAGGGCAAATTGTACTTCAACCTAGTTGGTACTGTACAGAAAACGGTATCCAGTAACTTATCCTGAAATAGGCTTTTAATTTAAACATGTTGAAATTTGTAAAGTAAAAATAACATGTAGGCCTACTTGGCTATGTAACAAGTTGGCTATAGTAGGCTTGTTCTTGCTAGGACTAAACAGATAGGATTCCTAATAATTGAACTTGGAACTTGGTATTCGTCTTAAACCATAGCATAGCCTAGGAATTAATAGTCCTATACAAGAGCTGTTACCAGGAGCAAACTATGCTATTTTTTCAAAGTAAGTTTCATGTTATATGGAGATTTTTTCGTTACAATTATCATTTAGTCTATACATATCTTAAATCACATCAGGTAATTTCCTCTTTGTTAATTTAGTAAACCTTTGAAAAATCTTCGTAATCTAACCAAGGAAGGGCTTTTGATGATGAACCACAATCAACAGCTGAAGCAAAGGTTGATAGACCAGCTTTCTCATTATTTTAAGGTTTAGTGTTGGTTTCCATTAAAATCCAAGTTGAAACACTATCGGTATAATAAACAAACTAAATTGATTACTAATTTCCCTGTCATCACTTGCAAGCATTCAATAGCTTCTCTTGTCACCGGTAACGTTTAAACGTCGTCTGCATCTAGCGATTTTATTTTATCTGACAGTAATCATAGAGTAGTAAATTAAGGAAATGAGAGCCAAAAATGTGGATAACACTCATTTTAATGGCCTCCATGTCCACACAACGTTGTAATAGGGATGAAACGGCTGCAACCAGCTGTATGAAGCCAAGAAAGTAAGGCCTAATTTTTTTGAAAATCTCAGTTTGAAAGAGGTTGTTTCACGTAAGGTTGAGGTTATGATAAAAATCACTATCTCAAACAATGTTAATGTAGCGAGAAAAGTAGCTAAAACTCCGCTACAACTACTTTAAAAATGTAGCTAGCTACAGCTAAAGCTACAAAATCTTAAAAGTAGCGTAGCTACAGCTAACGCTACAAAAAAAGTAGCGCGCTACTGTAGCGTCGCTACTTGTAGCGCGCTACTTCCCAACACTGCCTAAGTGAATTTCTAGTTTCTGGGCTAGATTTGAGTTTTTATTCAAACTGGTTCATGATGAAAGTACCCAATCTCATATTAAGTTCAAAACCCATTGGCGAAATGTGTTCTAATGTAAGCTGCTTGTACAAAAAGAGTTGTTTAGAAAAATTTAAAAAACTTGCCAAACATTTTTAAAACAAGCAATAATACAAACACATGGAAAATAAAATTGAAACGATCATTACTGAAGTTTGATACAAATAACAGAAAAAATCTGAAACGATTTATTAGTCAAATTTTAAAAGCCTTATTAAACAATCAAATGTGTCAAATTTATAGCCAAGCACAAATTCATTTATTTTCCATAAGGATTACCCCTACATCAGAGACAACATAGTGCTTTTTTTTTGTTTGAATGAATCAGTTTTGGGCCCCCCTGAAACCAAAAAGGTGGTTGGCCTAGTGATATCTGTGTGTGGACGTGAACAAAACTACAGACTATGCCTGTTACCTGATTTTGATGAAATTTGGTATCCGCATAAAAAGGAAAAACTAATCCATGGAGTTTTTTGTTTCTTTGAAATTCTGATTTTTGATCGGGATTTTTTCATAAAAAGACATTAAATAACTGAAAAATCAAATAACACAAGTTTTCATTTTGAATAAAATTTAGAATATTAGTCATTTCATCAAACAAAATTGTACAACCCCCTTGCTGTACGGTACAACTTACGTTTGTAAAGTTATTGCAACTTTTGTGATTTTCCCCTAACACCGCTAACCCGTGATAATTGTTCTTGTTTAGGTGAGTCGGTAGCGTCGCGGACCCAAGGCAGTAGTGTCGTGGGTTCGGATCCTGGTCACTGCCACTAACTTTTATCAGTACAGTTAACCTTTGTACTGTACCGGCTCACCACTTGCTTTGCTGGATACGTTCCACGCACAGATCTGTAGTCTATGTGGACGGGCAAATGCAAGGTTAAAAGAGGCCACCAACCTCTTTTTTTGTAAAAAAAAAGATAATGCGAAAACTATGTGTCAGGTTGCTGATACCGTATATATTTTATTGATTTTAATGATTGACTGTCTTAGTTCCGCCAAGGTTCTAGACCTGGGGGGTCTAAACGAGAGTTAGTCCACTGAATATTTACAAAACAAATTGTGCTTAGAAATAATAGCAACTTTGAAGTAGAACCTATAAAAGGTTCTTAGGGACTTTGTAATTTACCTAAGCTTAACGGTAATGGAGTAGAAGTCTTACTCCAAGCTGAGCACAGTGAAGTGAGCATTTCCTAGCAGGTATAAAATCACTTACCACAAAAGTTCCAACAGACACTCCATTTTCAATTGAGTCTTCTTCCAATGTCTTTTGAGTAAGTAACTGAAAACAAAACAGTATTAACTACTTAATTGATGAATGTTGACAAAAGAGTGAAACCTATTCAATATAATATAGGCTACATGTTTAGGCTATAGTATGGATTCCCCTCTCTTAACTTTTGAATGGGTCACACCAAGAAAACTAAACTCTGTGGTCCATTATATGTATGAAAACAGTATAAAAGTGCACTTGTAATGTTGGTACTGTACACTCTCGACTATCCAAACCCCGGTTATCCTTGCCCTAGGGTTATCCAAGGTGGTTTAGTGCCTAATATATATTTTAGTTTTCCGAAAATTTTCAATAACTACCGGTAGGTTATTTAACTAACAATTCTAATTAAAGTAGCCTGAAGTAAAAATATCAATTAATTTTTATTTGATTAAACTAACTTAGGCTACTTGAAATAATCATTATATCATTTTAACCTACAAATGATCCACAATAACCTGGAAAATCAAATTACACAGTAAGTTGGCAGCCTGGATGATGTAAGCTAGACGAGCCGTGTGCAGAAAGTGTCAATAGCAGAGGCAATTCCGCTCGGGCATTACTGCCCCACATCGCCTTTTGTCAGTCTTGATGTTGACTTGATGGTGTCAAGTAAAGTACAGCTCGGGTCAAACTCAAAAGGATACACTAATTTGATACTTTTTGGAAATAGAAAGATCCATCTCAATGTGTTCTTTTAATACTGTAATGAGTTGATTTATAACAATTTTATAATTAACGTTTAAGGGTTATTTAAGGTTTTTCAAGATGATTTTATGAGTGTTGTGCGCGTTTGTTTGATTGTTTTCTTGAATAACACCACCTTTATATTGTTAAAACATATTTTTATGTAAAAAAATACTTTACTTCATAATGTGGTACCGTAACCCCTAACCTCAAAATCGAAGCGGCCTCCATGTTATCCAAGGATCTCGGTAGCCTAGGATGTCTCAGTCCAAATAACCTCCAGTTAATCAGGAGTGTACTGCAAGACAATTTTTCTCAGGGCCTCACACAATGGTGTAATTTAGATGGAGCTTAAAAATGTTAAAGCCCTAAACTTGTCAATGACACCTAATTTTTGGCCTTTACAAAAGAGTAATATTAGCGACATCTAGAGGTCTCTCTATATCAACCTCGTACGACATGATGGTCGAGTATACATTTACATGGGTTTAGTTTGCCTGGTGCACCACATTAAGAAGTTAGAGGGGTTATCCATACTATTGCCTAGTCCTGATAAGTAGTTAAAAGTAAATCTTTAAGAACCTATAGGGTTTTGTCTATAACAGCTAGTTTGCCTGGCCTGGATTCAAAAACAAATTTAACAACGTTGAAACAAATTCTTTAGCATGCATAATAAGAACCCATTGTGGAAAACCTGTGATATATAACAATTTCTAGTTCAACAAGTTTTTCATCCAAACAGTCAAAACGCAAAAGAATCAACACTTAAACGCATAATATGTAGGCCCTACCTCCACCGTAGCAAACCAGCAGACTAAGCTCGCTCATGAAAGAATGAAATTTGCCTGATTTGATTTTCAATAAAATATTGTTTCCTTTAAACATACTTTGGATTTATTGCCCATTTAAATAACACTAAGTTTAATGAGCACCTAGGTTTTCTGCAATGGGATTGTAATAAAGATTATTCGTAGTGAAATGTTAATAGCTTAGTATGAAATAAATAAATATGAAAAATTTTATAAAAATGTATCCAAACAAACAACTACGCAAGCTGCATAAGAATAACATAAGGCATGGTAAATTGAGTTTTTTTCATCTACAAAATGGTTTTGAAAGAAATTCAAAACATTTTATGTTTTGGGGGTCAATAAGGGATGATCCTCAAAACAAAACAAAAACAAAAACACAACAAAACAAGAAAACAAAATGGGTCAAAGTGGGTTGGGAATTTATAGGCTACCCTTTAAAACTCATTCCTACAGTCCAATTAACTTATGCTGGTTTGCAAACCCGATCAAATAAATGTAGGTTAACATGTTTTTATCAATTTTCATTCATTTGGTTAGCTTTTACTCGAGCTATCGTCCTAACGGATACATATGTAAATGTAGATAGAAAAATAAAGTGACAGATAACTGGTTAACAAAGCAAAATTGAGAAAAATTTTCATTCTTGACTTTCTCTTTATTTTAAACCATAAAACCACAACCCAGAGAGATAGACTCTCTTTTATCATAGATGCGGCTAGCCAGAAGGCCCTTTCACATTAGTTACCCGGGTCAGAGCATTTCAAGGCTCAAATTTTGTGATTTTTTGGGTGAATTTGGTTGTATGTTGACAGCTGCGGGGTGACGAAATGAAGATCTTATGACTCCTGTAGAATGTCGACGTCCACGAGATATCTGATTTTAACTCTAAACACATCCCTCGCCATACTTTTTTTCTAACACATAACTATATGCGTTCACAGTTTAGAAAATGTCTTCCCTATGAAGAAAATTATTTTGGTAAGTTAGGTGGCAGCAAAAATATACAGAGCTGGGACTATTTGTTTGTTTTAATGGCTCTAGAGGTGAAAAAAGTAATTTTGTAGTTCAAATTTTGTTATGGCCTATGTAGGCCTACAGATAAACTTATGATGTTTTATCTAAAACAACACTTGTGCAGCGCCATAACTCGAGCAAAAATGATCCGATTTTGATGAAATTTTGGTACAAACATGTAAATTTATATTTATTCGAACAAGTTTGCGAACCAGCATAATCAAACCATGAGAACGGGGGTTTATGGGGGGTTTTATGGGGTAAAAATAGGTTTTTCAGATTTTTGACCCTGAAACACAAAAATTCAAAATTTTATTTTGTAAAGCTTAATAAAACAAATAATTTAGTATATTGAAGCGTTATTGTGTGCATAATGGTTACGGACATTTCCAAAAATTTTTTTGTAATTCCCATGTTGTTCTTATGGCTCGAATAAGTGAACTGTTGTATTTTAGTTTGCTTGTTAATGAACATATTTTGATCGAATTTGGAAAATATATTTATTTCTTAAAAAAACTGTTAGGCCTAACATTAAAAAAAAAAACACTTTTTTACCCTCCCTATTGTAGCAAACCTAAGTCCCTACTCGTTAAACTACCGTAACTACATAATTCTATTTAAATAGGGAATAAATGTGATATTTTAAGAGGCATTTTAGTAAATCCAATCAGGCTAGTGGAAATTCGCTTAGTCTGCAGGTTTGCTGCGGCGGGGGTATCTGTCTATCTGTCAGTTCTGAGATTTTCACAAATGTATCCATAACTTTTGAACCCCTTAATCAATTGACATCAGACTTAGGACACAAGTATTGACGGATAGGGTCAACCTTTGTACAAAGTATCAGATATTTGAAATTCTACCAATTGAAAATGGCAGCCATTTCCATATTTGGGTTGTTAATAAGTTACCAGTATTTCAATCAGTAGCCTATCCAACACATTACCACCCACTGATGAAGCACAGGCTCTATAACAATAACAAACGCACCTCTATATCTAGGCCTACTGTTATTTTTAATAGGTATACCTAACTTATTGGTTGTATCAATAGTTAGTTCGAGAAATACGACATTATGTGATGAATACCAACATAGGTCCACCTAGAATACTTTTGAGTCAACAGTCTTTGTACTTGCATCCCATTGAACAGCGCACAAGGCTTCTATTCAGTACAAGTTCTATGAGGGGACTGAGTTAGCCAGGTCCGCACTACCAGGATTTAGCACAGGTTAGAAAATTCTGGAGTTAGTCGATTCCAAGACAAAAGTCAGTAACTTAGGTTCCGCACAGCAATCGATTTTGGAGATAACTTAGGCCTATAGGGTATTTTAACAACGGCATTATCTAATACCACTTAGGATACCCTATGCATGTGAGCATAATAACTCGTGAACATCGGCTGAAGGTTGTATGTACTCCAACAAGAGGGTCAGGTCAAGTTTATAACAACCACACAAAGACTTTACCATTAAGTTAAAGGTACCGGTACCGGTAGGCCTACTGTAGTATACAATAATCGGCTTGATAAATGGCTGTGCGGTCCATGGCGTTGTCCCTCTCACCGATAGACAGTGTAGCGTAGATCGAGTGTTGAATACCATCACGATCATGTTTGTTGTGATACTCATGAGGAGTTCACCTGAATGTGAAAGAGCTTGGAGTGAAAAGCCCCTTTGGAATTATCTGTGGAGAGTTTGAATTTTCTGTGTTCATCTACAATTAAGTTAAATCAGTATAAATGGGTATCACATAGCATAGCTAATTCCGACTTTGCAACTAAGGTGCAAGTTACTGGTTGATATAGGCCTAGCCTAACTTAGTTGAGAAACTGTTCAATTGTATTTCCATTTGTTTGTTACTTGATAAGAATTATTAACTTAATGGGTAGTTGTCAAGGTTATTCATTCACTTTAAAACAATGATCACTAATAAGGTACAATTCTTTAGCCTGTAATTTAAGAAAGAGGTGAGCGCTTTTAAGCCCAAGACCAGCTCATCATTTGTTGTAACTGGCCTTGATCTAAACTGTTCTCAGGCCTGAATTCTTAAGTTAAATATTCTTTAATCCACAAACAAACCAGTAAATGTGTTTTAAACCGATGACAATAAAAAACAAACACATACCTTTGATAATTTATCGATGGGGAGGAGCTGAGATGGTACTTTGTCGTGTAGGTCAACTCCAGAATTGTTGCGCGAAATTCCATGCTTGGGAGATCCATCACGGCTATGGTTATTACCCATGACTTAAAATATTTACTATACCAAAATTAAATATAAATTATCAACTAATATACATTTCACTTAAATATACTACAGACACCGTCTCGCACCCTTCCCCGATTTTAGAAAGACTAACCATATTGAACGGAGGTTTTATATTGGCTTTCAAATAAAAACAACCTTAGAGGCCTTGGTGATGAGATTGTGCTAGTGTGTGTGTGAGTGAAGTGTAATTATTGCAGGTGCAGCTGGCAGCTCAAACAGCTGTTTTTTTAGTTTGTTGCCATGTCACTGTAGCCAACAAACGTTAATAAAATATTAAAGAAATACAGTACATGATATACTATAAACATGGCCACCTTTAAAGGCGTCCGTGCTATAAAGAATATAACAATACCCCCGACGCAGCAAAACTGCCGTCTATGCGTATTTCCATCTGCCTAAATTGATTCTCAATTAAATATATTTAAATTACATTAGGTTTGAAGGAGTACCTAGGTTTGCTGCTGCAAGAAGGGGAAAAAGGTTTTTTTTTAGTAAAATATAACAGCTTAGTGTAAAATAAATAAATACATTTTGCAAGTTTTAGCAAATTATATCAATAAACGAGCAAACTACAACAGTTTACTTATTCTCCATAAGAATAACATGGGAGTTATAAATTTACATTTTATTTCGCTGTAACCAATAATTTTACAAAACACTTCAATTCGCCTAAATTATTTAATTGTGTTTTTAAGCTCTAAAAAAATGGTTTGGAAAGAAATTGAGAAATTTTGTGAAACATATAAAAGAATTTGCATGAATAGTGTTTTTGGCCTCTAGGGATAACAAAATGAAAAAGTAAATCAGTCCCGGACCTAAATCTTACCGTGCCTCCACGGTAATAGCTACTTCCGTGAAGGGAAATTCGCTAAGAAGGATTTTATACTCTTCCACTCCATCTCCTTCCTTATGAATAGTATTTTATTTTGAAATTTGTAAACATATTAGGATGAACTAAATGCAAAAATAGGCATTAATGTCATTTGCGGTTTGGTTTAATTAATTTAGGTTTAACTTTATATTTGGTTTAACTTGCAATTTATCAAATCCTAACTTGATAAATCCTGGTACACCCAGGAACTGGCCAAAATGCGTTCTTATAACTGTATCTTTTACAGGATTTCTATAAGACGTATACTGTGTTCCTGAACGGAAAGAAAGACTCCATGCCTTGTACGTCCAAACTAAAATACTTTATCGCTCTAAAGTAAATGAAGCAAAAAAAGCTTCAATGTGTTTAAAATAAAGAAGGCGTCCAACACCTGCAAAGCGGCATTAGATGGACATTGTAAAGTCTCACCGGTCTCCTAGACCTAAGACTGTAACAGCCCCTGATGGTTTCAACAATTATTTCTCCCAAATCGCTGCCAATGTTGTAGTCAACCTGTCTGTTTTAGGCCCCCTTCACACTGGGCCACCATGGTGGTGACACCGGTGGCGACACCATGGTGGCTACGTTACATTAGCATTGATTTAAATGGGACATCTTCACACTGAGCTTTGGTGGCGCGTCTGGCCGCGCGACCAGAAATGCGGTGGCTCGGGGTTGCGATTTTCAGAGACACCAGTCTGGTGGCGCCACCACGTCGTACCATGGTTTCTTATCGGACTGTTCACATTGGAGCGACTGGCAGCGCCACCAGTCACTATCAGCGGGCATTACTCAGTGTACTAGTTTACTTATCTTTTGAAGTTGTTAGGATAATAAATATGGAGAAACGATTTTATTGATATAACAAAATGTATAGGTACTCTATTTCATTTACATCTTTTCGTCATTGCAATGTATACATTGAGTCAAGGTATTACAGTGTTATTAATAAATGGTATATTAACTATGTTTTTATTTAATTTTCCACAACGTTAGTAGCAGTTTCTCTTCTGGAGATATTTTATCGTTCAGACGTCCCAGAAGCTCATCAAAACTTAAAACACTCATTCTTGCGTAAGTAGTAATTGTGAAACGTGTCAGGGTTATTTCTAAGGTCTTGGTAGTGAATGAAAAAAAGTCTCTCTGGTACTTGTATCTCATAAAAACGGACGAACAAAAAAATACGTTTTTTCTTATGTTTTCACAATTTCAAAAAATATATATACGCTAAGCACCTGCCTCTTCGACGTCCAACTGTGAGCTTTGTGGCTGCAGCTGCACTGGTGGCTGAGCTGGTGGTCCATGCGCATTTTGACCGGCCACCAGTGTCGCCACCGGTGTCGCCACCATGGTGGCCCAGTGTGAAGAGGCCCTTACAGACTGACCTGGCGGCCTCCCTCCTAGATGTCTCATCTGTCGTCATAGTAAATTATTGGAAAAGATGAGCCCTAGCTTTCTCCTAGATGTCTCATCTGTCGTCATAGTAAATTATTGGAAAAGATGAGCCCTAGCTTTATTATTATTTATGGTGTTTTGGTGTCTCCTGCTTAGTTCTAAAGGCACCATCAACACCATCCGTCCAACCATTAACACCATCGTGGATCCTATCACGGATATTTATCAACCTCTGTTTGAGAAACAGCTGTTTCCCTGATGTGCTTAAGACTGCGCGGGCCACCCCTGTTTTCAAAAAAGGTGATACCCCTAACAGCTGTCTAATTACAGACCTATATTGCTATACTGTCTGCTCTCTCCAAAGTAATGGAGTCTGTAATGAAGGTACAACTGATAGAGTATTTTGAGTCAAATAAGGGTGCGCTCTACCTCAGCTCGGATTTCTCAATACGAAGCTGCTGAACGCCGATGTCCCTATACCATTGCATTGAACAGTGCCATGAAGAGCGCTTGCAAGCCTTTCGAGTCTGCTTGATTAAATAGTTATCCTTCAACTTTTTAGTAAACTGACTGCAGGTTCTTGTTTTTTAGAACCTATTGCACTTTTCCCGTTTTTCTTTTTTCTTTTAAAATTATTTTAATGCATTAAAACTTATGATAAAAAAACTCGTATTTTAACATTTTTTACCAACCTTTGAGCCCAAATTTTTTTTATTTTCAAAATAAAAAAAAACGGGAAAACTACAATAACATTTAACGAAAAATATGACACCAAGATCTTTTTAATCGGTTCACAATTGGGACTACAAATAGGAAGAACTAAAACCCTTACATTTGCGCGCGCCAGACGGGTAGAGCGCACCCTTGGTTTCGACTTGGTTACCCAATACCCATGACATCATTATGTACAATCTCAGGAAGTACGGGGTAACGGTGTGGTCCTGCAGACAATTACCTCCTATCTTGAAGGTCGTAAGCATGTCGTCTCTATCGGCGGTGCAACATCTGGGAGTCCCCCAAGGCTTGGTTCTTGGCCCCCTCCTCTTTACTATCGTCATAAATTATTTATCTTTAAACAATCAAACCTTACTCTTTGCAGACGACACCACTCTGATCACGAGAGGCAGGGACCTAAACCAACTACGCACTGATGCAGAATGCCTTCTTGCTAGAGCAAAGGATTGGTTCAACCAGAATTTGCTAAAAATAAATGACGAGAAGACTCGAGCACTGCTGTGCACACTCAAACCAAACCATCTGTGTGAGGAAGCTGGTTAAACTCCTCGGCTTCTGGATTGAATCCAGGTTATGTTGGAAACACCACATTTAGCCAGGTGTATGTGTCGAGCTTGCCAGAGTGGCCTGTCTCCTAAGGAAACTTGTGTTGGTTATCTCTAAACCATACTTAGTCACAGTGTACCGTGCTCTTTTTCAAAGCATCGTAAGCTATGGCATCGCACTCTGGGACCATGCACCTCCAGTGCACGACATCTTGCTTCTTCAGAAGATGGTTTTAAGGGTGATTACGTCCGCCGGGCACCATGACCACTGTAGGCCTATCTTTAAAGACCTAAAGGTTCTGACCATAAACAACCAGTACGTATTAAATAGCATGTTTCTACTTTTAGTAAATTTAGCAAAACTTGCTCGACGTGAGAACCAGCATAACCTATCAAACATGACATGGCCATCTCCTCTTGACCTACCTAGATGCCAACTAGCCTGGACTCAAAAGGACTACCCTTACTACACTACTAAGCTCTATAACACGCTCCCGGTTAGAGTGCGCGAGCAGGATATTTGGGCCTTCAAAGACGCCCTGTAAAACTATCTGGTGGGCAGACCTATATACTCACCAAGTGACTGGACGACACACTACTTATTGGCAACCCGCTGCTATGTTAGTTTATTTTCATGTAAAAAATAAAAATTGTATTATTATATGTGAGGCAATCTATTCCAACTTTGTCGGTCACCGAGGCAGTATAAAAGTTTTTATTTGTTTGCCAACGATTTTTTGCTTTGAGAAATTTTACTGAGAATTTGAGGCGATTCAGCATTCCCATTGTTTATTTAAATAATTATTTTAATGATGTCAATTTTTATTTTTTTATTTTATTGATTGGCATTTAATTAAATGGGTGCTATGAATATATTAAATTACATTACCTCTTTTGCGATTACATTTTGGCTCTCGAGTCTCGGCTGTCAAGAATATTTTCTTCAACGGCGAAATCGTTATAATCTTTCCCTAGTCATGACGAAATTACGAACATCTTCCGCAGTCATGGAAAAATCGTGAATGTCTTCCACGATGGCGGTTAAATCTTAACATTTCCCGTATGGCCACAGTCGAATCGTGAACAACACTCCTGAGGTCACGGCGAGATCGAAAACACATTATCAATGTCTCCAACGGGGTCATAGCAAACCCTTGAATATAGATGCACATCGGAGCCACGCACAGTTAAGCCCGTAATCCTTAAAATCCCCATCAACTACGCTGAACTCCGCACACGACCCGTCAGAGGTACCTGAATCTTCCGGGTTCCTCCTCAATGGTTTTCTACTGTGTCATTCTCCTACACAACATTACATTGGCGAACCTTAGAGTACTTGAATGGAATAAAATACTCAATCGCTTACTTATTATCAGATACTAGCCGCTATACTCGCTATATTACAGTACTATGATATCTAGTACGATATACAAGTGGTGTGGATGCACTTACGAATATACTGTAATAATTGGTAACAGAGCCCATTAGTGGCATTTTAAGTAACTTGTTCCACAGTTTCAATGGATTCACATTTTCACTCTTACCATTGATAATAATAGTTGTTGATCTACTGTATGGAACTTAAAGTTTAAATTGCTGCTACATTCCTATCCTCTAAATAGGCTACTATATTAGAGTTTAATAGAGGAATCATGAAATCACCAATTAGTGAACAATGTGCCGTAATTATTTTTAGCAACCGAGGACTACCATACCTCTGCGCTCTATTGAGAGTTTTAGAATTCGTACTTTGCACCCGATGACCAGTCTAATCACACTTAGGACTAATGACCGGGGAATTACACTTTTATGTGTCAACATATTATTTCTCAGTTACTGTGGACTATCGCTCAGCTGCTGCTTTGAAGGCTAACTGTTAACATTGTCTGTTACTAGATATTCAATTTTAGAGGTGTACGATAAGTTTTTAGTTATTGTTTTATAATATTTAGCCTAGTTTTGATTCAGTAGGTTAAGTAGGAAAACTTAAGCTATAATGTTTAAAGCTTATAGTAATAGAGGTGCTGTTAATGTCTTAAAGGGGCATTTTGATTACCGACCACTCGGGATTCTAAAAAGTGAAACTCAATGGTACGTATTCTATTCTATTTTACTACAATATGCCATCATTATCTAAAGGCTGAATTTGTAAAAAAAAACTCGTCGCCAGCCAGCAAGCATAAAGATATCTAACTTCTGTAATTATTAACATAAACGTATTTAGATATGGGAATACATAGATCTCTTTCCTCCCTTTCGTCTAGGCTGCTCGAATAGCGGACAAGTGACAAAACACTAACGCGTGCGAGATATTCCACTCTCGGTGTAGCAATAGCAATAATTCTTTGTCACACCAAATGTGCTTTTTTCATTTTTGAAAATTTCGAAATCGATGCAATCAGACGCTTATGTGTGGCTAAACCCAACGGAAGTCCCAAAAAGTAGGAGGAAGACCTACAGAAGAGGACTTCCTTTTGAAATTATCGACCAATTAAATAATGAACAAATAAATTTGTTTACTATGTAATGTGCATAGGATACAAAAATCACTACTGTGAAGGTATTGTATGATGACAAGTTAGACGTTATTTTATTTGTCACCATTTCCCTAATTAGTCTCAATTCGCCCACGGTCCCAGATTATCCCTTATAATCCTCAGGTCTACCTGTGTCAGGAGTCTCATTCCATCCACGGAGGTGAAGCTCCGCCTCCTAGGTACCCACCCTCCCCCAACTATGACCCCATCACCTTCCACCTCCGACTAGACGGTTATTGAAGCTTAAAATATTTGTTAGACAAACCAAGCGAATTTCCTTTATAGTATTAATGTAAAGTCGGAACACAAAGATCTCAGCATTAAAATATAAAGTGGCATTGTGTCCTTATTGATTGGTTAAGTTAAGCTGAAATAAACAAAACAGAATACAGTAATACTAACAAATAATCACACCTGAGGTAATAAATTGAAAAAACAACAAACAAATAAGTACAGCTGAGGTATATTCGCATAGTATGAAACATAACGTCGAGGAAAACATCTATTACTTATTTAATACGCAAGCAGGTTTTTTGTGATAGTTACTGCTCCGAAACTACTTAATAATGTTGTTGTAATTTTTTTAACGATTGACATGTTTTTGGTGTCATTGGGAAGAGCATAACGTGAAGTTGTGCAGGAAACTTTCTTTTTAGGGGAATAATTAAAGAGTGAGGCCCTGGGGCCCTATAAAGTTTCGTATTTCTCCATAAGATTAACATGGGAAACAAACATTGTTATGAAACTCCAATGTTGTCCACCTGTTGTCAGAAATTAAAAGTGGCAAGAAGAACATATGTTACACAAGCTGAGAAAAAAGGTTTTAAAGAAACGTGCTTGCCTTTTAATAGATGTAGATAAATTCTGCTTTCACTGAAGCGATCTAAAAAACCATTAACTTACAATTTTCAGAGCTGCTGCGTGAAAGATAATTTGATTCTTAATTTGTTTAAATATAACAATAATTTGTTTTATATTTGAGCTTTTTAGGGACATGTCCCTAGTCCCTACATGCCACTAGTTATGTTTAAATTTGAGTAGGTAATTCTAGTTTCTATCTTAGAGTTGTTTGAAAACTTGTGAGAAACTAATTTTAAATATCTCTATTTGCGTCATCAAGGATCAAGTACATTATTTCTGCTCTAAGTTTCAACTGATAACTTCTAATAAATGCTAAACACCCTGTTTCAATTCGAGTTAACATGTTGCAACAAAGTTTTTCCAGCATTAAGAATTGAAGAAAACTGTTGCTTTACTGAGATAACCTGTGTTAAGTATTTTAAGTAGGGTAATTTCTTTATTTATCTCTTTGATTTGAGACATCCCCTAAGCCAACGAATTTTTCTCCGTTGGGAATCCTGTAAAGTGGGGTGATGTCAACAATTGCATGTGGTCCATGTTTGACCCACTAACTCTGGGTTAAATCACAACACAACCATAATCCGCTTTTAATAGGCTAAAGCAGAAAGCAGCAACACCATTGAAAGTTGATAAACTTATTTTAACGTGTTGTCTGTCAGTCATAGAATATACCCCGCATCAGATCATTCTCACGTTGTTCAGTGGAGTTTCTCCTAATACCTGTCCCAAAGTTTTGAAAGTATGGATTCATTTGTCAAAAAAGGTTGGATAACTCTTGTAGCTGTAAGATTTGGATAACAATTTTAATTTACTCTCTTTGAACAGCGTATATTATTTGAATCCCCTAAATTATAAAAATAAACTTGACCGTAACAACTCAATCGTTGAATACATCGTTGAATGGATCGCAATGTTATATCGTATGTTTCTGTTTGTTGTTAAACGCTATAATCCAAATAATTTAACTTGCTTATTAACGAACTTTAGATGGGGAGACAATCATACAGTAACTAACAGCACATGGGTAGTAAATTTTATTAATCTATTATGTCGTAAATATAGATTACTGTTGAAGCTTTTCAACCCAAACGAATGTTCCAGATTATAAACATTTAACATATCTTTATAACGGCTACATAAATAAGGACATATACCATTTTATATTTTAATGCTGAGATCTTTGTGTTTCAACTTTACATTAATACTATTAAAGGTATTCGCTTGGGGAGGGCATTTCCATATTTGGGGGAGGGTGAGGTCCTTGGAGGCGGGGGTTCGCCTCCGTGGATGGAATGAGAATCCTGACGCAGGTAGAGCTGAGGATTATAAGGGTTAATCTGGAACCGTGGGCGAACTGAGACTAATTAGGTTACGGGCGAATTGAAACTCGGGCGGAATAGGACTACACGTGCGGGGTTGTGTCGATCTAAATTTTGGCGCGTGACTTGAGTGCGCCCTATATACACATATCAATCCTTGTACTGTACCGGCTCACCCTTTGTTGAACATGAATACGTTCCATGCACAGATCCGTAGCCTATGTGAATGTGCAAATGCAAAGGTTAAAAGAGGCTGCCAACCTTTTTAAAAATAAGAAAAAATGTGATTTGCCAGTACCTCTTTCTGTGAAGGTTGTCACCCTAGCTATAGAGAACTAAAAATTAATTTTGCATCATATCTCAGAATGCATCATTATCTACCATCCGTTTGTGATGAATGAGCGGTGTGGGCTCATTTGAAGGTCTTAGTCAGAGGGGACCACCTCCAAATTACAGATTTTCTACGTCATATTCTCCTTCTAAAAATGCAACCTAGAAAAAATACGAATTTAGATATATGAAAAATGTAAGTAGGCCTATAATGTGTCCCACAAAAAATGTATTACCATGCAGTAAAATATTTCTTACTTCATGATAAAATTATCTGACATACCTACATAATATCCACATAAATTAACTACTACTGTGGTCCTTTCAAGTAAACATAAATTATTTAGGTTTTATACATTTGTGTACATGTACATGGATTTTACCAATTTTACTTTTATTTTTGCACAACTAAATCATACTAAACCTCTCTTAAAACAGTGATTATAGCAGTAAAGTAAAATTATATATGTATATGCTGATTGATCAGTATAAAACAGTGCTTAGATAGGCATTTGAATATTTATTGCAAACTGTAGAAGTAGAAAACTGAAACCACAGAGCGAACCTGGACTATTCATTGTAATAACCAACCTTTCACGTGGCACGAATGAATAGGCCTACGTCACCCAGGACATCACGCAGCATGCATACAGATATTTTTAAATTAATGGATCATTAACACTTATATAAAACAAAAAAAAATGTTTTCGTTCATTAGCAAATGATAAACCTTAGTTTGATTTCAGATGAGAAGATATATCGAAACCCTAATAAAGTGTGTGTAACTTTGCAGCTTAAAAAACTTTTAATGTGAGTCTTAAACTGTGATTTTATAATATTCTTGTTCAAATTGGGTTTGATATCAAGTGCCATTATACAGGTCTAAAACAGATCCACGACCTTCTGACATTATGAGCTTCTATAGATAAGCTTAGCTTGTGTAACTCAGAGCTGTGTTTATTCATTTCTCAAGATAGCATTTTCTTGTACCATTGAGAGCAAAACTAACCATTGTAAGTAGTACCTTTATAGATATCATCATAATATGCAACAATATATAATTCAAAATAGAATCTGTTATTTATTAAACTTGTTTGGCCTAGTTTATCCAAGAAATCGTAAGCCAATACTGTAAGATATTTTTACAACTTAGAAGTGTAGCCAACAAATGTTATAAAAAGTAGTTACCATAGCTAAGATAAAAGTCAGAGTATTATTATTTATCTGTAGGTACTAAAAGAAATTTTATAGTGTTCAAATTAAATATTAATTTGTTTTTAAAAGTTACAATCAAACCCAGCTTTTACAAACCATCTGAAAACCCTGCCAGAATTAATTTGTTACAGTAAATAAAATACACCCACCGCAGCTAACCTGCAGATGCGAATCTCCATTTACTGGTTAGATTTCCACTAAAATAATTACCTGAAAACTATCAGATTTATTTCCTATGACATTAATTTTAACGAGTGCTTAGGTTTGCTGCTACAGAGAAGGTAATGGTGTGTTTTTAAATGAAATGTTGATATCTTAGTTTGAAACCAACAATATTGCCAAGTTTTATTTAAAAATATCCATAAACAAGCCAACTAAAAGAGTTTATTTAGTCTCCATAAGAATAATATGGGAATTAGTTAATTTACATTTTCCCCAGTTACAGTTAGGCAACGCTTTAATATAATAAATTATTTCTTTTTAAGCTCTAAAATGGTTTAGAAATAAATTGTGGCATTTTATGTTTTCAGCTTCAAAATGGGGAAAATGTTTACCCCCCGGTTCACAGAATATGGGGACATAATTATTGCATGATATTTTTTTCATTTTGAGTTGGTCAGTATAACAATTTTTTATTTTTAAGAGAAAACAAGCTGTTATAGAATTATGTCTTTGTGCGTGGACATGCATGTGAACTGTATGGTACTCTAGCCTCTCATTCTGGTGCCTTGCCACATGCGACCCGTGCTGCTAGCGACCCAAAGATTTGGGCTGGAAGGTCAGGGATGTAATTTTCAACCCTGATGTAGTTGGCATGATTAGAAAGAAAGAAATTCTCCAGAAAAAAAAATTATAAGAAATATTCTTTAAAATAACGAGGGAAATGTGGAACAAAAATGAGAAAGGTATTTTGAAAGGCTCGACTTAAGAATGAAACATTTTCGAAGAGTTTAAAAAGAGGACTCACTTAAAGAAATGTTTGAGCGCATTACTGTATGTAGTAAAATTGGAATATTGTCACGGCAATGATACAAAACAATTGTACAGTATAAATAGCTATTTTAAGTCAAGGTAAATCTGTAATTTCAATGTTTTAAAAGTTGGAAATAAAACAAAAAAATATTTAAAATGTGGTTGCTTAGGCCAACGTCAAAACTCATCTTGGTACAAGCTGGAAACCAAGTATAACCCCTCCTACCCGACCATGACGGGAACGGGTCGTGGTCTGATATCGTGAGGAGTACGTCTGATCTCCGCGACATCGGTATCGTCTCCCGCGACAGTGGCAACACCCGAAGGCGGGGACACACTTGTCATACACCCTTCCGATCCTACTACGATCCGATTTTCGGGATTCCAGAAGGATCGGTGCGGGATTGGAGGGGGTGAACCATATGGTTCGATGGGGTGAACACATATGTCATATACGCTTCCGACCCATCTCCGATTTCCTCCTCTGGGTCGATCAACACTCGCCAGTCTGATTTGTAAACTACGTGCAGAAGGTGAAAAACATGTTCAAAAACTTAAGTCAGACATCTCTGGAGGGCAGGAGAAAACGGATAATTTGGGTCCATTCTGCATGTAAGGAAAGTTAGGTGGAAGGGCCCATCTTATATATTAAACACTTAGGTTTTTCTCTCTCGAGTTCGTTTGGCTCTTCTACCCGTCCGATTTTCATGATTGAGGTCTCGAATTAAAGGTATGCACGCACAGATTTAAAATCAAGCATCGGCATATATATTTATCTTAAACCATTGTTCCTAACCCTCGATTATTCTTATACCTTAAGAATACAAGTGATTTTTAAGAAACAACCCGTCCTGCATCCGACAAACGATTAGACTGCAGTGTCGGTGCGTGATCGGAGTCAAAATCGGAGTAGGATCGGAGTATGACGTGACACGTGTCGGAGAGGTGTAAACACCCGCGTTCAAAGTTATATACCATTCCTCTCTCCGACAGTCGTACCACAGTATGATCGGAGTCGGACCGGAAGGGTGTATGACAAGTGTGTCCCCGCCTTTAACGGCAACATCCGCGATCGGCCTTTCGGTTTATTATGTTAATTCAGATCATCTCTCTACCCACATAGAGCTCTGATAGACGGAACATCCGTTCACTTAGATTCTAATGTAGACGTCTCATCTATGTGCAAATCAGATCGTAGTTAAATAACCCAACCAAAGTGTTCTGTTGACAGAGTTTAAAATCATTCTATACTACATGATTTTTTTTACTATGATAGTTGATAGGTATGGCATAAACGGTGTTACAGTTAATCATACGTTGTCGTTTCGGTTTACCTTGGTTAAAAAGTAGTCGTGTTCGACAGAAATCAGTTACACAAGAGCGCTTTGCTGTAGGCGTTGACTCAATTTAATTACGTTCATGTTTGTTCAGAACTTTAACATGGAATGAAATGTTTATCTCCATCCATAATCAAAAATATTACCTAACGCTTTGTTTATAAACTAGGATTACAGGTCAGGTAAATGCAGGTCTTAAACTCTCATGAGTCTTTTAATTTGCTTGTCTTTGCTGGAATGTACAAGGTTTACCTAAGTAAACATCCAAACTTCAGAAAATGGTTCTATGGATCAAAATAAAAAGAAAATCAAGAATAACACTTTTCCAAGATCGCTTTTATCCTTGAATTTGTTTTCAACTGATCATTATAAAACATGGTATGTATGTTCAGGTAAAAGATAAAAAAACTATTTTAATCCAATATAAATTTAAAAATGACGGCGATTTTAATTTTGTATATTAAAATTGCTAAAGAATTAGTAGTTTTTTTAAAAATACGTTTAGAACATTTTTATTTAGCAATTAAAATATCCTATCAAACGACACCAAGTCCAAAGAACAAAAAATAACTGAAATATCACAATTTTGAATTGTAAATGTGCCTCATTTGTTTTGCTTTATTTTCTTGTTGTAGACAGGAATAATATTTTGTTTATGTTTCCTTAAACTTTTAATTAATGCACTTAATTGAGTTTCAGACAAATAATTAAAAAAATATGGCTTTACCTTCGAATAACCTGAAATTGAGATTCATGTGGCAGTACATTGGAGCGATGACAGGTATGCATTATTGTTTATAATTTATAAAAATCGTCAATCATAAACTGTCTTTAATATAATGATGAGGTGTCTCCTATAGGCCTATAGTGATTGGTTGAGAGTATAATTATTACTAGTACTGTACTATATTTATATTTATACTTTTTTCTCATACAGTATATAGTATTTAGAGGAAGTATGGTTTTCGTAAATTTTTTGAGGTTGCATTTTAGGTGGAAATATATGTATTGAGTTTCCCTGAATCCAAAAAAGTGGTTTTTGAAGTGATGAATGTGTGTGTGTGTGTGTGGGTGTGTGTGAGCGTGGATGTGTACAGAGCTACCAGCCTAAACATTTTGTCCGATTGTGATGAAATTTGAAAAATATACTGGCATTTTGTCTCCGTTTGTTGAAATTTTGATTTTTAATTTCATTCTTTATGTTGTTTTTCTGAATCACTAATGATATAATATATTTATGTACATAAGGTTACATTACATTGATCGCCAAGTGATCCATGTAAGTCCGAGGAATAGGATGACGCGTTTCGACGTCAAAGCGTTATTGTTAACATACAAAAACTTGTCTAAACCATATGGTCACGTCACAGTCTTTTCCCGTACGAAACACATAACCGGTACAAAAATACATTTAAAGTAGGCCTTCTAACTAATTCGTGGTGATGTGACAACCGTTTCCCCGAATGAGTTAGTAGGTCTACTTTAAATGTATTTTTGTACCGGTGATGTGTTTTGTACGTGAGTCGAAAAGACTGTGACGCGACCATATGCTTTAGAAAATCTTTTGTATGATTTGACAATGACGATTTGACGTAGAAACGCGTCATCCTATTCTTCGGACTTACATCTCACTTGGCGATCAAGGCAAAGTAACCTTATAAATATATACTGTATATATTATATTATGATTTTTAATGGTGATTTTCCATAAAATCCATTAAATAACGGAAAAATTGTATCATCACAAAACCAGATAAAACGATAAAAACATTTTATGGTTTGGTTTATTTAACTCTAAAAAACGTTAGAACCCCAAATTCTGTAAAAATTACATTCATCAAAATTTTTGTGAATTTCCCATGAAATATAGTTATACTTCCGCCACTTTCCCGTTATAATTGATGTTGACAAGCAAGTGGAGAAAAAGGTCTGTTTGCGGGCAGCCACTTTTCTAACTGAGGAAAAACCACAGTTTAGGTTAGGTTAGTTTAGTTAAAAGCTTTACTCAGTTTTTATTTTTTATTTGCTGAACAGAAATAATCACAAAACCTCAAAAATTACCTAACCTTAACTGTGGATTTTCCTCGGTCGAAATAGTGGCAACCTTCTTACGAAAAAAAGACTCGGAGAAAGTATGTGTCAGTTTTGTTAGTAGTTAACTGATACTATACAGGAATGACCGTTGTCAATATACTAATGCTATACCCCTTATGTAAATGTGTCATTTAAAAATCCAAACTCAATAATTAATTGGACCTTTTGTATGTCATAATTGAGCTTTAGCTTCCTCCCAGACAGCACACTTTCTCCCCAGGACATCCCACGGATATTGCGACAGGATATGCAAGATATCCCATAGTAGTCCTATGGTCAACCTGGGATAGCCCAGGATATCCGCAGGAATGCGTAATGTCCCCGCCCGGGGATGTCCTACGGATCATGGTGGAAGTCGCTACGGATAAGCTCACAGCATATCCGTGGGCAGTGGCGTCATTTCACCAAATGCTTGGGGGGGGGGAGCAAACACCCCCAGCAAACAAGGGGGGTCCGGGGGTCCTTATTTTAATTGTCAAAAGCACTTCAAATAAAAAAAATTATGAGTAAAATTTATTTAAATTTAGGCAGAAAGTTAATGAAACTAAGAATTATTGACAACAGACAGAAACACAATAATTTTATGTTGGTAAGTTAGTCATCTAAGAAACGTGATCAGTTCCATGATGTATTAATATTATGTTTGTTATTAGATTTATGACCAATTTTTCTTGTACAACATTTAGCAATGAATACGGTTGTTCAGAGCCTATAGTTTATAACAGTTTATTTTGGTTTTTAAATAAAATACAAGTATTTAAGAACTTAAAAGCAATTCAAATTTTATCACCAATAAAATAATTTGACACAAAAGTACAAAAGGTTCTATTTAACTATATTAAATTGGTAGTCTACAATGTTCAAAATAAATTACGTAATATTTATACACATGTATAATTTTAATGCTTGAATAATTCATAAAAGTAAATGACAAAGCAATGCTTTTAAAAAATCTGAATTTTTATAAACTAGAAGTATGGTTTAGCGTACAGCACCAAACAGAAAAAGTAAATGAATAACAAAACTACTAATTTATTTAAACTCAAAATGTGCTATCTAAGACAATAAAACAATAATAATTTTTGTTTCAAATTACTGTAAAAGGATATACAGATTTTTGTCTGCTGTGCTTTTTAGGATTTGACAGGGGAAAATATTTGTATATTGGCTAGTACAGCATATTTTTTTCTCTAGCCCAGGATCCAGGGGGGGCAAATGCCCCCCCCCTGCCCTCCCCCAAATGACGCCCCTGTCCGTGGGACATCCGAGGTCATCCCAGGGTAGTCCTCAGGTTCTCAGGACATATGGGACTACTATGGGATGTCCCTGGGATGAAGTGTGGTCTGGGCCTGAACATTAAAAAAAACACAAAATAATATAGATTTAGTATGAAAAGCTTAATTATCAGTTGAGTAAATTGATTAAATAGTTAATAAAAACAAATTTTGAAGAAAAAAATGAGAAAATAGTTTTTGGCCCAGACGGGTCTCGAACCTGGTACCTTCCCCTTACCCTACCTCCTGAGCTATCCGCGCTTCATGATTATGAGTATTTTCAAGTGGTGAAAGAGTAGCCGACAATTGCAATGGTCGCAATACTTAAAATATTTTTGATACTACATTATATAATATGATTCTGTTAATCTGTTTAGGCCTCAAGTAGTTGAATTGTTTTTCTGTTAGTTGGAGAGGATACTGGTATTTGAATATAGATTATTTATTTACCATTAGATTAACACTGTTATGATTGTTTGTTATATGATTAAAATTAGTTTTCGATTATTTTATTAATTTAAAGTTTCTTTAAATACACATTTCACACAACTATGATAGAACTCTAGTTTTCCTGAACTCAGTGGTAGTAATATGTCAGTAAAGTAAAGTCAGCCCTTGCTAGCCACTGTATTAACAAGACATATTTTCAATCTGGGAAACCTTAAACTTTTAAAACTAATTATAAAACCTCATCATCTTAATGCGTGAAAATCTTATTTTATAGAAAAAACAGACCAAAATTATTTGTTAAATAATGAAGACGGCCCAATTATACTCGGAATTACGGAAAATAATTACATCAAGAACAACACTGTAATATATCCAAAATTCAAAAGATTAATTTTTCTAATATCATTTTTTATTTTTCCAATATCCTTTAAATAATCTGTTTTAACTTTGTCTAAAATTAATTTATTAAGTAAATATTTACTTTATGTACTAGTATAAACACAGCCTGAAGATGGAAACCTAGTTTCTGAAAGCGCTAGTGAATAAAACAAATTATTATATATTGTATTGGCCTTGTTGAACATTTAAATTTAGATAAACATTTAATCAGTGGTAGTAGTTTTTTTCTTCAGTTTGTTATCGGGACATTACAGGATATCCAGTGGATTTTGTACATGTCTTGGGATGTCATGGGACATTCTGGAATGTCCTATGGCATTCGTACATATCCCGGGACTTTACAGGATATCCTGAGGTTAACTTACAAATCCCGGGACATTACGGTATATTGTAGGATATCCTGTGGATTTCGTACTCATCCCGGGATATCCTGAGGCTAGCGTACATATCCCGAGACATTCTCAGGACATATGGGACTACTATGGGATGTCCCTGGGATAAAGTGTGCTGTCTGGGCTTGTTTTCTGGAAATGGCACAACATTAGACAAAGCAAAATTTTGGAGATGGTAAAATGAATCTGAGATGAGATAACCAACTACTTAAGATATCCAACTACTGTACCTCAAACTGTCAACTATGCTACCGTACACAAACACTGGTCATGCGAGTTTCAACATTAGTCCAGTCCTTGATGAACTAACCATATTTGAAACAAATAGTTTATTTGAGTTAATATACAAGCATGTTTTAATGGTATAAGTTCTGTTTGCATAATTGTTAATGAGTTTTTTGTATACCTGATTATAATTTATTCTTCCGGTTGGTTATTGTCAAAACTTTCCCATGGTCTTGCACCTACCAGTGAATGCAGGGAGCGCTCTGAATTTACATCAGCCATTTCATATTTCTCTTAGTACAATTAATTGCTGATCTTCAAACATACTGTATAGGCTTTCGCAGATGGTGTCATGAGACTTCATGGTGGTATTTGGCGTATACTGCGTCCTCATTCGTAGATTGTTTCCAGACTGTCACCTAGCCACTTCGCAGTAAGGATGAAACGTCTGTCAGCTATTGACGAATGAGGTCTCAGTTGATGCCAAAACCTCCATTTTGGTCACAACTATTTGCTGCTTAGGAATTAGGGTGGATTCCTTTCAGTCTCAGTTTTAATATGCAATTTATATCTTATATATATATTTGTGTGTGTGTGTGTTTTGAGAAAATTATTCCTTTTAAAATAATAAGAGTATAAAAATACTTAAATCTATATTATTTGTAATGTTTCAGTGGCATTACCAATGCTGATGCTGGGCATGGCTACCGCTTGGCCATCTCCTACATTACCCAAGATCAAAGAAAACAATGCACCACTCTCCTTGGACCATTCCGAGATATCTTGGGTGGTATCTCTCATGTTCTTTGGTAACACACTAAGCCCTTTACCTGTTGGTCAACTCATGGACAAGATTGGAAGGAAATGGACCTTGTACGTGTTAAACGTAATGCCTCTAACTGCATGGATTATCACGTATTACAGTCGCTCTGCATGGTACTTGTATGTTGCTCGTTTCCTCAACGGATTGGCAGCGGGAGCAGCCTACACAGTATGTGCCGTCTATATTGGAGAGATAGCAGAACCGTCTATAAGAGGGTCAATGTCCAACTTTAACAACCTTTTCAAAACTCTGGGTGGTCTATTAGTATTTATTGTAGGTCCCTATGTGTCATATGAAACTCTTGCTCTCACCTGTGGTCTGGTGCCAGCCTTGTACTTCCTTGTGGCGGCATTCATCCCGGAGTCTCCATATTATCTTGTTATGATGAACAGAAAACAAGAAGCAAAAGAGGCTCTGAGGTGGTTGCAAAGGAAAGACGATCAAGCTCTTGATCAGGAATTAGCAATGGTAGAAAAAACGGTAATTTCCCAGACACAAAATAAAGGTTCAGTCAAAGATCTGTTCAAAGATAGAGCAAATCGTAAGGCAGTTGGCATTACTATGATCTTATCCGTGGTAAAAAATCTGAGTGGATATGATGTGATGATGGCTTACACCTCCACAACACTTCCTCCTGAGGCATTTAATTCCTTTGGTCCTAATGAATGTGTCATCATCCTGGGAGTGATATCAGTAGTTACATGTATTGGCTCTATATTCATCTTAGATAAATATCCTAGAAGATTTTTACTGACTTTGTCATCTCTAGGTTGCTCAATTATGACACTTCTTCCAGGCCTCTGGTTTTTTCTGAATGATAACACATCAGTCGATGTTTCAGCGTTCGCTCAGATACCATTCTACTGTTTTGCAATACATGCTGTGGTGTACTCAGTGGGCCTTGGACCTATTGTTGCCAATGTAAAGGGAGAACTCTTTTCAGCCAATGTAAAGGCAGTTTGTTCAGCTATGACTAGTATTGTGTTTGCCATTTTAAGTTTTCTTTCGACAAAAATATATCTTATAATTTCTGACTCTATGGGTGTCTATGTAAATTACTTACTATATGCAATAGGGTGTGCTCTTGGAACACTGTTAATCCGTAAATATGTGATAGAAACTCGAGGTAAATCTCTACATGAAATTCAGATCAGACTCAGTGAACGAAACAAGACTACTAGTGTATCTGTTATCTCTAATAGATAACATAAAAATCCGCTCTTGTGATATACTGAACTAAACAGATTGATTAATGAACATTTCTCAACAATCCACGCTAGGAGGGAGGCGAGTTGGCAATGGCAAATAGGGTTGGAATGTTGGAAACTGGGAACGAGTAACACTTTTTCCAGCAGCACCTGACATTTAATTTTGAGGGAATTATTAGTCTAGTCTGTCAATTATTATTTTTCTCACAAAAGCCTTTGATTATTACAAAACAATATTTAATGTCTAGTGAATATAAGAAGTAGGAAACTCACCTGGCCCTATATACATATATGTATTCTATAACATAAATGATTAGAACACTGAGCAACACTAAATTTACTCAAACTATCTCTTGTGATTGTAAGGATCTAGTTACCTACTTAAAATATACGGTTCTTTAATACATAATATCCAAGGTGGTCTAAAAATCTGTACCTTATTTTAATGTTTACCATTAAGACTAAAATAGTTTATATTTATAATATTATATATTATTATATAATAGCACATTTTATTTCGATTGGACACTCCAATCATCATCAGAACAAATAGGAGAATGAACATTGGGTAGTTTTGTCATAGTTTCGTCATTCGCCTATTGGGTCTGATGATGATTGGAGTGTCCAATCGAAATCGATTACCACTTATTTGTTTATTTACCGTCTTGTGAGTAACAATATATGCGTAAATATACGTTTTAAGTGTTATAAGACGTTTATTTTATTTACTTTCTGCATATTTATCACAATATTATCACGTTCAGTCGATTGACACTTGTTTGAGAGCAATGTCGACTTTCTCAAACTCCGTGTCTCTAATGTTACTATGGCTAGGCCTAGGGTAGAAGAAAATGCAAAGGTTGGTTTTAGGTACCGGTATGAAATACGATGATATCTAGGGGTTTATGTTTTTTGGAAAGCACAAAATTATGAAAACTCATCTGTCAAAGGAATGAGAATTTGTTAACTGTCATAGAAAACTTGTCTGCTATAAATTCTAATGTAAGTAAAAAAATAAACCAACGGATATCATTGGTTTTGAGTAAACAAAACCAGATGGTATTCTGCACCTCATTAAGAGTATGTAATTAAGACTATTTTTAGGACCATTGGGCATTGGTGTAGTCGTAAATTGTCCATTGTGGGAACGATCACCATTTTCACAGAATACAGGTCGCTTACCAATAGGTTTTTCGGGGAAATCAGCCCATTACAGACTTAGGTTTACTGCACAGTCTTATTTTACAACCAAACGACTTTTCGACTCACATCATTCTTGAAAAAATGATGAACTATCACAGGTGTAAAATTAAAATGTATGTTACGCATTTTGTGTGATTTTTTTGGTTTTTTTAGTTAATATTACTTGAGAGAGAATATCCTTTATAAATAGACTGGAAATTAGACTATACATTTTACCGTACATCATTCATGTTGAGTAAACGAAATTCAATTTTTTTAAACCCAGTGATTTTTGTATTTCAGTAAATTGTTTTTATATAAGCCACAATAGTTATAATATCTATGTATTGTCATTTTGATTTTGTTTCTTAGTGCCAATTCCGAGATCTTGGATGCTTGAAGTACCCCCCCCCCCCCCCACTGACATTGCATCCGCGACGTGGTCGTCAGGTTATTTTACTATCTTGCTTTTCAATTTTTAATACTCAAATTATATTTCGATTTGGCAGATTGCGTGCATATATATAGGTTACTTATATTGTCTGTGCTTATACTGTCTTCTCAATCCTATTTGTTATAGCTCTGCGGCCGCCGTTTCGCAGATTACCTTATTGTCGGGTGCGTCCCTTGAAGTTCCAGATCTGGCCAGATTAAAAAAAAACCAGATCCGGCCAGATCTGATTTTGGAACATAAAAACCAGATCTGGGTTAAGTTACCTACTTATAAAGAAAATTATTTTAATAAAACAAAAACGAATATAAGATGTTTTAACATGGAAACCTAATGAACAATGCATTAAAAATTTAATAAAATTAAAAAGTGAAAAAATCGTAACAAAATTTAACACTCCCGACCGAGACTCAAACCAGGGACTCAAGCGTTGAAGTCAGATCACGCTTTTTAGCCATTACACCACGGCCACTTCTAATTAGGCACCGTAACGGAAGCCGTTATTTTTGTAAGACATCATTTCCCAAAAGTTGTCTTGCTCGGTCGAACTTTTACCAAACGAAATTCGACTGACTGCAACATTTCCAACAGATTTAATCATGTATTGATCTCATAGGCCTATCTAATGAAGTGAAAATTGGAATATTTTAAAGGAAATGTCAAGAGGGGTTCACCAGTTAATTAACAATTAAAATGTTAATGGAGAATACTGTAAAATGTTGTATGTTGTAGTTTGTTTGTTTGGATATATTTTGATCAAACCTGGTAATTTATTTTATACTTAGCTGTTAATATTTTACTAATAAACACTCTTTATTAGCCTTCAGGTAGCAGCAAACCTAGGTACTCATTAAACTTAATTTTATTCAAATAGATTGAATGGAAAATCTGGCAAATGGAAATTCGCATAGCCTGCAGGTTTATTGCGGCAGGGGTACTTTCTTAATTTTGTAGTTTGTTTTACTAAAATAGGTACAATAGTAGCCCTTTATCTAAACAATTGTATAATATTTAACCAATAAATTGTGAACATTTTCAAACATTTCTCGTTCAAAAAGGGCTGCCAATGTTTGTTGTCATAGGAATTAAATTGCACTATATTTAGTATTTTTTCCCATTGCACCGTCTTTAGTTACAATATTTAAATGTTTTCCATAGCATTGTTTGTAGCTTTAACTTTCATTCTCATTCGCTCATAGAATTCAATAAACTTTTAAAATACATTAATTTAACAAATAAAAGTCAGAAGTGTTACAGATTCTGGTGTGTGCGACTAATATTATTTAAAAGGTATGACTCAGATCAGGTATATCTGGTTGCCATATATGGACTCATTTCAGATCTGGCATCACAGATCTGGTCATATCTGAACTAATACCATATCAGGTCAGATATGGGTGTCAGATCCGGCCAGATCTGGGATGTGTCCAGATATGTAATCCCAGATCTGGCACCCACATCTGGTCAGATTAACTCATATAAAACCGGTTCCATATCTGGCTGGATCTGGAACCAGTCCACTTTTCCATAAGGGGTAGTCGTACACTAAATTAAATGACAGTACATTTTTACGTGATTTTTTCATTTGCAATGCGTCAACGGTTAATAAATCAAACATATACATTACAAGACACGACACGAAAACATTTAAGCAAGAATAAATAAGAATTTCCCTGGGATATGCCTGTTATAGTAATTAATTTAAATTTTTTGAGAGTTTTTGATCGATAGACGGGAATATCTTCGGCAGATACCTAGAATATCCAAAATATCTTTTTTTCTTAATTTGTAAAATTCACTAAGAATTCAAGTATTTCTTGAGATATGCAACATAATACTGATTCCAAGGTAATGTATATATATATATATATATATATAGAAACGTAATTATATATATATATATATATATATATTAACTATAATGTTTACGTAATTACTTAGTATGGTTGGTTAATATATTCATGCAGAGAAGATCCGTGGAAGATCCCAGGGATATCCCCAGGACCAACCTAGGATATTGCACATATCCCACAACAAATACATTTTGGGGATATCCTGGAGACTTCCTATGGATATTCTCGGTAGGCTACCTATATTAAAACATATTTTATAGTATTGGATGTATTTTTTTTAAGGTGACAAGTGCTTTATAAACGTAATTAAAAAGGATTTCAATATTATTTCGAATTGAAAATAACATTACCAATGATTTATAAAAAATAATCACGTTTTTCGATCATATCCATAGGACATCCTTTGGAGATCTGTAGGAATTCCCCGTGGGGCAGAATAATTATCCAACTCAAAATTTTCACCTTATTATATTAATAATACACCTGCTTATATTATTATTAATAATAATAATAATGCAAATATTTCCTTTTTAATTAATTTTAAATTCTAACTTATTTGAGAAAATTTATTAGTTGAACAATTTAGGGGGGAATATTAATTAATCATATAACAATTATAATTTATATTCAAATAACAGTATCCTCTCCATCTCCCAGAAAAAAAAAACAATTTAATAACTTGATGCCTAAACAGAATCATAGTATCACAAAAAATATTTAAGTATTGCGACCATTTTTGTAGCTGTCGGCTCCTCTTAAACAGCTTGAAAACTAGTAATATCACAATCACAGATAGCTCAGAGGTAAGGTAAGAGGTTCATAAGTCGAAGGTATCCGGTTCGAGACCCGTCTGGGGTGAAAAAAACTTCTTGTTTTTTTTCAAAATTTGTGTTATGAACTATTTGATCATAATACTCAACTGATAAAAGTGCTTTTCAAACTAAATCTTTATTATTTTGTGTATTTATGTATGATATCCTGATGGGATATCCCAGGGATCAGGATTTGGGTGGACATAGGGATATCCCAGGGAGTTCCCCAGGAAACTCTGAGGACTTTTGTGCGGGATATACAGAGGATATCCCCCATCCCACTGGGATATCCCCAGGTCATTCCAAGGATCTTCTTGTGTTGTGTGGGTCCATATCAGACTGGACTCGTATCATCGCTGGAGAGTTCAAGTCCGTTTCATTAGGATTGTAGAATGGGATATCGCTATCTTGATGCTCTAGCGAATCTTGTCAGATCCCAGTTCAATCTATGCCAGGGGTGCCCAGAAGAGGGGGGGGGGGCATGGTGCAACTTGCGCCATCATAATTTTTGGGGGGGGGCATAATTTTTTTTGGTTGGATTTTGATTTTTGTGAAGGATTTTATTCCCTGCAAAAAATTACAAAAAAATATACTACTAGAATCATACGCAACAATACTGTTTATTTATTTAAAATCCTTTAATCTGGATTACCAATGTCAAGTTTGCCGTTTAGACCAACACCAATTTTCACGTCAATACGTAAATGTATTGCTCTGGTTAAGAAGACGGTTGGTAGGCCTAGTGGCTCAACTGGCAACCCTGTCTCGCTGTCTGTCACAGCCATATGTAAATTATGAGTTTGGCAAAATTCGTATGAATCGTGTTTTTTACATTTGTACCTTATAATTTTGCATGAATCACGATAAATAATTGATTTATTTAGTCATTGCTTTTGACAATTATTACATTGCGTAGAATACTTATTCTAATATTTAGTAGGCTACAGTAGGGAGCTGGTTACATAGTTGTTATCAAATGACACTGTAAGTTATATAAAACTACTTAAATAGAGCTTATAAAACTCATTCATCATATTTCTTAAATAAGGCTATTATTGATTTTATTAGCTTTTTTGTCATACTCTTGTAATTTAATCCTTAAGGAAACAATTTACAAAATCAGCAATATAACTCGTTCCAAAGTTTAATGAAGTAAGATTCTGACATTATACTATATTTACCACTAAGATTTTATAATTTCACAATTTATTTAGGCCTAATGCAAAACATCTGGTTTCAGTATACAAGATAACCCCCATCATTATTGAAAGAATATTGAATCAATGCATCACTAAACTTTGTAAATTAGAATACATTACATATATTTTGTCATTGCTGGTTTGCAAAGGATACTACAACAATGTTACCGTATATTCGGACTGTATGATACACTGCAAAATGTACCTCATTAGTTTTATTATATGTATCAAACAAATTAGTGACTATTTTATTCATACTATTGAAGGTTTGACTGTAGTATAGGCCGGTGCAAGGTATTTTTTGCTGGACTGGACATGCAAGAGTAATTTTGGCACCCCCTGATATATAAACCCACTCCTATTTACATGAATCCTATCATTGACTATATAGTCAATGATCCTATCTATATAATGAGGTAGGCCTATAAGTATTTTTCGAAGAGTATATATTTAATGCAATATATGCAAATTTTGTTCCCAATATCGTTTTTGAAGACCCACTCCCACTTATTTTACTTTAAAACTCATGTCTACGTAGATGTGCGATGTGCAAACTGATTTTGATTTTATTATTTAAGCCATTTAACTCGATAACACCGCATAAAACAAATTTGCAAATTACGAGTAGTTTTGTCATACTGCAGCATAAAGTCATTTTTAATCAATACATTTGCGAGTCTAATGTGGCTCTTTTACTCCCTCTGGAGTAAAAAGCCTTTTTAGCCCCAATGGAGTTAATCAGACGGGCAGATAAAAAGTGAAAAGAGTCACCTTATGCCCTAGAGATGAAATTTTCATTTTTTCATTTCAAGTAAAACATGCCTAGCCGCTTTTCCTATGAACCACATCCAGCTGTTTTCTTAATTATCGATAGAGATAGGGACGCATCAGGGCGTATTTTAACTTGATTGTAACAAAAATCACAGAATTTTGATTAATCTACCCAAAATTGAGCAAAAGAATGAGTGTGAAATTTGTTTTGATTTAAAATACGAGAATCAGTTTACCTATTGTGTTTTCTTTATAAACTCAATAGTAATAGATGTTGCCATTAAGAGACGAGATGAGAAAAAATAATTGCAAAATGTTAATGCAAAAATGTGTAGGGGTGTTCAACTCAACGGGGAAAGGTTTGTGAATTCTACATACATTCTTTATCAGTAAAATTGTAACTTTTTAATTACAATATAATTCACCACAAATCAAAATTTGTTCTCTCTTCAGGTAGTTGTCTCACGAAAACCGTGTAGTTATGCATAAGATAACGACCACGTGTCTATAATAGGTTACACGAGAAATAATCATAACGTTGCCGTGATCAATGGAGATAACCACGACCATAATCGCAGGATATTTAAGGATTCATAGTCAATGATATGACAAAGACTGTTACCGTGAAGTCCGTTCTCAGAGTTTTTGCTGGTTGCTATCCAGAGAATAGAAGTTTGCAAAATTGCCGTGAACTTGGGGAAATTACCCATGTAGCACAGATGGTTGGGCCAACGTTGGCCAACTGTGGGACAGTTGGTCGATGGTTGGTTGGAGCTTCCACAACCAACCAACCGTTGTCCAACTGTATATCTCGTAGTTGGGCCAACCAATATTTACAACTGTGGACCAACATCGGTTCATTGTTAATGAAATACATTAATATGCATTGTTGGGTATCATACATCAAGCCAACCGTTGTCCAACCGTTTTTCACTCCGTTGGACCAACAAAAGATACTTTTGTTGGACCAACGATGGTCCATAGTTGAGTTTACACGACTTTCATTCTCTGGGTCTAGCTTTCACAACATAATTATAATAAAATATCTGGTTTTACAATACCTGCTTTATCAGTTCCAAAAGTTTCCAAAAGTTTTTGGAACTGATAAAGGTATTGTAAAACCAGATATTTTATATATTACAGTTCCGGGGCTACAACAATGAATTTTAATAATTATAATAATGCAAATATTTTTAAAATTAATATTCTTTAACTTATTTGCAACAATTTAAGGGGAAAGAGTAATTATAATCATATAACAGTCAATTATAATAGCATTAATAATCTAACGGTAATTAATTAATCTATATTCAAATACCAGTATCCTCTCTAACTCCAAAAAAAAATAACTACTTATGATGCCTTAACAGATTAACAGAATCATATTATACTGTGTAGTATCAAAAATGTTTGAAGTATTGCGACCATTGCAACTGTCGGCTACTCTTTCACCACTTGAAAACTCTCTGTATCAACAATCACAGATAGCTCAGTGGTAAGGTAAGAGGCTCATAAGTCGAAGGACCCGGGTTCGAGACCCGTCTGGGCCAAAAAATTTTGTTCCAGCTTTTTTTCAAAATTTGTTTTTATGAACTATTTAATCAATTTACTCAACTAATAATTATGCTTTTCGTACTAAATCTTTATCATTTTGTGTGAAATAATTTTGGTTGGGCCATTGTTGGACAAAGGTTGGCTGGAAAACAGTTTAAAGAGGTGACATTTCTACCGTTGGCCAACTGTGTGGCTCCACAATTTACCAACGTTGGCCCAACCATCTGTGCTACATGGGAAATTTTGTTCCCAATATCGTTTTTGAAGACCCACTCCCACTTATTTTACTTTAAAACTCATGTCTACGTAGATGTGCGATGTGCAAACTGATTTTGATTTTATTATTTAAGCCATTTAACTCGATAACACCGCATAAAACAAATTTGCAAATTACGAGTAGTTTTGTCATACTGCAGCATAAAGTCATTTTTAATCAATACATTTGCGAGTCTAATGTGGCTCTTTTACTCCCTCTGGAGTAAAAAGCCTTTTTAGCCCCAATGGAGTTAATCAGACGGGCAGATAAAAAGTGAAAAGAGTCACCTTATGCCCTAGAGATGAAATTTTCATTTTTTCATTTCAAGTAAAACATGCCTAGCCGCTTTTCCTATGAACCACATCCAGCTGTTTTCTTAATTATCGATAGAGATAGGGACGCATCAGGGCGTATTTTAACTTGATTGTAACAAAAATCACAGAATTTTGATTAATCTACCCAAAATTGAGCAAAAGAATGAGTGTGAAATTTGTTTTGATTTAAAATACGAGAATCAGTTTACCTATTGTGTTTTCTTTATAAACTCAATAGTAATAGATGTTGCCATTAAGAGACGAGATGAGAAAAAATAATTGCAAAATGTTAATGCAAAAATGTGTAGGGGTGTTCAACTCAACGGGGAAAGGTTTGTGAATTCTACATACATTCTTTATCAGTAAAATTGTAACTTTTTAATTACAATATAATTCACCACAAATCAAAATTTGTTCTCTCTTCAGGTAGTTGTCTCACGAAAACCGTGTAGTTATGCATAAGATAACGACCACGTGTCTATAATAGGTTACACGAGAAATAATCATAACGTTGCCGTGATCAATGGAGATAACCACGACCATAATCGCAGGATATGACAAAGACTGTTACCGTGAAGTCCGTTCTCAGAGTTTTTGCTGGTTGCTATCCAGAGAATAGAAGTTTGCAAAATTGCCGTGAACTTGGGGAAATTACACAGTGGCGGCGATTTGTTCTTGAGAGGTGGGGGGGGGGGGGGGGGGTGAAATCTAGATTTATTGTTGACATAATTCTATTTTATAATTTTGATAAATATTCCTTGTGAAAGTGGTGGGGCAACTGCCCCCCCTGGCCCCCCCTAAACGCCGCCTCTGAAATTACAAACTGTAATTCAATAGCGATAAAATTTCTGCTTCTGTTTCAAAAATCGCAAATGTTTGTGGTATAGTCCTTATTTGTTTGGAGTCAATTGTGAAGCCTAAAAAAAACACGCTAGGTGTTCGTTTTTACTGACATATACATACTGACTAATGTTATAAATTAAAGAGTGTAGTGTGGATGTCATTCTTTGGGGGGGCATTATGCTTGGTTTGGGGGGCATGCCCTTGGGGGGGGCTGGGCACCCCTGATCTATGCAGCTTGGAAGATGGGAGGAAAATTTCGGACGCTTTGTTATCTCATGAGGATTGCAAAATGGAACCGTCGACTGCCCTGAGCTGTTCGGAGGAATACCATTCCACGTTCCTATCCGTAAGATCCAAGGATACGTTTGAGTGGTGGCACTACAATACGAGGTTGGTGCAGTATTGGATTTTCCCCATTCCAGCAGGGCTGCTTTCCGTTCCAAATTAATTTGTGTCGCCTCTTCTCTGTAAATACTTTATAGTTAATGCCTACATTATGTTAACGGAACTTTGTTCTAACCTTCGCTCAGCTGATTATTTTTGTCTATTTAGATCTTTTATGTTAATATGTTAAGTCTTGCTTAGGGAATTCCAAACCGTGTATTTAAGTGTTGTTTGGTTATTGTTTCACACAATTTATCATGGTTTCTAACTTCATTGTTGGTTTGTTTTTCTTGTTATTGTTATTTATTCAGTCATAGCCTTTATTTGTTGTTAATAGTTTTAGTTTGATATAGCTTACTTACTGTACCTTTTTGTAAAATGATGATACCGTGGAAATAAATAAATTGAATTGAATCATACATAAATTAAATTAGCTAAGTGTGCAAGTTTGATGCTGGGCAGTGGGCGGGCCATAGATTTACTCATAATACGAATAACAATAACAGGATTTATACTCAATGCTAGAATTGATTTCTCTTTTGTCAATTATTACTTTCTTTCCCTTTTCTCTCCCTCCTTCTCTACTCTCGAACTCAAACCATATTGAACAGTCGAACACAAAAAAAATCCCTTGCACTGATGATGGCTCATGGCATGGCTCATCTGGATCTCATGGCTTCCTCCTTTCCTCCATCTCACCGCACCGCAACATCATCTCTTTAACCTCGACGTCCTCGACTCGACTGCCAGCGCCAGCCCACGCCCACTGTTAGTAGTTTTAGTTACTGTTCCATCTCTTAGCTTCCAGCCTTTCCGTTCCATGTAAACTTAATTAATGATTTAGGAGTTGGATTTTGTTTCATAATAAATATGTGTGGTAAGTGAAGAAGACGAAACCCTTAAAGGTAATATTTCAAAGCTTAACCTCGTTACAGGTTCTCCATCTTTTACCCTAGGCCTAGGCCTTTGGAGGATTGGGTGTGATGACGTCATTAAAAATATAAAAATTGTTGACTAGGCCTACACATATTTTGCAAACTTTAAATAAACACATGACTTAAGTTAATTAGAGCACTGAAGCTGTGGACGTGCGTAGGATTTCAGCCTAGGCTAGTCCTAATAAAGGGACTTAAATTTGGGAACATAAAAACTCCTTTAGCGAGTGTAGGCACTGTCTTTTAAATAACTTAGGCTGTAAGCAGATCTTTAGGAGTTCTATTTCGTCGACGTCGAAGCGTTGGATGAAGTTTGGGTAAACTTCCATAAGAAAGCCTAGCCTAACTTATCTGTTGGCACAAACAACCAAATGAGTAACTTAATATTGATTATTCGATTGTTTAGTTTGATATATTGTTTGGTTCTAGGCTAGTTAGGTTAGGTTAACCGTTCAAGAGATTTAAGAGAGAGATTCAAGAGATTTTTATTTAATATTTTTTAAACGTTAATATTTGTGAGAGCGGGAACATTATTGCACCGTTATTTTTAACAAAAATCCTAGTTTCTGGTGATATAAAGGCCTAGCCTAAATCTGTATAGGTTCCTATGGCCAGATTTTTAGTGAGAACCTTCTCCCTGTTAGTTCAGTTTTTGAGTTTTTAAATGGCAGACCTTAATATATTATGTTCGTGTTGAAAATAAGTAGCCTACAGTTTAATGTTGCGCATGTGGTTCTTGCAGGATAAAAGTGCTTGCACTAGAAGTAAAAATTGGTTACATCCCTCTTGATAGCCCCTTTATCGATATCAGCTTTGTAAGGATTAAAGAACTATAGCAGCTAAACCAAGTTGAAGCCTTGGTCTGGTTAAGTTGTTAGCCTATAAACTTATTGTACATTTATAAAGATAACTAACAGAGTGTTGATTTCTTACCATCTGCTTCTTATTAGCCTATGCATACACTAGTCCTGGCGTAGTAAAAATATTGTAACTAAGTTGAAGGCTATACAGCGGTTTCAGTAATGGCGATTGTTTTGAAATTTTCTCTGTTTTGCCTCCAGGATAGGCCTAGTAATGTTAACCTTTTTAACCTATTTAACCTTATTATTCAACTGAATGGATATATTCAATAAAAAAATAGTAGGACTGATTATGGTATAAGTATTATAGAATTGAATGTTAATAATTGAACTAATTTTTTAGAAGTTTTGAACTCTTCCCAACAGGCGACTTTTATTGCCTAGGTCGGGCAAAAATGAATCAAATAAGAAAAGATAATTTTCATTTGTGTTTTTTATTCCTGTATGTATAGCCTTCATCAAATAAACACAATGAAACAGCTTATACTATCTCTAAATAATTTTTAACTTGTTATAGCTTATACACACAAAAATGGTGCGGATATATTTGCCACCCGTCATTGAAAACCAGGACTATTTATGTTACAAGCGATTGTGTAAACTACTTCATTGTGTAACTATTTCATGTTGCTAGACAGACAACAACTGTAGCTTTTAGTGCCATTAAAGTTAACGTAGTGTTGCACGCGCAGCATAGTGGGGATGGGGATTGAGTGGGAGAGGATGGCTTGTCACTTTGAAGGTCGCAACAGTTGCAGGGGAGTAAGTTAGCGCTGTGGTAGCCCGACTGCAAAAATACCAGCCAGGCTGACCCAAGATAAGGTTGTTACATCCATTTCCCGTTCGGAACATAACAACCCATATGAGGATACATCCACCACCCGTCCTTATATGTCAAAGACTTGTGCGGATATATTCGACTACCTCTCCTAAAAGGTTAGGCTAAGGGGAGGCGGAATCCCTATCCCTGTAATGCTAACGTAAGGTACCTTTTTGGAAAAACTATATGGCCTATCTCTCTGAAATTTTTGTCAGTTCTTTGTAGGCCTACCTTTGACACATGTCCTGAGTTTTTTTCAGGCTTTTAAATTAATAAATAGCTTAGATAAAAAAATGTTGGAAGTACTAAGATTTTTTCAACTTTCTTGTGATAAGTTATAGCCTATATATATTTTTTACCAAGTAGGATGGAATCAGGCCCTAAAAAAACTCAGTGTGTTTACCACTCTGGAAAAAGCTATTGCAGGAAAATATGGGGCTGAAATGTTTAAGGTAGGCAAAAATAACGCATATCGCATATTTTCTATAGGCCTACCTCTAGGCCTAAGTTATACGCCGTTTTCCACAAATTGTTATTTTTGTCATGTTATGTAATTTATTTTATGTTATGTTATTTTTGTTGTGTTATGTTTGTCATGTTGTTGTTATGTAGTTTGGTTGGAATATTTAAACAGGAACTACTAGGGATAGGGAGTTAAATTTTTACACAAAATGTATGTTATCTGTTTTCTTTCTTTCAAAGCTATTGCTGTCCCCATCACCAAGGTAACTTACATATTTAATAAAAAAAATATACAAATATATCAAAACTAAAACCTTATTTCAAAAGAATTCAGGCCTCGCCTATGCATTTGTTCCAGATTTTTTTATAGGGGTAAATATTTTTAGCACCAAAGTGTTATACAGTCCAACCTCGGTATAACGAATCTGAAGGGACCGAACTGAATATTCGTTGTATCAAGGATTTCGTTAAAACGAGGTTCGTTATATTGAGGTTGGGTTTGCAGGAATTTCGCTAAGTCGAGGTTCAGAACCAGCATCAGTCAATATAGGTCGGAATTTGACCTCATTAAAACACAAATAAAGTAGCCTAGGCTACAATACTTTAAAGTACAGTGTTTACATTGTAAAGTAGAACCTCGATTATCTGGGGTACTAAAGGGATCTTTAACATTGCGCAATCATGACATTTCTAGTCATTGACCTTGGTGCAGGTGTAAACTGTAAGTTTAAAATCACAGCTTACTCTAACCAACCTTAAACACTGCATTGTATAGCAATAAAACACTCAAAGAACAAAAGAAATCAGTAGATAGTTTTGTAAGCTGCTTGTGATAGGCCGGTAGGCTACAGTACTGCTTTAAATCACAACCGAGGAATGTCAATACCGTAATAATCATCAACTATACATTGGTGTTGCCTTAGTTTAAGCAAATCGTATTGAAAATAAAAAAAAATTATAGATAAGTCGTTATAAAAGTGTATAATCATAGCCAACTTAAAGATAATAAAAACACTCGTAAAAGGAATGTTAATACACTGATGTTGCTATTCTTTATCTTTGCTTTGTTCTTCTATTATTTTTCTCTCTTAGGTTTCTCTCAACGTTTCTCTTCATCCAAAAATTGTACAAGTCACCATAGTTACTTACCCAATCACATTTCACTAAACATTACGTCATCTCAGTCCTCAGTGAATGAAATCAGTTTTCAGTTGTAACATAGCACGCATGCAGCGACGACAGCAGACAGGGATGTGTAAACGGAGCAGACGAATGTTAGCGCAAGCGTTGACGTCACCTTTCCATTTCATTTGATGAAGAAACTGATTTTTCTAAAAACAATAATTGGGGGTGGGGGGTTCGTTGTATCGAGGGAGAGGCACAGACAATTTGTTAAGTAGAGGTTAAATTCGCTATGTAGAGGTTCTGACAATGATAAATTCGCTATATATTGAGGTGTCTTATTTTAGCCGGGATCATGAAAAATTTGTTAAATCAAGGTCGTTGATATGGGTTGTTCGTTATGTAGAGGTAAAACATACATTGTGTCTTATGGAGAGTTCTAGGGGATTCAAAAAAATTTGTTATATCAAGGAATTCGTTAAATCGAGGTTCGTTATATCAAGGTTAGACTGTATATCATTCTGTCCTGGAAGAAAAGTTCTATAATTTGGTGAAATAATTAAAAAAAGGCAAACAAATATTTACCTTAGCCTACTGCCTCCCCTTAATTTGGTTGAAAATAAAATTCTTTTTTTTTAAATAAACATCTTGTTTGTCAATATCGTAGTAATAGCAATGTCTAAACACATGGTCCATTTTTAAACGTCCTGTCCACTGAGTATATGACCAGTTCATATCACTTAACTTTCATGAATTTGTTTGCAGATTGTGATGTGCTATGGTGTTGCTGTTGAATCAAGAACCCGATTACTTCAAGACTTCTACACCAAAAAATATTTATTCAACGACTATAAAACCTTCTAAACTTAACCCCTTCCTACTCCCTACTCCTAAAACCACAACCTGAGAATTCATAATTTTGCATTAAACTGCTTATAGACTACTGCTAATAACATTTTCAAGTATCTAGGGCCCACAGTTTGAACTTAGATTTGTAACTCAATAAAATTGTTAATGTGATTCATTTTTAGTTCTAGTCATGTTTTTGGCAGATGATTTTAGTTGGCCAAGATGTGTGAACTTACGTTGAGGTAGTTAAAGGCTAAGGTTGCACATTTTTTGCCTTACTTTATAACTAGAACTCATAGGCCAAATATTTAAGCTATTTTTCATTATTTTTTTTTACTTGAAATTGTTTGATAGGAAATTTTAAATGCTAAATAAATGTTCTTGACATATTTATCATAAAATCTGCCATTTCAAATATAAAATTTAAATAGCCGCCATTTAGAAATTTGGAATTGGACCAAGTTAATTTTTGTTTCTAATACAGGTCTCTTATACGTTGAGATACATGATAAGTTTCATAAAGAGAAGGGCTTTAAATATAAAAAATAAAAATGTGAATGTAAACAAAGCGATTTTTCAAAACTTATTCTCCATTTTCTCTTTATTTTGACCATTAGATTTGTTTCTCGGGGTTTAGCTGTTTGCTTGCAGGACTCACAGTAGGCCTACGGTTATTATAAGTAAACCAATTAAACATTGTCTACAGCAATACCAACGGCTTATAGTCTCCAGCAAAACTAACTCTTATGCAAAACAAACAAGCAAATACTGAGCTCCGCCAGTGACATCCAAATCCCAAAACGTGGAAACTTACTTTTACTAAATTTGATGAAAAAATCTGTAGGTAGGCCTACTTGAATCTCATTAAAACCATAAACTCACCATTACAAATAATAAACTTCAAATATAGGATTCTCTCCAAGTCAGTAATAGGTCATTTGCAAAGAGTTAGACCTGATTTAACTTAGTAACTTATTAAACAATTTTTGGCTCTATTTTGCTAAATATATATTTCAATAGCAAATTTGTTTTATCATGCCTAAGTTTCTTAAAACTCGAAGGTGTTTACTGAAACCAATATTAGGTCTTCTCTTATAGGAAGTAGTTGTCGTCAGGGCCGATTTACCGAATAGACACGGCGTGAGCGGATTATCATCGTCTACCATAAATGAGGCAAAATACTGATATTTTCCCGTGGTTGTGTGAAAATTATCCGTCTTGTGCGATTGTAGGCAAATTCTGATCACCACTCGCAACCGTAACATCATTATAATGGATCGTGTGGACATAGTAATCGCCTCCACACTAAAGAATAATCCACGAAAGAATTCCTTGACCGAAAAAAATCTGCTTATTAACACAGAAAAATCAAATTTTATATCATTTTTCACTAAACAATGTAGACAAAATTTTGAACCAAACATTTGCATACAATCAGAAAGAATAAACCAAGTAAAGCAAACAAAATTTCTTGGACTAATTATCGATAAACATCTATCTTGGGAGGGCCATGTGGTTAAAAAGGTATCTTCTGGCATCCATGCTCTGCGACAGATGTCCAGAATATGCAGTTTAAACACTCTAAGAGTTGTTTATTTCTCATTAATACATTCACATATTTCATATGGAATTGTTCTATATGGGGCAACAACAAAAAATAATTTAGATAAAGTACTAATTAAGCAGAAAAAAAATCAGGGAGATGAAAAATCTTAAAAAGAAAGAGCCAGTCAAGAGCATCTTTTGTGAATTACAAATATTAACAGTGTATAGTCTTCACATTTATGAATAATTTATGCAAAACAGATCCAACTATCATCAATCTCAACAGAACAATTAGTATATAACACAAGATTAAAAATTAACCTACCTCGGCATAATCTAGAATTTTACACCAAAAAGACATCTTACATAGGGCTAAAATGTCTCCAGTCTATATCAGCTCACATCCGAAAAGAAACAAAATTTAATAAATTCAAGCAGCTCTTAAAAGAGTATTTTTTAAGAACTCCCTACTACTCAGTAACAGAATTCTTCAGTATTAAGCGGCGTTTACACCGGAGTTTCAAACAAAAAGTTGCAAACTTTTATTGCAAACAGCAGTTGCAAACGGTAGTTTCAAATAAATGTTTGCAATTTTTATTTCATGATTTGTTTCCATGTTTCATGAAAATGTTTGAAATAATTTTGACCTTGATTATGACTTGCCTTGTTCTGGTTCCTCGGATCAGTCCTTCCGAGGATATCAAGTGTCGAAGATGTTATTTTAGCCCCGGCGGCTTGTATCGTGTTGTTAAAGCAACATAGGCCGAGACGATGCTGGGTGAACATCGGTGATTGTATAAATCATCAAATTGAATTATTATTCATTTTTAAAGATTACAAGGACTTTTAACCCTTTTAATTTGCATTAGACGTTATTGTTATTTTTAAATTAGACGACCTTGTCATTTGAGGTTAGTGTTAATTTATTGAGAGCCAAACAGCATTTTCCCGATTAATTTAACACTTAGTCGAGACACAGGGTGGTGCGAGTGATCACGTGAGTGAGAGTGGATGTGGTAGCGTAGGGGATGGTGGAGAAATGTTTCTGTTTCGTGTTTCAACGGCTCATATTGACCGAAACTAGTGTTGCAAACAAAGAGTTTGCAACTCCCTTTGATCTTTACTGACTTCAAGTGGAAACAAAAATTTCTGTTGCAAACACTGAAAAACTGTTTGCAACAGCGAAATGTTTTGTCTTTTTAGAGATGTTTGCAATTTCTGTTTGCAACTTGTGTTTCAAACCCCGGTGTAAACGCGGCTTTAGTAAAAAACAGTTAGGCCTAACTTAATTAGAATTCCAAATATTGTAATCCTTAAAGTCATGGTTTTGTTAAAAGTAGGCTAAAAGTAAAGTCATTTTAGTACTCTTTTTATGTATTTAATTAGCAGTAAGCAATTTTGAATTTTGTCCATGACTATTCAAGTTCATGTAATGTGACACTATAACGAATATAGAATGTTTTGACTTTGACTCCCGCGATTGCGGCAAAATAGCAATCATCTCCGGAGATCATCACCGTCTTCCGCAAATGAGGTAAAATTCTGATCTTTTCCCGCAGTTGAGTGGACATTATTATCGTCTTGCACAATCGCGGCAATATTCTGATCATCCCTCGTGACTCTGTTGATATCATAATTGTCTTCTGCAATGGCGGGGAATTCTGATCGGCCATGTGTAGACATACTATCGTCTCTCGGGGTCACGGAAACGTCACTGTAGTGATGCGCGATCGCGGTAAATCAAAAATTCCAGGTAGAAATACAAATTTCATGCATATTTCCCGGTTTAAACAACTCACGCATAATTCATGGATTTCCCAGTTTTCCTGGTTGGTGGACACCATGTTATATATTGCAAAGGGGCGCTATTATTAGTTGTGCCCAGGGCATTGACGGGTTCAAAAAAGCGCCTGGTTCTTGTAGGTACTCATGATGGGGGGGATTTGAATTGTAATGTATGTCTTTACGTGATCTTTAGCCCCACCACTCTTGGACCTTTCAGGAAAATGAACGGCCATAAAACCACTTAAGGCCTCTTCTATGATTTGTCCTGTAACGTCCAATTACTGCAGGCCTATGTTATGTGTGTTGTCCACCAAACATTTGTTTTGGGGATATTTCTCTTTAATCCTGCAGCCTCCCCTCATCCTTTAACATGTTCAGTTCAAACTGCATGTCTGTTAATATTTGAGAGAGTAGAAAAATGTACTATGCATAATACAGATCCTCCAGACGGTTATATTTAACCTACTGGATTAAACGTTTTCTTCCACCAACTGTTATCCTAATTACGGCATCGTCTAGTACTAATAGGAAAAGTGTGACACCATTGTTGTTTTGAATGCACCATTGTTGCACTCCTGTCCCTGTGGAGAATTGTTGAGAAAGTTGTCGTTGATGGATAACTTTGGCATAGGTATCCATTAGTCTTATTATTTGGACGTCATATTCTTCTAAGATGGAGTCGTAAAAAACTTGTAGTTACGTATAACTAATGAAATAATGATATCGTTAGTAGTTAAATAATAAACTGTGTAATCCTCACAGAACGAAGGTTTTAAGTACACAAATAATTTACTGACAGTAGATCTAATCTAAAGAATCTAACAACCCAATCTTTTTTTCGTTTTTTTTCTTGAGGCATTGCTTTTTTGTTCATTGATGATGCATCTTCCCCGTTTTCTATGATACTTGTTGACACTTTCAGTTGTTTTCATCTTAAACTGATACTGTATTGTTTCACACTCTTCACTAAACAATTTTTACACAATTTTTTAAACAATTTTTTTAGATTATCTTTCTCAAAATATAGGCTAGTTTATAAATCCATTCCATAGGCTGGGAAACTTCCGGCTCGTGAGGACCATGTTACCTTATTAGAATAAAATCTCATTAGGCATAAGATCAGTTTGCGTGTTTTGTAGCTAAGTGTTTGTACAACACATGGGCTATCCATTATTTGCTGTGAGGCGCATACATGTTATATTCTTGCTGGTACTCGAGACAGGATATATCCCATAGACCTTGCACGAATTTCAGAATAGATGGAAGGCCATACTCTATGATGGTTTTTCCAGGATACAACTTGGCCATTAGGTGGATCATATTTAATCCAAACGCATTCAGTTCACTGTCCACTTCTTGTTCATCATCACCACAGACCACCTGCTTGCCCTTGTGATCTGGTACACAGCTGGTATTCGGCTGGGTGGGCATATCTGCGGGATCAATCCAATCATCTTCATCAACATCGATCACTTCAGCGGGAGTTTTATTTTCCTCCTTCATTTTAATAAACAACTCATCTGCTGTTGTAAACGAAACCTTGTTTAACCAAACTTTGTTTGGTTTGTAATTGCTTTCATTCAACACTCTCCCTTTTTCTTAGAGATACATATTTTTCAAATAATTTATCTTTTTTACAAAAGCATCTGGTCGTAGGTTTTGCTCAAGAGCTATAATCCTCACGACCCTCGATTCTTCCAACAACGTCTTCTTCCACCAACTGTTTTCCTAATTACGGCATCATCTAGTACTAATAGGAAAAGTGTGACACCATTGTTGTTTTGAATGCACCATTGTTGCACTCCTGTCCCTGTGGAGAACTGTTGAGAAGGTTGTCGTTGATGGATAACTTTGGCATAGGTATCCATTGGTCTTATTATTTGAATGTCATAGTCTTCTAAGATGTTTCACAAGTCTCTGTAACTTCCTAAATAAACTGCTTTTGAAAAGTCAATGAAAGCTGTGTTAATTGCTTGATTTTTTTTAGGTTCTACAATGATCCCGAGTGTATTGATCAAAATCTACATCATTAAACTGTGGTCGAAACCCAGCCTGTTTCCTGGAGTCTATTTTCAACAGTTCCCTTGACTTAGTTTAAATTATTCTTGTTTAAAGCTTGCTAGAGATAAAGTTGCGTGATTTACCGTAGGGGCTCACATCTTGTGGGTACATGGGTGGCATCCATGCGGTCCCGATGCTGGGTCACGTCCTTCCTTAAGCGACAACACTACTAACTGGGGACATGACTCTCTTCCCTCTTCGGGGCCCTGAGTCAACTTTATTTTCGACAATGGGTTCCCAAATCTTTCAATCTTTTCTGGCCTAAGCTAGGTCAAACTCTTGCATATTTTATGGGCCCGACCTATTAGGGTACCCGAGGGGAAGGGATCCATTTCAATTTCTAAATACTAGCTATTAAATTCCATACATAATTAAAAAATGACAAACACACTTTGCACAATTTTATATCAATAGTTAGTTATTGGTACGGGGAGAATCAATATATACTTTATATAGTTTGATACATGTTTTGTATTTGGGAGTGGTTAAATGAGTTAAATATTTACATTTTTCTAATATTTCTTGATTTAAAAAAGATCGATATTGACTTTCGGTATACCTGGAACAAGTATTACATCAGTCTGGAAAACCTGGCTGGAAGAGTCAGAGAATTTTATTTTCCAAAATTAGTACTAACCATGTTAATAAAAGGTCACTCGCAAAGAGTTAGACCAGATTTAACTTAATATACATAGTATATATTTAAATGTAAATGTAAAAATAAAAAATTATTATAAATATATCGTCTGAAACATGTTTTGTATTCGGGAGTGATTAAATGAGTTAAATATTTACATTTGTCTAATATTTCTTAATTTTGAATGGTTGATTTCTACTTACGGTATACCTGGAACAAGTATTATATCAGTCTTGAAAACCTGGAAAATTCAGGGAATTTTATTTTCCAAATTTAAAAAGGTCACTTGCAAAGAGTTAGACCGGATTTAACTTCCAAATTCAAATTCTTGCTTACAGTTTTTTCATCTCAGATTCATTTTTTCAACAATCCGGTTTATAAATTTTTTATTTACCACAAGACAGTATTTCACAATGTGTGTTTTCTAGCTCCGGCCTAAGTAATAAAGGTGTTTCCACATAGGCACTCAACATTCGCACATGCATAATTAGGCCCGTTTCAGTAGCCATTTTTATTTATTTCTCTGCAATAGTCACAGCTGTCTATAGCCACATCTTCAAAAAGGAAGGGTACAGTTTACCCGGGGTTGATTTTGATTTTCTTCTTGGAATTTTCAACAGTTGATGTTTGTGATTTGTAAATTATCCTAGGATTCCTTTGAAGAGTATTTTCTTGACTTTCGACAACATGGTTCTCTTCTAAATCGAAAAATGAAGTATTTTTGTGACTTTTAAATGAACGTTTGTAATCTGGAATCGTAAAAAAC